>NC_140074.1:22331164-22979914 GCF_964194135.1 Talpa europaea | reverse complement strand
CTGTATGAAGTTGAGAATTGACCTTGTATTAGGGATGACTAAATTATGTGTAATTTTTCACATGTGTTAGTGTTATTTCTTTTTTATAATTTCAAGCACTTTGAATATAGTGACTGTTTATGTTTTCCACATTTAGAACTTAAAATTTTAATGATGCACCATTGCCGATTGCTTGCAATTTAAAAAAATCAAACATTAGCTTATTTTATAATTCTATAATTACCTCTTTTTTGGTGAAATCATACATTGCCCAATCAAAATTCTCATGGGATTGGGTTAATTTTGTTATTAGACATTTAATTCTTGCTTTGCTTGACTTGGGTTAGATAGTCACTTTGTTGTATAAACTTTAGTTTTTGCTTATTGTTTTAATTTATGTTATTCATAACTCTGTCTTTATCCTCTCCATCAATACTTTTCAAAGGGAGAGGGTTTCAGCCAGAAAATGTTCATGTTTAATTTCATACCAAACACTATCTTTTGGAAAGTGTTACTTAAAATATGCTTAGCAATGGGTACATTTTATAGAGGAAAATAAACTTTCCATTTTCAAGCAGTTATGTTCTGTGCATGGATAATTCTGTAATAGATGAAGAACTGATTGAGAATACCCATGTGTTTATTATTTAATAATTCACGTAAGGTAGAATAATATGAAGGTGGAGAGCTCTACAAGTTAGTCTGAACTCTCAATAATATCTCTATAAGCATTTTCTTTTCAATAGATAATCATGTTGCTATGTAGCTTTAGAATTGCATTTTATGATCAAAAATTTAATTTTATACTGATAGATATTTAAGTTTAGCAATTAGGACATAATACAACAATTTAACATGTTATTTTGGGATAGGTGTGACAGATATTTTTGTAGCTTTCTTGGCAACACATTATGAATTATCTGTTAAGGGAGATATTCTAAATTTCACTTTTAATCAAAAAAACAGCAATTTGTGTCAGTTTCATATCTGATAACTTGACATTCTTGCTCTTTTGCAATGGGAAACTAACATATAAATAGTGGTGATCACAATTTGTCTTTCAGGAAGGAGTAGAAAGTGGTAGACCATTTTAGGGAGTTTTAATGAAATAAGAGACCATCTATACCTGGTATCTTTGGTCACTTTTATTTATATAGCAAAATTAACTGATAGAAATTATAATTGATGACATATAGCTAAGTTTTTATTTTTTTTAAAGATTTATTTTATTGGGCATACAAGAACTGGGGTACAGGCCAGAGGTGTGTACCTCTGGGGTAAGAGGGGTGCGATGTTTCACCAAAGACAGAGTGGGGAACAGAACAGGTGGATCTATTGAAATACACTGCTAAAGGGAGCAGCGGGCAAGGAGAGGTCTGCTGTGCCATCTGGGTATCTCCCTGGTCGGGAATCGAACTCATGCTGCAGTGGCTGTGGATAGCTTCATAGGTTGCATCTTAACCCCTTGTGCCACCAGGGAGGCCTCTAGCTAAGTTTTTAATATGTGTTAGAGCTTTGATCTTCAATGTGAGATCTTGGTCATTAAAAATTACAAGTTAACACCCATTAGAATGGCCATTATTAAAAAATAAATGTAACAACTGTTGGCAAGAATGTGGAAAATTTTAAACACTTTGAATTAATGATAAGAATGTAAAATGATGCAGCTGTTTTGGAGAATGGTAGAACTGTTCATAAGAAATATAAACATAGAATTAGTGTTGATCTAACTTATCCACTTCTGGATATATACCCAAAAGTATTGAAATTGGAGCATAAATAGACATATTTACAATCTTATTCATAGCAGCATTATTCAAAATAGACAAAATGTGTAATCAATTCAAGTATCCATTGATAGTTAGATAAACAAAATGTGGTATAAACATACAGTGGAATATTATACAGCATTAAAAAGGAAGGAAATTCTGGTCCATGCTACAATGTAAATGAACTTTGAAGACTTCATGTTAAGTAAAATAAGCCAGTAACAAGAGAACACATATTGTATGATTCCACTTACATGAGGTACCTAAAAATACTAATCATAATCATAAAGACAGAGAGTAGAATCATGGTTGCCAGTACTGGGAAAGAGGTGATGCCTTTTAGGGTTTGATGAGTATGACTTTTCCCTTGGGGAAAGTGATAAAAATTCTAAGTTTTATTTTGTTTATCACATATAGAGTGCAATTAAAAAATAAATAATTGCAGTTAAAAAATAAATAAAAATAAAAAATAATGGTAGAATAAAGTCTACTCCCTTTCTACACCAGTTTGACCTTTAATACCCTGTTTTACTTTGTCTCTATTCTCTTTATCTCATCCCTGGTCAATGAAGATGTTTTTCTGTTCATCATAAACACCTCATCTTTCTTCTCCATTGTCTATGCTGCATGTCATTTCTCCCTCTTTCCTGTTCTTCAAGGTTCTAATCAATGCCACCTTCTTCATTAATCCTTTCTCTCCAATTGGAGAGAATATTTTATTATGTAAATGACACTTTCTGGGCCTCCCTAGTGGTGCAACCTATGAAGCAATACACAGCCTCTGCAGCAAGAGTTCAATCCCCAGCCAGCCAGGGAGAAACCCACATAGTGCAGCAGATCTCTCCTGTCTTGCCCACTGCTCCCCTCATCAGTGTATTTCAGTCATTCTGCCTGTTCTGTTCCCCACTCTATCTCTGGTGAGTCCTCTCACCCCGTGCATCTCTGGCCTGTACCCCGGCTCTTGTATGCCTGAGAAAATAAATCTTTAAAAAATGACACTTTCTGCATGTGTGTGTGTGTGTGTGTGTGTATAAAATATCAAAACAGCCAGTTAATTCAGTTAATTGTTAATATAGTGAGTTGTCAACATTTTTCTCCAATGGGCTGTTTTTATTTTTGATATCTTTGGTACCAGATTTTTCACTTTTAAGATGGTTGCTCCTGTATGCTTTAAATGGCATTCTACCTATCTTATTTTTGTTCATATTATCCATGTGCAGTAGGTTATACTACAATATCCTGATAATAACTTATAATTCATATTATTAAAAAGAGCACTAAGGAGGAGAAGCTCTGAATTAATAAATTTATATAGAACTTTGAATTCTATTTCTACCATTGACTGTGTCTCTCTAAAGTCTTTTAGTGTGCCTTTTAACATTCTTCATCCCAAGTCTTTCTCTTTGTGAAGTCCTACTTTTCCTTGTACTATGGAGAATAAGTTAGAACATCATCAGATAATGTTTAGGACACTAAGTAAGACATTAAAAAGTCAAAGATATTTGGGTAATTCCAGGTTTGTCTTTTATTAGTTGTGTGACCTTGTCCAAGCCACTTAATGCTCTTGATTTTCACTGTTCTCATTTGCAGATAAGGATAGTTGTCACAAAAATCTTATAGAACAACGTGGTTAACAGCAACATGCAAATACAATGTGCTATAAATGTATAAAGGAGTACTGTCATTGTTTTAAATTGTGATAATATTGATTTACGAGGTCATTTGTGTTTTAGAGGTATAGAATCTTCTCCTTCAGGTGTTGTTACTGTAACACACCCTCCCTGAAAGCACCCACAGTCCATCCTCACAGTCCATTGTGCTCCCTCCTCATTGTGTCCTCACTCACTGCCCACCCACTCTGATGTCTCAGGTTGATAGTCAGCTTTTTAGGGTTTGTTGTTAGTTTGGCTTTATCTGACCCTTATCATTATTAAAGCATGGCCCCCTCCATTTAGTATAGAGATTGTACTTGTGCCTAAAAGGATAAGTGATAAAGCAGCTCACAGATTACCGTGAATAGTTAGTTCTGGAGCAGTCAAAAGAAAATCATAAAGTCCAAGAAAAGATTTTCATTTTAAGGAGTCTCATGAAGTTCTCTCAGGATTGAATTCCCTGGGAATGGTGTGCATTAGTGTCTAATTCCAGTGGATATATCACCTGATATTTTTGTTCTATATATATTTCTGTGATGCCTCTTCCCCAGCCGGGTTGAGATTAACTAGAAAAGTAATCATTTGTAAAATAGTTACTGAACATTGTCTATCACAAGGTTAGGCTTCAGGAAACACAAGATGAATGAGACCTTAGTTTTACCCCATTGGTCTCCCAGGATAGTTGGGGAAGATCAATTCATTAAGAGACAATCCTCATTGGAAATAGCACATGCCATTATACATGCAGGCACTTAAGGTTGTGAAAGAATAGAAGAAGGATTATCTCCCTGGGGAAGGCATGGAAAGCTTAACAGAGGAAATGACATTGGCATCAGGTTGTAAAGTGTGAGTGGACCTTCTCAGGCAGATGACAGTGGCAAGTCTTCTCAAGTAGGAAAAAAATAGCTTTGACCACAAAGTTGAGTGAAGGAATTGTGTAGGAGTGCATGCATGTCTACGTGTACATTTGTGCCAAAGTCAAACATCAGTCACCTGGGATTTATCTGCTGTCTTTGGAGCAGATAACTTTTTTCTTAATGTTGGAACTGGAGAAACAATTCTAATGACATTGGTGTTTTTAGATTAAGATTTTATCCCTGATGTTTGCACTTTGAATTTTCCCAGTCTTTCTGCAATGCTCATGGTCCAAGGTGCTCCAAGTAAGGAATTTTTCATTTGCTCTAGAATCCCCCAATTCCACCTCCCACAAAGATAGTCTGCTCAGGATACTTTGGGGCCACCAACAGAATAGCAAGTTGCCAAAATAAATGTTTTTCATCAAGATTTCACACTTGCACTTAATGAAATAGACATTTTCCAAACTGTTTCTTTAGAGCTAAGTTTTTCTTTAAGATTTGTAATGAAAATATTTCATGACCTGTTGACATATTCATATGGTGATTTTCAAAAGGCAGATTTCATTTACAAAATGGAATTGGCAACAAGTAGGAATATCTGGGAAGTTGAACGAGGCTGTTGACAGGGAAAATTAGAGCTGAATCATAACTGACATTGTTTTGCAGATGTGCCATTTTTAAAGACTGACCAATGGGAGTGGGTTTATATAGGCCTCATAGTAATAATGCCGAGATTGGCAGCTGATGACTATTCATAATGGAACTACCTAGGTAGTAGCTGACAAGGACAGAAAAAGTTAGTTCCTGTAACTGATTTTCCTTGGTAAATGCCAAAGGAGAAATGATGCCATTTAGAAGAAAGATAAAGGAGAAGAAATTCTGCAGTATTTTTTTAATGGAGCAGTTTAAAAATTAGAAAATGTTCTTTGTATTCTCTGTTCTATATTTTATCTTACATTATCTTATTTGGTTGGCTGTATTTTTGGTTGAACTAATTGACTAACAGATAACTAACTTAAGGTTATAGTTGCAATGCTGTTTTGAGTAGACTATTTTCTGTGTTCCTTCCAGTAATTAAAGATTAAGAAGGATTGTTCAGATCTAGATACACAAGACAATGTTGGCTAAAGATCTAAAAATTAAAATCAGTTACAACTATTCTTTTAGGTTTACAAAACTTTTATCTATCCTCATTTTTTTAAATTTCTGCTTCCCAAATCAGAAGTTAGAAGGATACCAGGGAAACATAAATATAGTTAGCCTTCCCTAATCAAATTCTTTAGGAACTGAGTGATAATCAGGCATGTCTGAAGTTTTAGTCATCCCTGGAAATGGTACCATAGGACTTTGCAAAAATTGTGGTGTATGAGCTTTGTTCTTGAAGGGGAAAGCAATAACTTTTCAGTGAGGAAGAGATCATAGAGGGCTTCGTGGAGAAGGTGGCATTTGAACTAGGCTTCACAAAGGGAGGGCAGGCTGTGATAGTGGGGTTTACTAGAGAGAGAAATATGGTAAGGTTGCTGTGTGCCTCAAGGTGGGAAGAAAAAGAAGTAGTAATTATATTTTATTTTTTGTCCACTTGATTTTTTTCAACTTCATTGAGATATAATTGACATATAACATTTTGTAAGTTTAAGAGGTACAGGTGATGATTTGATACATGTATGTATTGTGAAATGATTAGTACAATAAGGCTAGTTAACAGCCCTGTCATCTCATATAATTGCCTTTTTTTAATAGTGTGGTAAAAACATTTAAAATATACTTTTAACAAGTATATAATAGTTGCATATACACTACCATATAATGTTGACTATAGACACACTGTTGTACATTATATCACCAGAGCTTATCCATTTTATAGCTGAAAGTTTGCCCCCTCCTTTGACTGATGTTTATATTTTCCTCATTCCCTAGCCCCTGGCAATGAAGATTTGATTCTGTTTCTGAGAGTTTAGCTTTTTTTTTTTTAAGAACATGATGTTTGACTATCTTATATCACTCAGTATAATACCCTCAAGGTCAACTCTTGTTGTCACACATGGCAGAATTTCCTTATTACATGGTTGAAGAGAGTGTGTGTGTGTGTGTGTACCTCACATTTTCTTTATCCATTTATCCATACATGGACATTTAGGTTGTTCCTCTATCTTGGCTAATGGGTGGAAAGAAAAGTGTGGAGGAGGCCCAGGGTTAATGGTGCCTTGCTGGTGGATGTGATGACATCCATCTGAAGAGGTGTGGTCCTATACCTCTGAAATACATGCAGTGTTGTAAACCAATGTTATCTCAATTAAAACAAAAGTAATCCAAGATGAAAGAGACAAAACTGTACTGTAACTCTTAAAAAATAATGCTGTGATGAACTTGCTTGAAGGTGCAAATATCTCTTCAAGATAGGGAATAGGATATATACCCACCAATAGTGGGATTCCTGGATCATATGGTAGTTCTTTTTTTTTTTGATTTATTTTATTTTATATATTTATTTATTCATACAAGCACTGGGTACAGTCAGCAGCGCGGGAGGGTGAGAGAATTCACCAGAGCCAGATCTGGGAGCAGAGCAGGCAGAAGGACCAAAGTACACTGCTGAGGGGAGCAGCGGGCGGCAGGAGAGGTCTGTGCGCCATGTGGGACCCTCCTCTGGTGGCCGGGGAGCAGCCGGGGATCGAACCTGCGCTGCAGAGGCTGCAGGCAGCTTCGCAACCCAGCGCTCAACCGCTGCACCACCTGGGAGGCCCCCAGTTCTTTTTTTTTTTTTTTTTGAAAGATTTATTTATTTATTTATACAAGCACTGGGTACAGTCAGAAGCGCAGGAGGGTGAGAGGATTCACCAGAGATGGAGCAGGGAACAGAACAGACAGACTGACAAAATACACTGCTGAGGGGAGCAGCGGGCGGGTGTGGCAGGAGAGGTCTGCTGCTGCAGAGGCTGGGGGCGGCTTTGCAGCCCAGCGCTCAACCGCTGCGCCACCAGGGGAGGCCCTAGCATGGACAATTTAACAATATACTTCTGATCTATTTACGTGGAATATCATTCCATTTATTTGTGTTTGTCTTCTCTGATTTCTTTCATGCAGTGTATATCGTGTGATATACAGGTCTTTCCCATTCTTGGTTATACATACTTTTAGGTTTTTTATTCTCTATTGGTGCTATTGTAAATGGGATTGTTTACTTAATTTCTTTTTCAAATAGCTCCTTGTTGGTGTATAGAAATGCAACTGATTTTTGTATATTGATTTTGTATCCTGCAACTTTACTGAGTTGTTTGTTCTGATAGTTTATTTTTTGGTTTTAGTCTTTATGACTTTCTGTTTTTATTATGTCATCTGTAGATAGATATAGTTTTATTACTTTCATTATGATGAAGTCTTTTATTTCATTTTCTTGCTTAATTTTTCTGTCTAGGATTTCCAGTAGTGTTTTGAATGAATATGTTGGCAGTGGATAGCCTTTTCTTGTTCCACGTACTGGAGGAAAATATTTTGTTCTTTCTCCATTGAGTGTGGTGTTAGCTGTGGGCTTGTTATATATGATCTTTATTATATTGGGCTACTTTCCTTCTATACCCAATTTGTCAACACTTTTTGATCATGAAAAGCTGATGGATTTTGTCAAATATTCTTTGTTAGCTACTGAGATGAACTTGTGATTTTAATATTTTATTATATTAACGTGTTGTATCATAGTGTGTATTGAATCATCTTTGCATCCTAGGGATAAATTCCACTTGATTATGTTATATGATCTTTTTCATGTACTGTTAAATTGAAGTTGTTAACATTTGTTGAGAATTGGTGCATGTATATTCATCAGGGATACTGGCCCATAATCTTCTTTTGGTGTCCTTATCTGACTTTGGTATCAAGGTATTGCCTCATAAAATGAGTTTGGGAGTGTTCCATCCTCTTTAATTTTTTGGAAGAGTTTGAGAAGGATTGGTGTTAATTCTTCTTTAAATGTTTAGTAAAGTTCATGAGTGAAACCATCTGGTCCTGAGCTTTTCTTTATTGGGAGGCTGTTGATTACTGACTTCATGTCCTTACTTGTTATTGATCTGTTCATATTTTCTATTTCTTTGTGCAAATATTGTTAGAGTGTATGTTTTTAGTAATTTATTCATTTCTTTTATATTATCAATTTATTTTGTAACTTTACAGTTATTATGATTCATTGCATTTCTGTTCTTTCTCTTTTCTATCGTTTCTGATTTATTCTCTTGAGTCTTTTCTTTTTGCCCATGGGAGCAATCATTCCTAAGGATTAAAAATAATTTTCTGAAGTATATTTTATATGAAACACACACATTTCAAATTCAGTTTAGTGGTTTTGATGAGTGTGGATATTATATAATCACCATTCCAAACCAGGTTAGAACATTTTTGTGATTCTAGAAATGTCCCAAGTATGCCTTGCCTGTTAATTCCTCCTCACCCTTTTCCAAATAACCAGATTTGCTTTCTATAACTATAGATGAGTTTTATAAGTTCTAGAACTTTATGTAAATGGAATGCTATGGTACATACTCCTTTGGTAGATACTTATTTTGTGTCAACCTATTTTATTCACAATGTTTTTAAATCAACTTTTTGAGGAATGAAGTAGATTTAATATAGTAAATGGTGCCCAATTTAAGTATACATTTTGATGAATTTTGACAAAGGTGACCACCTGTGTATGAGATATCCTATCAAGAAATAATTTACATCTTCAAAAAAGATTCTTTTTTCACCTATCTATATAGTCACCTACACTTCTATCAAGCAAACACTGATGCATTGTGTCATTCTAAATTAGAACTGTGTTTTCTAGGTCTGAATTCTTTGGCTCAGCATGAAACTTTTGAACATTGTGCATCTCAGTATTACTGTGTAGCATTCTGTTCTAGGCACACATCACAACTTGTTGATCCATTATCTTTTGTTACAGATTTGTGTAGTTTCTAGTTTTTTTACTATTATGAGTAATGCTGTTGTGAACTTTAGCGTACTATATTTTGGCAGCCACATAGTTTCTTTTTTGGGGGTAAATACTTAAGAATATTATTGGCTAGGCTATATGATAACTGTGTATTTTAACTATGTAAGAAATTTCCAGAGGGTTTTCCAAAATGTTTGCAACATGTTATATTCCTACCAGAAATGTATAAAAGTTTGTTTGCTCCACTTCCTTGCTAACACTTTGTATGGTATTTCAGATTTCAGTGAATCTTAGTGGGTGTGTTTTATCTCATTGTGGTTTTAGTTTTAGTTGACATTTTTCTGATTAATAATGTTGAAATCTTTTTGTGAGTATTTGCCATTCATTTATCTTCTTGTGTGAACATTTTACATATTTTGAAAATATAGTTTTTGTCTTATTACTAAGTTTTAAGAGTTCTTTATATATTTTGGATGCAAATCCTTCATCAAATATAATTTTGTAGTATTTTTTTTTCTTTAATGGTTAGTGGTTTTTGGTGTACTGAGAAATCTCTGCACACTCCCGGGTGGTAAAGAACTTCTATGCTTTCTTCAGAAGTTATACACACACACATATGTGTGTGTGTGTGTGTGTGTCTATAATTCACTTTGAATTGTTTTTTGTATATAATATAGAGATCAAGGTTTATTTTTTTTTCCTAATGATTGATGCCCATTTCTCACACCAACATTTATTTAAAAGATCATTCAGTCTCCCATTGAATTACTTTAGTGGTTTTTGTCAAAAATTAATAACCTGGGTCTTTTCTGGAAATTATTTTCTATTTATATATTTAATAGCACACAGACTTGATTAATAACATCTTATAGTAAGTCTTAAAACCAGATAGCATAAGTTCTCTAACTTTGTTCTTCATTTTTCAAGATTATTTTGAATTTTCTAAGCATTTTCATATGACATTTAGAGTCAAGTTGTCATTTTATACCAAAGTTCCCCTGAAGTTGGAATTGGGATTGGGTAGAATCAATTGATCAATTTAGAAGAAAAATAATTCTAACACTTTTGGGTCTTATAATTCTTGCTTGCTATATGTGCCTTTTAATTTAGATCTTAAATTTCTTAAATTAGATCTTAATTTAGATCTTCAGATTTCTTAAATTGTAGATTTTAGTGTACAGAATTTAAATGACTTTTCCTAAATTTATTCTGGATCATTTTTCTTTTTAGACATTATTGTCAGTGGCAATGTGTTTTAAATGGAAATTTCCAGATGTTTCTAGAGACATACAGTTTATTTGTGTGTGTTGACCTTGTTTCATGTGACCTTGGTGAATTAGCTTATTAAATCTTATAGTTTATTTTTGTTGGTTTCTCTGTGTTATTTATGTAGATAAGGATGTTATCCTCAAACAGTGACAGTTTAGCAACTTCTTTTTCTGTATGTAAACTTTGTATTCTGTTTTTCCCAATTACATTGGTTAGTATCTTCAGAGTACAGTGTTGAATATTACTGTTGAGAGTAAATATTCTTGCTTTGTTCTTTATCTTAGGGGAAAACAGTTTATCAAAGCAGGTCTTTTTTTTTGGGGGGGGGGTTGTTGGCTTATTAAGCTATGGGAGTCTTTATGTACTCTTAATTTGTTGAGATAATTCATAAATAGATATTGAATTTTGTTTTTTCCTCTTCAACTATTGAGGGTATTCTTTTGTATTTTGATATAGTGTGGTGAATTATTTTAATCTACTTTATGCATTTGTGAGACAGATCCCATTTAGTCATGATGTATCATCCTTTCATTTATAGCTAGATTCATTTAATTTTTTTTGAGTTTTACATTCTTGCTCATGAGGGATATTATTCCATTATTTCATTTTTATTTTGTAATATCCCTTTTAGGTTTAGGTATAAGGACTTTGCTACTTTCATAAAATGAGTTATGATACAATCCCATTTCTATGTTTTCTGAAAGAGTTTATATAAAAGCATTATTTGATCATATTCACCAGCGAATTAATCTGAGCCTGGAGCTTTTTTGGGGAAGCTCTTTGATTATGAATTTAGTTTCTTTAGCAGGCAGGGACCTTGATCTTTCTAAGTATTTTATATTTTCTCTAATTCTTGATTAATGATGCTAGAGTTCACAAATTTTGTGAATATTTTTAAATGATCCACTTTCATTTAGAAATTTTCTCTATTGTATTTCATTTCACTACATTCTTTTCTTCATTGTTTTTTCTTTATTTTTATATTGAGGTGATACTGGTTTACAACACTGTATATGATTCCAAGTATTTCTTATTTTGGTCATAATTTGCTCTCTAAATTTACTTTCTAACTTTGTAAGAAAGAATCTTAAAAATAAACCTAGGAATTATTGATTTTAAACTTCATTTCTTTCATAATATAACAATTTAGAGCATTTTTTTCCTATGCACTGCTTTTGCAATACCTCATAAGTGTTGATATTTCCTATTTTCATTAAGTTTGAAATTTTTTCAAATGTCTCTTGTGAATTCTCCTTTGGTTCATGGTAAAGCATGTTACTTAATTCCCAAAATGTTTTCTAAACTTCTTATTATTCTAATTTTGTTCTGCTGTGATCAGAGAATGTGTTAAGAGTTATTTTAGAACTCAGCATATGGCCTATCCTCATGTACTTTCCAGGCAGGTGTTATAAATTCTCTTACATTCTAGCCTGAGGCCAAGAACTAAAGAGAGAACCCCAGACATTTATGCTTAGAATTCTAGGTACCTTCTTTGTATCTCTTTCTCCTCTCTGGTGTTTTGCCCTGCAGATTCTAGCCAATTCACTTACTTTGAACTCTCATCCATGTCTTCTAATCTCAGCAGACCTGCAGTGCTCAGCTGGAACATCAGGTCACTGAGCTATAACAGGAGATTGAGAAATGTTCCTATGTAAAGAGCCAGGTCAATGTGGAGGCCTGCCTTATGATTTTTCCTTCTCTCAGAGATCACAGTCTTGTGCTGTCCATTGATTAATGTCTAAAAAGAGTTACCTTTTATATTATGTTTAGTTTTATCATTTACCATTTATGGACTAATTCAATTATACCATCATACCTAAAAATGGAAGTCCATTCCATAAGTTCTTATATGTTAACAACAGTATGTGTGCGTGTGTGTGTGTGAGAGAGAGAGAGAGAGTGTGTAAGAGAGAGAGTGAGAGAGAGTGTCCTTTATATTTAGAAACCAGTTTTGCTGGATATGAAACCCTTGGCTCACATTCTTTGTCCTGGAGTATTTAAATATGTTACTGCATTTTATTTCAGCATAATATATTGCTCTTGAAAAAAAATCTGATGATACTGTAAGTTTCTTTCCCATATAAGTCACTGGCTGTTTTTATTCAATGTCACATGGAATCTTTTCAAATTTTGAGTTGTATAATTTTATTAGAATTGATCTTGGCATGGGTCACTCTCTAGATTGTCATTTTTTGTGATATAGGTATTTCTTCTACTATGAAGTTTCTATTTTTCTCTTTCTTTCAGAAACTTTTTTTCCAGTGTAGTTGTATTATTCTGTTCTCTTGCTCTGCTTTTCTTCAGCAACTCATGTATTTACATTTTGTATTTTCTTTTCCTATCTATAATATTTATCACTCTTCTTGACTCTTTTTTATACTTTCTTTCTCTTTAATTTTAAAGTTTCCCTCTCTTCATCTTCCATTTATCTGTTGCAATCATTCGTTTGCATATCTCTCATTGTTTCATTTCTGATATAGTTTTTCTTATATTTCCAATTCTGTTCTGATACAATTCTTTCATTTCTAAGTTATTTAAGATGATGGTTTTTGTTATCCTATGTGTATTATATCATTTTCCTGATATGCTTTAACCTGTTAAGTAGAATGCTGCAATTTTGAACCAATGTGTGGATATAGCACTCAGGCATATTCACTGTGTCTGTAAGAGTGTCATACAGTTCCTTGGTGTTTTTTTGTTTCAGTAACTTTTCATGATCATGTTACCATTTTATATAAAAGGTGTTTCGGAACTTTTAGAAGGAACATAGGATAGTTTTTCTAACTCACAGAACTCTATCTTCTGCTATTTGTAATGCACTGTTAAAAACATGGCAAAAGTACAAGTGAAAGACTGGAATTTTTAGTGAGATATCAGGGCTAGTAAAAGTGATTTGGGAGTTTGTTTATTTTTTTTTTAGTGTAAAATTCATAACTAAAATGTTTGAAATGGATGAGCTCACCAAAGGAACAAGAACAAACTTCCAAAAATAGGAGGTACCAAAAATCCATACTTCTTTGACAAAGGAAAAAAAGTTTGAGATAGGAAGTAGTCATAGAGTTACGAGAAATCGGATGGTGACTTGGGAATTAAGAGGAGACTGTGACTGAAAACAAATGGAAACAGGATTTAAAAGAACATAAAGCAGATTAGTAAATTTGGGGCTGAGTGAATTCAGTCTAATCTTTGACTAGAAGAGGTGAGAGTAGCAGATGCAGAGCAATTCATTTGACCAGGGAAGGCAGGAGAAAACAAGGAAGGAGTTCACATAACCCAGTAGAGTTGAAGAAAGCCTTATTCCAAGAGAATTCCAATCTGATTATGTTTAAAAGTCAAGGGAAAGAAATTTGTGAAGATGGGAAGATTAAATATGCTGACTATAAAATATAATTGAGAAACAAAGGAAGCATGAAGAAATTTCTTGGGCATTTCTTCCTATGAAGTAGGAGGAAAGGAAGAAAAACATAAAAAGGCATAGAGTTGCAATGAAGAACAATACACATTGAAAGATGCTTCACCTAAAAAAAAAAAAAAAAGATGATAGCTTGCTTTCTGAAAATCCTGACTCTATTCCTCTTCTGCCTTCTCTTTTGTATTTTCTCTTAACCTTTGTTTTCTGTTTTTGTTTTCCTTTTTTTACCAGTGTGGGCCCTTCTGGGAAGGGAATCCATCCAAGGCTGCTTACTTTAGAATGGTCACTGGTGCCAGCTTACCCCATTGTTCCCCACCCTGCCCAAGGCTTACTAGGGGCCCCTGTGCACACATATTATTGGATTATTGGATTAGCCAAATGCTCCTCAGTTTAAGGTCTGTTCTGAAATCGGTTCACCATCTTTTCCAGTAAATACCTTTTGGCATCAATCCTGTTTTCTTCACCCTCTGTCTGCTACGCAAACACTGATACCATTCCAGTTTTTTACTATTGATATCTTTCCTCGCCTGCTTGTGGTTGGAGATTCACGGACATATACCTCATCACCCAGATTTGTTGTAAATGCTTTCTATGGGGTTTCTTTTCTTCTCCTTCTCTCTCCCTCTGTCCCTTTCTTCCACTCTTACTCCTTCTTATCTCTTCCCTCTCTGTGTTTTGTATTGTTTTTATTTCTGCTATCTAAATGTATTGTATTTTTAAGACCCCCATGAATTCATGCATGCTACTTTTTTTTAAATTGGATTCTAATTGAAATAAATATAGAGAAATGCATTAAACATGGACTACATTTCTTGAAAAGCTTGATAAGCACTTGTTTTAGGTAGCTCAGACCCGCTAATTTATCTCTTGGTTGAGCCACAATTACCACTGGACCCACTTCTATTTTGGTGCAGCACAGGTCCTGTGAAGGAGAATCACTCTGGCCTGGGTAATTGGGGCAGACAAGGAGGTCTAAGAAGTAGAAAGATAAGGCAAGATTGGCAGGTTTTTTAAGTAGGAATGAATGAATGTGTTATGCTCAGTAAGAAAACATAAT
The DNA here is from genome assembly GCF_964194135.1 of Talpa europaea. Lineage (NCBI taxonomy): Eukaryota > Metazoa > Chordata > Mammalia > Eulipotyphla > Talpidae > Talpa > Talpa europaea. Next base: position 22,964,992 of record NC_140074.1, on the reverse strand, counting down.
TGAGGCTATAACTGGTCAGAAAAAGAAAGGAAGATTTGTTTGGTCTTTAGATTTTGTGCTGATACAAATGCTTTATACTACCTGACTCTGGGTCATAAGGTGGGTTTCTTTGATTCACATTATTCCTATCTAGTAAGAAGTTTGGTTCTATGTATAGGCTATATTGTAGTGATGAGAGGTTAGAGGCACATAAGTGAAAAAGTGTATTTAGGGCAGGAGCATAAACTTTCATTTAATCTCAAAATATATGAGAGTGGTATTTTTATGTTTCTCTTGCATTATTCACTGAGTACCTTCTGGGAAAGAGGTTACTTAATAATATTTACCATACACACACTGTTTTGAATACACCCGAGAAAGTCCTTAAAATGATGGCATTCTAAATCCTTGTGAATGTAGTTTGTTACCTGTAATTTTTTTCACATATTCTGATTTGTTAAAGAATTTGTGTATATACATCGATTCAAAAGTCTTGAAATTCTTTTATTTTTAAAAGTATTTAACAAGTGCTTGACATAAAGACATGGTCTTTTCCCCATATCATAAAGAAATATAGCAGATCATAAATTCCTCAACAAGTCTTCAGTGTGGGAAGGGGGATTAGCTCAGTCAGTTAGTGGTCACACTTACATGAAGGGAACAGAGGATTAATTAAAAAGTTCGATGAACAATGTCTTAGATGATGAATAAGATTTTGACCAATAGAATATGAAGGTGGGGAACGAAGAAAGAATAGATCATCCAAATGAGGGACTGGCTTGAACAAAGGTACCAAGGAGGAAAGCACAGGCAATGCCACATAGTGTGACTAAAATATGTGAGATATAAAGAGAAGTTGAGAAAATTAGCCCAGAAAGTTTATCAAGGAATGAATGGCAGGTGGAGGAATCTATGCTTAACTTTGAATAAGAGATCTATTAACGGCCTCCCCGCTGGCGCAGCAGTTGAGCACTGGGTTGCGAAGCTGCCGCAGCCTCTGCAGCGCTGGTTCGATTCCCAGCTGCTCCCCGGCCACCGCCACCAGGGGAGGGTCCCGCATGGTGCGCAGACCTCTCCTGCCACCCGCTGCTCCCCTCAGCAGTGTACTTCGGTCCTTCTGCCTGCTCTGCTCCCTGCTCTGGCTCTGGTGAATTCTCTCACCCTCCCCGGCTTCTGACTGTATCCCAGTGCTTGTATAAATAAAAAATAAATCTTTAAAAAAAAAGAGATCTATTAAAGTTTCTCAAATCATAGATTTATATGGTCAGGGGTCACAGATGATACTGTGTTGTGAGTGGGTCAGAGAGGAGGGATACAGAGGCAAGGACCGCAGGAGTAACAACTGTGGACTTTATAATGACAAAGCAGATTGTTTGTGTAAATTTGAACCGATGCCCCTTGATCAGTTTGCTATCCCTGTGCACTTGTACACATGTCACTTGGATGTCTATTGTCTGAAAATTTGACTGTTTAGTCAGAAATGTTTCTTCTATATTCCTGGGCCATCTAATAATAAGCAGAGATGCCAAAAATTTCCAGGATAAAGATCTTTAATGATATGTAACAAATTAGATTGTGAAAGGTCAGGAAAACACATTCTTTTTCATTGAAAATTAAAGACATCTGGACTTTTTGTTGTAAATTTTTTACAAGCTTAAGACTAGGCTCACTGATGATTTTAGGGACAATTTGCAGTAAAACATATGACTTTAAGCTCATTACATGCTACATATATTTTAAAAATCAGAGTTAGATACCTATATGTTCTCTCAAGAGATGAAAAATCTTTTTTTTTTTTTGAGGATTTCTATGATGTCAAGAACATGGATATATTTTAAGAAATAATCTATAGAAGATAATAGAGCTCTTCTTTCCCCTCAGCCAGCCAGCATTATGAATTTCTGAAAAATAGCCACAAGACTGCCTCAGATTATTATGGCAAGTTGGTGATAAAACATATTCTCTGCATGATCGACAACTTAAAAAGTGTGAGAATTGCATATTTTAGTCTATATTTATAGCTACAAAGTGTCTGTTATTATAGTAGCATTTGAGCACCAGCTATTAAAAGAACAGTATTTTATGTGATGCGGGCAATGTTTTTGAAATGAAATTTATATCCTTTGACCTACATTCCAAGGAACAATACACATTGAAGAATTTAGAATTGGAAGGGCCACTAGATGCTTCCATGGTCCGTGTTCTGGATGTGTGCTCTGTGGAACACTAGTCCCATAGCTGGTTAGTAGAGAATTTCTGGAGGCATTACTGCATACTGTTCACATCACCTTGGAGATACAGTCTTACTCTAGAGTTACTGAAGGCTCTAGAATTTTCTTAGTGATGAAGCTAGACTTTTTATAATCCAGAGTTTCTGAAACTTTTTTGATTGTATGTGTGTGCATTCAATTAATATTAACATTCTATGGAACTAATGTTCCCTAGAATATGTTTTGGGAAACTAATTCAACCTATTCAATCTCCTTTTTTTTTTTTTTAAGATTTATTTTTGTTTATTTATTTATACAAGCATTGGCATAGTCAGAAGCGCGGGAGGGTGAGAGAATTCACCAGAGCCAGAGCGGGGAGCAGAGCAGGCAGAAGGACTGAAGTACACTGCTGAGGGGAGCAACAGGCCGCAGGAGAGTCTGCGCGCCATGTGGGACCCTCCTCCTATGGCCGGGGAGCAGCCGGGGATCGAACCAGCGCTGCAGAGGCTGCGGGCAGCTTCACAACCCAGCGCTCAATCGCTGAGCCACCGGGGAGGCCCTCAATCTCCTTTTTTTTTTTAATGGGAAACATATCTAAGAAGATTTACTCACTCTTTGCAGATGACCCAACTCCCAATTTGCATATTGCCACTTCTCTTTTCAGTGAATCAATCAATCCGTTTGTGATGTAGCATTAACATAATTGTATTTTCCTTTTTCCCTAATCACTATAAGCTCCCCTTCTACTGATAGGCTTTTCACATAAAAGAAGGATGAAATTTGGGATAAGCAACTCTCTCCTAATTACAAAGTCTTTGGTTAATTCTGCAATACTTAGCAGTAAAGAATTCAAGTCCCCACCATCTCCATTTGTTTCTTTCCCAGGTCCACTCTCTTTTAATCACCTGCTGAGAGCTCCTTTTACTCTGCAGATAAATGTGATTGAGGAATTGGACTGCCTCTTTAATGCTGAAATGTAGTTATTCACACCTTGCATGTCTTATTTGTGAATCTTCAGCACCCAATGCTTTCTTTATTCTCCTGGACTTGTTTGTCATTTTACCATTTGCACAATACTTCAAACTTGGGCCAAATGGGAGCAAAGTAAGACAAGTTAGACTTGAAAGGGTGAGTTCTGGTTTATTCCACAATTATGCTCATAAAAACATTGATTTTGAGAAAGGAAGTTAAGGCTGTATGTTAAAAAATGTAAATAAATAAAAATAAAATCTGTAAAAATAATTCATGGGAGAGCATGAAAAGAGTGAAGTAAACTGAGTCAGAAATCAGTTTCATTTTAGCCTCTCCCCCTTACTAGGCATGTACATTTGTTCAACACATTTCACTTCTCCAACCTTGGTTACCTCACCTGTAGAATGAACTGGAGCAAATGCTCCCTTACTTCCCTTCTAGTGCAAACTTTCTGTGAGTCAGTGATATGTGAGTATTAATTATCCATGACCTGACTGCTGTGGGTAATCAAGATTTGGCTGCATTTGTGCAGACTGACAGCATCTTGATGGAATGACCTGGAAAGAGAAGAAAAACACAATCTCTGCTCATGTTTTCACAGCCTTCCAAGCTACGCATTTTGTAATGTCCTTTAATACTACAAAATTAAAATCACCGTATTGTTTGTGATGGGGTATTTTTAAGTCATTTTGTTAGACACTATCTTCTTAATTTGGGGAGGACTCTGGCCTAGAGAACAGAATATGGTGCTGGAAAGAATATTACTGTACTGGAGAAATCACATAGCAACAAGAAAGCAGAAAGTAAACTGGCCTCCCAAATAGTTCTTTTGCAGACCTTACCCGTAATGCCAAATGCAATAAAGGACATGCGCTGTTTCCATGGGGAAGATGTTGTAGAAAGATACAACCCACTAGAATGTATACATAGACATAATTCTATTTAAGTCAGTAACATCTTATATGGCAAGCCTTTTTTCCCTTTAGGAAAACCATACTGACAAATTGGTCAAGTAATCCTCCCTGGAGAGTAGAACAAATAACACAGGCCCTCTGGACCATGTCAGGGTTCTAAAAGTCATAAAACAAATTGCCTGCAGAGTAGATTAAACTGTTGGAGTTGGATGCTCAGTTCTATCACCAAACTCATGCTGAATTCTGCAACATCTGTCAGGAGGTTCTGTGTTTATTCTCTACATAGGTATTTCTTATTGTGGAACTTCTAAGGTAACTCTCATTCTCTGATTTTTCCTCGGGAAACTTCTTGCAGTGATTTTTCAAAGACATCCATTCGATCACTAGGAAGCTTGAAGGAAAGTGGAATTGGCTGCTTCAGGCTAGCATCTTGCTTCAGCCCCCTTATACCACAGCTTGTTCTCCCAGATCCTGAATAAGTGTGCCTCACTAGGAGAGAGAGGGAGGCTCACATGAATAGACATTTGTTTTCACATACAATACTAAACTGGGATTGCTGGCCCATGCTGTTTTGCATCAGCAGATGCTTTAAGAATGCTGTGAAAACATCTTATAAAGTAGAAAACCTATCATTTGTAAAGCTGCAAAGAGAGAGCTTTGTTTGCCCACACAGCATTTCTCAATGGAACCCCTGAGGCCACAAGTTTTTTAGGACAAGTTTCAACTCTGCTTAGTGCACATTTATTGTGCTAAGGAGAAAAGGCCCAAATACGCAGGGTGTACTATTGTGAATCTTGTAAAGACTGCAGGAGTTTAAGATCTGTGTGTCTCTGAACTGGAGCCAGTTCACAATTACCTGTGATCAAAAAGACAGAGTATAGACAAATTAAAATGGAATCCACAGAATCTTTTATAGGCGTTGAAAATGCTGCCCTTACCTTCACTTGTTTAGTTATTTCCAACAGAGCAGCTTGCAAGTAGCAGCAATTGTACATTCGAGTATTTGGATGAGATTCTAGCAAACAGGAAAAATGGACTCAGCCATGTGGGAATAGAATTTCATTTTTCTTCCCTATCCCCCCCCTCCCTATTCTTCTGTCTTTTATTAACCCCACAGCTCTATCTGTAGCACCATGTCTATCCTAGGAGTTTGGAGAGGGGAATTAGATATTTGCTTGTTAGTCGCTCTTGTGATTTGGAGATAGAATTAATTCACATATAAGGTTAATTGCTTTCTTATCTTCCTTCATGATCTGTGAGTTGGATGGATTATAATCCAGCAGTTTTACATTGAATGACCCCATGTATGTGAATTTACAGCTTCCAACATTCTAATGCAGATTTAAATTATATCACTACTAGAATTTACGTCTCTTTTATACAGTAGAACCATTTCCTCACATGCATGAACTGAAACAAAATTTCCTGGGTGGAAATCAGCATTGAGAGATGCTGTTAAATGAGAACAGTATTTTATCGTGATTCCAAGTAAGATGGTACTTTGAATAAAAAGGCACTAAAGCTCTAGATGAATAACATGATTTTTACAATCAAACTCTGGAACTTGAGATGGCTATAAATGCTAAACAAATGAGTAAGGAAATCAATGATGGAATGAGTAAATTATAATTTTGAACCTTGAAAATAACCTAATCAAGAAAAAAAACAAATATCCATTTTTTTTTGAGCTGCAGACCAGAGACACTCATGAGATTCAGACTGTTTCATGTGACATCTTAACCACCCCCCCAAACATTAACTCATCATTGTGACTATGGCATCAGCCATAGCCTTGAGGCATTAACTGGAAGGCAGGCCTATGACTTGGTGGGTTAGAAAATTACACCACCAGGTGTTAAATGCCGAGCAAGAGGTGAGTCTGGACTAGTCCAACTCTTCATGCCCATGATGCCGCACCTCTGGTGCAGTTAACTGCCACCAAGCCACTGCTGATTTCTGGTGGACAAATAGAATAAAATGACACCTGAAGAACTTTGTCGCTAAAACACATAAAGAGTGACTTCATACTTAGTAGTTGTAAAAGGTAGGTCTTTATTAGAATAGAGAAAATAATCTCCAAAGCTGAAGCCTCTTTTAAAGAAAGAATCTGTGCTGTTTATACTACCCCACAATCTAAAAATCTTAAATTTGAGAGAAGTAGACCAGAAATATTCATGTTAACTCTTAAAAGCAAGAATTTTGAGAGGCGTGATCTTAAGATTTTAGGAGTCTGGATCATGGAGAATGTTAAAATAAAAGGTGATAGTTTGTGTTTAGTAAATGGTTACAAAGTTCCTGGAATTCTAACTTCTTGCATTTATTAATAAAACATTGTACACTCAACATCAAACATTTGGAGTCATTTTTTTTCCTTTACTCTTGGATTCTATTTGAACATTATTAAGAAAAACTCAGTTAGTGGGATGAATTATTTAATATCCCTAGTCACAGAATTTGGAATAGAGGGTTAATTAGATCATTATCTTTTTCATTGTATAATTATTTAGGTCTTGAAGTAAACCTCTTCTCATTATTAAAAAAATGTAAGAATGCATTTTGTATTTTAAATTCACTGCAGTTATGCATGAGCACATTTGCATGTACAAGGGTAAAGGATACATTTATTATTTTTCCCGACAGAGGTATAGAACTATTAAAAGTCTGAGGTCATAATTAATAGTTTTGCTCTCTCCTGCAGTCATTTCACAACCAACCATCAATTTCATAAAAGGACTTAAGAGGAAGTGTCATGATACACTATTCTCAACTACACATACTGAGAGTTTAGGATTTACTGAATACAAGATAATTTGGGGATAAATATCTTTCCCTCATGTAATTTGCAGTTTGGTATAAGAAATTATCATTCTAATCTTTGCTCGCTTGCATTCAGACCTGTTTATTTCCTTATCCTGTACTGTCTTTCCTTTTCTTTTTTCATTGTGAAAGGATCGGGATTGTATTGATGCGTGGTGACTATAGGGATGTCAGTGCTCTGTGGAGAACTGCCTAGAATCTCCATACACAGAGGGGGCCTGTGCACATCACGCTGATGCACCCTTGACTGCAGTGCTTTGGATCACGTGTGTGATCAGTTTGGGACATTGAAGAACATGGGTGCTCAGACAATGCATCACCCCACAAGTCATCTGTCATCCAGTTTCAGTTTTTCCTGTTTCCTCTTCCCTGAGGGCAAATTTGAGGAATAGTCAGGTGTCTCTGCACCATGTACTTAAAATTCAAAGGGACTGAATAAAAAAGAAGACCTAACCTCAGAACGTAGAGTCCCTGGGACAAACAGATCCATGATAATAACAATAAAACATGCATCTGGATTTCATACTGGATAATCTTTTAGTTTCTTTTTTAACCAAAATGTATATCCTAATATGCAGGCAGTGTAAACCCAGAGTTCCTCAGAACTTGTAGCATTTGGCAGCGTGGTGCCGCTCTTGCAGTCATACATTGCATGCTGTCATCTGACATCGATGTGGGAGTAATTTCTAATCTTATTCCTGCTGCCACTGGCTCCTGCTGGTAAAACCAAATTGCAGACAGAGTGACAGACTGGAAACATATTTTCTCTCATTAGCAATATCACTTTTCACTGCTCTGTGCAAATTAATTTGGAATATGAATGGAGTAGCAAGTGATTTAGAAGACAGGAGGAGGATTCTAGGCAAGGGACAAGGCAAACTACTCCTCGTGCCTAGCCACCACAGGTAGACGATGAGCCCTGGCTTCCAGATGCCTTTTCCTTAGTTATGAGTACTTTTCTTTTCTCTTTCCCCAAACACTACTTTCAGTTCTTCAGTTTTTCTTGAATTTCATTCTCCCCATTGGTATCTGAGCGCTCCAGTTGTCTGATTATTTTCCATGGGCATCTGTTGTTTGTCTCTCACCTAGATCCAATGGCAACTGGCTATAGAATGTCTAGTTCTTAGCTTCCAGGCAACACATGGCTTATCCTTAACCAGTCTACATCAATTCATACAGTCTCCAGGGTGATCGGGAGATCCTCAAGAAGGAACTGCCTCTGAGAACTGTGGTCTGGGGAATGCTGTAGGTAGGGAAGGTAGAGGGCTGATGGGAAATTTAGAGAGCTTCTGACAGTTCATTCCATCAAGGTCAAGAACTCAGTTGAAGGGACGAAGCCTATAGATGATTTGCTGAGATCATCTGCCTTTGTATTGTCCTGTGCAACAGTCACAAGCTTCAACTGGGCTATTCTGAACCAGAAATTTACCAGAGTCCAGATTCGAATCAATTATTGTGTCTTTTTTGCAAGACAAGTGTTAGTGGGATGGGATTGTGCCATCAGCCATGTATTTCATGGTGCCTACAGAGATTTGCTCAGGCTTGTGAATTCTCCAAGCTAAATGGAAATAGGTCCTTCATGCTTACTGGGGAAAGCTGCTTAGCTGGGCCCCAGAGTCAGTTTCTCTTTTGACCTCACTTTGTTACGCCTACTTGTAGGTGATCGTTAAAGAATAAAATGAATCTGACCCCATATGAATAGTAAGAGTTAACCCAAACCTTCCCTTTCATAATATGTATCAGTTAATTGGGGTGGAAATTAAAACTTAATTTCTGGTCAACTTGTATAACAAGCTTAAGTGAAGCAAATATCCTCTTCAGCTACCTGTGATTGGGTTTAGTTGTTATAAAAAAATGTGGCAACAATCTCAGTCTGTAAAATGATGCTCTTTACATGGATTCATTCTTCAGAGTAAAGGGAAGAAACATGTTTCTTTAAGCTTCTGCTAAAAGTAGCAACAAGAAAACTGACCTTTCTTTTTTTTTTCCCTACTTCTAAATGAGATTGAAGAATTTTCTCTATTCTGGGTTAGGGCTGAGTTCTCATAACTGTTTATCTATACTATCTTCCCTATCATCAGATGACAAACATTATTTTATAAATCAAGTGCTTTTACTCATGCTAGGCACATTAAATTGTAATTTATTTTAATATCCAAAACTAAAAATAATTTTTGCAGTGGGCAAAACCCCAGATGTGTTTTGTCAGTCTCTTTTTCACTTAATGTCTAAAGCTTTATGTATTTAAGGGAAATTTTATCCATGTGTTTTTCATTTATTTATACTTAACTCATCAGTATGTTTAGTATGACTTATTTGATGTCTAAGAAAGCTTTTTAACCATTTTATGTGCTTATTTTATGTGCCTCTGAAATGGGAAGTTATTTTATACCTCCCCCAAAGTAAACTGTACAGAACCTATTACCTTCACTGTAAACAAATATTTACACTTCAAATTTTAAATTTTGTTTAAAAATCTGAACAGTAGTTTCTGAGTATGTTCTGGACAAACCAACATAAAACTTACATGTATTCTCTACAGATAGCTATGGGTGTGTTTTCAGGAGCTGTAATAGTCAAATACAGCCTTATGAGGAAAAGTATTTGGGTCAGAGTCTTCTTTAGGATATGTGTCAAGTGAGCCTGAAAGTCATTCACTGGCTCTTTCTACACAACTCTTTCCTGACATCATTGATGATCATACCCCTCGAGTATCATGGATGTTTGCAGATCTGCTTGTCTTAATCTGCTCAGCCTGCTTTAACAAAATATCATAGAGTGGGTGACTTAAACAAGAATTTACTCCTCACATTTCTGGAGGTGGGAAAGTCCAAGATCAAGGCCCAGCAAAGGAATAGATTTTACATCGTTTCCCAGAGAGATTTCAGAGGGGTTGAGATTCGCTACCCATCACAGCCATCTGCTCATTAACGTACCCCACACCAGATTTATTCCCCTTTCTTATTCTTCAGCTGTGTTTCCTGAATCTCCCTCCAAATAAACTTCTTGCACCCATATTCTTCTCTCATTCTTTCCTAAAGTGCAGAAAACCAGGGGTTGCAACATAGTAATATGAACTATAACAGCAGTATGTACTGTAGGAGAGGGTAATCACAGAGTCAAGACTACTTATTTCTTTAAGTAAAGATTTGTGGGGTATTGACTACTTCAGAGTCAATAGTCCCTCTCCCCACTCCCGGCTACAATGTAAATCTTACTAAGACTGGGGTACCATCTGTTGGCTCAGCACAGGGTCTGGTATATAAAAGCTTAACATGCTTTTATTGAATAGATAATCTTTTTTTGATAGAGGGAAAACTGAACTTTAGAAAGCTTGGCATTGTAAGATCAATCAATCAGTACTGGTGGAACTTTTTCTGAATCCCACATGTTCTAATGTTTAGCTCAAGGCTTTTCCCTAACCAATTCTAAAAAGATAAGTACTTCACTAGAACATTGTGGGGATTAGAAAGTAGAAGGCTGAGTTCAGAGTAGATAACGTGTTCTTTGGAAAACAAGAAAACCTTATTTGATGTGATTGGATAGTAAGTGAATGTTGGTGGAAAGAGATAAACATAAGCTAAGCAAAAAGACAAAGTAGGCCATGTGAAGTTTTTTGGGTTCCCATTTGGTGGTAGCGCTGCTAGCACTTGCAGTAGGTGTCATGGAAGGGTTTTCATTGGGTGGCAATATCTGATTACATCTTAGAAAGAAACTCAAGTGTTCTCCTGTGCAGTGGGACAGATAGAATTGGGCAATGATTGGAGGAAGCAAGAGGATTCCAAATATATCTAGGAAAGTGAATTAACAGGACAAATCGTGAGATGCATAGGCGGAGGTAGAAGGAATATCAAGGTCCATATCCTGGCATAGGCAACTGTAATAACTAAGAAGCTAGTTTTATGAGACCTGATAGAACTTGAGGTAGCTGTAGAGCATTGTGATGAGGCTATCTAATTTTAGAGAGATCGAGCTTGGGTGAAAATATAGGTCTGGAATGTCACCAGCACATTGGTGATAATGTGAAGCCATGAGAATTAATGAAAAAAATGAAAGGACCACTTAAATAGTGCTTACTATATGCCAGTTACTGTTCTGAGGACTTATTAACTATTCAGTATTCTTGTATTAAGACAGTCATACTAAGTAGCTCCACTTAACTGTTAAAATAGGAAATATTTGATATATAACTCGGCAACCTTATTATATACTTTTCTCCCACTTAGTGTAATGAGAAATTAAGTAACTTTCTTGAAGTCATTTAGCTAGTGAGTGATGGAGCTGGAATTAAGTTGAGTGAACAGAAAAAGAAGAGACCCGTCATAAGTACAAATAGGTGCTTGAGATTGATCAGACTAACACACAGCATCCAGAAATATCAGGAAAAGACTAGAATCTTTGAGATCAAAGAGGAGAGGTTTACATTTGGGTTATGCCACTGAGAGATCAAGTAACAAGAAGGCTGAAAGGTATTCACTGGATTTCACATTGAAAAAAGTCACTGGTGACAGCAATGTTAATGAAGTTGTACAGATATGCTATTCACCTCAAACATTGTTCCAGGATCAGGAGAAACAGCTATGGGCAAAGCTATAAAAACCAAACAGCCTAAATAAACTCAAGGGATTGATTCTAGAGAATGATGTGACTTGAGGAATCAAGTTACAGGTATTGTTTGAGGAGATTTAAAATAGACACATTTTCTGGAAACTGTAGCTACCCATTCTGATACCAGAATGGGCAAGACCTACGTAGCAATAATGCTAAAAAAAGAAGAAAGGGATGAGGAAGAACACCTTAGTGGAAAATACACTAAAATAGGATAATGGAAGGATTTCTCCCACCCCCCCAAGAACATTTTCAAAACTTATTTTTGTGACCCAAAATCTTTTCTTTTGATATTGTTCATGTATGAGGAAATAAATTTTACATCAGATTCTGGAGCTCAAAATATCAAGAATAAAAAAGAAGATTCATGTTAAATCCCTTGCCGATAGACATTGGCAACTCACAAGAAACATGTGGGAGAAAGTTCTCAAGCTTGAAGTACAAAGTGGAATGACTTTTGCACATGCGCGTAAAAGTATGTCCAAGACGGTGGTGCAGGCTGAAGGGAATGTGGACTTTAGGAGTAAGTGTAGGCAGACCTGATGAGGTGGAGACAATTCTTTCCCTGGTCATGCTTTAAGATCAGTTAGTGGTGTTTGGACACAAGCTGCTGTGGTCACTTTTCTCTGTAAGGGACATTTGCTTCTACCTGCAGTGAATTCATTAGTTATCGATAATAATTGAATCAATCCAGGGTGTTTGCTGGGAAGAAACTCTGCTTTCCCTCTGATTTGCCAGGTTTTGAAAAAGTTTGAAATTGGTCAGCTGAAATTGGTTTATGAATTGTTGGAAATCCCTGGACAGATTTCCAACAATTCAAAACATCACAGACAATCCTGTATTTGCAGTGGGCTTTGAGTTATTCATGAAATCCTATTGAACATCTTTTTTGCATTAATTTAGTGATATTTCTCACTGACGTCAAGGTGATGAAAAATAACACTAAACCTTACTTGGCTGACTGTGGAGAACTTGGAACCCCACCAGGCATGCTGCAGGCAATTTCTGGAAGGCAGGCAGGGGGACCCGGCATGCCTCAGAAACTACCTCAGAGATGAGCTTTAAAGAAGAACAAGTCTACAATTATGGAAATAAAACTCAAAAATATTTAACTGCTGCCAGCGTTTTGGGAAAAGTTATAAAAAATATGAAAAACACTCACCAATGGCAGAATTGTGCAGGAGAAACACTTATTTATTTCAACTTGTTTTGTTTTTTTACTGAGTTAATATTGGTTTATGACTATGTGATTCAGAAGTATGTCGTCACACCACACCCACCACCAGGGCCCCCACAGTCCTCTAGCACAATACACTGTGCCCCCCTCTACACTTTGTTTTTCCTGGCCTCTCTGGTACCCTCAATTCCACAGTTAGTTTTCTGGGGTTTGTGTTGGTTTTGTTTTCTTTGACCCTTTGTTTTCTCTATATTTCACTTATAAGTGAAATTTTAGAAGAGAGAAACTAGCACTTTAATTACTATGTTCCAGGCACCTTTCTAGTGATTTTATCAATATTAATTCATTTAACATTCTTGACAGCCCTTATAAGATCATCCTCATTTTACCAACAGTGATGCTATGTGGCACAGAGAGGTTAAGTGCATTGCTGATGGTCACACAGCTGGTACTGAATTGGGATTTAAACACAGGGAGGCTCACTCCAGAGTCCATGCTTATAGGCTATCAGGCATACTCCCTCTCATAAAGGAAAGCAAAACAAACAACATTCCTTTTAAGAGTCTAAACCTATTATTTCTAATAATAGCCAGAATGACTTTTCCACATAGCAACTTCTTGATTCTATTTTATTCTGTTGTGCTTTATAAAGCTGTTCCCGCCTGTTAAGGCGCTAGCCATCTACCACACCCAGCACCATATGACAGGGCAGAGACAAGGCACTAACTAGTGATCTACCTGGAGAAGAAAGGGGTGTTGGTGTTCTCATCTGTGCACTGGAGATCTCGACTCCCACACATGTTGAAAGATTATGGATTGGAATGATTTCCATTGCATAGACTATAATCACAGACATGTACAGACAATTTATGGACTACATAGCTCTAACAGATTGCCTTCAGAGAATCAGTAGCTTCAGAATGTGTGGAGAAGCAGAAATTGAAAGGGAAAACAATGGGTAAATAGCTTGTGCCCAGCATTTTTCTCCTGAGGCGTACATATTTTAGAACAAAATCATTGTGTTTGCATCAGTTGTGTTGATTATTTTGAACAAGATTTGTGTTTCTGACAGAAAGACTCATCGCTGACTATTTTTTGATTTTGTCTGTTTGTTTGTTTGTTTTGCACAAATACCTGCCCATGCAATTGATACATTGCTTGGAAATGAGGTTCTTTGGATGTTATTGTGGAGTTGGCCTAACAATACTCTCATCCAGCAGTAGTTACCCCAAGAGTTATATGGCTCATCATGTAAGAGACTTGCATTTCTCCCAGTAGATATCTAGTGGTCAAAAGAATAGGCCAGTTGTATTAAGCTCTCCTATCTCCAGTTCAGACTTCTTTCCATAGATTCTGGTATCCAGCAGCCTATTTGATATCTTTTTTTATTAATTTTAATTTTTTTTACATCATTGTTCATTTTTAAACAATATTTGCTTCCCCGAGCCCCTCACGTGTAGTCCCCATAGAGTTTCCTTCCCCAATGCACCCGTGCACCATCACCTCAGTCCCCTGTGCTCCTCTCTCCCTCCCTCTGATCCCTCTCCCTCCTCCTCCCTGCAGGATGTCTCTGATTTGTAATTGTCCGTTTTTGCTTTGTTGTGTTTGGTACTGTTATTATTTTTTTACACTGATTTCTTATTTGATTCCCCTATATTCCTCCTTTAAGTGAAAACATCTGATATTTTTCTTTTTCCTTCTGGCTTATTTCACTGAGCATAATTCCTTCTAGCTCCATCCATGTTTCTGCGAATGGCATGAGTTTATCTTTTTTGATTGCTGAATAATATTCCATTGTGTATATATACCACATCTTCTTGATGCAGTCATCTATTTTTGGGCATTTGGGCTGTTTCCAGGTTTTACATATTGTACATAGTGCTGCAATAAACATAGTTGTACAGGTGCTCTTTTGAATCACTGTTTTTGTGTCCTTTGGGTAGATCCCTAGGAGTGGAATTGCCAGGTCATTTGGTAGCTCCATTTTTAGTAGACTGAAGAACCTCCACACAGTTTTCCACAGTGGTTGAACCAGTTTGCACTCCCACCAGCAGTGTATGGGAGTTCCTTTTCCACCACATCCTCACCAACATTTGTTGTTGCTTGTTTTTTTGATATGTGCCATTCTTATTGGTGTAAGGTGGTATCTCAGTGTTGCTTTTATTTGCATTTCCCTGATGATAAGGGATATTGAACATTTTTTCATATGCCTATTGGCCAATTGCATTTCCTCTTTGGAGAAATGTCTTTTAAGTTCTTCTGCCCATTTCTTAACTGGATTGTTTACTTTGTTGAGTTGAGTGCGTTCTTTGTATATCTTTGTGATCAGTCCCTTATCAGTTGAATGTAGTGCAAAGATATTTTCTTTTTTATCACATATTTTTTATATGATGGAAAAGAAATCCAACTTGTCAAAACGTACATAAAAACCTATTTTTGATATACTCAACAGTTGTTTTATAATTTATTTTCTTACATCATTTTTCATTTTTGTATAGTATTTTGTTTCTCCAGTATTTGGAGTCCCTGTAAATCTCCCACCACCGCAGCACCGATGAACCATCACCATCATTGCTTGTCCTCTTCCCTCCCCTGTTTTGACCCCTTTCCTTCCCAACCCCCTATCCCCTTCTGCATCCCTCAGATCTATTGTTTGTCTGCAAGTTTTGTCTTTTTCTGAACCTTTTGTTTAGTTTCCTATATTCCACCATCTGATATTTTTCTTTTGCCTTCTGACTTATTTCACTTAGCATAATTCCTTCCATCTCTATTCATGTTGCTGCAGTTGGCATAAGTTTATCTTTTTTGATTGCTGAATAGTATTCCACTGTGTGTGTATACATACATACACACATATATACATATATATATATATATACACACACACATATATACATACCCCATCTTCTTATTCTTGATTGATTGTCTGGTTTGGAACATTTGGGTTGCTTCCATATCTTAGCTATTGTAAGTCTCTTTACTTGTACTTCTAGTTGATAGCTCAAAAAGGAGGCAAAAATGTCCATCCTTCTACATGTAGCTTTTCCCATTTTAATTGAAGGGGAGTTTATCCTTCAAATTTCTGAAGTCTAAAAATCAGAGGCATCTTGACACCTTTTTTTCCCTCACACCCTGAAATTCATCCAATACAGCAGAATCCTGGGTTTGCCTTCCCAGTGTATCCAAGATCCACTCAATCCTTAATCAATCTCATGCTGCCCCTGTGCTGAATCAACCAGCTAGGATGGCTGCCATCTCCTCCAAGAAGTCTCTGCTTCTCCTCTTATCTTGCTAAGGCAGCCAAAGTGAGCCAGTAAAAATATAAGTTGGGAAATACCACTATTCTGCTAAAAACCTTGCAGTCAGCTCCCCTTCAGAGTGAGGCCAGAGTCCTTTAAGTGCCTCCTTCCTTCCTTTCCACTGATTTTCCTTTTGCTTGTTTGCTCCAGCTTTGCTGCTTCACATAAGTCAGGCACATGCTGACTTGGTGTTCGCATTCACTGGAAAATTCTTCTCTCTGTGTCCCCCAACAGATGCTGTCACATCTTCTAAATCTTACCTGAAATGGCACTTTCTTATAATGAAGCTCACCCTGGCTATCTTATTTAAAATGGGATTCACAGTATCCTTTCTTTTCTCACAGCACTTGTCACATAACAAATGGAAGACATTAATGATTACATTTAACATCTAGTGTCTGTCTTCCTTTAGTAGGAATTATTTTCCTAGATTGTCTACTTTGTTCCCTGAAACTTCTTAAGTGTATAACACCTGACTCATGGAAGATAATCAATTAATTTATTCTGAACAAACGAATAACTTTTAAAGTGTATGTTGCGTTGGGCCTGTCTAATGAAGCCATCTCTAGCTACCTCGCTTCTCCTGTCCATCATGATTAGGCACCAGAGCATTGTACCTTTTTTTTTTATAGCTTCTTTATTTATTTTTTTAAGATTTATTTATTTATTTATACAAGCATTGGGTATAGTCAGAAGCGTGGGAGGGTGAGAGAATTCACCAGAACCAGAGCAGGGAGCAGAGCAGGCAGAAGGACTGGAGTACACTGCTGAGGGGAGCAGCAGGCGGCAGGAGAGGTCTGCGCGCCATGTGGGACCCTCCTCTGGTGGCTGGGGAGCAGCCAGGGATCGAACCGGCGCTGCAGAGGCTGCAGGCAGCTTCGCAGACCAGTGCTCAACCACTGTGCCACAGGGGAGGCCCATGCACCTTTTTTTCTAACCACACATTTTATTTTATTATTTAAAATTCACATTCTTATATTCAGGGGAGGCCTAGAAATGGCCTCCACTATTTAATTAACTCCATCACAAATATATCATTATCTGAAACACAAAAATAAACTTCTAGAGAAACATCTGGCAGATAGAGTTGGAATGACTATAACTTTATGAGTTTCCTAAATTATCTCCCTATTTTGAGAGTCAAAATGGATCACTTCCCTTTGGATTAAAATTAAAAAGAGCTGTTACTTTTATTCAGGACTGGAGAAGATGGGCAACAATTTTGTTTCTGTCAATGACTCTTATTAAGGAACAGATTTGCTGCAAAAATTTGCCAGCCTTGTCTAAGGGGATGTGCACTGGAAACAGAGGACCCAGCATGAAATCCCTTCTATTTTGATTTTAGATGCTGAGCAATAAACAGTCCTTGAAGCTACCAGTATCCTAGGACACGGAGATAGTGTTTTCCACCTTGTTTGAATGTTCAGTTTAGGCAACACATGGCAGCTGGACTCAATCCTGTTGTCAGGAACATCCCTAAATGAAAGTGCCCAGTCCTTACTCATGATCCTCCAATCGGTGTGTGTAGAGATGTGGGCCAGCCAGCTTTCAACCTCACATTGCCTTTAATGGGGGAGAGGGAGAAAACAAAGATAAACATAGAAACAGCATGGCCAAGTGTTAAAATCACAAAATGCAGAGGGGATAATTTTATCTTCCTATGCTCAGCAGTTAGGATTAGGTGGGACTTAAAAAGCTGCAATGTGATCTGGGCTGTCAGTTTGACACAGAGTGGAGGCAATTGTTCATAAGTCCTACTGAACTCACATGCCTTCTCTTGAAATTAAAGCTAATTTGAAGGTACCACAATCCCAAGTGGTCTAGAATCCATGTATTCCTTTACTAGAAAGTGAATAGTGCAAATCATGTCACTTCTACTTTGCCAGTCCTGTGATTTTCAGATCAATACTATGTTACTATGGTAAGCATTTTTGTTCTTTATTATAGCCTTTATAGAGGCGTTGATAACATGGGCTCTGGAGCCAGCTAGGCTGCACCATTACATAACTGGCTGTGTGTGACTTTGAGCAACTTACTTAACATGCAGTTTCTTCATCTATGAATCACCACATGCCACACACCTGCTTGATGAATCTGTAAGGACTAGAGTTAATATCTAGAAAGTGTCAGTGTAGTATAAGTAAACAGCACATAAGCATGTGCAGTTATTCCAGTGAACACATTTATTTTCATCATGATGCTCTTTCTTTTAATGTTGGCTACAGTATTTTTTTTTTTTTTACCTAAGAATTAGTACTTACCCTTCTTAATATCTTTAACATAGTTTGTTTTCTTTCTTTGGCATAATATTTTCTGGATAAGGGAGAATATTGGTTCCTACTATTTTAAGTGACTGTTCAGTCTCTAGGAGAGTCCAGGCCAGGCTACTGACTTTAGAGAATGTGCTGTGATAATGTTGCAAGGTGTGGAGTTGTGGGTGGGTTTGCATGGGTTGGCTGACATTGCTTTACCTTCTCTCAACACTACTATGAGTGATAGAGACTTCCTAAACCATTATGTAGCATGTTCTTTTTGCTGTGGGAGATCTCAAAATCCTGTTAGAAAAATTTCATGAGTTCTGGAAACAAAATAATTTTCCATGGATTTATTACTGTCTATTTTTCCCCATGTATTTGTTATCTATTATTATATGTGTATACCAAACCTAGATGTTTTAATACATTTTTTATGAAATCAGTTTCTAAGGTTAAGAATCTCCTTAGCAGGATGATTCTAGGACAGGTTCTTTGTAAGGTGGCAGCCAAGGTGGAGACTTGGAACAGTAGTCATCTGAAAACTTGACTGAGCTGAAGGATCCTCTTCCAAGTTCACACACAGGCTATTATCAGGAGATCTCAGTTCTTGACCATGTGGGCCTCTTCTTTGGCATGCTGGCACCATCTGGCTTCCCCAAGAGTGAGTGATCTAGAGATACAGAAGAGCCAAAGATGAGAGCCAGTCTTTTATATCCTGATCTCAGAAGTGACAGTAAGCATAAAAGCACCTGATGAGGATATATTTTAAATGTTTTCAATCACAAAACCTAATCTATTCTGAAAATGAATGAAAGAACAAAGCTAACAATTAACTATTAAATTAATGTTTGATCCTAAAACCATCCTTCCTCTCCCCTCTTCCCTTAGCCTCAATTCTTTCCTACACAAACTCTACACAGAAACAAAGTCTGGCTTTCAGGACATGGAAGTCAACCAAAGCTTTATTTCCCTCCTCATAAGAAAATAGGTGGAGTACTGCAATGACATTTCAAAAACCCATGTTTTGAGATAAGGTTTGTTTTTATTGATGGCAGATGGGAGTAGACTTCCAAAGGATACAGTTGGCTCTAGGAAAAAGAAATAGTTTTGAAAATCATCAACTGGTATTTGCAAAATGTCAGCAGGGACTTTCTTTCCCCTGGCCTGAAACAAACACTGACAATTCTACATAAAGAGAAGGACCTGTGTAAAAAATTCAGCCATGTGTTTGAAGTGATTCCATTTTTATAAGACAGATTGAAGTACCATGATGTTTGTGCAGATGAAAAACTCAAGCTAATTTGTTTTGTGGTATCAATTAATTGTATTGGTCTTATTGGCATTGATATTAATACCCACCCACTATTTTATTACAGGGTCAGTCCCTAGGGAGGAAACCTTGAAGTAAAAGCAATTATACAACCTGCAACTTATTAAACAAACCGTTAAAATGTACTTTTCTCTGATTACAAAAGTAATACAAACTTATTGTAGAACATTGAAAAATACCGGAAAAAAAAAAAAACACTATAAGGAAAACAGGTTATTTGAAATCTCACTGAAAGGTAATTACTTAAAAAGAGATCATTTCTACTCATTTTCAGCCTCCCCCATTCTTTTTCTATGATATGCCTCATGTATGTGTAGGGTACATGGATGACACATAACATGTAAATGACATACACAAAGGTATTACACAAGAAGAAAATGTGTAAGACTCTGGCTATGAGGGATAAAAATTAAAGTGATAGAATATATTTTTCATATAAACAGAACTTCCAAAATTGTGGCCAGTTTCTGGATGACCATTTCCTACCACCTGTACACTGCCAAACTAATTTGCAGACATTGTCTGAATCATCACTCATCTCTGACATATTTTCATCACCTCAGAAAGAAACTCCATATCAATGAACAGACATTCCCCAATCCTTTCTTGCCTGGCTCCAAGTACCAATCCATTTTCTGTCTCTATGGATTTGCTTTTTCTAGACATTTCATATTAATAGAATCATTTGTTGGGCCTCCCTGGTGGTGCAGGGGTTAAGACGCAACCTATGAAGCTATCTGCAACCACTGCAGCATGAGTTCAGTTCCCCACCAGCCAGGGAGCAACCCACATGGCGCAACAGATCTCTCCTGACTCACCCACTGCTCCCCTCAGCAGTGCATTTTGTCAGCCTGCCTGTTCTGTTCCCTATTCTGTCTCTGGTGAATCCTCTTACCCCCTCCCCATTTCTGGCCTGTACCTCAGCTCTTGTATGCATAAATAAATAAGTCTTTAAAAAACAACCCAAATGCCCAAAAATAGATGACTGGATCAAGAAGATGTGGTACATATACACCATGGAATATTACTCAGCATTCAAAAAAGATAAACACATGCAATTTGCAGCAACATGGATGGAGCTGGAAGGGATCATGCTCAGCGAAATAAGCCAGAAAGAAAAAGAAAAATACCGGATGGTCTCACTCATAGCAGGAATCTAGAAAACCTAAATAAGGGACCAGGAAAAAGAATAACTATAAGAAAGAAAAAATCAAAATCAACAAACAACTATGAACCAGAGACACACTGTGGGGGGTGTGGGGTGAGTAAAGGAGGTTTGGGGGTCAAAATAAGGGTGTTGCAATTGTATGGGGAATATAAAAATAAAATTAAAAAAAAGAATCATATGCTATGTGGTCTTTGGTGTTTATTTCCTTTCACTTGGCATATTGTTGTCACAGTTCATCCACACTGTACCGTGAACCAATACTTCATTCCTTATTATGGCAGAATCCTCTGTCATTTATGGGTGTGCCACAGTTTGTGTGTGTATCCATTCACGAGTTCATGGACATCTGGGTTGTTTCTATTTCTTGGCTATTATAAATAATGCTGTGATCATGTGTGTACAAGTTTTAGTATGAACATAAATTTTTTTACTTCTTTGGGTTATATACCTAAAACTGTAATTAGCTTATCACGTTAAACTGCCTGTTTGAATACACTCCATATTAAACTTCATTTTTACCTTTTTAAAAACTGCTAAACTTCTTTCCAAAATGACTGCATGATTTTGCCTTCCTATCAGCAGTGTATAATCATCCCTACTTCTTCACATTTTTCCCAGGACTTGTCACTCATTGTCTTTTTGATTTTACTTGATGGGAAGTGAAATTTCATTGTGGATTTGATTGGCATTTTCCTAATGATTAATGATCTCTAGCATCTTTTTTATGTGCTTACTGCCCATTTATATGTATTTTTTAAAAATGTCTATTCACATCATTTGTCCAGTTGTATTTGCTTTTTAATTGTTGAGTCAAAATAATCTTTATATATTCTGGATACTAGGCCCTTATCAGGTATATAATTTGCAAATATTTTCTCCCATTCTGTGTGCTGTCTTTTTACTTTGTTCTTAGTGTCACTTGAATATTTTTAATTTTGATGAAGTCCAATTGAATATGCCTAATATGTATGACTGAGCCCATAAATACATAAATAACATACACATGTACACAATATTAAGATCATTATTGGATAGGCCTTTAAAAATGGTAACTGTTTAAATGAAATTATTCAACATGCATTATTTCAATGAAAAAAATGCAAAACCATTTTAAAGCAAGGGGTAATTGACTCTTTTGCAATACAAAAGGAATTCAGTAAGTTCAAGTATATCCTAATGCCTTCAAAAATACTTTTTCAGCCCAAAGTTCTCTCTAAAGAAGCTCTTCTTTGAATTGACTGAGGGAAATCCCTAGTGTTTAATGCCAGTATCTCTGGCATTAAACTCAAGATGTGAAATGGAACGGTCTTCCTTCTCATACATTTCATACATCTCATGCAGTCATTCATCCCACATGGTATTATTAGAGGGGAAATTATTTCACATTCTTAGAGCAGGTTGTTTTAAAAAATCAATGTAAATGCAATTTATTATTTCTTTGATTGTGCTCACTTTGTCATATATAATCAATATAAAGTCATGAAGATTTCCACCTGTTTTCTTATAAAAGCTTTACAGTTTATGTCTTTGATTCATTTTGAGTTAAATTTTCTATGTGCTGTGGCAGGTATCCAAGTTAATTCTTCTGCACATAGATATCCAGTTGTACCTATGCCATTTCTTGCATTGACTGTTCTTACCCCCCATATAATTGTCTTTGCATCTTTGGTGAAAATCTGACTATTAATGTTAGGGACTCTTCTCAAGTGAATCTTTTCTCTGTACTGTTGCAATGGTTGTTCTCAACTGTAGAATTGACGATGTTTTCTGCTATAGAAACATCTTCATTGCTGTCCATAGATTATAAGAAAAGGGCTAAATGTGGCCCTAGTCAGTAGGCTAGAGAGGGCAGGGACTGTGGAATAGACTTAGTTTTGAATATGGTTTTGCCTTTTATAAAAGTGTAACTTGGGAGAAATTAATCAATTGCAACTTCTCACACTGAGAAGCACTTAGCCTGCTTGCTCAGAGCAAAAGCCCAGAATCATCACAAAGCCTGACAAATCAAACAAGTTCAGATAATATCTGTTAAATGATGAATGAATCTCAGTTTGATCATCCACAAAATGGAGATTATAACTATTTCATAGGGTTCCGATCCATGTTAAATTACATTATAGACTTCACTGATCTTTATAGAATTTTGTTCTTAAAAATGCATCCAGAAAAGTCTACAGGTCCTAAGCATGATGAATTATAGTGAAGTGAAGACAGTTGTGTAACCACTACCTAGATTAAGCACCTCGGAGTCTCCCCCACAAACTCCTTATCATGGCTCCTGTCACTCCCAATAAGTAGCCAGGTCCTCTTATGATTTAGCATTACCTTACTCCTGGAAGGTCTTCTTGAGTTTTTCATTTGGGGTTCTGTGCCTTTTAGATGCTTCCAAATGTCCTTCAGCATAGTCTTTATCATACTGTATTATAGCCATCTGTTTCACTTGTCTGTCTCCCCTGTTTATTGTTGCATCCACCACCCATAGCAGAGTACCCATCACTTACAGTAGATATTCAATAAACACTTGGGGAATGAAATCACTTGATGTAATTCTGAGCCTGTGGAGAGAAAAGCTATTTTATTTCAAGCTACAATAATAACATTTTAGAGAACTGAAAGCAGCAGCAGTTTGGCAAAATAACATCAAAATGGAAGAACACAACTGTCTTCACTTCACTGTAATTCATCATGCTTAGGACTTATGGACTTTTCTGGATGCATTTTTAAGAACAAAATTCTATAAAGATCAATGGACTCTATAATGTAATTTAACATGGATCAGAACCCTATGAAATAGTTATAATCTTCATTTTGTAGATGATCAAACTGAACACCATGATTTGTGTCAATCTATTATTAAGCATTTATCCAAACAACTCTATATGGGTTTTAATTAGTTATTGTTGAATCATTGAAAAATGTGTCTATGGCTATGTCTCTGGATGTGAAACAGTCTGTTGAAAACCCAGATTGTGACAAATAGTTACAGTGTGAGATGATAGAGGCAGTGTCCTATCCAAGGTATTTCAGTTTATTGTCAGCAGTGTGCATGATGGCAACCAGCGTAACTTTTGCCAACCTGGGTGGAGAAGGAGAAGTGACAAGGGAGAGCTTCCTAGCTGTGTGTCCACCAAAATGCAGTACAACCAGTGGGAGAGTCCTCTAGAAGTTGTAAAGACACTATTTCAATGTGTAATCATGGCTCATTGTTAATAATGCGTGACACAGGGCACAGCTGGGTGGGTTTCATGCCAGGCAGGGTAAGATAGTGGGAAAGCATGTGAAGGCAATTTGCTAAACCTGAAGACAAGTCTTGCAGCTAGTACAAGGAAGACAGGTGGTAAAGCCAATTCTGTTGTAGCATGGTGATATCACTTTGTGATTAGCTATCTACCCTGCCAGATGGATTTTGCTGTATTCCAACTCTGAGACAGCATTTTCTGATGAAATGGTCATGTAACATGGGTGTGGTGTATGTGAGTAGAGTGGGAATGGATTGAGGGCAAAATTAAATGGAATTTTTAACTAATGGCAAGGGTGGATGTGTGTGTGGGGGAGGGTGTTTGCGTGGGTGGGCACACACTCATGCATGCACACTGTACTATAGAAGGAGAAAACATATATTCTCATCAGAGCCAAAATCTTCCCCCAGCTTGGTAGGCTTCAAAAGTAATATGTCTAGTTTCGATGTCTGGCACGCTGCATATGGAAAGTTTTCACATTTTGTTATCTTTGTTTTAAGGAGTCTTTACTATCATTGCTAAGAAGGTTCATGACCTTAGGTATGGGTGGGGAGAAAGGCGAGATGAATGTCAATTGGTTGTATACAGAGAGTAGGAAATGATCCCCAGGAAACTTGCCAATGCCTCAAAAGTGCTATTTAAAGCAAAGACTGCCAGCCCACCACTCTTTCACTTTCTTTGTTAGCATATGGCATGGCCTTACAAGTTTCTCTCAGACAGAGTAACAATGAGTATGTTAAGATTAGGCTTTTCCCCTTGTTTCTAGGAGGCATCCATTAATAGGTTAGGGCTTAAGTAAATGACCACTTTAGCTATTTTTCATTGAGGTGACAGTTTACCTGATGGTTGAGTTTCAAGTATTGGTTGGATGACCATTTACTTAAAGGGGTCAAGTAGTTTGTGCCATTGGAGAGTTTTAGTTAGGTAGAAAGATATCTGGGCATTCAAAGTCTCACAGCTTTAATTTTAGGAGAATTCTACTACATATGATTTTACTGGGTTAGGATCATGGAAAATCATGAAAATTGCTTTGTATTTCCTCTTCAGTTATCATTGGGCTCCCAGGGTAATACAACTTGCATTAATAAACACAACACCATCCATACTGTTGCTGACTCTCCTGTGTTAGAAACAGCCTCAAGTTGTACAATTTGAACTAAAATATTAAACATATGTGAATCCCTAATGAAACTGGGAATCACCGGAATTCCAGAAATTTACCAGTTTTTATGAACAGGAATTAAGGGAGTTTGCTCCCCTCTCTTCACTCCCTTTCTTGTTCCTGCTTCTCTACCCCCTGCCTCCCTTCATCCCATTCCTATTTTCCCTTTCCTATATTCCCCCAGCAAATAACTGAGAAAGTAGGTATTCAGGCTAGAAAATAACCCTAGCAAATAATAGCAGAAGGAAGATAAACACCCACGCCTTTTGTGGACTTTATTAAAAAGAAAACCAAGGTATAAAATGATTTCCTATTATAAAGACACTATATTTTGTATACATTACAACAAAAGCATAGAAATATGCTATAGTCTTCTATAAAATTGACCATGTAAACAATAAAATTATATCCACAGCCCCTATTTTTTTCCCAAACAATGTACAGAAATTTCTCATTTTAATAATGCATTATTTTGCCACTGGTATAATCTGTTTTATATCTATGTCCCGGGAAGAATAAACTCTGTTCAGCCTACCATAATATTATGATTAAAAGAGACAAAAGAACTACCTGCTAAATATATCTTTCTCTCTGGTGTTAAACTCTAAAATTCTAACTCTCACCCTCCCCTGCCCCCCCCCACACACTTTGAGAGCAATGTGCTCCCTGGATGTTCAGATTATATGTGGAGTGAGGTTCAGAATCACACAGCTGGAGGAGAACTTGTAAGCATTTTGGCTCTGCACCATTTTTAAAAACTGAGAACACTGCGGTTCAGAGGAGAACACAGGCTCACCCAAGGCTACTTGGTTTCCACGTTCCCAAAAGCACTTGTGGCACCCACAGAGACCTCTCCTTACCTCATTTATTTCATTATCTTTCAAGTCTCATCCATTCCTGGAGGTGTAAATCTTTGGACTATATTGATTCATAGATGAGAGGTGGCCCATAAGCAATTAGACATAGGATGGACAAATTTTTTAAACTTTTACATTTGTATTTAATTATAGTTATAGTAAAATAAGAAAATATAAGCACTTGATAAACAAAAGCATTTGTCCTCTAGCTTTTAGCAAAGGAAGGCAGATGACAACTGAGTTCTTTTTCAACCCCAAGATTCTATAATTCTGAGTCAAAATAGCAAAATGGCTGGAGCATGGGAACTAGTGTTTGCCTCACAGAAACCAACAAGAGGTGGTTTGATGTAGTAGTATGAGGTCAAGAAGTCTTTCCTGTTCCCATGGGGTTGGAGAAGGCTTCTCTCTCTCCATTCATCTTCAGAATTTTCCATCATCCCTAACTGAAATTGTATATATTATTATTATTTTTTATTTTTTTAAAGATTTATTTATTTATGAATACAAGAGCTGGGGTACAGGCCAGAGATGTGGGTGGTGAGAGGACTCAACAGAGACAGAGTGGGGAACAGAATAGGCAGACTGACTGAAATACACTGCTGAGGGGAGCAGCAGGCGAGACAGGAGAGGTCTGGTGCACCATGTGGATTTTTCCCTGGCCAGCCGGGGCTAGAACTCGTGCTGCAGAGGCTGTGCATTTCTTCATAGTGCAGTGCTACCCCTTGTGCTGCCAGGGAGGCCCAACTCTGTATATATTAAACAGTATCTTCATGTGTACTCTTAGTCTCTCAGGATATCAGAACAGAATAGATTCTTCAAAGAGTACCTACCATAGCACAGATGAGTTAAGCCATGAACTTACCAGGCCTTCCTCCTCCTACTCCGATTACATCACTACTCTTAGTTGGCTCCTTCAACTTCCCATCTACCACATGTGTTACTTCAAATTGAATCTATTATTGCTCTCTATTTTCCTTTCACTCTTTCTCAGAGACTGGAAGATTCACAGCCACATCTTACCCAAATACCCGATCATTTCCTATCATTTCTTTAAAGATTTATTTATTTGTTTGTTTGTTTGCTTATTTATATAAGCACTGGATACAGTCAGAAGCGCTGGAAAGTGAGAAAATTCGCCAGAGCGGGGAACGAAACAGGCAGACTGACAAAATACACTGCTGAGGGGAGCAGTGGGCGGCAGGAGAGGTCTGCGTGCCATGTGGGGCCCTCGCCTGGTGGCCAGGGATTGAACCAGCACTGCAGGGGCTGCGGGCAGCTTCACAACCCAGTGCTCAACCACTGCACCAAGGGGAGGCCCCCATTTCCTATCATTTTTGATGTTTGTCTTCTACTTTTGCCAGATTAGCTTCACCCTGTCCCCCCAACTTCCCCTGCCTTCCTCTTTAAAGATATACATTTTTTTTTTGCAAGAATGGTTGTAGCATTTATTTTCTGTCATTTTGAAATTCAGATAGATACAGAAACTTGCCCAGGTTTATAGAGCTAGGGTTCAGATTCTGTCCTAGAAAGCCCAAGTTAGGCTAGTACCAATGCTGGTGCAGGAGGTAATGACCAAGTTCAACTGGGAAAGGCACACAAATCAGCTTTGTTCTAGCACCACATGATGTGAGTCACTGTTGCTTTTCTATCTTCTGCCTTAACAATATAACTGCCCATATTATTTAGTTGTGTGAGCCCAGGGTCTGGTTCAATCCCTTTCATTAACTATTTCATTGAATTCTTATATTTATCTCCATTTTGCAAATCCAACAACTAAGTATTAGACTAGTGATTTTCAATCCTGGCCACAAATTAAAAGCACCTGGGGTGCTGTTAAAAATTGCTGCTGTTGAGTCCTCACCCCTTGAGGCTTTGATTGCTTTGTTCTGGGATGAGACCCAAGAGTATTGTAACTTGTTCAAGGTCATGCAGCCAGTAAAGGGTGGAAGCTGCATTTAAATCCAGGTAACTGACTTTAGAATCCAAGCTTTAAACCCAGTGTAGATCAGTACCTAGTTGTAGATTAGAACCATCTGAGGATCGTTTTATAGTAGGTAAGAAATACTGATACTATTAAAAAACAAGCAAATAGCAAAAACTGCTTTTTAGATGGCTCTCATGGTCTACAAGAACATGGTTCTAGCAACGATGTACCATCACATCTCTATGCATCTGATTCACCAAAGGCATGACTTCTTCATCTGCTAATAAAAAAGAATTTGTTGGCAGGGTGACATGTTGGAAAGAGCTGGGAGAAGGTGAAATAGCAGTAACAATATTGTATTATTGAATATTAAGGAATAAAAATGAGACATGTAATTCTTTAACCTACATTTGCAAGCCATTATTTGAAATAAACTCCCATTAAATCATATCTTTGCAAGTCTAATTTGGCACAGTGGAATCCTGATCATTTAATAGGAACTCCACATATGGAAATAAGTATCCACAGTGAAAGGAAATAGGACTGTGACCTGCAAGGTTTCAGTGTAAAGATTTTTGAGTGCTCAATGCAAGAACTGACAAAGGCGCTGAGTGTGCTGCTACTTGTTTGAACTTCTACAGAGACAGGTTTATTGTTGCTGCCTGTCCTGGGTACCACTTGGTTATTAGTATTACTAAGCTGATGTTTTGGGAGCATAGTCATTATCATATTTTGGCTTCAGATTCAATTCTGGCTATTGACAAAAGGTGGGCTGGGAGCAGAGATTAACTTGACTGCAAGAAAGAGGCCTTAAGAGTCCATTGTCTCTGAGACCCTGTAAAAAGTGCAGTTATATAATTTGTTGAGATTAGTTAAGTGGTAATCATCCTAATGTTTGACATTTACAAATTCTTCCCATAGTACTAGACATCTAACTTAAGCTCCCATCTGACACTGAAGAAGTATTGTTCTATGTAATGTGTTCTAAAATTGCCAGTGGGTGTGGTGGTTTTTCCTTAAAGTAAACAAACAAGCTCAGATGTACCAAAGTCATTGTAGAATACAGGGAAATGAATGCACTAGAGAAAAGTAGTCCACATGTCTAAAATGACAATTTGATCTTCAAAATAGCAATCGAAAGGTAGGGTTTATTGTAGAGACAGACATCTCTTAAGCAGTGACAGCCAGGGCATCAGTAAAGATAGGAAGACTTGTTTGGGGTAACCAGGATGACTAAATATGATTCATCACACCCTTAAAACCTATAGGGAATAAGTATCTATATTTATTGATAGTAATTGATTTTTTTCCTATAGGGAAGGGCAGCATCAATATGAAATTCTACTAATATTCCATCTATTTAATTGCACTGGTCTCTTCACTTAGGGGCATGGCCAGACAGGGGCACAATGCTAATTTTGCCTGTCCTGTCATAATGATATTACTTGGTTTTCACTGGCAATATGTTCTCTCTGTTTATTATCTGGTTAAATGAGATGTTTCAATATTGTTAATTATAAACATCTTACTTAGAGCTGCTTGCATGTACAACTCCATATATGGAATCTACTCTGGTTCAGTAAGGAAAATAAAACAGTGCAATGGGTCACAACGGAATTGTTACAACAGAGCACTTTATGGATTTTAGACACTTGGATCAAGTTTTCAAGGATAAACTTGAACGCAAATATAGTGTCTGATAAGATTAATGAGACTATGTGGAAAGCAACTGTTGTGGAATATAAGGCTAGAGATTCACAATGTAAAATGCCTTTGAAAAATTGATTCACTAGGATCTGTGTTGCTAGGAAGGCAGGCAGGCAGCTCTCAGTAGCTTCTCATTAAAGAAAATTAAAGATTCTTATTAAAGACTCTCACAAGATTCTTATTAAACCAAAGAGAATAATCAAATATTTGAAATCTGCTACCAGTGGCATGGTTGAAAATAACCTTAAAAAGGGGGGGGCGGGAGGGGAGGGATTGGGGTCAGAATGGGGGGTTGCAATTGTATGGGGAATATAAAAATAAAATTTATTATTTTTAAAAAAAAGGGAGGGCCTCCCCTGGTGGCGCAGTGGTTGAGCGCTGGGCTGCGAGGCTGCCCACAGCCTCTGCAGCACCGGTTCGTTTCCAGGCCTCCGGCGAGGGTCCCACACACACAAAAAAAAGAACCTTAAAAAACAGAATAATTGATGTTTAGATAATGGACTAGAGTTGAAAGAATGTTTTGCTTATTAACAACATCCTCTGAGGAGCAAGGGAAGTACTTAAATCATTGCTACAAAAATTTAAGATACATTTCGCCTTCATCCAGGCTTTAAGTTGCAACTTTTCCCATGGACCCTCTGTAGGATATTAGTGTGGGTTCACTTGAGCCTTGATTTTTCTGCTGATGAGCAGTATTGGAAGAGCTGTCTGTTTACACGCAGGGCTGGGCAGCTGGGAGAGGGTGACAGAATTGGCCTCCCTGCCCGGCTTGATGCCTCTCTCCTGACTCCTGTCCTGTGTCCTTCTCTTCCACCACCCTCATCCTTGCCGTTGTCCCTCCAGCTCTAGTATCGGATAGCACTTTATTAGATTTTATGGAAAATGTTACAGACTAACACCATAAGGAAAGCAATTGTGGTGGATATAAAATTAGAGACTGAAAATGTGAAATGATTGATTGGGAAAAAAATTATTTACTAAGACGTGTATTGTCACTAGCCAGACTCACACCAGACTGCTACCACTTAGGTCACACACAGGAATGTGGGCTATCTTTTTGAGAAAGAGAGAGAGGGGAGGGGAAGAGAGGGGGAGAGAGAGAGAGAGAGAGAGTCAGAGAGAGGAGAGAGGGTTGGAGAGAGATCTGGCATATATATATAGAAACAGCAGGAGACAAGCCACCTCACATGCCCAATAGGAACAGGACGCCTACTGACACCCCAAAGGAGGGTGGGTGGGCACTCGTGGGGCTAAATTAACAGATTTCTAAAGGGTCATCTGCAGGGCCTCCCCGATGGCTCAGCGGTTGAGAGCTGGGTTGCAAAGCTGCCCGCAGCCTCCACAGTGCCGGTTCGATCCCCAGCTGCTCCCTGGCCACCAGAGGAGGGTCCCACATGGCGCGCAGACCTCTCCTGCCGCCCGCTGCTCCCCTCAGCGGTGTACTTTGGTCCTTCTGCCTGCTCTGCTCCCCGCTCTGGCTCTGGTGAATTCTCTCACCCTCCCGTGCTTCTGACTGTACCCAGTGCTTGTATAAATAAATAAAAATAAATCTTTAAAAAAAAAATAAAGGGTCATCTGCAAAGTGTGGTGAAATCATATATCTGCAAGGGGTCACCATGTTTGTTAATTACAATGCTAAGGATTATTGTTTTGTTAGGACTTTTGCTCTGTCTCTGACTATGGACATGCAAGGCTGATTCACAGGAAGGGCCAATTTCATCATCATGGTCGCCACTGAGGCAGCGCCTTCTGTGTACCAGATGCTACACTAGGGCTTCTATGCTCCCATCATCAGTCTTCTGGGAGACAGCATTTCTTTCCCTTGAAACAAGAAATCTCAGGTTAGTTCATTTATTTGCCCAGGATCACATAGCTAGAATGCACAAAGCCAAGATTCAAATTGTCTTACTCTATCGCCCTTGCCAACATTGTCTTTCACTCAGCCGTGTAATACTGAAAGTGGAAGAAAACCGTAAGAACATTTATAAGACTTAATAAGTGAAGTAAGTTGTACAATGGTTCCCAAATCCAACTGCACATCAGAATCACCTGGGAGGCTTATTAAAAACAAATATTTCCAAGGAATACTCTCAGAGAGTCTGATTAAGGAGGCCAGACGTACGTCATGTATGACTTTTATTATGTTAAGATATGTTCCATTTATTCACATTTTTTAAAAGGTTTTCATCATAAATAGATACTAAATATTATCAGCACTTTTCTCAGCATCTATTGATATGACTATAGTTTTTACATTTCTTTTTGTTGATGTTGTGAAATATGTTGATTGATTTTTGAAAGTTAACCATCCCTGTGTTTCTGGTATAAATCCTACTTAGTCATGTTCTATAATCCTTTTAATGCATTGTTGGATTAGGTTTGCTAAGATTTTATTGAGGATTTTTACATTGTGTTCATTAGGGAGATTGGTCTGAAGTTTTCTTTTTTTGTGTTGTCTTTGTTTGGTTTTGGTATTAGTGTAATGTTGGCCTCATAAAATGTGTTTGGGAGTATTCCTTCTTTCTCATTTTTTGAAACAGTTTGAGCAGAATGCACATTAGTTCATCTTTGAAAGTTTGGTAGAACTCGCTTGTGAAGTCATCTGGTCCTGGACTTTTGTTTTCTGGGAGAGTTTGATTACTGTTTCTATTAATCTGGCTTGTGATTGGTTTGTTCAGGTTGTCAATTTTTTTTCTTCCCTATTTCTTCTTACATGAGTATTTAATTTTAAGAATCATTTTGTCTCATCTAGATTGTTGAATTTGTTCACATTTTTAAATGTTTATAGTAATCTCTTCTGAATTTCTATAGTGTGTGTTGTAACACTCTTGTTTCTGATCCCATTTATTTGAGTTTTCTCCCTTTTTTTCTTAGTGAGCCTACATATGGGATTGTCAATTTAGTTCATTTTCTTCAAGGAACCATCTTTTGGCTCTGTTGATCTTTAGAACTTTCTTTTTGATTTCTAATTCATTTATTTGTGTTCTAGTTTTTTTATTATTTCCTCCCTTCTACGACTTTTGGATTTTTGTTCTTTTTCTAGTTTCTCAAGATGAGAGACAAGATTGTTTATTTGAGTTCTTCCTATGTTCTTGATGTGTGCTTGTATTACTTCTCCCTTAGGGCTGCTTTTGCCGTGACCATATGTTCTGGAAGGTTGTGTCCTTGTTGGCACTTAACTTGAGCTTTTGTTTTTTTGTTGCTGTTGTTGTCACAGAGAGTTTTGTTTATTGGATTTTTTTTAGTTTTATTTTATATGTTTTTTACATCATTTTTCATTTTTGCACAATGTATGCATTTTCATCTTGGTTATAGTCCCCATACAATTCCCACCCCTCCTTGTTTTGATCCTACTCCCTTCTCCCCCCAACACCCCCCCCCCATAATGTGTCTCTGGTTCATAGTTGCTTGTTGATTTTGATTTTTACTTTAGTATAATTAGTCTTTTTCCTGATCCCTAATTTAGATATTGTAAATTCCAACTATGAGTGAGACCATCCAGTATTTTTATTTTCTTTCTGGCTTATTTTGCTGAGCATGATTCCCTCCATCTCTATCCATGTTGCTGCAAATTGCATGAGTTTGTCTTTTTTGATTGCCGAGGTATTTCTTAATTTCTTCTTTGATTTCCTCATCGATCCAGTGGTCTTTTAGTAGTGTGTTGTTCGGTGTCCATCTAGTGGAGATCTTCCATGCTTTCTTTTTGTAGTTGATTTCTAATTTGATACCTTTATGGTTTGAGAAGATACTTGGTATGATTTCAATCTTCATGAATTTATTGACATTTGTCTTTTGGCCCAATATGTGGAGAATGTTTCATATGCACTTAAAAATGTATATTCTGTTTTTTGGAGGTGCAGGGTCCTATAGATGTTTATATGGTCAACTGGGTCTATTTCCTTGTTTCAAGCTATTATGTCCCTATTCATTTTTTGTTTCATTGATTCTTCCATTAGGTATTGAAGTCTCCTACCACAAATATGTTTTTTTCCAATGTTTGTTTTCTGAGTTGATTGTAGTAGCCTAATGTGTTTTGATGATCCTTCATTTAGTGAGTATATATTTATGAATGTTATGTCCTCCTTATGTATTGTTCTCATTATGTAGTGTTGATCCCTGACTCTTGTTACCTTTTTAACTGGAAATCTATTTTATAATATGACAGTTCTAGTCTTCCTTTAGGTCTCATTCACTTGTAGAATTGTTTTCCAATCCTTTACTTGGAGTCTATGTTTATATTTGGAGCTTAGGTGTATCTTGTGGAGACAGCAAAAGGTTGGATTCTCTTTCCTAATACAACCAAATATTTTGTGTGTTTTAATTGGGTAGTTTAGTCCATTAAAAATTAGACTGATAACCAGAATAAGAAAGTTTTGTGGTTGTATCTATTTTGTTCAGTTCTTTCTGTGTATCTCTCTATTTGGCTTAGATTCTAGAGCTTCTTTCAATATCTCTTGGGAGGGGGTTAGTTTTTGCAAATGCCTTCATTTTTTCTCTTTGTCTGAGAAGATCTTTTCCCTTATATCTAAAGGGTAGCCTTGCAGGATATAGTATTCTGGTTGGAAGGGCTTTTAATCACATTGCCCTATTCTCTCCTTGCCCACAGTATTTCTTCTGAGAAGTCTAATGTTAGCCTAATCTGTGTTCCTTTGTAGATTATCTGTTTTTCCCCCTTGCCAACTTCAATGTTCTTTCTATGTCTTGAACTCTTGAAAGTTTCAGCACTATGTGCCTTGGTGTTGATCTCTTTTTGTTTAGGTACCCTGGTATTCTTTTAGGTTCCTGGATTTGTATGTTAACTTCCTTTTCCAGTTTTGAGAAGTTTTCTTCTGTTTTTTCTTTAAACATGCTCTCTTTTTCTTATTTTGTCACTCTTTGCCTTCTGGGATACCCATTATTCCTATGTTGTCTTTCCTCATGGTGTTTGATTGCTCAACGAGAATGAAGTGTTTCTTCATTTGTTTTTAACTTCACTTCTCATTTTCTTCTTTCATTTCACTTCTTTGTAAGTTCATATATTCAGGTTCACTGATTCACTCTCCTGCTTGGTTTATTCTACTCTGCTGCTTTCCGTAGTATTTTTCATCTCTTTTAATCCTTTTTTTTTCAACATGCAATTCCTTTAATTCTATCTTTAGGGTTTAATTTTTTATGCTCCCTTCATTGATTTTGTTTCTGAGGTCATTCAGTTGTTTTCCTGATTTTTCTTATAAATCCTTACTGTTCTTCTGTGTCTATACTGAGTTCTTCATATTTCTTTAGGATAACATGTTTGGATTCAGTGTCTGATAGGAGAAACAAATCTTCCATGTCTTCATGGTTGGGTTCTAGAGATATGTTCTCCATAAGTAGTGTTATATTACCCTTTGGATTCCTGCTGCATCCTGCTGTAATTCCGTATTCTCCCATTTTTTTTTCATGACCTCATTGCTGTGGATTTTGCATCTGCTAGGTGTGTCTCCACCCCTCCCACACTGGGCTGGGGCATTGAACAGAGGGTAGCTGTAGGTTTTTGTTATTGGGCTGGGCCCTCTGTGGCCTGGAATGGAGTGTGCATTGGTTCCTGAGGTGTTGGTGGCTGAGCAGGGAGTCAAGGGAACCTCCCAAGTATTGGTGGGTGAGGCTCTCAGTGAAGGGCAGGTTTCTGCATGGCCTGAACTAGGGCCTGTGTCTGCTCTGAGGTGCCGGTGGCTGAGCTAGAGTTTAAGGGAACTTGGTACATTCATTTTAAATAAAAAATAAATTAATGTAACTTTGAAGATAAGTGAAAAAAATAAACAAAATTTTAATGGCTATACTTATAAGATTTATAGTAGAAGTGTGATTTTTTAAAAAAATAATTTTATTCAGGCTAAATTAGGACTGGTTGAAGCCTTGGGCCTTCAATATTCATCTTTGAAAAACACATGGGAAATTAAAAAAAAAAATTTAAATGTTTTGTGATAGGCTCATACTGAAAGCCCAGGCTCCACTAGTCCCAGTAGTCAAACTTAAATCTCTTAATGTGTAAGTCTTTCTATACTTGCTTTCCAGTAATAAAGTGGGTGATGGAATTTTTAAGAAAACACTTTATGGCTCTGCAATAGATGAATTTTTCCACAGGGGTTTATATAATGACTATGTAAAAGTTAAAAAACAATGTGTAAAATAAAACCCTGTGGAAGAAAAAATAATTATAAAGAATTCCCACCTGAAATGATGGAATGACTGTAGTTGTTGAGTTCTGTATTTTGTTGCACTATTTAGTAATTAAAGGGCCATTTTGGTAATCAGAAGTTCTATCACAAAGCACTTCAGTCTTCGGTGATAAGTACATTGGTGTTGAACGGTAAGTTTTTGCAAATGTAGGGAGAAAGAAACATTAAAATGAGAGTTGTCCTTGGCCCATGACTCAGTCAAGAGCATACTGTCAGGGAGATTGTTCTTGTTGGAT
Organism: Talpa europaea; assembly: GCF_964194135.1. Classification (NCBI taxonomy): domain Eukaryota; kingdom Metazoa; phylum Chordata; class Mammalia; order Eulipotyphla; family Talpidae; genus Talpa; species Talpa europaea. The sequence continues at coordinate 22,928,941 of NC_140074.1, read as the reverse complement.
AGAAGATTTCTTGAGGTAGGATCACCTAGTGAATGCCTGAGCCAAGAATCAAGAGGTCCTGATATGAAAAACCCCTGGCATTGTGTTTTGACATTCTGTGGAGTTTGGGTCTCTGCTGTGCTATTTACTGGCTGCATATTCTTAAGTAACCAGTTTAAATTTTCTGAGCCTCATTTTATTTTCTTCCTCTGTAAGATACGGGTGGTAAAACTAAATTGGAAAGATATATGATGTAATTATTATAGTTTAATACCTTTCTTAACATAAAACCAAATTGTATATCTGTATCTTGCAAGTATTCCTTTTCTATTTAGAAATTACCCTGATTATTTCTTCTTCACCAATGCAGGCAAGCAGCAAACATTTTAAAGACAGGGCCTGCTAAGTTTAACACACCTGAAGGGGCTCTAGATTTGTGTTATTTGCATTTTAAAAATGAGTTATTTGCAAATTTTAATACAATTAGTAAACTTCAGTACTGTAGTATACAGAGAAGCTGGCATGCTACCATGAGGTCTAACTACTAATACAATCCATTTCTGCTCTCGTCCGCTACCTTTGGAAAACCATTTTATAAAATAAGTGTTCTCATATTATGAATTTTCCCCCAATACCTGGATGCAAAAGAAAACACAGTAGAGATGCAGCAAGCCAATTCTAGGAGTCATAGACTCAAAAGGAAGGGATGCTTGTGGGTGTGTTTTTTGTTTTTGTTTTTGTTTTTTTTTGCAGCATCTTCTAAATTCCTGCTGTAGTGCTAGCATTCCAGTGAGATTGTTTAAAGTATATATTGCCTTGGGTGTTGAAATTGCCAAGATACAGATCTAAAATTGCCTCCAATGGATAGTACCATAGCCATAGCCCTTATACATCCCATGTATATGGTGTGTGACCAAAGTAAAAAGCAAAAAGGACTGAATCACAAGAGGCGCATAATGGAAGTAGCAAAAGTTTCTAAGAACTTAGAAAAGCTTTCTATCTTTTTGATGGATGTCCACAAGACCAAACTCAATGATTTGCTAGAAATCACAGGACTCGCCAGGTGGTCATACTCATGGTTATGATAGAAAATAAAAGCAACGAAGGGAAAAGTCCAAATGAAAAAATCCAGAGAAAAGCAAAAGCAAGCTTCTAAAGTCCTCTCTCCCCATACAGTGATACAGGATAAGTTGAATTCCTCCAGCAACAAGTTGTGAAAATATATGAAAAATCTACCAGGAAGCCCAGTAGAGACTTAGCACCAAAGGACTTTTATTGGTCACACAGGCAATCCCTTCTTTGAACATACCAGAATTCCAGACTCCCTTAAGGAAAGCAGGTGTTCAGCATAAATTACATTGCTAGTATAAACAATTGAGGCACAGTAAACCAGTCTTTATCAGTTGTGGGAATGGTGGGAACACTCCTGAATTCCAAGTTTCCAGATGTCATTCAAGGAACAACCTATAAGCAGGCCATTTGATGGAAATCAATCTTTGGTCTGAAATATTAACTGTTTTCTGCATACCATGAAAAAATTATCACAACAAAAGTAACAGTGAAAAAATGACCCAAATAATTATAATTAATATATTAGGGTTGCCCAAAGTAAGGCTGTTTGGAATGCATTTGGAGGGAGGTAGAGTTCCATGTAACCATTTTGCTCATCTATTCAATTTTGTATCCATGTACTATACAGTGAGCCCAGCCTCTTCTTTTTATCGTGTCTGTGATGTCTCCCTCAGTCGATAACTCAATAAATCTGAAGAGGACTGTTTCTTCTGTTTCATGTTCCACACACATAGCCCACTGGATACTTAGGTCTTTGGATGCCAAAAATTGCCCATGCTCCTTTCCTGCATTACAATACCTTCAATTTCTTTCTGTCTTTGCCTTTGCTAACAAAGGACAAAGAAAAAGTCAGTGGATCAGGGAACAGTGAAAGTCAACCAGACTCTTTCCTCTTAATGGTATGTACTCTGATATGTACTCTAAAAATTAAAACATAACAATCCAGCTCTCTCATATCAAAGTCCTATTCACTCTCTTTTTATTAAGATTTATTTATTTATGCATAAAAGAACTGGAGTAAAGGCCAGAGGTGTGGGGGGTGAGAGGATTCACCAGAGACAGAGTGGAGAACAGAACAGGCAGAGTGACCAAAAAACACCACTGAGGGGAGCAGTGGGCAAGACAGTAGAGGTCTGCTGCACCATGTGGGTAGCTCCCTGGCAGGCCAGGCATTGAACTCACGCTGCAGAGGCTGTAGAACGCTTTATAGGTTGCATCCTAACCCCTTGCATCACCAGAGAGGCCCTACTCCCCCTCTTTTGATCTCTACAGAGGGTACATGTTCCAAGTCTCCACTGTAGAAACTGAGGGATACACTGATATGAGAGAGCTGAACCTCTGATCTCTCAGCTGAAGTTGGTTTGGACATCTTAGCCCGGCCTTTGGAATAGATCTCACTTACTGTGTGCTTCCTGAATTAGTACTATGGTGGAATCTGGGGTTGATAGCTTTGTAGGTTGTAACTCTTCTCCCTCTTCTACGCTGAAGCTATAATTAGGATGTTCTCTTTTGATATGTTAGTCTCTTAGAATTGTTTTCAGCCACACTTGCTTGCCATCATAACCTATGTGTCATGATCAGGGAAGTTAACTAATGGTGCACTCCTAGTTCATTTCCCTCTCAATGATTCTTTATAGACTTTGAGAAACAGGTTAGATGCTTAAGCATGCTTCTATGTGAGCATTCTTCATCACAATTGTTTGGTGGGAGGTCGGTGAGGAGAGAGCAAGTATTAAGTTAGAAAGTCAAATTGGCAATGTTTTGTGAGGCTTCATGAACTTTTATGTTGTCTATAATAAAAATAATAAACTGATATGAATTGCTTTTGGGTTATTCTGACTCAACAGGTATATTTTTATGTGAAATTATATTGTTTTCCCCATGATTTGAAGAGCGAATGACTTCTTAAACATAGCTGGGAATGCTGTCAAAAGAAAAGCATGACTCATGGAAAAGAGGAGTGGATTGAGGATTGGGAATTATGGGTTATGTTTAGTCTATTTGTTTAACCTCCAAGCAAGTTTCTTAACCTCTTGTTCTCAGGAACTCTTTCTTGCCTCTTGTATAATAATTCTTGACCAACAGATGTTTTAACAACAATATAAAAACCTGGCAAGATGATTGACTCCAAATTGATTGCTCAGAACCATCAGGCTTCAAGGCAGTCATGGCAGGACTAAAAGCTGATGTTGGTATTTTCTAACTTTCTCTATGAAATCCGTGCTTGTTTGCAGTGCATATGCTTCTTTCAAAAAAAAGAAATGAGGGGCCTCCCCAGTGATGCAGCAGTTGAGCGCTGGGTTTGCGAAGCTGCCCACAGCCTCTGCAGCACTGGTTCGATCCCCGGCTGCTCCCTGGCCACTGGAGGAGCGTCCCACATGGTGCGTAGACCTCTCCTGCTGCCTGCTGCTCCCCTCAGCAGTGTGCTTCAGTCCTTCTGCCTGCTCTGCTCCCTGCTCTGGCTCTGGTGAATTCTCTCACCCTCCCGCGCTTCTGACTGTACCCAGTGCTTGTATAAATAAATAAATAAATCTTAAAAAAAAAAAAAAAAAGAGCCTCAGCAATGATTATGTGGATTTCGCTGTGACATGTCCTCCCATCTTCAACAGACTCCAAGAAGCAAATAATAAAAGAAAACAAAAACCTACTTCACATGTGCCTTCCACCTGCCATGTCCACCTCAAATTGCTTAACACTTAGTACTCCATTTCAACTTAGGAATATGCAGAAAATTGAGGTGCAGAATAATTTGCCAGTGTTCCTCAGGTAGCAAGAGGCAGAGCTAGGGTTTGAAACAAGGAAGTCTGATCCTAGAACATAAGCACTTTTCTGTGATATTTCACTGTGTCTCTTAAAGGGAGAATGGCCTTCAACGGGATGCCACCACAGGATCACATCACAAAATTATCTTCCTAACAATTGGCCAAGGTCATGTGCATGCATGAGAGTTTAAAAAAAAAAAATCCAAAAAACCCAAACTTGGGAAGGCATGAGTTCAGATCCTACCTCAGGCAGCATTTAATTCTAATCTTACTGAACATCAGTTTTCTAGTCTATAAAATCAGGTGAGTAATGTTTTCTTCTGGAATGATTTTGAAGATTAAAAGAGCTCAGGCACATGAAACCCCTAACTTGGACTCCAGAACCCAGCAGGGATATCAATAAACATTAGCTGAGTGGAGGACTCGAAGCCTGACGGGGCTGCACTGATCACAGAAAAAGAAGGATTGATGGTCCTTAACCAAGTCTGCAATCAGAAGGTTTAACCCGATCCATTCCCTGCTGTCATCTAGGAGAATGCAGCCCAAGCCACAAGGGCACACTTTCTATTTTAGTGCTTGCAACTGGCTTGTTCCCTGTAAACGCTGTGCTCACCGGGAGCCTTTGGAGCCTCCGCAGCAAGTTTTCTTCTCCTTCATTTAGCAATTACTTATGAGCTCTAGTCAACTGGCTCTAATGGAAGGATTTTAAAAAGCATGTTTGCAGCTTCTTCCCACCCTCAGTATATCTTCGTTTCCCACAGTCAGTAACTTCCACTTCACTTTATTTTTAATGGTGGTGGGGGGTAGGGACTGGGGAAGCAGGTCAATGTTGCTTAGCAGCGAATCTCAGAGCTGCCATGTGCTTTTGTGTTTTTGCAAGACAGGGTTTTTGTCACTCTGTTAGAGAGAATCATACTGGCCTTCTCCCTTGTCAGAAACTCATGGGTCAAGTGTAGGCGTGTGCATGCTTTATAGATGGGTCCCTGTTCCTGCCTGGTGCCTGCTTAAGAGGATGGTTGCTGCTGGTTTTGTTTAACAGACACTTCATGCTGCAAATTCTCAAGTGCAAATCACCTTTTGTTTCTTTTATCCCTGGCAATAATGAAGGGCTGAACTGGAGCTTAAATAATTCTTTCAATGAATACATTAAACAGACTCTTTCATTATAGATGTTCGAGGAATGAAAATAATCTGCACAAAGCCACATTTCCTTCACAAAGTTTTAAGAGAAGTGAGGGAACTGCCATTGCGGGAACAATTAATTTTGTTTCTGTAGGAAAATGGGGAGGGGGAAGATGAAATATGTTTCAAGACTTTCGGAAAGATTTCTGGTGGGAACGCTTAACAACTGAGTAAAACATTCCCTGGGGAAAGACAGTGCTATTTGGATCTGTGTTTTTGTGGCAGTTTCTTATTATCTTCAGAACAGATGAAGAACAAAATTCCTCCTGCTTTTGAGAGTTAAAACAAATTTTGAGAATTATGTTTCTGTAAAGGTTATGGGAGCCACTTAACATGTCATAATATTGTATCTCTCTCTTTATGGCTGAACTTACATCAAGTTGGCCATTTAAAACACTCTTTCTCCTATTTCAATGCCCTTTTCATCTTTCCTACTGTTTTCATACTCCCCAGGTACTTCCTCATTATTTACTTTCATTTTTAGTTGAATTAAAACTAATTCTTGGAAATTTATAAGCTTTTTACAAGCAGAGAATTTGAAAACTTTATCTTAAATAAAAGAATTAAGGCTTACAGGAATGAAATGCCTGGCACAGTCACCCAGCTCAATAGCTTTCCTTCAGTTGATTCTCTTTCTAAGACACCATACAGAGAATATTTTCTGTGTTTAAAAATGTTAGGGCTGTGGTGGAATTTCAGGGAAGTTAATTCTTACAGTATGATGAAAATATTAGGAATTGTCAGGAGGTTAGCAGGCTGCCTTGTAAAGAAGCAAACCCATTGATAAAATAAATATTCCAACAGAGGCTGTAAGATCTGCTGTTTGAACTGAGGAAATATGAAATGGTCTCGTTCTAGTTATGTTATTTAGGTATAACCTGGTAATTCAAATAACTAAAGAGGTGAAATAACTCTCTGTAGTTGTATATATTAAAAGGAAACTGTTGAAGACAGGGTAGACATCAAAAGCCAAAAGAAAGAAACTGTAAGGGTGTATTAGTAACAAAAGAGCTGAGATTCTTGAAAAAATACTTCATAGGTAGTGTATATTGTGTACAGTTGTTCCCATCATTTATTTTTAATTTTTTGACGATCATGTGGTGGTTGACTTCAGTAAATTTCTACATCTGGTGGCTTACATTAATGACTCCTCATGCTTTGAAAACTCAAAGGCAATTTAATCAGCATGTTTGTTTTATTAATAACCATGTATAATCTACAGTGATGCATTCAGTCTGCTGATAGTGATGACATTGGAGGATGATGAGGTATTGGAGCAGTTTGAGGTTTCATATGCAACAAAATGAACCTAGATACAGTCCCTATGTCTGTCACCAATGTGAGCTCAAAAAATGGGTCCTAAACCTAAAAATGAAATGAAAAACTAAAATTTGTAGACTAAAATATCCAAGAAAAACTGTGTGACCTTGTGTTTGGTAATTAGGTTTTACATAATACATGAAAAACATGAACCATGAAAGAAAAAAATTGATAAACTGATAAACTAGAGTTAATTAAAATTAAAATCTACTTTGCAATAGGCACTATTAAGGGAATGAAAAAAGAAGCCACAGACTGGGAGAAAATTTTGCAAAACATCCATCTGATAATGGGCTTATATCTAAAATATACGAAGAGGGGCCTTCCTGGTGGCGCAAGGGGTTAAGAAGCAACCTATCAAGCAGTCCGCAGCCTCTGCAGGGAGCAACCCACATGGCGAGGCAGCCTCCTGTCTGGCAGGCTGCTCCCCTCAGCAGGGTATTTTAGCCAGTCTGCCTGTTCTGTTCCCCACTCTGTCTCTGGTGAATCCTCTCAACCCCCACACCTCTAGCCTGTATCCCAGTTCTTGTATGCATAAATAAATAAATCTTAAAAAAATTAAAAAATAAAATATTTGAAGAGTACTTAAAATTCAGCAATCAGAAGAAAAATGAATGGCTGAAAGCTTTAAATAGACACTTCACCAAAGAAGACAGAACTCACTCACACTCACAAAAACAAATCAATTTAAAAATAGGCCAACGACCTTAGCAGACATCGCATCAAATAAGATACAGAGATGGCAAGCATATGAAAAGATGCTCTGCATCATATATCATCTTTGCAATTTAAAAAAACAAGATATACTACATACCTATTTGAATGGCCAAAAACTAGAACACTAATAACACCTATTGTGAATGTGGAAAGCAAGAACTCTAATTCATTGCTGATATAAATGCAAAATGCACAGTCACTTTGAAAGACAAATTAACAGTTTGTTACAAAACTAAAATATTCCTTAGAATCTGGGCAGCAAGTGCGCTCCCAAGTATTTACCAAAAGGTGTTGAAAACTTAAGTCTGCATCCAAACCTGCATACAGCTATTTGTAGCAGCCTTATTTACAATTGTCAAAACTTGGTGGCAGCCAGGATGCCTTTTTTAGAAGGTGAATTGATAAACTGGTTGGCAGAAAATGGAATATTATTTAGTACTAAAAAGAAAAGAATTATCAAACATTGAAAAGAGGAGCAGAATCTTAAATGCATATTAGTAAGTAAAAGAAGTCAATCTGAAGAGTTACATACTGTATTATTCCAAATATATGACATGTGGCAAAATTATTGAGACAATTAAAAGCTCAATTGCTTCCATGTAATTTGTATTTACAAATGCAAAGCAAATTCATTCTGTACCTCTTTTCTAAGTGCTTAACACCTCTTGCTTCCAACCCCCCCCCACACACTCACACCTGCCCCATGCCCATCCTCTCAATTTTTAACTCTTTGAGGGCAGGGATTTTGTTTTGGGGTTATTCACAACTTCTAGAATATTGTTTTCCATGAACTTAGGTGCTCAGGAATATATAAGCAAGTGAAAATTATGCACTAATTTCCAAGCAAACATAGTCCTGGATCAAAATTCCAGCTCTACTATCATCAAGGAACCTAAATTATTACTATAAAATCAAAATAATAACACTAAATTTATGAGGATTTGAAAATATCCAAATTGAAGAATACTAAACCAATTCCTGTTTCAAGTTGGAAAGGTCATAAATAGCCTTGAAGGAAGTAATGACTACAGATTAATAGAAAGGGATGGCAAAGTCTTTCAATTACTCAGGAAAAAATAAAGTTCATAATCAGAATGATAAAATTATTGTGTGTTATGGTGAAGAGTTGATATGGTTTGGCCTTCAGTCTGTTGGACATGATCTCACTTCACGTCAGCCTATGCGTTGCTTGAGACTGTGTTATAACCAATGTATCCTATTGCTATAAAATGGGCATAACTATTGGGAATTTCCTCTTCATTGCTGCTTTTGTATTTATTGGTTAAGCTGTTCAAGAACAGCATGTATTTGACCTTTTAAAGATATTTTCATAAGTATCCAGCAAGCACTATTGAGCTTTACATAGAACTTTGCAACCAGTGCAGAGTCTCAGCTGATATATATTGTTTGATCCATCCCTAGATTATTTTGAAACCCCAAGGCAACCAAAGATTGTTACCTAGAGGCTGCTTTGTTCATGATTGGCCTTTAAGGATGCAATGAACATGAGTTCATTCTCAAAACACATGTCATTATCCATTGAGATAATGGATTATCCATTTAGAGATTATCCATGGAGATAATGGATTAGCCAGTGAGGAGAGAGTGCTCCCATTATCCATTGAGAGAGCACTCTATCTGGCTCTTTACTACAGAGCCAAGGCATGGAACTTATATCTCCACACATTGTCTAGTAGGAGAGAGAGTATGTAGGTAACCACAGTAACTAGATATTTAGTGGTACTTCACTGGTTTTCATTTGTATTTTCCTAAGGTGTAATAGTAACAAATTCCCAAAATGTAAATGGGGACACACAAAGGCCAATCAGTGAATGGAGCAGCCTCCAGGTAATGATTTCTTTGGTGTTCTTGGTCTTTTGGAATGATCTTGCGCAGTTATTACAACATAGTAGAAATTAATTAAACATTTGTTGAAAAAAATAAGGTAACCAAGGACCAATGAATGTAAAGTGGGCTTAAGATCCTTAGAAACATATTAATGTGTGACAGTAGAAAACCTGACAAATTTTAGAGTTTAAAAAGTATAGTTTGGGAAGAAAAGGGAGTGGGCTTTTTAAATGAAAGGAAAAGCACATTTATTTTTCATGCCTACATAGTATAAACAAATGGAACATCCTATTTTTAGTTTGTATTTGAAAAAGAATGTTTTTTTAGCATTGTCACCTATGTTTCACTGACAGCAGAGAGAGAAGTGGGGAGAGAAAGAGGGAGTGAGAGAGAGAGATAGAGAAATATTAACAGTACAAGAATGTATTTGGTGACAACAAAACAGAAATTGTTGCTTAAAGTAAGATCAGATACTAAAATTGAATAAAATGAGAATCTGCAAAAATGTAATTAAAATTTATAATATTTGTGAAAAGTGAGCAAAATATGGAGCACCCCTGAGTTTTCTCTAGGAAAGATAAGAAAGAGCAAATTATACAGCTCTAGGGAATCTTACATTTAATAAATAAATAAATATTTATTCTTTTCACATCTAGTAGGTTCTACACAATAAAGCTATAAAAATTAATAAGCATGGAATTCAAATAGCATATTGAATTAAATTATACTTTAGCTAAATATTATCCATTTTGTAATAAGCAACACATAATGATTTTAGTAATATATTCAGGCACATTTAAATGAGTTTGGTGAAACAATTTGAAAAACATGATAATATTTGTATTAGTGTTAAATGTGACTAAATTGTAGTTGGTTAAATATAAGATAGGGTCTAACTCTCCATGAAATATGTGTTTATATTATAGATCTTTTCCTTATCTATTCCCACTTCAGTATTTGTTTTATCCTCTAAAAGGAAAATTTTTCTATACTTACCTCATTTTCACTTTCATTTTGTGATTATTAATCAACCCATTGTCCACTAGGAAATATTTAAGGAGCAATTGGAATTTTTAAGGGGTTTATGCTGCAGAGAAATATAAATTCCCCCTGTGGTCCTAAAGTAGAACATTCCTAGTTGGTATGATTTGGTAGATTATATTTTGGATCAGGGAATGCTCAAAAAAAAATATTCCATTTAAAGTGATCATATCAGTGTTCCCAGACCCAAAAATAACAGGCAAAATCATACCAAATAAGAACATGCTACTTTCAGATAGAAGGGAAAACTGAAGACCAAGTACCAATTCACGGAAATTTGGAGACTAGCTCCTTTGGATCAGGATATTCTGTTGGGTTTGGGACTCTGGACACCAACCAGACTCTTCTCTCGTGGAGATCATAGTCTACTGAGGAGTCAGAATTTTCAAGATGGAGTTGAGCTGAGTAAGCATTAACCCGTGGACCCCTATGGGTGATCATGCAAAGCAGATGTAACTAGAAGTGTATAGATTAGAATGTATGGCCACTACAAAGCATTCACTGTTGTTGGAGTATTAAGAACAAATAAGTAAAAGGAGAAGAGGTGGTAGGGGACTAACAAAAATAGGCCTTGGGGGCCTTTGAAATGATGTTGGATTATATTTGTCAAAACTCCCTACTGAAAATGACTTGTTGGCCCACTGCATTGGCATTATCAGGGAGTATATGAGAAATGTAGAAGCTCATGCCCCAACCAATACCTAAATCAGAATCTACTTTATAATAAGACCCCACCCCACCTCCAACTGACTCACATATATATGAAAATTTACATTTTTCATATTATATTTTCCAACAAACTAAGAATTGTTGAAGTATGTCATGCCAGAAAGAGACATGATTGAAAAGCTCACTCTAGAAGCAATGAGGATATTGGTTTGAAGAAGGAATCAGATTGGCAGCAGAGAGACTACTCTGTCTAGTAGCAGTGTGGTGGGCTAGAGGAGTGCTGTCCAATCCTGGAGATGGAGAGGACAAGCGGGAAAGACATACAGGAGGCAGTAGTGTCAGAATTTGGTAATCAATTTAATATAGAGAAAGAATAAAAGATCAATTCTAGACAGACTTGCTAGTTTGTGGCTTGGAACATATGGGAGGATGTGGTGCAGGAATAGACAGGGTCTACAGGAGGAGGGATGTATTTGGAAGGGGTGGACAAGCAGATGAATTATTTTTACAGTATTTGTTCACGGTACATGTGAGACATTTGGATGAAGATGCTTCATAGGTAGCTGAGTGCGTGTATCTGCAGTTTGGACTAGAGATGCACATATTTGAATATTTCGTCTTTCGGTGCTGTCTAAGTCTGTGGTCATGGAAAAGATTTATGGAATAACTTGTGAAATAAGACACAAGTGGTAAGGATGGAGTACCAGAGAATACCAATATTTAAGGAACAGGGAGATGAATACCAAACCATGGGGAAGATTGAGGAGATTCTGAAGGATTTGATGTCATGGGAAATAAGCAGAAGATCCTTTCAATCAAAAGTTTAGTGACTAATTGGGTCATGATTCATGGGTGTAAGATGAAGACTGGAAAATACCCATAGATTTGATACCTGGGAATTTATTGATGAAATTTCAGTTGGAGGATGATATCAAGAGTCAGGGTGGCAGTTTCCTGAGCTTGTGGAACCATTATATGTTGTGAAGACTTCCTTCTTAAAAACTGACCTTAGAGAAAGAAAAAATGTTAGATGGTAGATAAAGGAGCACAGTGTCAAAAAGAGTCAGTCTCTCTGTCTCTCTCTTGTGGGTATGTGTGTAAGTGTGTATGTGTGCATGTGTATATAAAGAAATGAACACAGAGAAACAAGAGTTAATTAGAGGTGTATAATGACAATATGCAGGGACAGTGGGAGGAGAGAGTAATAATTAATGGACACATTCCCTATTGGGGATATCAGTAGATGAAATTTGGAGCAGGCAGAAGAGTTCTGTGTTAGCCAGAGGAAAAACATGTTAATATGTGAGACCAAGGGACATATGTGATCTGTGGTATATAATTTTGACAGGCAGTTGTTATAGAGTATTTATATCTAGGGGACTTATTTTTGTGTTTGAAATAGGAGACAATGACATTCACATAGAAGAGAAAGCAGTTAAGAGAAATGGGAGTCTCGGAGAAGAATAAATGAAAAAAACTGATGAGGAATGCAACTAGGAGCAGCATTTAAAATCACTCGACTCAGATTCTTTGAATCTAGAAAATATAGTATGGTAGTTAGTGTCCACCTTATCTAGTCCATCTACTTAATAAACAGATTCAAATTTGTGAATTACACATCATCTGTGATTCTAATAAATGATCAAAGAGGTCATCATTGATATGCCTAAGAACTAGAAACTGCCCCAGAAATGATGAACAAACAAACGAGACACACTTGTGTAGGGTGTGGTGTAGGAGAAGTAAATGTTGCTATCAGTTTCTTGAGGTCTATTCTCTGTGTACTATTATAGCAGAGGTGGGGAATGGCCATTGGAAATAAAACAATATTTTGACCAATTAATCCACATATTCTCAGAGACTCTTAAAATGCTTTCTTTAATTCCTGCATGAATGCTTCCAGTGCCAGAGTCTTCATTACCTACTAAAGAGCCAACTTATGCTCAAGACACAATATTTAATTATTTGGAAGGTCAATTTTATCAAAATGAGTTATGGCTGAATTCCACTTCCCTAAAATTAGATATTTCAAATTTTTTTCAATTCAACAAATATTGTGCACATACTAAGTGGCCTTATAGTATGATCAATAGATTATGGTCCTTGACCTTGATACCTTTACATACTAGTAGAAGAGGTAAGATAAGTTCTCAAATGACCACAAGAGAGATGAAAATGCATGCCATTAGCGAAGTAATAGTATGCTGTACATTTTTGTTTAAAAATGAGGTGCCAGGACTCATATCTCAATAAATTATTACATGTGTCTCCTACACTCCCTCCCCAATCCTGTTTATATTGGAATGTCCACATGTTTTTCCAGCCAAGTGAGTCAGTCAAGATGAAAATATTAATATATTTGACTGGACCTACTCAGCTAGCTCATATTGTAAAAGAAAGAAGAAGAAAAAAACAACTCCCTGGTACTGTTGATTCTACTAGACTTTGCATAGATTTTACAGTTTACAGATTACTTTTCATAAGTTAACCAATGTTTTGCAACAGCTCTGTAAGGTAATTGGTACTGTTCTCCCCCAATTATACATGAAGGACCTAAAACTCTGTTTACTCAAACCATACAGCAAGGTAATACTAAGCTAAGACATCCAAGTACCAGAACTCTGGATCTTAAGTATAAGAGCAGTACCTCTGCAAATTCACCAGTAGAGAAATTATAGGTGCTGGTAGGATGCATAGAAGAAGCAGACTTTCAGGATTGGTGGAACTGGATTTCAGCACAACAGTATGAAAGGAGACATGGCAGGCAGAGATATGGATGCAGGAAGGGGAGGACATGGGTATATAAGAGCCAGGGTGCTACATGTAGGTTGCTGTGTCATTTGTCTAGAAGAGATGGCTGACTATCTGAGAGCTAACAAGAGTCTCAGGGCAAGAAACAAAAGAGAGAAGTGGAGTGAGCTCTGGGATCAACTGTGGTTAGTGGGTGGAAGTTCAGAAAAAAACTTCAAATGAGAAAAAATAAGAATGGCCATGCAAGGGCCTCCCCTGGTGGCGCAGTGGTTGAGTGCTGGACTGCAAAGCTGCCCGCAGCCTCTGCAGTGCCGGTTCGATCTCCGGCTGCCGGGCGAGGGTCCCACATGGCACGTAGACCTCTCCTGCCACACCCGCTGCTCCCCTCAGCAGTGTATTTTGTCAGTCTGCCTGTTCTGTTCCTTGCTCTGGCTCTGGTGAATTCTCTCACCCTCCGCGCTTCTGACTGTACCCAGTGCTTGTATCAATAAATAAATAAATCTTAAAAAAAAAAAAGAATGGCCATGCAATTATAATCTTCCCAATTATAGAAATCAAGGATCAGAGACCTTCAAGGGAGACCATACACTATTAGGGAAGATGATCAAGGGAAGTAGGTGAAAGGGTAGCCTTGGTGAGTTTGTAGAGAACACAGCAGAAGAGATGGAAGTCAGAATGGAAGGACAAGTGACTAAGAAAGAAAGGAAGGTCAGGACTGTGGCAGCTAAGTTTCCTCACTCAGCAGTAGTCTTTCAAGTCCTTGAAGAGACCTCTCAAATCTCACTTCCCCTTGTCAGCAAAATGCCCTAATTAATTCAGAGGATTGTCATAGGCTTTCCAGATAATCACCATTTTCTTTCTTTAGGAATTGTTGGTTTGTCAGTTGTCCTTCTTAAAATTTGGCACCTGTAATTAGCTCTACACCCCATGTGTATAGTCTGTTGAGCATGAAGCAGATGAAAGCTATCATGCATTGTTTCTTGCACTGTGTTTCTAATAGCAGTCCACATTCAAATTAGCCGTGTTTCACTGTTGATTCATTGAGCTTGAAGTCAGTTATGATTCCATGTCATCCACATTCTGTACTTGCCAAGTATTTGGGAAGACAACCCAAACAGGGGAGAAGGACCCTGGAGCCATGGGGTGGAGAGGGCACGGGACTGGCATCCAGAAGTCTCCATTTTAGTCTAGACTTTGACACTTATTAAATATATGCTCCTGGGAAAGTCAGCCTTCTCCCTAGGCTCCATTTGTAAGCCTCTTCTAAGTCTAAAAATTCTAAAATTAATAACTGATAAATTCTTTCATTAATTTACTACCCAGATATTTATAGAACACAACCCTATGCCAGGCTCAACTATGGTTTCAGGATATAGTGGAGAATAAGACAGGTTGTCCTGGAGCATGGGGCTTAAAGTCTCATAGTACCATTGGAGGTGGAAGGTTACCTGGTAAAATGCAGGGAAGAACAGGTAAAGAACACAGATCTACATCATGCCCTCAAACATTCTCTACCAAAAAGTATGTGGAAGGTCAATGTCTTGAGGATTTTCAAAGTACAGAATGACAAAGTCTCTGTGTTTGAATTAATCATAGCTATCACATGTGTGGAGTAACATGGCAAGCAAGAGAATAGAAGAATGTGGTACTAAAACTTTTTCCACGAACCTAGTATTTACAGGAACTACAGGCACTTAGATTAAGGAAGAGGATTTATTAACTATATGATCCATGATATGGCAATCCCATATTCTGATTTTAAGGTTATTTAACCCAAACATAAAATTAATGAAGCATACGAGAAAATTCTGACAGCTGTCACATTTGAAATTTATGAGACACAAAATCAGGTCTACTAAAATCTCGTTAATAATCCCTCAGAGTGTCAACTAGAGACCGACACCTATGATAAAATTAAAATTCCATTTTCAACAGAGATGAGCAACCTAGAAAGAAACCGTTCATTTTTGTTGCTTCTAAAATTAATCATGGGCTATGAAGATGAATTCCTTCCTTTCCCTTTCAGACTAATACTGTGGTCTATCAGTTCTCCATTGCTATGTGGTAACTAACCCAAAATTTAGTGGTTAAAAACAATGGCTATGTTACTTATACTCATGATTTTTTGTTTTGACTGGGATCAACAGGATAATTCTTCTACTCCATAGGAGTAGAAGGAGTACTGGTCTGGGGTCTGAATTAGATTAGACTATCTAGCAGGATTTGAGTCCTATATCTGGCACATAGGCAGGGGAAGCTAAAAGGTTGGGCTCCTCTGGTACACTGGAGTATCTGAGTTTCTGTACATAAAGTCTTAGGATTTTTGCTATTCAGTGTGGCCTCTCCACTTGGTTGCTTCTGTATAACCTCTTTAGCCAGGCTGGTACCTGTTTACCCAGGAACCCCCAAAACACAAATGTGGAACCTGCCAGGCTTAACACTTAGACCCTAAACTGCCATGGCATTACTTCCCTTCAGGTATTGGTTAAAGAAGTCACAGATTCAATGTGGGAGAGGACGGCCCAGTCATTAGTACCAGGAGGCAGGGTTCAATCAGGGCCATTTGGAGAGTAGTTAGCACATGTGGGTCACTTGTAAAGTACTAAAAATGGACATGAAGAACTAGACCTGGTTGAATATGACCTGAGTCCACTGACCTCATCTTCCATAAATAGGAAAAAAAAAGTAAAAAAGTATTTGAATGCTGACTTTCTAACATAGCACAAACCCAAATATGTATTTTGAAAATTGGTGTATAAAATTCAACCTAAAATTGTTAAACGGTAAATTAAAAAAATTTAGCAGCATTTAAAAATTAACCTGTAAAAAATTAAATTCACCTTCATCTAACCACCTTGCCTCAAACCATATTGTAGCTGTCTTAGTAAAAGATTATTTTTAATAATGTCATGATCAAACAGAAAGGTAGCATGCATGTGGACATTTGTGTGTATTAAATTGGTGATGATTCATAAAGGATTATATTAGTAGCATGTATGACATTTATTTTTAAATTTTTTTTAAAGATTTATCTATGCGTACAAGAGCTGGGGTACGGGCCAGAGATGGGGGGTGGTGAGAGGATCCACCAGAGACAGAACAGGGAACAGAACAGGCAGATTGACTGAAATACACTGCTGAGGGGAGCAGCAGGAGAGACAGGAGAGGTCTGCCTTGCTCGCTTGCCATGTGGGTTTCTCCCTGGCCGGCCAGGGATTGAACTCATGCTGCAGAGGCTGTGGATTGCCTCATAGTGTGGTTCTTAACCCCTTGCTCCACCAAGGAGGCCCAGCATGTATGACATTTATTACTTAAACCTTTGCCCTGTCTTTCATCGCAGATCTTTCAGAACCTTGTAAGTCCTTTTACTTTTTAGCTCCCTCCATGACCTATACTTATGAACAAGTCCTGTTAGATATCATGGAGAGGACACTGTTTTCTTCCTGTTCTGTTCCAGCCCTTACTGTGTTATTCACCATAGAGGCCTCTCTGCCTGAGAATCATGGGGGAACCACCATGTCTCAGCCTGCAGTGCTCACAGCTAATCTACTTCCTGCCACGTCCCCTTTTATGTCTGTCCTATTATGTCTGTCCGCTCTGCGGTGCCACCCTGTCCCTTTGTGTTGCGATTGCCTTTGATGGGCACATTTGCTAGGCCATGCCACTAATGCCCCAAGGCTTGAAAATCCAGAGCTTCTACCTGGGGAAATGGGAAAACAGACTTTCTGCTCTGTCAAGGGGGTTTTTATTACCACACCATTTTCATTTTTTTTTTTAAGATTTATTTATTTATGCATGCAAGAACCGGGGCACAGGCCAGATGCACAGGAGGGTGAGAGGATTCACCATAGACAGAGCAGGGAACAGAACAGGCAGACTGACGAAATACACTGCTGAGGGGAGCAGCAGGTGAGACAGGGAGGCCTGAATGCCATGTGGGATCTTGCTCGCAGGCCGGGATCAAACCCGTGCTGCAGAGGCTGTGGACAGTTTCACAGCCCTGCACTCAACTTGCTGCGCCACTGGGGAGGCCCCATTTTCATTTTTTGCTGAGAGACTGCATTACTGGGTGAAATCTGAGTAATAATTGTTATGTTGAGTGTAGAATTGCTATTTTTTCCCTTTGATAGCCAAGACTCTGGGACTAGACTAAGTTAGACATGCCTAGGTCTCATCAATGAGGTTTATAATGGAATTTCTGCCACACACATAAATATGTACTAAAGCACATATATTTATCAATAATACACATGCATACATATGTATCTGTAAACTGTTTTCATTTCTACACAAGCTCATGCTTCTATAATAGGAACAGAATAGTATTAATGTAAAAGAATGAAAAAACAATGATGCATAAATATATTCTGCAACCCACGTTTCTTTCCCCAAGAAATAGATGGGCTGAATTTCAGAAATAACTTGGAAGTTCAGAGACAAAAATGTTTTGAAGAAGCAGCTGCCATCTATGTGAAGTCCATTAAGGGTGACAGAAATGGGTGAGGGGCAAAGAGTGGACATTTAAGAATGTTTGCTGTGCATTAAGTATAAATTTCCCCATTCTTGGGCATTTTCTTTAGATACTGAGTAAATATTTGAAATTCCTTAAGTTACATATACAATTTAAATACTGATATACATTTCTCCCAACATTTTGTGTTTACATTTTTTAGTGATTGGTCAGCGGTGTATGTGTGTGAGGGGGGACTCATGTACACTGCAGTTCCACTACTGACAGTATTAAAACATTGTCCATAGAATTGTGCTTTGCATACTTTTTAAGGGGGAAATAAATTTGCATGTGTCCAAATTTTCCTACTTTATTTTTCCCCCTCTGAAATATTGGCACATGTTGCTGATATTTCTAGGCAGGAATAAAAGAAACATCTACAGTTTATGAGGAACAATAAAAACTACTTGCCCACAAAATGATCTAACTTATTACCATGACTCTTTTGCATGTAATTAAAGCCATTGTGCCAAATGAATACACTGAGTAGCTGGTGTTCATTGGCTTTTCAGTGTTCTTCATCTGTGGGTTCCTGTGAGCTGGCCACTCATGGGCAACTGTGACCTATGTGCTATCTGCAAATCACAGCAGAGAATTCCTTGACTGCCTATGGAATATAGCTCATATCATGTGACAGGCCTGGGAACACCTAGGCCACTGTTGACCTGATTATGTGACTACCTCCATGGCGATCTCTGGATAACTTTGCCTGTGATAGCATCATACTTTGCTGATGCAAATGTCTCTTGATGCATGGTCACAATGTCCCCTTCCCTATTGCTCATAAACTTTGTTCCCTGTTCCTATCCTACCCTCCAGACCCTATTCCTCATACCATTGTCTGATGATTAGCATTTACTATCCTGTATGATTTCAATAAATGGCACAAGAACTTCTGCTCAAGTAGCAGAGTCTTGCCTTGCAAACCTGCTCCAGGACTGTTGTGTCCTTTCCTGTTGCAACGTTCATCCTAGGGAGAAGGCGGGAACTTGGAGCCAGGTGTCAGCTCTCTGGGTGATGATAATGGAGGCACAATCAGAACTTGCTCCTTGTTTACCAGCTCTGATCCCTATACTGCAAATTATCAACTGAGACTTCAATGCAGAGAGAGTAGAAAAAAATACTTAACATGTTCTTGCCATTTCTTTGGAGACTGGTGAGTTTTGGATGTAAAGATGGTGAATTGGAAATACTAGGTCCAGTTAAACAAGTACTTCAGTCAAAAGTGGAAGAAAAACTCTTAGTTTAGGTCTTCCCCAAAGCAGATTCCATGACAGGATTAGGAATGCAAGAGATATAGTAGGAAAAGGTGGGTGAGACAGAGTAGACCAGGAAAGCCTCTGGATTCAGCTGGTGCTGTTTAAAGTGAAGGAAAGAAGACAGACAGGTTGGAGAGCAGTGCAGTGCTAAGAAAGTTCGGGCCAGACTGTAGGGTGACCTTGAGCAGTTCTTGCCCATCCGAGGAGCTCCCATTTGTTAGGAATGGATATGTTTTAGTATCTCTGTTGTGCTCAGTCTTTGGCTGGGAGCAGCCTGTGGGCAATAGGGGGTGGATTCAGAGCACACCTGGGCTGCCTGTCTGTTAAGGTCTCTTTAGCAGGACATCTCGATGGCAGGTCTTTTTAGCCCCCAAGGGGCTAATGTAAACTAAGCAGGAGTGAGGAAAGAAATTCCCACACTAATGAACCTGCATCTTGATTTAGAATATAAGAGATACTCTGACTTCCAACTTTCTTAGCAAGACACTTTAGAAAAACCTAGATAGTGTTGATCTGTCTAGACATTTGTAAAGTATAGAATGAGAAAAGGTTGCTTTCTATAACTGCATATAAACATAAATATCTTTATTACCTTTAATTCTTTCTCATCTTATGATTCTCTTCTGTTCAACTCTCTTAATTGTTGGCAGTAATAAATGTGTCGTTTTATACGTTAGATTTTTTAATTTTTAATCAAATTTTATTGAATTTACCATTGATTTACAAAACTGTATAATTCCAGGAGTAGAGTTTCATACTTATGCTTCACTCCCCCACTGCCAAAATCCCAGTGTCATCACTATCAAAATAATTCCTTCTACCCATTGATCTCCCTTCCCATTGCTTCCTCTGTGATAATCACAGTATTTTTTAGTGTCATGAAATGCCATGTTTAAAATTACCTTAGAATTAGTATTAGTAACTGTTATGCTTCACAGATATGAACATCCAGAAAATTGTGGTGTTGAAGTATAGAATCTAATATTTTTCTGTGTGTGAGTAGAAACTATATGGAAAATAATACTTTAGTTCTCTAAACTCGTTGTCTTTCTCACTCCCTTTCTGGTTAACATGCTATATTAGAGAATTAAGAATTTACTATAATGTAGACGGACTAATAGAATGAATTCCCTGCTATTACCTGGTGCCACAGAACCCCCATCAGCTATGGATAATCTTATTCCATTTATTGCACATACCTTTTCATTTTGTAGCAAATCTCAATCATATAATTTATTCATAAATATTTCCCTGCGTATTTCAGGGCTACAGGGCTCTCCTTTTAAAATTATCATATTACTACATGCATAAAATGAAAATAAATTTTAATATCAACTATTTACATGTTAGATTTAAAGTGTGAGGACCTCATATGATTCTGTTTGTCATTGGGAGATGTGACAGTGGGAGCCTTCTTGTGGCCTAGGGGTTGAAAGTCTCAGTGCTATCACTCTATGGCCTGAGTTCGATCCCCAGCTAGGGAGCTGACCCAAATATGGAGTAGCAGACCTCACCTGTGTTACCTGCTGCTCCTCTCAGCTGTGTATTTCCATTAATTCACCCGTTCTGCTCCCCACTCTTGTTTCTGGTGAATCCTCTCATCCTCCCTCACCCTCGTATCTCTGGCTTACACCCCAGTTCTTCTATGCAAAATTAAACAAAATCTTTAAAAAAAAGAAAAAGATGTGACAGTAATGTGCCCATTAATCTAGGAAGAGGGCTCAGCAGATTATATATATGTTCTTTTGTCCTTTTTTTTTTATTTATTTTTATTTATTTTTTTATAGAGGCATGTTTTATTTATTTATTTTGTTTGTTTGTTTTTGTTTATACATGCACTGGGCACAGTCAGAAGCGCGGGAGGGTGAGAGAATTCACCAGAGCGGGGAGCAGAGCAGGCAGAAGGACCGAAGTACACTGCTGAGGGGAACAGCGGGCGGCAGGAGAGGTCTGCGCGCCATGTGGGATCCTCTGCCAGTGGCCGGGGAGCAGCCGGGGATCGAACCGGCGCCGCAGAGGCCACGGGCAGCCTCGCAACCCAGCGCTCAACCGCCGCGCCACCGGGGAGGCCCATGTTCTTTTGTCCTTTAAGTGTAAATCTGAATCACAGCTGTTGCCAGCTTTCTGAAGCCAAATGTCTTAGTATTCTGGAATTTTTATTCTGCTTCTCTTGATAGGAATGGCATCTAATGTGTCTTCAAATTGTTTGAGGAAGATAAATAAGAAGGGAATTGACTATAAATTTGGAAAAAGTTGCTGGCTTTGAGTTATTTGACTATTTGACTATTTTATGTATGTCAAGGGGGTGTCACAAAATCCACATTTTCTCAAGTGATTGATAGTTTTCCTCATTTAAAAAGATAAGAGCTTGGAGGAAAAAGTCTCTAAGATTATTCATACCACTTTCATTTCAGTACCCATGTTGAAAACAAGTTATGGAAATGCCCCAGCTTATCTGCAGCTCAAGTCCACATTGTATACCAGTCATACATACCCTCAGACACGATTCCTTTTGCTATTTTAGCTACAGGTTTTATTAGTTTGTATTGTTTTATTTGAAAACCAATGACATCCCAATTAAAAAAATAAAGTATCCTTGTCTTGTCAAGGTAGATATTTACCTTAAAGATAAAGTAGATATTTCTTAAGCATAAATCCCCACCCCCAACCCCCTTAAAGGTTATTTTGCTAGGGTACTGGAGTTTCTTTTCATTGACATTCTGGGACATATCTTTAAATTCGACTACATCTGGTCACTTTGCCTCAAACCATATTATAGCTGTTTCTCTAAATCAGACCTGAACTAAGCAGGAACATGTGTACCAAGAGTTATGAGGCCCAGCTGAACATTTTGGACCAGCATGTTCCATCTCACTTCCCTCTGCTCTAACCTTTTAGCAATTATCTTTACAATCCTTAGAAATGGTAATTAAATTTGGTAGAAGAACAAACAGAATACTGAAATGTTTTTAAACTCCAAACACCAGGTATATAAATGTCAGTGGCTTAAATATGGTTATAAGAATGTTTTTATTAACTCCCCCCACCGATCTTCTTGGGGATCATATTTAACCTTTCCTTCAGGGAGTATAACACTGCTAATCAGCTCACATAGTTGGCAGCCATTAGCTGGGGACACCTGAAGCTATTTCAAGAATATTTTTATTTCCTCAGACAAGCCTGCTATAGTGGTAGGTATGGACAGGTATATTAGCATTGCAGCCTCTCTTTATCTTAAAAGATAGTCACCCACCAACGAAACCAAAATTTCTTTGAAAGATAAGCAGATGGTTTTTCATCACTGAAGGGAGTTTATGCAGAGACACTTCCTCACTGAAGAGAATTTGTTTAGAGAATCCCCTGATTCTCATGGATGATAAGCTGATCAAGCTTCAGATTCGTGATTTTGAGTTTGAAAACATAAATATTACTATTATGACTTGTTCTCATCAACCTTTAAAATGTTTCTCCTGCATTTTAATGAGGAGTTTTCTTCACTAAGATTACAAGTGCATACTTATTTTTCTATTCTTTACAATTGAATTACTGCTTATTCATTTCCCCATCTCACTACATTAGAATATTCCAACCAGAATAAGATTATTGTAATTAACAGAAAGAGGGGCAGTGAAAGTATTTAGTATTAGGAAAAATAGTATTAGTTCTATTAGAATAGCCCTGCCAGGAACAGGCTGTTAAAAGATTAAGTCCCTCCCAAAGTCACTGACCATTCTTTCTTACCAAGTAGAATTTATTAATATTAGGCAAACTCAACATGTTACCAAATGTCAAAAATTATATTAAAGTTAAAAAATCTAGGTTTTTCTTTAGAATATGCTTCTTAAAATTAGATAATTTAAAAAACTTAATTCTATACTCATTGGGGGCTCAGTACATCAGCATTGCAAGGACTCATGGAAGTGGTATTTTCATGTGTTAGCTTGGTTTCCCTCAAACTTGGAGTTACCTATAATTTCACAATTGGAATAGATTTTTCTCTGCCTTCCTTTAGTATCTAAGTCACTTTGATTTTTAGAATCAGATGGAAATGATATCGGGTAGCACGGTTACCTTTGGGTTTATTGTTTCCATGTGAGTTCTCATCATTTCTTCCTGCTACTTAGAAGCAATTGTGAGGACTGGAGCAAGAGATTTTTTGGCTGGCTCCTGAAAACTTTCTTTTCAGTTATTTATTCAATAAACACTTGAATGCCCTGCTCCTCAATGCCAAGAAATCTAACCTGACACCAATCATTTCACTACCTACTAGTATTTAAATATAGATATGTATTCAGATAACACAGTGGCCATTTACTTAAGTCATTTAAATTATTGTAATCTGATGAGAATTTATACCCTTAGTACCTTAATTATTAATAAACTATGAACCAAAATATAGGCACAATTATACTTGACAAAATCCTTCTAGTAGGAAAAAAAATTAACAGTGTGGTTTTCACTATTACATTCTGTAAGTAATATTGAAACCAAAATCATCCCCATGGGACATAAGTTTGGCTACATTTCACTTTACACAGAGATGTTAAATGAAGAAAGAAGTACAATAAACTGATAATTTGAGGGAAGTCCTTTTTCCCAGCCTGGAAGTAAATGGACACCTGTCCTGGAATTATAAGAATATTATAATTGCTTGAAAGCTCAAGTTCAACATTATAATTCTGTCAAAATTATGACTATTTCTTAATGATGGTAAAGATTTCAAACTGTGAAACAGTTGCCCTAGATTTTACGTTTTCCAATACCAGTCACAACTGTTAGAACTAACTTGGAAGAAATTAGAAAATCGGAGAGAAAATTTTTATGTTTTCTTTCATAAAACATATTCATTGTGATCAGATAAATGAGTGTCCTAATCAGCATTCTGGAGCCCCTGGCAGTCAGGTCAAGCAGAGGACAGGGTGGTTCCAGGTTATGATGGAAGCAAGTGTGAAGTCGAAGACTAATAATGCCATGGACACAGTTTGAATCTCTGACTACATCCCAAAGCCAAAAGCAAAGGCTTTTGTTATTATTCCGTGATTTGGGTTTTAGTTTTAGATTACCTTCACTTCATTTTTCAATGGGATAGAAAACAAGAGAGTCATTTGAAAGATTATCTCGTTCCTGTATGCACCTATGTCCCTCTCTAGAATCTCCATATGGTTGATCACTAGTCCCATTAGAGAGAACTTATACCACAACAATAAATTGTTTCGATGCCTTCTTGTATCTAATGAGATTTTATTCTGGGAACTGGTATTTCTACATTCCTAGGTTCTCTAAGGAGCATTTTCAGGTGCCAACAATCAGAAAAAGGAGTCACTTTTGAAGCAGGAAATCATACTGCAATTGGAGAAGCAATCTTTATCACAGGGTAAAAATTCCAGCACATGGCAGTCTTTGTGCTTCCCAGGGAACAGTCCTTAGGAGTATAGAAATCCTATAAAAACAAGTAATTGTCTCAGTAATTATTCTTTTTCCTCACTCTTCTCCTGAAGATGAATAACTGGATTTGAATACAGCAGAGACTTGAGATTTAAGTGAACTTCTCTCTGGTCCCTAATCCTGACATAGCCACTGGATCTATATAAAATTCTTCCATTTCTTGTAGTCTGTTTTCCAATCTGCAAAACTACCACCACCAGATCATAAAGCATAATAGGAGGATTGCTTTTATTGCATTTATTTGATATGCTACCGACCTTATAAATGTAAGGTAACGTATCAAATAAATGTTAAGTAACTATATTTTCCAAACCCATAATAGAGAAACCTGGTAGGACCATGGGAAGTAGAACCTTACTATCCTGGAAATTTTCAAGTTTAACATTTAGTTGACTTTGGTAATGCTATTTAAAATATATTTTTATAGAAAGCTAATAAAAAAGAACCTTAAAATGTATTTTCACAGAAAACTAATAAGAAGAATCCTAAAATAATGAAAATCAGTATAAATTTGGGTTCTTTTAATTAATATTTTCTGTTGACATAGCATACATGGGCCATTAGAGATGAATCCATGTTATAGGTTATATATCAGTGCTCCCCAAGTTCTTAGCTCTCATGTCTTCTCATTCTTCATACTTGCCTTGGTAAGCTTGTTCATTCTAAGCATTGCCCATTCTCTACAGGAGGCCAGAAGTTATGTATCATCTCCAGACTAGTCTCTTTTTTGTGCATGAAACTTAGCTTTCTTTTCCTAAGGTAACTCAGATTCCACTTCCTTGCAATCAAACTCCTTATCAAACCCATATGCTTGCTTCTTTTCTACTTGGTCTATCCTATTTTGTTCAATATACTACTATCCACTCTGCTCTTCTACTCAAATCCAGGTAGAAACTGTAGATATAATCTGAGACAGATCCCCTGCTTCCATTTGGCTATCAAATCTTATTTTTTTTCGTCCCCATTGGGCTCTCAGATCTTCATAAGTTGTTATCTGACTAATTGTAATCATCTAAAAATGAGTCACGTCATCTCTAGTCTTAGTAGCTCAGAGCCACCTAGAATATTCTTCCAAATTCACAAGTCCAAGCAAAACTCTGGCTGCTTTAGTCTTTCAATGACCATAATTCATCATCTAGTCCATTGCACAAATTCTGTTTCCATCACTTACATTTACATACCCCATGTTCCTGCCATGCTAGACCACTTAAAACACACCAAACCAAACAAAATGTTTCAAACCTCCATGCCTTTGTCACACTATTCCCTCTTTCTGGAACAAGAGTCTTCATTTCCTCCATTCCATTTCCTCCTGTGCTGCTGGTATATTCCCACTCTTCCTTTAACCAACTTTAACATTTTTAATAATCTTTTATCTATTATCATTCATTATCCTTTTTCTGTATTCTTGAAACATCCTGTCCTTTTCTAAAGTTTTCATTGTATTATGTAAGGTAGGTTAACCATGGCAACGTACAGTCTCTAAAATGGATAATGTTTCAAACCCAGTTAAAAGTTATTTTTCAATTATGTTACAGTATTAGATTAGTGAGCAGGTAAAAGGGAGGTGTTCCTGCATGCAGTCATTCAGGAAGCCAGGCCAATGGAGCCTTTGCTACCTGCCAGTTGACTCCAACATTTTTTTGAGGCTGTATCCATTCCAAACAGACCTAAGGGCAAAAGAGCTGGGAGGAGGAAATGTGGGAGATTTTCATAGGCCAGTCCTGGTAACATCACCTGTGACTTCCACCATCTAAAATTCATTCCCAAATGAAAATGCATACATTGTGCAAAGATGAAAAAAGATGTAAGAATTATATAAAATAAAATATTTAAATTAAAAAAATAAATAAAATTCATTCCCCATTGCCTATACTGCCAAAGAGTCAAGTTTGTCTAAGTATATACCAAAGGTGATGAGAAGATGCATCTAGTAGCTTCTGCCACATCGGTGTATTCACTAGAATGACTCTGTCCAGAAAGGAAAAAATAAGTCCTATAGTAAAACTCATGGCGTGTCATAGTACTTAAATAAATGTGTATACATATGAATGAATGAATGAATGAATGAAAGAAAGAAAGAAAGAAAGAATGACTAAGTACTACTTTTGGATTTAAGTAACAAAACTCAGCTGGAAATAGTAGTACAATATTTATATATTTTATGTAAATTGATATCTTTATTGTAGCTGTGTTTCTAAAACAATCAATATATAATTATTATTATCCATGGCTGATATATACAGCTATTCAAAACTTACTCAATATTGACCCAATTAATTTTGGTATTTAAAATTTCTAATTAATAATAGTGCTCATGGATAGAAATTAAATTAGAAACTGATATGCACAAGATCTTTGTAGGGATAATGCGATTATAAATATATTCATTTATCTTGTATATTCTTATCTGTTCTCAGAATTAAATTTAGCTTAATTAAGAACTTCTGCCTTGGCATCACACAAAACTATTTGAAAAGTTGAGTATCTTGGTGAGAACTATGTCTTAAAAAATATCAATATTTTGGGGATAAAAAATAGGCAAGAGACTCAGACACACAGAATCAAAGTATATACCAATTGGGCAAAATTTTTCCTCATTGCCCTTCATGTTTATGTGCATTAGTGAGTGTTCTCTCTTTATATTTGACATATCGTGGTCTTTATTTGAAGCTATTGAGTCATTTTTATCTATTTCTTTAATCCAATTTTTAAATTATGTTTTCCACAGGCATAAAATAAAATTCACAGAAGTTCTTAGTCTTCACATCCTAGCTTTTAAGAATTCTGGCATCGATTGACTAAGGGTCACCACCATTTTGCATAATAGAGTTAAAATTCAAATTAGCCTTGGATTTTTAAAGAAAGGATTTCTAAAATGTGAGATTCTATAGTGACCAGATATTAGTTCTTTCAAAAACAATAGTTAAAACAAGAAGTCCTCATTCACTTTAAACTAGATTCTTAGTATTTTCAGAGAGTTGCACTAGTGTATTTATTCCTCAACTAAAGTGTGAGTGGTCTTGACTCTCAAGCCCATGAATTTCAAATATACCTAGTAAGTGCAGAATCTTTGAAATTTCTGAGCAGGGACATTACATGGTCAAAACAGGATTTGAAGTGTATCTAACTATAAGCCCAAAGAATGATTGACCATAATGAGGGAAGAACTAATAAAAAAATAATTTTAAATGTAAGAGGGATAAGTTTGATTAGCTAAATAGTTAATTTTCTGAAAATATTTTTTTTTTGCAATTTCTACTTCTTATTTAGTACTGGTTCATTCTTAAGAAAATGTTGTTGAGCATTTGGGTTGTTTCCAGGTTTTACCTATTGTAAATAGTGCTGCAATAAACATAGGTGTACAGGTGTTGTTTTGAATCATTGTTTTTGTGTCCTTTGGTAGATCCCTAGTAGTGGAATTGCCGGGTTGTATGGTAAGTCCATTTTTAGTAGACTGAGGAACCTCTAGACAGCTTTCCGCAGTGGTTGGACCAGTTTGCACTCCCACCAGCAATGTAGGAGTGTTCCTTTTTCACCGCATCCTCGCCAACATTTGTTGTTGCTTGTTTTTTTTGATATGTGCCATTCTTACTGGTGTAAGGTGGTATCTCAGTGTGGTTTTGATTTGCATTTCCTTGTTTTTAAGGGATGTTGAACATTTTTTCATATGCCTGTTGGCCATTTGCATTTCCTCTTTGGAGAAATGTCTTTTGAGTTCTTCTGCCCATTTCTTGACTGGTTTGTTTTCAAGAAGATGTGGTATATAAACACAGTGGAATATTATTCAGCAATCAAAAAGATAAACTCATGCTGTTTGCAGCAACGTGGATGGAGCTAGAAGGAATTATGCTCAATGAAATAAGCCAGAAGGAAAAAGAAAAATATCGGATGGTTTCACTTATAACAGGAATATACAGGAACCAAAAAGACATCAGTGTAAAAAAAATATTAACAGTACAAAACACAACAAAGAAAAAACAGACAATTATAAACCAGAGACATACTGCAGTGGAGGAGTAGGGAAAGGGATCAGAGGGAGGGAAGGAGGAGCACAGGGGACTGTGATGATGGTACCTGGGTGCCTTGGGGAAGGAAATTCTATGGAGACTCAATCTGAGGGGGTGGGGAAAGCAAATGTTGTCTAAAAAATTTTTAAAAATGATAAATGTTAAAATGAAAATAAATGAATAAATTTAAAAAAAAGAAAATGTTGTTGAGAAGAAACAAGTTAACTTCTCATTTCATGCTGTCTCCTGATTATCTCAGTTTTCTACAGCTGCCACAACAAATTACTGCAGTTTGAATGACTTAATACAAATGCATCATCTCACAATTTCTGTAATTTGATAAGTCATGACTGGATTGTCTGCCCAGAACCTCACTGGGCTACAATCAAGGTATTGGCCAGAGATGAAGTTCTCATCTCGAGTCTGTGACCTCTTGCAGACTCATTCTTTGTTAGCAGAACTCATTTTCTTCTTCCAGTTCTCCTGTGACCCATTCCATCCTCAAGCTCACAGTGGCAGGCCAAGTCTTTGTCTCACTGAATCTCTCCTCTCCTGCCCTCAGCCTGGAGAAAGCACCCTCAGCCTGGAGAAAGCACTCTTTGTAAGATTTTATGTGATTACAGTGGGCCCATCTGGAATACAGGATACTAAGCTTGTTTGAAGTCTATTAACAAGTAAACATATTTATGTCTGCAAAGTCCCTTTTGCTGTGTTAAGCAATATATTTCATAGATGTGACACTAGGAAGTGAAGGTCATAGGACCACAGATTTTGTTTGCCACAGTGATAGCGGTTCGGTTATAACTTCAGAGACCATTCACATATAAATTAAAAAAAATATATACTTGCTGAAAGACTTAGGGTTTAACATAACTTTATTATTAACTATTGAAGACATTCAAAAAGGCATACATCAATAATATGAACACCTGTATGGTTCAATACCATAAAGTGTTGTGAAGTTCAAAATGTAAAAGTTATCTTTTTGATTGCAGAATAATATTCCATTGTGTATATGTACCACATCTTCTTGATTCAGTCATCTATTTTTGGGTATTTGGGTTGTTTCCAGGTTTTTTCTACTGTAAATAGTGCTGCAATAAACATAGGTGTACAGGTGCTCTTTTGGATCACTGTTTTTGTGTCCTTTGGGTAGATCCCTAGGAGTGGAATTGCTGGATCATATGGTAGCTCCATTTTTAGTAGACTGAGGAAGCTCCAGACAGCTTTCCATAGTGGCTGGACCAGTTTGCACTCCCACCAGCAATGTAGAAGAGTTCCTTTTTCACCACATCCTTGCCAACATTTGTTGTTGCTTGCTTTTTTGATATGTGCCATTCTCACTGGTGTAAGGTGGTATCTCAATGTGGTTTTTATTTGCATTTCCCTGATTTTAAGGGATGTTGAACATTTTTTCATATGCCTGTTGGCCATTTGCATTTCCTCTTGGGAGAACTCCTGTCATTTGCAGCAACATGGATGGAGCTAGAAGGAATTATGCTCAGTGAAATAAGCCAGAAAGAAAAAGAAAAATATTGGATGGTTTCATTATAACAGGAATGTGGGGGAACCAAATAAGACATCAGTGTAGAAAAAATAACAGTAGCAAACACAACAAAGCAAAAACAGACAATTACAAATCAGAGACATCCTACAGGGGAGGAGGAGGGAGAGGGATCTGAGGGAAGGAGGGAGGAGCACAGGGGACTGAGGTGATGGTGCACGGGTGCATTGGGGAAGGAAATTCTATGGGGACTACACCTGAGGGGCGGGGGAAAGCAAATATTGTTTAAAAAAATAAAAAATTTGAAAAAATGTTGGATAAATGAAGAAAAAAAAAGTTGAAAAGCTAAAAACAAGAGGTAGACAATATAATACCCATTTGTAATGTCCAAAGAACTTCATGTATATTAAGAGCTTAGATTTGTTTACTTGTTCCTGCAAGAGAATGTGCTTTTGATAATAGTAAAGGCTGTTATTTAGTGACTAGATAGGGGCAGAGGAGAGATTCCCCCCTACTCCTAGAGTTCTTTTTAGACTGGCCACACAATCAAATTAGTAAGAGAGAGTTTGATAGGAGAAAAGACCTTTAATTCCTCATGTATGGAGAATCTAGATGGATGTAAATTCTAAAGTAAATGTAATGATCTG
This sequence comes from Talpa europaea, assembly GCF_964194135.1. Lineage (NCBI taxonomy): Eukaryota > Metazoa > Chordata > Mammalia > Eulipotyphla > Talpidae > Talpa > Talpa europaea. The sequence goes on along the minus strand of NC_140074.1, from coordinate 22,898,226 downwards.
TAGGGTTTTTATTCTGAGTTTAGGAATGAGATCGGGTCCTGGGGCATCAAAGAGAGATTGGGGGGACTCAGATGATGAGGAGTGGGTGACCAATATACAAAAAAACAAGTGTTCTGTATTTAGCTGTTTGTGCTGCGGTATAGATAGGTTCCTCTGAGAGAGTTTATTTCTGGAGGTAACCCTAAATCTCAGTAATACCACCATATTCATTCTTTTCAGTCATTGAAGGAGTGGTAACAGTTTCTCTTGCGCCTTGGGACCTCTGTTCATCTTCACTCAAAATAACCCACATGCCAAAGAGACACATCTTGAGAAGGCCTGTTCTGGACATCTTGGGGAGGCCTGTGCCTCATATGCTCACTATATGCACATACCTGCACCAAGTTCTCCCTTATGTTATCTCCTGTCTTCTCAGCAATCCCATAATGCTGACAGCATTTCTGTTTTAGGATGAGTAAACTATAGCTCAGAAAGGTAATGGGAGGTCTGGGAAACTGATTATTCCCAAATATATAGGAATTGTTGAACAATTTCTCCCTTCATCAGAGGAGGCTTGAGAATCTCAGTAGCAATATGATTTCATGAAAAGAAAGTGTTTAGAATCAGACCTGTATTTGAGTACTGATTTCAGCACTTAACTTAGTAAATTCCTGAAACCTTTGTGACTCCAGCTCCTAATTTGTAAAGTGTGGTTAATAAGAAACACCTCCTGGGGCTGGTACAAGATAACATGTGCAAAGAACCTGGTATGTGACAAGCTCTAGATAAAAGTTCTTCAACGTAGCCTCCCTCCAGAGTAGCTAAAATGCATCTGGTTCTAAAGCACTTGAATAACTCAGGAAGTAAGTTCTCGGTTCAGACCAGCTCCTCCTTATCTGGTAGATATTTAATAGGACATCAGGAGATGTCCTAGGTGCTGAGATCTAAGGCACTGGGGATAGATTCCTGTGGTCCCAAGACCCCTCATGGCACATTCATGTGAATAGCCCAATGGTTGAGTCTAGGAGCCTGACCACTCAGGACCGGGTCTCAAAGATAACTTATAATCACCAAATTGGACATAATACAATAGTTAATTAAGAGGCACCAACTTAGCAAAGGACTTTCCTGGCATCTATCCGAGAAGCCACATGCCACAAAGTTCTAGTGGCTCTTGCATTAATATGTATATGTGTGCATTGTTTTCGATTGCTCTAATCATACTTGAAATGAATCCAGGAGTTTTCTACAGCTCAGAGACATTAATTCCTCAGTGCCCTCTCCCTCCAGGCTCTGTCTGAAGGCTTAATTCTGCTATCTTATCTCTCTAGGTATGTGGAGACCAAAGCCAAGGGGCTGTTTTCCTGCGGGAATTTACACTGATTCGGAGAGAGAGCCTTCATGAGGATTTCCTGTCTGACCTCTTGAATAGTCACAAAGCTGAAGACTCGGTACAGTGTCTCTTCTATTTATTCTTAGAAACATAGAAATTCAGTTGCTAATCCTGAATTGTGGTCATTGGTTTTTGCAAATCTGAGAGATTTGGAAGGTATTTTCTTCTATCTATGAGAAGAGGGAAGCAGGGTGAGAAAGTAATAGGCACCCTGTACTGGCACCTTTCTAACTTTTCTTTGTCTGGCAAGTTTCAAATATTTTACTCAAGCATTTATTTGGATCAGCGTGTGGAGGGTTCTCATTTTAAAATAAGTGCTTTTTTTTCTCCCAGCAAGTCTTAACATGAAATGGTTATAATTTAAATGAGTGAAGAAAAGAGGAGGTTTATATGTAAAACCCAAATTGTTTTATGGGTCAGTGGAAATTCTACCATCCCATAATCCTCGTTCATTTTGGATATTTTTACTTCAAAGTGTCTGTTGTATTTATTTTGTGAAAGTTTATTTCTCTTGTGGTTTTGGAAAAAAAAATTAAGAAAGTGAGCTCTCAAATGGAAATAAGTGGAGTTGACTGATGATGTTGAGATGCAGGTCCCTCTCTACTTGCAGGTAAACTGTGGTTTTTGACTTGTACTTTGTTGTGAGATTGGGGTGGCTAACTTCTGAAAATTCTAAATGTGACTGTCAGTGGCGATGACCTTGTGCTCAGAAGTATTCACATTATAATCTGAGGAGGCTGGATACGCATGCCAGTGGGCTTCTAGTCCAATAAAATAATGGTAGATCCCAGAAAGTAACCCCTTAGAATCACTCCAAAGCAAACACAAGTGACTTGCTTTCTATCTCCTCTACCCTACCTCCTGGCAGTCCTCACTCAAGAGCATTTTTTGCACATTTACCTCATAAACTGATCCAGATACTGAATAAATTCACTCACTCAGTAGTCACCACAGGCCACCTCTTATTGCACTTGCTATTTCCAAGTGATGGATATTCACATCCTTCTCAAAGCTTGCCTCACAGCAAGGACTAGAGCATGGTGAAGGTTCCCAAGGGCACTAAAATTAATTTTCATGCAGTTCATATGTTTTGTTAATCTCAGTAAACTCTGAAAATGCAAAGTGTGCCTTTTCAACTTTTATTATTTTCTCCAGCCTTTTTTTGATGATCGCCTAAGGTATACACACATTACCACCTACATTTTATTACTTCTTCTAGTGGGTAATATCTTGTATTTATATTTTGATATTGTCTCATTTGATGTTATGCAAAATCTGCAATATACTGTCTAATTTTGAATTGGTTTATGAAAAGTCCTGCTGTGTGAATATTATATGCAAACTTCATAAACAAGATTATGTATTACATAACATATACCATAATGGCAATTGAGTGATATGAAATAATTATGAATGTAATGGAATTGTCATAGTGGCGCCACTAAAAATGACAATTTCTGTCACTTGGCAAGCACTGTTACTACATAGTATTATACTGATTTATATCATAATGAAAACTGTGAGTGCCATCAAATTTTATCAGACCTACTGAGGTCATAAGTAATTGAGTGGGTGCATGCATTTAACCTGAAAGAGGAATTACCTACAAACACAAATGGGTTGCACAAATAAACATGTGTGGGAAAAGAAAAGATCAAATCTTCCTAAATGCCAGAAGCAAATTCAACCTCCAGATCACTTTTGAGAAATTCTAAGTATTTCTCTGGAAGGTGTGTCTCTCTCTGAGGCCTTTACTTGGCCCACAGGATATAAAACTTTGAAAGTGTAACTTTAGTTTCTAAATAGGCATTAAAAGATGAATCACCATAATCCCTGTGTTTGTCTAAGGGGAAGAGTTCAAACATGAGTTCCTACTTGTATTAAAGCCAGAAAAGTGGAAATACTTTTTAGGTCCCTTATTTATGAGTTTCTGCTGCATTGGAAGGAGGCCTTGCAGTAGAATGGGAGAACCATCAGCAAGAATACTTCCTGGAATAGGTCACCAAAAGCACTTCACAAAGGCAGGTGGGAGAGAGAAAAAAGGTTGAGCAACATAGTCTGTTTGTACAGTTCTATCTGCTTTTGGATAAATCCTCTCTAGTATCCCGCTAACAGACCTATACATACTTTACCTCCACTACCACATTAGTAGCTCTGTTTCTTGAAGTTCAAATCCATGTTGATTCTCACCTCCCCTGCGCTTGCATTTGATAAATGCAGTTGTGTAAGTGTTTATTGATAGAGAAAACTCACCATGATTATTCTCTATTACCCTGTGGTTAGAATTTTAGATTGAAAACACTAAGATTCCATCACAGACTATGTACACAAAGGGCTTATAGATGTGACAATCTTGAATGCAAAATATTATTGTTAAAATGGCATAAATGACTTCAGTTTTTAATGAAGTGGTGAAATAGTATCTGTGGTTGTCTTCCATGATGTCCTTTCAAACCAGTGTATATGCAGTGTGTTGGATAGATGCCTAGTGGAAATTTATAATTGTGGAAGTAACGCATTTATCCCAAAAATGTATAATGTTTTGGACAGAAGTATCATTAACTGTAGTAAACACCTTGTCATAATCTGGGATAAAATTATTGTTATCTTCTTTTTAGGTCTTTAATTTTTCTTTACTCACACCCTTTCTTTATTGTTTACATCATTTATAAAAGCCAGAAGAGCTTGACTTATCATATTCATGGAACTCTCACCATAATCTTAGTTTATTTTGGTCACTTTTGACCTGTAAGTGACATTTCTTCAACCCCTCCTCAGCTAGAGCCTTTTGGCACAAATTGACTTTTACATTGCATTAGAAAAATCTTTCTCCTTAGCTTCCTCTCAGAGGACTGATTCCATTCACCACATTTTGAAAAGCAATCTAAGTGAGCCATTTGTCTAGAATCCACAGCAGGCAACTAAACTTCTAATCATTGCCTGAAACTCTGCATGTGTGTGATTTGCATTGTTTGCCGAAATAAGATGTTTGTCAAAGGCTGTTATTCATTACTGGAATATTCTAGAAACAGATCACGTTGATTTGTGTTGTCAGCTGGGTACAAAATCAGGATAATAATTAACGTGAAATTCATTATAGAATGGGATTTTCTTCAGGATCTACTTAGTGAAAACCTCATTTGCTGGTAGCTTTGTGGTTCACAAAGCAGTTTTTTGAACCATGATTATACCATGGTAGAAAAGAAGTTATTTAAATATTTATTCCATTTGTGGGTAGAGCATTCTTGTTAATGACTGTTAAAATGGAGTTGTCCTTTGCAGAATAAATATGAGCTTTTTAGGAGGGGATTCTCAAAAAAGACCTATCTTTAAATGACTGAAAAGAGACTGTTTTTCTGTCAAGTCAGTAATTCTCTGATGCTCAGCTAAAACACAAATGCAAGTTACTAAAATGGTTCTCTTTTAAATAAAATTATGTTTTCCCTGTTGTGAAATGTAGGAGGATAGGTGGGGGCAAATATTAGTTCTATGAACTGATAAATTAGTTCTACCAACACTTACATAAAATGGAATATCACTACTTTCATATGAACTCAAGTTGTTTACCAACCTTCTGTCTAATCCTGCCAAGGGAATGTAAACATTAGAATTTAACTGCTGCTAACTTCTGACAGTATTAACGTAATTTGCTTAATTATACTTTTAAGCTGGCTACTATTTTTGAGTATTTAGTGGACATGAATACAAGGAAATAGCTGTATGTCAAGAGCATTTCAGTTACTTAAAAATGACTCAGTTTGTTACTCTCCATTCAGCATCTTCCCAACCATATTTATTCAGCATGATCTTGACAAAATTACCTTTTCCCAAAACAAAAGTTTGATCTATTTGTTCACCAGAGGTATTGGTCAGATAAAGAGAAGAAGGAACTAACACTTAATTACAAATGCACACATGTATTTTTTTCTCACCTCATTTTGTGCCAATGAAAAATGTGAAAGGATCTTGAAGGAGCAAGATGTTTTAAAAGTAGAAATACACTCCAACCTTTGATTTTTGTGACATGCTTATAGGCACCAAAATTTCTCCTTGGGAAAGCATTTAGCAATAAGAACACTAGAATTGGTTTATAGCACACTGATGACTTTGCGTTACATGATATGATATCACAAAGGAAAAATCAGGGTGCCTTATAAAGTGCAATATGTTGTCACATTTATGTTTTAAATATTATTTACCCTGTGTTTGCCAGACTTATTTAATGCATTATGACTGTCAGTTTTGAACTATTAAAAATAATTTAAGTTCAGCCTATATTTTATATAACTTCATACTTCTGCTTATTTTTTGCTACTCAAAACTAATATTCAACATCATTCCTACATTTATGTGGAAAATACAGAAGAAGGTTGCAGAAGTCCCAATGTAAACCAAGCCCTTTACTAAGGGATTTACATCTATTCTTCAAACAACTTGATAAAGACAATAGAAGATCCATTTTACAGTTGGAAGAACCAATTGGAAATGTAATATTTTCAAAGACACCACTCACAATTATAATAAAATTATAAAAGCTACAAACATTATGAAAGAGTCACAAAACCTAAATGGTCAACAAATAACTAAAAAAATAACAGTTATTATCATGTTATTCAGCAGGTTTAGAATGTTGCCTACCCACTTGATAGAACAGGGGAACTGGATTGGGGATGTGTGCATAGTATACTTTAATCATATCTATAATATTCTACTTTTTTAAGGAATATGGTAAATTGTTAATATATGCCCCTATGGCTAACGGTTACAAAACAGTTTATTATTCACTGAACTTTTTATGATTAAAATATTTTCAAGTTATATGCATGATAAAAACCTTCATGATAATGTTTGGCAAATAATCAACACAAAATAAATGCTGTTTTATTAGCAGTGGTTGAGCTAGCAAATCATTGAAGCACAAAATGACAAAGCTCAGTGCCCAAGATTTAATATATACACTATTCACATTTTTGTCTCATAGAATAATTAAGTAGTTAAATGTATGACAACAGAACAGAAGATCAGGGGGTTTCCTATCAGTTCATGAACTGCAACTTCAGTAAATAATGTCAGGATGATGAATCTCAGTATTTAAGAAAAGGGACAACTTTTTTACACTTGACCTTTAGAATTAACTGATAAAAGTATTATCTTTTAAGAAAAAAGAATATTTCTTTTCTTTATCAAGTTCTAATTTTCTTGTAGCTTATATAGGCCCTGTTGTTTACAAGATGTTCATTATTTGCTAAGATTCTGTCATTTACTCAAAACAGAAAATAGATATCAAGATTAATTATTTAAAAGACACTGGAAGCAGTAAAATGTGAAACATTCAAAATCCCAACTCTCACGCAAGCAGATTTTTAAGATCAAAAATAATCTCTTGAATAAAAAACATAATTGTGCTTAAAAAATTAACATCCACAAGAAGTACCTAAATAACATGTGAACTTTTAACGTAGTTTCAAAATGTGAACTTTAAAATGTACTCTTTTTGAGTACATTTTTAGATCTCACATTGTGAGGGTCTTCCCAAAGAGAACTTTGAAAGTAATGGTGAAATCGTAATATTCAATAAATTATTCTGGAGGCACAAACTTTAACTTTGTTCCTTTAAGCTAATATTCAAATTCCTGAGATAATCTCTACTTACAGTTATCTTAAAGTAAACTAGCATACTTCAAAATGAATGTCAAATATGTAATAAAAGTTATAAATGTGAGGAGCTGAGTATTTGCTGTTTATCTTTGGAACATTTCTAATAGGCATAAATGAAATCTATGGACTGTGATTTAAATTATACCTCAGAAAACCACTTGGAACATCAAAGAATAATTGTTTCCTTATACTAAATGTACTTAATATTAAGGGTTAAATTCATCTCATGGAGAGACAAGTATCTTTCTAAGTTCGTTAGTTGTTTAGAAGGTAGTGCTGAAGCTGTCAGCCATGTGAGGAGTTTAAATGCTTATCTTGCATGGGTCACTTATGACAGAGTTGTCATGGAGGCACTGTCCATCAACATTGCAGGCAGGTAGAGAGGATTGGGTGCAGATGCCCCTAGCAACTAGACAAGGTCATTTGGCACCCAGTGTCTGCAGAGCAAGGTGCTCAGTAGAATCTGAAAGGTGCGTGTACAACCTAGTAGAATTGTGTGATATAGATTCCAAATTGTAACCCCTGAATTTGTGAAAATACGAGGATACTGTGGGTTGTGGGCAGCAGGAAAATGTCTTGTTGATACAGAACAGCTTCTGAGAGTTTATATTTTCAACCTTCTAATATTCATAAACATGATTTTCAAGAGTAGCTGCTATATCAGAGTGGGTAGGAATTTAGACCTGTAAACAGATTATAATTCAGTTGACCAATAGAATCAAAACAGCAAATGTGCATTGACTAGTGTGATCGTTGAATAGGTGTAATCTTTCTAAATGTTGATTTAAAGATTGTGTATGCCATTTTACTTTAATGGTGACAATAAAATAAGAACTTTTTAAAAATAATAAATAAGGAGCTAATTCACATTTTTGTTCAATTTAAAAATAATAGCAATTTTTACTCAGTGGAAAATTGTGAAAGGAGAACATTTTAGCTTTCCCCTTGGTCACCTTATTAAATTTGATATGAACTTGACATTGACAAAAGGGGAAATGAATGCTAAAAAGAGAATATAGCTCATATCATTTAAATATACAGCAACCTGTGTGTTGAGAGAAAATACTTCCATGTACTCGTAAATTGTTTAGCCAAAAGTAAAATGTGTAAAGGAATCATTCATAAAGCTTCAAACCTGAGGAGAGTTTCCTTTGTCTGGGAGATACTTTATTTCTAACTGTCTGTGAAACTGTAGGCAAGTCATAGAACTTTCTAGCCTTGTTTTCCTGACCTTGAAAATAAACATGTTTGGCAGGTATTGTAGTCCTAGAAGACCAAGTATCAAGTGAGAGAAAGATTAAACAGAAATTTTGAATTACTTACACTTGATGAATGGTGCTGTACTTGTTCGATTATTGCTCATTATTTGTCTTATGTCAGAACTAATTAGGTTTCTGGAGTCAGGTCTTCCTACATATAATAGACTGACCTTCCTTCCCAGTCTCCATAGATAACTATTGGCTTTCCATCATTATACATATACCTTCAACAACATACTATTCTGAAAGCCCCATATCAACCTCCATATAAGGGGATGTCAAAGCTGCATGTCAAAGCCGATTCTGTTTCAAAGATTCAAATTTCTCAAACACAATTTAACATCAGAAGGCCTTAGTCAGGCCTACTTAATTCTAAACTTGCTTGTGACAGGATCCAATTAGATCTTCTTCACTCCAGAACGCTGAGAAAGTACTTTGTTCCCATATAAAGTTATCAGCTCAGTGCTTTGTTTATAGGGCCTCTTCTGCCTGGAATGTTGTTCTTCCCTCTTCCCGAGATCATTCTTTATAAAATCACGCAACATCTTGTCTGCTCCAGGAAGCTGCCCCTCAGGCTGATGATCCTCAAGTGGGTTGACCTCTCCAAACTGGTTAGCCCTCAAGGTCCTTGCTCATGGAATCAGCTAGTGCTCTGCCTTCTCAGGTTGCCCAAGAGACCCTACTCAGACCAGATGTGGAGAGCTCTTGGCCTCAGTCACAGGGCAGTCCATGACTAGGCTCTTAATCTGCAGGGGCTATGTGACAAAAAGGAGATTATTACTCCACTTCTTGGAGAGGGAGGAGGGAGCAGGAATGTTACCGCCTCACAGGGTAGAATGTGGTAGAGGGACTAAAGGGGAAGGAGCAGGGGAAGGCAAGGAAGGTTTGACTACATGTGCAATGAGGCTCAAGACAGTTAAAAAATTCAGACAGCGATTTGTTTCTAATATTCCGATCCAAGAATGGTGTCCATTGTCCATTTGTTGTAACATCCCTCCTGCTTTGCATCTTATTTATATGTTCATATATATATATACACACACATACACACACACATATATATATGCACACATATATATAAACACATACATATAAACGCACACATATGTGCCCTGTCAATCTTTTCAGTATGGACTATGTTTTACAATACTTTGTTTTCTCATCACATAGAACAGGATCTTAAGCTGAGTAAGAATAATAGCAACATGAGAATAGCAGCATTACATATATGAAAAATTACAGTAACGAGATAGCAACTGTCATTATTGAGTAGGTACTGTCTTAGGCACTTTGCATTCATATCCATTATCCTCTCTCCTAACAGACGAAGAGGTGAACAAGAAGTGTAATGTTTCCAAGGACACCAAACTAATGTGTTACTAAATGTTTAAAATGTTCCACATTTAGAGAATACCGATTTAATGCAACAACCATTTACTGAGCAAGCACCTACTAAGTTCAACACAAGTAACTACTTTCAGGAGGTAGGAAGATGAGTGAATCAGCCCTTCTTCAGGAGTTTAGAAAAAAAACATTTTCACTCTAACTGTTGAAATGTTTTTGTTTTTGTGTCAGATCACCAGGGTAATGGCAGAGTGCTTAGATTATAACTAGTGTTTGAGGACACCTCATTCTTATAATAGAAACATCTTCAGAAATAGCACTTGATTTATTTAGTTTTTGTAAAGAGGTTGAATTTGCTTATATAGGAAGCAGGTTCAAAGGAGATGCTAAGCATACACAATTTCAGGTGAACTCTATTAGTTTGTAATTAGAGTCCTACAAAGTTATTGCTTTGCATATTTGATTGTCCTTTAATGGATTTGTTTGTGAGTATATGAATATTCAGATGGCTGCTTGTCTCTAATTTGAAAGTATGTAATAGATTGGTTTGAAACTATGACCAGTTGCCTTTCTTGGTTAGTGTTTCAAGTTTCTTTGTGGACAGTTGGTCTTGTATTACATATGTCCGGAAGAATAAATGAATGCCTGTGTGGATAATATATGTTGGAAGTTAAGTTAAACAAGTGATGATCTGTTCTAAACTCCTGTTTGGCATAACTTTCATGAAGAGCATAAGAAATTGCCCTCAGCTTTTAAAGTATCCTACCCCCCCCCTTTTTTTTAAAGATTTATTTATTTATTTATCCAAGCACTGGGTACAGTCAGAAGCGCGGGAGGGTGAGAGAATTCACCAGAGCCAGAGCAGGGAATAGAACAGACTGACTGACGAAATGCACTGCTGAGGGGAGCAGCGGTTGTGGCAGGAGAGGTCTGTTGTGCCATGGGGAACCCTCACTGGTGTCCAGGGATCAAACTGGCGCTGCAGATACTGTGGGCAGCTTTGCAGTCCAGTGGTCAACCGCTACGCCACCAGGAGAGGCCCAGTATCCTACCTCTTGACAACTCAAAATGTATAATATTGATGGGAATATAGCTGAAAATTTCATCCTTTAATTTGAAATCTTCTGTAGATGGTGGAAGCCTCCCCACATAAGCTTATATACTTGTTAAATATTTGTTTTGTTCCTCTGTAAAATAAGTTTTCCAGAGAAAGAAATTTCAGGGCCTGTATAATCAAGGTGGCAGGGACTCAGCCTCATTTTAGTTTTCTCCTAAATTGTCCTAGCCTCTGATTTTCAATCTCAGACACTTTTCATTCAAAATGACTGTCAGAGCTTCATTATACCCATATTTAGGCAATGGAATGGAGAAAGGGTCAAAGGATAAAGCGGGAAGTTGCCCCTTAATTCCTTTAGAATCTCACTGACAAATATTTGGCTGCATGGATATGCCTAAGTGCAGGGGAATCTGGGTCATGCAGACTTTATCCTGTGTAGTTATATTTATAGTTCAAGGAAGAAGGGTGAATACACTGGAGTAGCTAACAATCTCCTCCACGGTGATAACAAGTGAAGCAACAATTTAATTAAATCCCTAGTTTCTATGCTAAAAAGAAAATTCATTTCTCAGGTGCATTAAGGTTTTTTGGTGTGATGATAATATTCTAGAATTAGTTTAATGGTTGCACATACTAAAGTATCCATATACAAACACACATTCATGTACATACCTATGATTATGTATGTGTATATATACATACTTTAGTGTATACTTTAAGAGGGTGAATTTTAATGAACCACATTTCAATTTTCATAAGCAACTGTGTAATCTATGAAGTTTCAATCTAAGAGCAGAGAATATCTTGCATCTTACTTTTCTCCTCTTAGAGAGAGGAGAAGACTTCAGAGTTTATGAACTCTAGATTTAAGCATTCTATTTTATTCTCCAGAATAAAAGAAGGGTAGCTCCAAGGAGAGCAGGAAGGCTATCTCAGTATGTCTCAGTGACTCTCCATTATATGAGGAGAAGTATCCCACCTCCAGTATGCTGTCTGATATTGGAATGTAAGGGAAATGCTGAATAACTGAACTTGGGGCAGGTGGTGGTGATAGTGGTAGTAATGAGTGCTACAACTATATTATCATCTCTCAGATACTGGCTAACTTTGTTTTACATATATATATATATATATATATATATAACTTTGTTATATGTATGTATATACACATACATACACACAGATATAAATGGCATCTTTTTAATAAATTGAATTGAATTTGTTTGCAGTTTCCTGACCATTTAGGGTGTAGATATTTACTGCACTTCTATTGCTATAATTAAACAATAGGTATGCATCTGAAAGGTTTCTTTTTCAAGGAAGTTCAAAGCTTGGGCATTCCTACCTTTCAGCAAAAATATTCTATTTCAAAGTGGATGTACATGGAGCTTTTCTGTGGGTACTCAGTGGACATGATATGTGCAACACACATCAAAACTTGGAGAGATTTGCACACTCATTGATGTGTAAATTTAACTGTGTTTACTCTTTAGGTAGATGATGGCTTATACATATCACATAGTTCAACCTCTCTGATTCTATACCTTTATTTTACTCATTCTGCAACACTGTTAGGACAAACATTAGGACAGTTGTCCAAATCTTAGAAATGCAAAGCCAAAAATCACACATAGGGACAGACATGAGATCTCAAGAGGTATAGTAAAAGGATGGTTTTACTGGGAAAAGAGCATGATCTTTACCTGGCTTGCTCCTTAAAATTTGATGAAAATTTTATTTCAAAGAAATAAAATTGGTTTTCATTCCCTAAACAGAATCTTTACAAAACTTCTATTTCCAAATTTATGGTTTTGGCTACTAAACACATATGTGGTAAGTATGCCTATATACCATATATACTATAATCACACACTTAAATGTGGCAAAGAGTGACTTTGGTTCCTTTTGTCATCAACTTTGATTTCTGTTTTATGCTTCTTCCTATACCATTTGCCCTTATGCAGGAAATTAATTTAGTTCCTTCCAAGTCAGAGACTGAGGTAGAGAATCGCCTGTTGTATGTATGTTCTCCCCATTTCTGGGGAAGCATCTGTAAATGATGGCACAGAGAAGAGAGAAGAGGTCCTGACCCTAACCTGGCTTCTCACTTATTACTCGTGCCAGTGGTTCTTACATATGAGGTTGAAGGGGACTCAGAGGGAAATTTGATGGGGACGGAAGGCATTTGGACCTCCTGCCAGTGCTGACAGGGCACTGTATCCTTGCTCCTACCTACCTACCCAGCTGCATCCATCCACCTTGTCCATCAGGTCAAGCATTATCTGTGACGAACATTCTGGCAGACAAGCCACTAATTTCTTTTTCTCAGATTATCTCTGAGTTCCACTGGAACACATAGGATATTTTAAATACTTCTCTAGGGCCAACAGCAATCAGAGTTGAGTGTGTGGACCTGTGAGTTAGACATCTCTTTATGCCTATGTCTGTATGTCACACCACCATTTGTATTCTGGCCACCAAGGTGACATGAAGAACTTTTCTCTGAAGACTGGTATCCCCTTCCATTAAGATAAATATGAACATATATATATATACAAGCACTGGGTACAGTCAGAAGCGCAGGAGGGTGAGAGAGTTCACCAGAGTCAGAGGAGGGAGCAGAACACACTGACAAAATACACTGCTGAGGAGAGCAGCGGGTACGCCAGGAGAGGTCTGCAGCGCCATGTGGGACCCTCGCTGGAGGCCAGGGACCGAACCGGTGCTGCAGAGGCTGCAGGCAGACTTGCAGCCCAGCACTCAACCACTGCACCACCAGGGGAGGCCCAAACAATGTCTTTTTTTCTCTATCACCATCAACTTTAAAATTAGAGTAGGTCTATGCACTGCCCTTTTTCCCAGGCAAGACTCTTTCTGGTGGGTGAGAAGACCATATAGTTTTGAGATGTATCTAGTTTTGAGACTGTATGGTTTTGAGTCATGTCTTGAATTCTGTCCACACTCTACCTCCTCCACTTCTATAGAAGTTTCCTATCAAGTGGAAGCAGTTAGGAGAAGGGTTCCTGGGGTAGGGGAATGGTATGCTAGATCACATTGACTATCACATACTTGATTCTTAACCTTAACTTTAGCATTTGAATATAGTACTCAGTAGTTCTACATCTTTCTCTGGTCTAGTCTAACACAGTCTCACTTGAGGTTAACAGTGACTCCCATCTATTATGGGGCAAATGAAAAAAGCAATATCTCAAATAATTATTCTGCCGCATTAACATATGTACAATAATTAAGTAAATTACAGAAAAATGAATAAACCAATCCCTGTTTATGGGTAACTCTGGGCATAAGTTTTTGCTCCAGTTGTAGTTTTAAAGATTGCTGTGCTGCTAAATTTCCTATGATATTGAATTTGCACTATAGAATTAAATTCTACATAGTTGTAATAAGCACAACTACATAAATACTATGACTTGGAATAAAGTTTTAATTGCAATTTAAAATAAGAGATACTCTCTTTGGATTTGTTCATAGAGTTAATTTACCCTATTGCTATATTTCCCATTGCTGTCTTAAGAAGGAAAGATTATTTCATCAACCAACATATAATTCCTAAATGTAATAAATACTGACAGAAGTGACAAGCATTTGATTTTCTTTGAATGAATTCCAAACTTCATTCCATTTCTGCATGCATTTCTTTTTCTCCAAATAACCTCTCAAGAAAGAAATAAAATCTGATAGCAACTGTCGTCTAAAATAGTCATACACACTAAATATGATTCCTATGATCTTTACTTCATGGAACCAAGAATGGTGTAGAGAGTTGGCCTGAGAGGAAAAAAAAAAAACCAACTAAGTTCCAGCTAGTAGATATAGTAAGCAAATACCAATTTTATTCAAGTTTATATAGATTATTCAAATATTTTCCACATAGAACTTTTATAAAATTGTTTTTAGCTACAAATAAAAAATATTACATTTGCATTCAAAAAAGCACAGAACTTAAGAGGATGTTTCCTGCTTTCTAGGAGTGAAAAGAGGAAGACTTTCACTTTTACTTTGCCTATTATTATTTTACTTTGCCTATTATTTTACTTTGCCTATTTACTTTGCCTATTATTCACTTTTACTTTGCCTATTATTGTAGAAATTTCACCATAGTCAAATGCATAGTCCTGGCCTACTTGGGAGTATAGGCAGTCTTTAATAAACAACCTTTAATCAGAGACACCTCAACCTATTTAAAAACAAACTGTTTTAATGTTGAAATGACAGTGAAATGACCAGTATTTTCACTACAAAGAAAAAAAAGAGGCAATGAGATTTCTTGAAGTCATGACCTCTGACTTGAAAACTCAGCTGTATCTAAAAATCATATAATTAGTAACCTGGACTATCCAGACTATGGGCAAGCATCAGAAAGTAATCAACATGGAAGTTACTGTAATAGTTGTAATAACACACAAAGACCTCTTGCTGTCTTGTACATTATCATTTTGCATCTGACTTTAAGTGGATTAATTGGCATGGCTGACAGATTCTACAATAACCCCATGTCCTCACCTTCCATTGTTTAAGTCTTGTATAATTCTTCCCCCTTAATTTTACAAAATAAAATTAAGGTAAGATCTGTGACTTGCTTCTAATGAGTAGACTATGGCAAAGGTGCTAGGATGTCATTCTGTTAGTGGGGAAAAGGATGTCCTAAGGCTAATTCCATACAGGTTTTGTGGACTCCACCCCCACCCCAGGCCAAAGCCAAAGACACTGGGAACTCCAAATCCCATCACCACCAAAGGGAAGGTGGCTGGGACCTGAGGGTGGGGTTAAGCAGCCAGGTTGGTATAAAGCCAGTCACATGGGCTTTGGAGGGTCCCCCATTTTGGCTCTCCACCAGCGAGCAGCGTCCTGCCAGCTCTGAGAGTGCCTTTGGGTTTCCAGGTCGGCGGATCGGGTAGGACGCATTAAAGACTTTATTTCCCTATTTTCTCCCTGAGTTGTACATTTTCCTTATTTCCTTTTCCCTTGCAAATAAACCTTTTATTAACCTTTTGTGTGTGCCTGTAGTGGAGTATTAATAAGTCCCTTTTAAGCACGTGGGTGAGGACCCAGAGCCAGGCAACCCGTTCAATATCGGGGCTGCCCTGTAACAATTCCTGCAGTTACATTATGTCAAACTACATCTTCTAGAGGACTCATTTGAGAGTCTTACTCTCCTTCCTGCTGCTTTGAAAACACAAGTCATTGAGAGTACTATAGACACAGGAAATTCTGTTAACAACCTATAAGCTCAGAAGTTACCCACCCCCCCATGAGCCACCAGATGAGAACACACTCCTAGCTGGTATTTGCAGACTTGAGGATCCAGCTATGCCTGATTCCTGACCTACAGAAATGGTGAGATAATAAATGCATGTTGTTTTTAGCCTTTAACTGTGGTAGTTTGTTTTGTAGCATAGAAATAGAACCAGTTTCTTAAACCATGAAAGAGAGGTAATACTACTAGAATCAGGTATTGATAACAATGAGAGAGACAACTAGCAAGTCAGGAGGCAAATATGTAATAAGAAGAAAAGATACAAGCTGAAAAACAGACAGAGCTGTTTCTACACATAGCTGTGTAAACTGATTCACATTGACTAGTAAGTAGCCTTGCAGAGCAGTATAATCTGTGAAAGTATAATTAAATAATAAATCATGTTCATTATTATGACAAGCAGTGGTTGTGTCATGGAATGTTCATTTTGTGAAGGAAGGTAGAGACCTATGTAATACAATTGTGACAACATTTTCATGTCACCCCATCTAATATTGGATGTGTTTGACCATCGATCTTGGAATTGAAAATTTAGTATCTATCCTAGGATTAATTCAGAGATTAAAAAATAACTAAGTACTTACAGTCAAAGACTTACTGATGCCTTTCTTATAATGTGATATGTTATAGTGTTTATAGAATATGAAGTGAGATCTTTATGCTATAAATATTTAAGCTGAAAATTCAACTATCACTACTTCCATGCAGTCTTGAAAACAAACAAAAAAGACCTACTCACTCTTTCTAAGTTTTTTTTTTCCAGTTAATAATCATTGATCACAGCCTGTTTAGCAGGGATAGTAGTTAGTATTGCTATGAACTTCCTCTCCTCCATGTTAGAGTCTCTAATTGTGCTGTTATTGACTACTGTGCCAATGCCCTTCAAATTCCTTCTCAACCCTAGACCCAGGCAGCAGTTAAGTATTGGTTGGCACTGGCACACAGTACCTGGCAGAAATTAAAATGTCTAATGAAATTGACATCTTCAGAATCATTCTATTTGGCTTGTCACTTGTGTTCTCTCGTTGTTATGTGAAAACATGAACTTTGATAGTTTTTATAGACATGAACTTTGATGAGAAGACATCTGGGCACTTGGTGTCTTTCAGCTAATGGCATTAAAGAAGAAGAATTTGCTTTCACTACATGAGAAAGGGGAAAAATTGGTTAAAATCAATGAAAAATAATTTTACAGAATTTTAAGGGAAAATTATGTAGCACTACCCATGAGGTAGTGAGTTCTTTACTGTTGAAGTTGTTCTCATGAATTCTGGCAACAAACTGCAAGGATATTGTAGGGAAGATTCAGGGTTAAACTTCTTTGGTACTTTCTATTTTTACATACCTTTTGTGGCTTATCTATTTCTTTGTTTTGATATTATTATTAGCTCTTTTCTTATCTATTACATGATGATGAATAATTTGTTAAAACCTGTGATGATCGAAGCAACCTTAAATGCTGTTGGCATATTTTTTTCACAGTAAGAGTATGAAAGAGAAATGATCCCTTTTGACAAATGAGGAAACTGAGTCACAAGAAGGTTTAAGTAACTTATGTCACTATGTTACCAACTATGTGCTATTTACCACTGTACAGTACAGCTTCCCAAGACAATTAGTGGCTGAGTGATGCTTGGATGAGAATGGTAATTGGCTTGAATAAGTGGGAAAAGCTGTCTCTTCAGTAAATCATTTATATTTCCCACAGCTAATTAGAGACAGGCGTTAAGAGGAAGAAATTAGTTCCACTCCACAGTTGCCAGGCTGAGCCATGTATTGCCTCCAATGGAGGTAGGGGGTGGAGGTCACAAGAACATTTTTCTAATTGAGATCATAGAGGAAATTGCTCTTGAAATGGCTGTGAATAGCCATATTGAAAATTTACTTGATGTAATTTTGTTAAATGACAAAGCATAACGATTGGGTAAATTTTGTCATTATATTTCACAAAGCTGCAGACTTCCCAATTGATCTGCTTTGCTCAGTGGTGGGCTATGTGATATCTACATGAAGTTTTTCTCAAGATAACTGCCAACCAAATACAAGTTTCTATATCAAGCCAGGTCCTGAAAACTTGAGAAATCTTTTTATACTCCAGAGGGCTATATTAAATCCTCTTATCCCAATTTTTAAAAAAAATCACTTTAAAAAGTTATGAGTATGACATAATTTGAAATATGTATGTCCTTCTCATCCCTGTGCACATAGCTCTCTGCAATGGTGAAGAGTGAGAGTCTGATATAAACCAATTTCTGTTGGGAATTAACTAATTCCAACTTCCAACTTCTGGAATTATATGTGGCTTCTACTCTATTAAAATATTGTTGGACAAAATATGATTTAAAACAAAAATATATTTAAGTTTCTTTTTTTTAAATGCAGACCAGTTTTGTGGACTTTTAAACTCTAAGAACTACCCTTGGAAAGGCTTTATACTCTCCCTCTCTGAGTATTATTCAATAAATCATTCTCAATAAGTAAGTCAAATAAGCAATATTAGTCTATGTGTTGCGTTTAAACGAACCGTTTAAACTAGCTGCATTTTGGCAGTTTGCCCAATTAAAGGTTGTCATAATGAATCTATCTGGAACAGGAAGGAACCCAGTCAGGTTTCAAATGAAATGTGTGTTTTTGTATAAATAACCTCGGAGGGGATCTCGTGCTGCAAACTGCTAAATATAATATAATCGTCACAGAAGCTCAGAAATTCAGGGGACTGAAGTGCAGCATAGTCTTCCAACTATGTCATCTATTAATCAAAATGGTTTAATGTCAGATTTTGCTTTCAAAATCCAGTGAACAAGAACGTAGCTTATTTTCATAAGGATATCGTGATGTGTATGTGTATTTTAAGTGGAATGTTATATGAATGAGTTACGCTTGTCCAACCAACTCCTTTTAATCCTTGACCATTTTAATGGAAAATCCATTTAAGCTGACTTAATTCCATGGAAGTCACTTTTCAGTGGGGGAGAGATTAGGATCTGTCATTATGGCCAGCATACACTTACACTTTAAACAGAAGGCTGTTATTATGCTTGTCTGAATTTTATCCTTCATTTTGTTAATTGGAATGGCTGTTTCAACCAGATTTCCAAGTCAGCATTTTATTGATTGTTCTGAAACAGGGAGATAATTCAGTTATTTACAAGAGAAGAATTAATTTTTGGCCCTGAGTCTAGTGACAGCTTTCTCTAAATTTGAACCCACTAAATAAATTATGGGGGTCCTGCTGAAGAATTACAATTGTTATTTGAAATTCAGCCAAAAGAATTTTTATTGCATCTTAATTTTTTAAACATTTACTTTATTCGATTTTCTCCAACCCATCTTTGTTTTAACAAACCTCTCCTTATCAGTTCATAAATTCTGTGGCCAAACCAGAAAGAACAGTTATGACCAACTACCACCAGATGGAGCTCTGTCTTTGCCATTCCAGATTAGTGGGCTGCAGTGGTCTAAAGCACCATAGGGCAAATGAGCCTACCTCTTGCTTATTAACCTGCATGCAGGTGTCAAAATAATCCAAATTTCCCCATGAAATCTGGGATGATGTTACCAATAAGCAGATGAAAATTATCCTCTTATAATTGTTTATACAGTGGTAAAGGGAACAGAAGATGACTCCAAAAGAAATATTTAGGTCATATATTTCTGCTGGAAGGTGCCAGTTCAAGACTGGGTCTCACGAAGAGTGCTCATGAACAGACCTTGATATTTTCCCTGGGTGGCTGCCATCCAAGCATTCATCTTGACAGATGCTGCGAAGGGGAGGGTGAAAGGAAAAAGTAATGAACTTGGGTTCTCGACCCTCTCTCCCAAGTGCACTCAGCAAATTGCTAGTAGAACTTATGTTGATATGCCTCATGATTCCGGAGTCTCAGCTCATACCAGTCCTTCTGTGGCCCTCAAGATTGAGGAGGTCAGCCACTACTTTGACTGGACAGCATGGCAGTCAAAGTTATTGTTGGCAGTAGACAGCACCTGTGTGAGGCACTGTATTCCTCAGTCTCCTCACGGAGGGAGGCTGGCAGGTTCAGCCTGGAACCAAAAGGAAATGACCTGGGACAGGACAGAGGCTCTTAGCTGAGCATCAGAACCCTAAACTCAATAAAGTTCCTTAAAGTCTGCAGCCTTGGCAGAAAGGCGTCTTCGTCAAATCTAATAACTATCTTATAATGCAGTTGTCAGCATGAAGACCCAGCTTCCATGAATTTCCAGGCCTGCTTATTAAGATGTCACTTAAAACTGCAAATAATTGTGGTAACTGGCATCCTTTCTTAGAGTGCTGTGTGGAGGTTATTATTCCAGAGACTTGTCTTACTTTATTTCTTGAAATATTTTACTATGCCCTTATTTTCTCTCCATTTCTTGAAATTATAATACGACACTTGAAGGGAGCCTTTGAAAGAAGAGTAGTAAAAGGGATTCTTAGACTCTTGCCATGGAAACTTTATTATTTTAGTCAAAATTGCATAATTGGCCCTGTGATAAGTGCAATTAAGTCCTACTTGTGATCTCACTGGGTATTCGAATATGATGCTTAATGCTGTGATTTAGTCCTTCTTTAAAGGGATATATTCTTAATGTTCATTTTATTTTCTCATCTTGATGTCTTTGTACTTAAAATTAATTGTCTGTTTAACATTTCTTATAGGAATACTTGGATTCTTGATTTCTTCCCTTTCTGCTTTTAACATTCTATTTTATTTAATCGCTCTGTGTTTTAATAAATCCATAATGGCATTGCTATTAGACCTGTTTCCTCAAACTTGACTTGTTATTGAAAATGCCATCACTTGGAGCATGTCAAGAAGGTGAAGTTCTAAATTGAGCTGCCCTCTGACCTGAGCAAGAACTGTTTATATTGAATTTTCTTCAAATGTACTAAAGAAATAACATCAAGTTGACTGTCTGAATTATGGTTATTAACAGATCAAATATAATACAGCTTGAACATATTGTGGGGGATGCTTGGAAATTCTTCCCTCCATATGTGTCTGATACTGAGTAGCCTATTAAGCGTGATGAACTCGTTCATTATTTAATTTTCAAAATGATATTTTTGGAGGAAAAGATATAAAATTTTGGAAGCTACGGTATTTCTCAGTGCTCTTCTATGGTGAATGATAGCGACCTATAGTTCTTGGAGAAGACATTTCTAAATTCCTTTAATTGTATAATTTGTGGATAACTTCTCAATTGTTCAGTGTTATATTTTTACTAGACAAAGGTAACATTTATAGTACTGATTTGAAGAAGAAATGATTTAGAAGGAAATACAAAAGCAAATAATAATATTCACTGTAGAATTTGAAAGAAAGGAAGTCTCGACCAACTTAGAACATCTAACTGGTTTTATTTACGATGCATTACTTGAGTAGCTCTTACCTCAAGCCTTATACTAAACACAAATTTTAATAGTATATTTCTGCCTCTAATTTGTATTTTAATTTTATATGTAACATGCAAGTAATTCTCTAGTTGCAGAAATAAAGGATTTAAAGAATATTTAGACAAAATGTACAAATAAATGGATGTAAAATCATGATTAATGGCCCCGGTGTCATGGTAGCAGATCTGGACCACCATTTCCAAAGGGTTTTATTGGGAAAAATAAATAAAGTTGCCATTGTTTTGGGATCACATTCCCAGTATTGCTATGGATAATAATGGCAGCAAAGATCATTATAACAGAAGAGGTATTGGATTTGGTAAGGAGAAATGGGATAGATAAACTAGTGAAAAGCATAGTTGGAGAGGTAGTGAAACTGTTAATTGGGGGGAAAATATGGTTTTATGATGTGGAGTATGTGGGAAGAAAAAGGCTTTCTCTTCATTCATTTGAAACTAGGTGCTGAAGTGATGACCTTAGATTCCAACTCAGGCTGAGGAATAGAGCAAAATAAACACTGAGGGAAAAGGAGTGACTGAGTTTGAATGTTTTTTAAACAAAAAGAGATTTGAACATATTTAAAGGCAAAAGGGAAAACACACTAGAGGAGAGATTTAATATATTATCAGAGTAGCAAGTAGCAGAAGATAAATAGAATAGAAATTTAACAAAAACAGCAAGTGTGCTCTCTAAGGCACTGTTTGCTGCCCCTTACCTTACACACCTTAGCCTACTTGGACCAGTGATAGTATTGACATGTCTTTCTTTTTCCCACTCCACTATCTCCTCCCCACAACCCAAGTGTAAGGGCCTGATGAAGGGGTGGGAAGCATTCTATGAAGGGAATCAGAATATCTGAGAGCAGTGATACTTTTTTCCAGGCTGCAGAGCTTACCCTTCCTCATCATCTTTCTTCAATGTTTTTCATCAGTCCTGGCTGTCTGCTTTCCTCATGACACCAAAGGTCAAGGGCTATGCAAATGGATGTTGGTAGAACCCCTGCAACTGGGTCAAAATGGGAATGGGAAAGCAGTGGTCCCCTGTCCTGCTTCTTCCTTCTTTTCTATGCTGCCCATTATACCTGAGTTGTAGCTCATTTATTCTCTGTCAAGTCCACATTTCCTTTGATTTTGTTACCAGGGGAGTCTTTTGATTAGAATATTTGGCACTGAGGTGTGTGTGACACTTAAGCTTTATTTTCTCAGGAGTAATTGGTTTCACCAAATGGCATTTCTACATATTCATAAATTCCAAGTTAAAAATGGAAGACTAGGGGCTTCCCTGGTGGCTGAAGGGGTAAGCGTCAGCACTATGAAGCTGTCTGCAGCTACTACAGCACAAGTTTGATCCCTGGCCAGGGAGCTCACCCAAATGGTGCAACAGAGCTTTCCTGTTTTGCACGCCGCTCACCTCAACAGTGTATTTCAGTCAATTTGCCTGTTCTGCTCCCCACTCTGTCTCTGGTGAATCCTCTCACCCTCCCACACTTCTGGCCTGAACCCCAGTTCTCGTATGCATAAATAAATAAATCTTTAAAAAAATAGAACACTAGTGACAAGTTAATCCTTATTTAATAATAGTCCCTATGAGCGCAGAGCATTACATTAAATAATATATACAAATAACAAGGTGTCTGGCATTATAGTAAGTACTCAATAAAAGTTTGCTGCTATATTTATATTATTTTAGTTTTTGAAGGAAGGGATTACAGCCGTCATGTTCATCAAGGAGCAAGAGATGTAGTCAGCACAATTGGCATCTTCAATTCTTCACCATTAAAGTGGTTTTTCTAGCCTGTGTCTAGTCCTTTCTGTGGTTGACATTGTAGTGTCCTATGGTGAACCCTCCATTGCTGCTCTTCGGTGTAGCCTTGCCTATGGTGGTGAGAATCAAGATCGCCTCTGGAAAGGCCTTCCATTCACCAGATTGTGTATTGGGCACCTTCACTATCACAATTTCATTTCATCCTGACAATCTAAAAAAAGGTCATAAAAGCCCCATTTTAGGGATGAGGAGGTAGGGTCGTCAAAGGGATAAGTAACTTACCGATAAGTGGCAGAACTGAGAACAAATACAAGTTGTCTGACTCTAGCTCTCTTGCTGTTCCTAAGAACATGGTTGAAAGTTAAAAAAAAAAATGTCTTCAATAAGGAATGGTTTTCACAAAGACATTTCACTTAGTGATATTTTCTTTGGCCTTGTAATCTCAAAAGAGCTGGTACTTGTTGATCTTTCCAGATAGTTAAATCCATCATAAATAGTCCTGTAAATCAATTTGTATACAACTAAATGCCATAAACCTTATTTGTAATGGACATAAGACATTAGTTTCACACTTAAAAACTTGTTTATTTCAATGTCCTTTTATATATCTCTGTTTTCTTTGCTAGAATGGAAGTCATATGTTCATTTGGTGTGATGTTTAACAGATTGTTAATTAGATATTCATGCAGAGCATTTTCTCCATACATTTATTTCTTTATTCTTGGAAACTATTTTGGGTGACCCACATTGTGCCAGAAAAAGTTAAAACCACATTTTTTGAATCTTAGGAGAACAGAAACAATTTATATACCACTTTCCACTTCTACTTAGAACCATCAAATAAGTTTATGTATTTTAGAACATTGAACATAACATGTCCTGGTGGAAGTTTGTAGCAAACTCAAATCCCAGGGAACTTGCCATTCACCCTAGCATGGGACGTCAGCTCAGATACATCTTGTATTAAGTTAGACTATTTCATAGATTTTCCTTCCTCTTTCCACCCTCCCACCCCTTCCAAGCCAACTGTTCTATGGTAAACCCAAATGTCTGGGAATAACATGATCTATCAATATGAACAACTTAAAATAGCATGAGTTTATTTGCACTTTAAGATGTATCTGTGTGTGTGTGTGTGTGTTGTTTTATTCTTTGCTTCAGCTCTAAAAGAAGAACACTAGAAGTTGGAGTTCTGGGAAATTTAGTTAATAGATATTAATGAAATAGAAATATTCAGGCACAATTTTAGAAACTTAGTCATGGATGTCAACCAATCTGATGAATGTTCCTGGAGAGTCCTTGGTAAATTTTTAGAAAAAAAGCAATCTAATAGGGTAGGAATATGGGAAATCTGAGATTATTGATAATATCTGGATGAATGATTCAGAGATACTTTTGCTATATCTTTATTTTTCCGGAAGGTATGATTATCTTTTCCCCACCATTACTATTTCTTATATCTCTTTGGCTCTTTCTCCTACTTCTTCTCTCTTAACTCCAGAAATCTCACTTCATTTATTAATGGCCATTAGTTTTTGTGTGTACTTTGTTGAATTAGCTCCTATGTAAATGTTCAGTGTTTGTCTTTGTTGTTGTGACTTGTTTTACTACATGTAAATCTCAGACTTCTTCCATGTTACTGTAAATGGCTGTTTTTCATTTTCCCTTTCAGCTGAATAGTATCCTGTAGTGTGGGTATATCACAGCTTTTTGGTCTAATTTCTGTCGAAGGGCATTTGGGTTGTTTCTGTATTCTGGTAACTACAAGTAATTCTGCAAAACATTGTAGAACATATAGTTTTTGAGTTGATGGTTTCATGTTCTTTGGATAGAAGCCCAGGAGTGAAATTTCTGGGACATCCAGTAGTTCCATTTTTGGTTTCTTAAGGTAAATCCTGATTACTTTTCAATTTCCACCAATAGTTTAAATTTCCACCAATAGTTGTAACAGGGTTCCTCTTTCTCTGCATTCTATCCAGCACTTGTTTTGTGCTTATTTATTTATTTTTTTAATATGAGCCATTCAGGTGTAAGATGACATTTCTTTGTGGTTTTAATCTGCCTCTCTTCTATAAAAAGTAATGACCATTTTCTACAACTTATTGGCCTTCTGGATAGCCTCTTTGGTAAATTGTTCATTCATTAATTGAATTTTTTTTTTTTTTGGTGGTGGTGTTGTTGAATTATTTAAGATTTTGTATGTTTAATCCCTTGTCAATTTTGTAGTGTGTTAATTATTTCTCCTGTTCAGTAGGATGTCTTTTTACCTTACCTATATTTTCCTTAGCTTTGTAAAAGTGTTTAAATTTAGGGTAATCCCAATTGCTTGTTATTTTTATTTCCTTGGCCATGGGGGTTGAATTTTTAAAAATATCTTTGTTATTCTTGTCATAGAGCATATGGCTAATGTTTTCTTCTACATATTTTATTGTTGCAGGTATTTAATCTAAGCCTTTCATTCCATTTGGACTTTGTTTTGGCATGGTGTTAGAGTGATCTGACTTCATTTTTGTTTTTACATGTAAACTTTCAGTTTTCCCAGCATCATTTGTTAAAGAGACTCTTTTTTCCCTGATTATATGACTGCTTTATCATAAATTTTGATGTGAATATGGATTTATTTGTGGCATTTGAATTCTGTTCCATTGATTCATGTGTCTATTTTGATGATACCATATTCTAATTACTGTTGTATCTTTTAATATCAGGTAACATAATATCTCCATTTCTCCCCTTTTTTCTCAGGATTTATTTAACTATTGTGGCTTTTTATTGTTCCATATAAATTTCAATTTTTTTACACAATTTCTTTGAATACTATTATTGCTATAGTGATGGCGATTATGTTAAATTACATATTTCTTTAGGTAAAAGGGTCATTTTGATTATATTCACTCTCCCTGTTTTCTTTCTTGATTTGACTATAATTTAACGTAGTGGCAGTAAACATGGGTTACTAACATCACTTGACTTCCAATGATATACTACAGCTATTAGTCATCAGGCAACATATTTTGCCTCTCAAGGTTTTGCTTTTCAGGGAAACATTGCAACATATAAATAAATGTTACTTAATAAAGTACTACTTCAAGACACATTTCTAAATAAGCTTTGCTTAAATTGAAAATGAATAGCTTTGGTGTACATATAAACATAGCCATATTTATCATGTTCCTCTTCTTCATGTGACCCTAACCTTAGAAAAAGGTAAATAAAATAGAAGAGCCAATTAAGAAGGGACAGTTTTCTTTCAAAATACTTTTCTTATTTTCCAGAAATAAACACATTGGCCCTCAGATCCACATAATTAACATGAATAGAAACAAAATTCTGCCTCCTCAGATGCCGGAGTTCTAATCTTCACCTCTGTTGATCTTTTTCAACACTAAGAAACTTTATTAAGCTATGAAATACTCAATCTAGAAATAGTCCTGATGGTCTTCCTCTGAAAATTTAACTGTGTTGCTTAGTGTACTATAAATACTTAAGATTTCAGGATTTATTTTTTTTTCTTTTTTGTTAAAAGTATATCCAGTTTATCAAACAGTGTTCTGGAGTTTGAGAAAAGAAATTGATTTCCCACAGAGAGTGGGAATTTGGTCCAGCAATGAATTCAGCACATTGGCTTTGTCAAGGACATGCTTGAGTGTATCCCTTTGGGAATCTCCTTGAGCAATAAATTTGATGATTTATCCATGTACCTTCCAGGATGTCTACTGTGTTGGATGTTGTTGAGTTATCTCTGATTAAGAGGAGCTTGCTTCGTTATGCTAAGTTACTTTCAACATTATTCATTTTTTAAGCCACTTTCATGCATTCTCTTGATAGTCTCTCATTAATGAGTCAACTTGGATTTTGCCAAGTATATTTTGGAAAGTTCCTAAGTACATTCCCCTTTTACTCTTTCTCTGCCCCACCTTCCCTACTACCAACTGTACTGTATAAAATCATGTCCTTAGAAGGACCCCAAAAAATTTCCTCATGTTTTATTGAGATAAGAATTGGAATTTAGGGGAATAAGGCAGGGCTTATAGGTATATATAAAACTAATAATTTTTTTTTTCTTCTTTGGATGGTTTCACTTAGAGGACAAATCTAGGGGAACTAAATAAAGGATCAGGGAAAAAATAGTAACATAAACAAAATTTAACAGGCAACTATAAATCAGAGACACACTGTAGGGGAGAGGGAGGGAGAGGAATCAAAACAGGGGAGGGAAGACCACAAGGGACTACGGTGATGGTGCACAGGTGAATTGGTGGTGAGAATTCTGTGGGGACTACACCTGAGAGGAGAAAGCAAACATTGCACAAAAATGAACAATGATGTAATATATATATTTATACATAAATTATATATATAAAGACAAATTAACAAAATAATAGGGATATCATTTTACTCTGCTCGAGTCTTGTTCTTATAATGTGACATGTAAGAACATGAGGTTGGAATCTTGAAGATCTCAATTTGAACCCTGACTTTGCAAACTTATTGTCTTTATGCTTTTGTATATATGTTATCAAATCTACAAACTTTCAGTTCCTTTATTTGCAAAACAGCAATAATAATGATATCCACAGCATTGCTTTATTTTGGCAATTCATTGTGGAAAAAATAGACAAAAGACTCAACAATATCCGACAAGTATTAATTTAGCAAAAGTGGATTTTGTCTTCTTTTTAAATCTCATAAATTAACATGCTTCCTAAAAACACATTTTATAAGATAGCCATTCAATATGATTTGCTGTTACTGTATTACTCAGGATTGTGATTATGATTTCTGAGTAATTTATAGGGATTGTTATGATAGCTAAGAAACAAAGTGGATTACAAATAAATAATATACATTACTTCCCAGACAATTGAAGTTGAAGAGAAAAAAGAAAACCAAATGTACATTCAAATAGAACCCATTTAAGATTCTGATTCTACCATATTAAAGCTATATGACCAAGGAAAATTTATTTAACAGGGTTTTTTCTTTTGTGGGACCCTCGCCAGTGCTGCAGAGGCTGCGGGCAGCCTCACAGCCCAGCGCTCAACCGCTGTGCCACTAGGGGAGGCCCTATTTAACAGAGTTTTTTTTTTTTTTTTCAATTTGAAAGAGCAAAAAAGTTGTGTGTGTGTGTGCATAAACTTAAAGAATTGTTTTGAAGTTAAAAATGTTATATAACCATACTAGTGTTTGGAACATCAGGTACAGAAAGTTAATGCCTTTTTAATATCATACTCAGTCTTCAGTGAATATAGAATAAGTCCTATAAATGATATCCCCGAAATATTTTACTTATCTTCCAGGTTGTTCCCCTCATTATACTTTATCCGCTTCTATAAGTCTGTCTGCCCACTGGAATTATTCTACCTTTCATGCCCATCCTGCAAATACTCCCCTTATCTGTCAAAAGCCAGACAGAGATTTTCCTGTCCCACAGAGGAATGGATGACTCTTCCTCTCTGCCTGCTATGTACTCAGAGTATACCCCTATCCTAGTACTTACAACACTTTTGTCCTCTTTTTTCTTTGCATGTATGCTTTCCTCTTCAGGGCTCAGTTTACTCCCTAGAGGCTAAGATCATGTCTTACTGTTTCTTTTCTCTCCAGGGCTTGGCACAGAGTAGACACTACATCTTTCATTGAGTGAGTTCAGTGGATGGATGGATGAATGAATGAATGGATGAATGGATGGATAGATTGATAAAAGAAGTAAGTAAATTGTCAGATAAATGCCCTCTAGTGCTTTTCAATTTTCCTTAGAAATTAACTACATGGAAAAAGGGACACTACCTCCTGCCACGAGTGGTTATACTCACACTCAATTCATGAGACAGAAGGTTCTGTCTCCAGTTATGAGATAGCTCCTTTCTGAACTCTCCACTGAACAGGTTATATCCAAGCTCAGCCTTTGCTTCCAAATAGTCCATGAACCCCATAAGGCCATACCTATGCTAGAGATGCCCTTCTGTAGTCTAGCACTATATTGCATCTAGCTATGCCTCAGTTCTCTGAAGCCTCTAATGGAATGCCAAGGATTCTTCCCAGGCATGAATTCCAGGCTGCACCAAGTGATGCTATTAGTATTCTTCTAATTACCTTCGAAGATAGACATGTGGTTTGATGAAGTTATACATAAGAAATCTATTAAATGATAAAGAATGCAGGTCTATGTAATGGAGGAGTTGGGTGATATAGAAAGGTGGGCAGATAACTGTACCAAGGAGACTAGGCTTAAAATAGATATTGGAATGGAACAGGAAAATTTGAGTATTGAGAATCATAAAATGTAAGGTCCTAGAACTGGGTACACAAGAAAATAAAACATATTTTATTGCGTATATATACACTTTATACATCTATCAAATGATTTGAGGTAGCTCACGAATTCACATAAAATAGAAAAATATGAAATAATATAAAGTCAAAACCAGGGAAAATATAGGCTATCCTGAAAGGTAAGTCTTGAAGAAATGACAATGAAACAAATCAGAGGTGGTGATTACAAGTGTGGCTTGGATTCGGCCTAAGCTTTATAAACAAACCATCAGTGAAAAAATTTGATAAAAAAGGGGACACTGCCCTACATTGTATGTTAGAAGCTGAGCTGAGAAGGAAAAGAAGACTTTCTAGTCCTCCATGTTTGCCACATAGCAAAGAAACACTGAGAACTGATTTGAGGGGAGAGAAGGGGAAAGAGGAAAAGGTGACATAATTTACTGTACTGTCCTACACATGTAAACAGGAGCAGGAGAATCTGAGCTCTTTCATCTGGAGTTAGGCATTAATAATACGTCTGATTCTTTCAGTAAGAACATATAACAGTAACAAGAGCAATACATAGTGTCTACTGCAAGCTAACTGTTCTTTGGAATTTACTCAGACTTTCTTAATTAATCCTGTGTGGCCAATGGAATACACTTGAGAAAATTGAGAAGTTCAGTGACTTATGCCTAGCAAGAAGGTCTATACAGAGACCCATTGGGACATCTAAAGAATGATTTGCCAGAAGCCTTACATTGCTCAGCATTATGTGTTTGGGTTCGTTCAGAAATTCATAAAGGAAGAAAATATATTGGCTCTTGTAAATCAAAGGGTATCTAAAGCCAGCAACCTGATGGCCCAGGGCTGTAACCCTATCATGAGACTTGAGAGGTACCATCTGTTCAGATTTGTTTGTTCTGGAATAAACCTGTGAGAATATCTCTATTCATCTTTATCTATCATGTCTTGTGGCACTTGTAAATAGTAAAGAGTGTGATTGGGTTAGTGTTACAATTGGGTATTAGAGTAGACAAAATGCCACAAGGATAGTTATACCCACATCATTTTTCATAAGGTTCCCAGAGGCTGTGGGGGTCCTCCACCATCATGGAGCCACTGAAGTGAGGTGTGCACACACTTTGCGTCTCCCCATGGGGCTCTCTTCCAAGGACAGATCAAGCTCACCTCCCTTTTATTAATGGAATCTGACAGAATTATCACTTGGGGTGGCATATAAACACTAATTTTACTCTTTTAGAGTAATTAAAAAAACATCAAAAGACTTTAAGCATCAGTTATAATTATATACACTGCAATGCTGTTAGAAACATGATTTACCAGTTTAATTGATCTCAGAACTAAGAAAGGTGAAAAATGAAAATACACAGTAATTTCTTAGGATATGATTTTATAGTTCTCAGAATTTGTATTTCCATAACACACTAGTCTTTTATTGTTATTATTTTAAAATAAATACAAAAATGGATTTACATCCTTCCTTTCTGTTTTGAATTAACCTCAAAAATGTTCTAGTGTCTCTTACATTTCATCTCTATTAGATGATTTACAGTTACTGAGCTTAATTCTGATGTGAACCTTGAGAAATCTGAGATACAGAAGGGTCAAGAAATATTGTCAAGGGCCCCCCAGGGGAAAATCAGACCCAGGTCTGTCTGATCCCAAAGCCTGTGTTCTCCCATACTCCATGCTCTTCTCTCCCGTGAATTCATTCACATTTTTTGGAGCAAGTAAATATGATCATTCTCTTCTGAAATTGTAGTCTCATGAGATTTAGGATCAAGAGGTTTCCTCATAAAAGCCAAGATCTCACATTTTACATGCAAACATCCCAGCACTAGTTGTATAATACCTTATTGTTCTCTAAGGATCATCTTTTCACTGCAAAAGCCAAAAGTTGGAACCTCTGGCCAGGAAGGTGTCCATTAGAAGCTGATATATTTTTGTCCTTGAATCGCTGACATCTTTGATTTGATGCATTTGCCAGGTACGCTTTCATGTGCTTTCTCAGAGCTGTGCAGGTGAGGGACATGGAGCTGAGGATGCTGGGTTCTTGGAGCATGTTTGCTAGCCAAGCGGCATATAGAGCCTGCTGTCCTCCACTTTCTCAATTTCCTTCCCTCCTTTTTCAAGCTGCTTCTCTTTAATGAAGTTCTCACTAAAAGCTTTCTTCTTTGTTCACTTTTGAGTTCAAGTTGCATATTTTCTGATTTTTATGTATTGTTGCTCTTCATGCTCCTTAAACACTGGGATTACAGTCCTGTATTCACCATAGTGTTTCAAAATGATACGTTTCAGTGTCTCTGTAAACTGCTCTATCCATTCTCATATTCTCAGCATGTGGACCTTAAAAAATAGACTTATCTACTCTTTAAGAAGAATATGAATTAATTAAAAACAGAATCCATATTTACTTATTTTTCATTACAACTTTTCCTTAGATGATACTTGATTATATTAGAATTGATCCCTGTAATATCTAGAAATCTCTCTTCCTGGATGGAATTTTGACTAATCCTGTAGGTAACCACTTGGAAAGGGAAAGAAAAGAAAGGAGAAGGCAGAGGGTGGGAGGAGAATAGAGAAAGGGAATAGAGGTGAGAAAAGGAATAAGAAAATTTGGAAGACTAGAATTACAGTAACATTAAATATCAATAATTGAATTGTAATATTACCCATTATACAGTGCACTTTATAAAACTATATCTCATTCTAGCACATACAAGTGGGAAAAAAAAAAACAACTGAGTCTTAAATTTAGCAACTTGCCTAAAATCATCCAGCTAGTTAGTGACCAAACTGGGATTAGAACTTAGGTCTCTTTGGCTTATTTGTGGTGGGTTTTGAATAGTTCAATACCACTCAATTCAACAGGGATTGGTTTGTGCCTTGATATACAACAACAATACGCAGGGGCCCTGCATAATCTTAATATTGCATGGCCCTCCCATCAGAGAGGATCTAAACTTAACTCTTCAGTGCTGATGACAAGCTGAAGTCATAGCTGGATGCCAGTCATTCTACATCTCTTAGAGCATGTGCTTCAAAGGTTAACTTTTCATCTGGTCTCAGCTCTCATTTCTCTTTTCTGTTTTCCATCTCCTTAAAATATGTATTTAGTTTTTGTATCTGTATATGGAATCTCAGGTCCTTTTGATATAATATAAGGGATAAAAGTAGCATAAATTCAGGTTTGTTTTAGCGTGAAACAAATTATGATAAATAAATATCACATGCCTTGGGCCTAGGACTAAGTGCTGTTTTATGTCACGAGCGTTGGTTTTGGAATCAGACAACATGTGTGTTGAGTGCTGGATTTACAAACTGCTGTGTATCTTGAATAAACTAACTCCTCAGGATCTCGGCTGTGAAATGGAGGTATTGATGTGTACTTACAGTATGTACTCTGTGAAAGCAGTTGATCCAGGCAGTCAACCAGGCCCTCAAAAGTATTAGTATCCCCTGCTGTCCAAAAGCAGAGCCTTGCTATTTGGTATGATTCTTTAGGTGATTTTATTTTGTGGCTCTTTCTTTTAAATTGGTGTGTAGTTTGCAACACTATATAAGTTTCAGGAATATACCTTTACACCTTGATAAATGTATATACTATACCACACTCCCCATTCTAGTGCCATTTACCATTATCCAACTGACTTCCTATATACCTATCTTTTCCCTTCTATTTTGTGGTCAGAGTCTGAGTTTTTATTTTATTTGTACATTTGCTTGTTTCTTTATATTCCATATGAGTGAAATTGTGCAGGATTTCTCTTTCTCTTTCTGACTTTTTTCACTTAGCATAATCATCTTCAGTTTAATTTATGTTGCAAATGGCAAAATTTCATCATTAATAGCTGAGCAGTGTTCCATTATGCACATATGCCACATCTTCTTTATCCATCATCTATCAATGGATGCTTTTGTTGTTTCCATGTCATGAGCATTACGAATGATACTGCAGTGAACATAGGGGTGCATGTGTATTTTTGGATTAGTGTTTTCATATTCTTTAGGTGGTAGATACCTAGAAGGGGAATTGCTGGGTCATATGGTGGTTCAGTTTTTAATTTTGGGAGCAATCTCTGTACTGTTTTCCACTGAGACTATACAAGTTTACATTCCCACCTTATACGAAGGGTTATTTTCCTCTACACCCTCACAAACACTTACTATTTCTTGTCTTTTTTGAGATAAGCCATACTCACAGGTGTGATATCTGATGTGGCTCTGATTTGTATTTCCCTAATAATTAGTGATGAGAATTTTTTCATGTGTCTGGTGGCTGTCTGTATTTCTTCTTTGGCGTTATCTGTTCAGATCTGCCTGTTTTTGGATTCGGGTTGTTTTATTTGTTGTTAAGTTTTATGGATTATTGTTATATTATGGATATTAATACTTAGTTGAATGTGTGGATTGCATTGAGCATTCCATCAGTAGGTTGAAACTTTATTTTTTGTTTTTTTTTTCCTACTGTGTTTATTTTAGTGTTTGTTTCCCTTTTTGCTGGAGTTGAACCTCTAAAGACATCTTAAAGGGTGATGTCGAGGAGTGTGTCACTTATATTTTTTTCTGAATAGTTTAAGATTGTGCATTTAAGCATTTAATCCATTTTGAATCTTTTTTGTTTATGCTGTGAGGGGAGTGATCCAGTTTCAATCTTTTGCACATGACTATCCAGTTTTCCCAATACTGTTTGTTGCAGGGACTTCCTTGCCATATTATATGCTATTGGCTCCTTTGTTTCAAATTAATTGCATATATATATGCATATATATATATATATATATATGTAGGTTTATTTCTAGGCTCTTAGTTTTATTCCATTGATCTGTATGTCTGTTTTAGTTTCAATAGGTGGGTTATTTCAGGGGGGTCTGGGTATGTAAATTAATGGTAATACTTTTCCATTTAGTTATTTTTAGGGGATGGCAGAAGAAATTGGAAACAGAAGACCTTGGTTGATCTTTATTTTGCCTTTAGTCATTTCTGTAGCCACAAGCCAAACTTCTGAACTCCAGTTCTTTATCTATAAGATGGGAATGATAACACATGGCCTTGCAGGATTGCTAGGGCAATGCTGTATTTGAAGATGTTTTGGGAATTATAACATGCTATGTAAAGGAAAGAATTACTGCTTATAATTTTTTTTTGTATTATGCCAAGATGTATGTGTATCTATATATGTTGCAAATTCAAGTCTGCATTGTAGAAAATTTTAGGAACTTTGTAAAAGTTCCTTTGGCTTGCCTTTTTGAAATGTTTGTTTTGTGTGCTTGCAGCTGAAAAAAACCTTTGAGATAAAAATGCATATATAATTCTTGCCAGACAGACTTGATTGTGATGACTGACAGAAACCACTGGGGTTTATTATTATGCATTATATCATCATTAGAATGTTCACTATTGTTCTGCTGAATATTGGCGCATTTATGCATTGAGTGTTACTGCTGGAATGTGTAGTATAATGCCTTTTTGTTATAGAATCTGTACTTGTTACTCAGAGTTATGTGAATACTCATTTGAGACCTATTATAGATATTTAGTCCATGGGACCAAAATCAAACTCCACTCAAACTTTGTGTCCAGATTTAATAAATGAAATTTAATTTTATACAGCTATAGCGATGTCCTGATTAATTTAATTCTTGAGTCTAAATTACTTGAATTTTAATTTTCTTAGCCATTCTACTAGGTAAGCAGTCTTTAAGAAATACAAGGGTTAGTTTTGCTGATTTTTCTTATTGAAAGATTTCCTTAATCATTTAAATACACCTCTTATTGCTCTTTGCTTAACAATACTAACCTTTTCTCCTTTGCTTCCTTTTTGCTGTATTGAGTGACCCATTAAAATGGATAATTAATTTTGTTATTTGGTGATTTTGATGGGAACTACAAAGGCCATGTGCCTGCTGACATGTAGACAGTTTGAATAACTCTCTCCTCTCAATCACTCTCCATGTGTTGGGTTCAAGGCTGTGGATCCTAAATGTGGAAGTTTCTTTTAGCATAGACTACATAGAAGAGACACATATTGGTTCCCACATGTTATCTTTTGTTTATGACTATGTTTAAAACAAAGTCTGTTTTCTAAGAGTGTTTTATATGCTATCTCATTTTGGGTTTATACAATGGGCCTGCTTTCTGACGCCATCTTTCTCTCTTTCCCATCAGCAGCAACTTTCTCTTAACATAATCACAACCGGCTCTCACTAGTCCTGAAGAATGGGCACTGTACTCTCCAGCTAGCTAATGCTCCATTTCCTTTCTTTCTCTTTCTTTACTACTTATTAGAGTATAATTTTTTAAGGTAAAATCATGACTCTCATGCCAAGTGAAATGAGCACACTTTATATAATATTAATTAATGAGAAGTACCTATAAAACATTTTAAAAAGAACTAAAAGAACATACATATTTCTGCAATCATGAATGCTAAGTGGAATTTGTTAATAAACTCTAAACTCAGAACTAGTTAACATCTTTTGAGTAATAACCAATTGTGTACTCCCCCAAATCCATTTGTATTTCTATGAATTAACAACTGTTTACATTATTATCACTGTTCTACAACATACAAAGTTGAAAATAGAAAAACTGCTTAGATCACTCTGAAGTGTGCACTAGACAGGAACCCCCCCATTTTGTCCATCTTAATGTCACAATTTCTCCAAATACTGTGTTCCTTAATGTGAACTGAGAACTTTGCCAGGCATGGTATGCCAATCAACAAAAGTAAAACCTGCTACCATCCTTTAAATATCTTATTTTTTTTAAAGACTGATTTTTATTTATGCATACAAAAACTGGGATTTATGCCAGAGGTGTGGGGGTGAGAGGATTCACTGAGACAGAGCAGGAAGCAGAACAGGTAGATCCACTGAAATACACTGCTGAGGGAAGCAGTGGGTGAGACAGGAGAGGTCTGCTGTTCCATGTGGGTTAGCTCCCTGGCAGGGGATCGAACTCTTGCTGCAGTGGTTGGGGATAGCTGAATAGTGGTGAGACTTAACTTAATTAAAGGAACACAAATACATCATTATACATTGTGTTAAGTAGTATGAAGGAAAAGGGAAAAGCAGAAGTAGAGATTACATCAGGGGATGAATGAAGGTTTAAAGGAGCAGCATTTAGTGGTTCTTAGGATGAGTCTTCCGTGCTGGTGGGGCAGAAACAGACAGTCCAGCTTCAGAGACCAACAGGAGTTGAATTAATCTCTACACCCAGATCTAAACCCTGGGATACTATTTGATGGTCCCATAGCTTTAAACCTTCAATTCATCTATCTCCTTTCCTCCAAAGTAGTGCTATTTTCATGTCACCAGTTCCTCTTTATTCTTAAAATAACTTCAATTTTTTAACTCCATAATTCTTTTTGTTAACATTTAGGTCAGTATTTTTTTCAGGACTTTTATAACCATGACCACCCAAAAAGTAAGAAATACTTTACTCTCCACCCTCAGCATGCAAACTGAAAAATTTCATAAAATAACTCTTAGTACATGGGTATTCTCCTATTTTTTTCTATTCCATTTTCCCCTGTTCAATTTTATCCTCAAGAAGCCAGTTTTCAAGATACACAAAACTGATCTCCTAAACCAAATGAGCAGCCATTTAAAATTAAACAACCTGACTAAAATAAAAGCTTTATTTATTTACCTCGAGTATCTCTATCATAGAATGTCTTATTTTAAAATATGAAACAAAGCAAAAACCCCTCTAGGACACTATTCTGAATTCTGTCCTCTGGTTTAGGGATTGACTTGCTGACAGACCACATCCCCAAACTTAGTCATATTGACTGCCAGTGGATAAGCACCTAAGTGAACATCCCATGTGTTTTTGCTGTAGAAGTGAAGGAATTGCCTTAAAATCCTTCTTTTACTATAGAATAGAATTCTGCCATCCCCACTACAACTGATGCTAAAAATACCTTTTGTATAATTTCACATTTGTCTTTCTTTTACAAACTTCAGACCTTACAAGTATAGCCTGAAATGTTTCTTTGAAAATCAAAGACTGAAACTTGAAAATATTTTTCCAAAGCAACAATGTTGGAGATGGTTTTCACATTCCAGGGCCAACTCTAAAGACCTAGCTGAACCATGAAACAGAGAACAAATTCAACTACACCAAACTTTTTCTGTCACAGTGTTTCTGCTGAAAGTGCATTTCAGTTTTGACTTAGGATGTCAGGAATAAATGTCTGTTTTGAGAACAAAAACCAGAACTTCCCTACAATTGTGTGAAAAACAGCTAAGAAAGGAAACAAGGTCACTAAGAGCATATTCAGACCACAGGGGGATTTCTGGAAACAAATCTGGACAAGGGATGTGTGTTGACACACACATACTTGAGTCTTGGGTCTGTTCCTGATCTTCCAGGCCCTGGAAACAAGGTACTAGGTCAAGGGTGTCCTCACTGGGAGAAGACAGTCTTGACCCCACTGGGAGAAGACAGTCTTGGATTGTCTGAATAAAAAATTGCAAAAACTCTGTGGTAGGAGGAAAGCTGATGTATTTGAAGAAAGATAAAAAACTTACATTTGCCCAGCATTTTAGAGTTAACAGAGCTTGCCTAGTATATTTTATGTTTCTATAACTTTGGGTTAATATACTAGATATCATTTTCCCCAAATGTTAGTGAGAAAACTGAGACTCAGACAGATTCAGTTGAAGCTAAAGTCTCAGAGCTGGTGAATGGCAGCTCAGAAACTGATTCCTGGTCTGAGAATTCCACAACTGGACCTCTTTCTTCTGTACGAGGCTCTCTCTGTATATTTCTGCTTCCCAGAGGTCTAAACTACAGATGAGGAAATTGGAAATAAGGAAGACTTGGAGTCATATAAATATTGGAATGGTGAAGAGATTGATGGAAAGCGTTCCATGATCTCATCCATTTTCTGTAAATATCCAGCCTGGATTTCTAAACTGAACATTCAGGTGTGCAGCAGAGTTCTATACTGAGGGAGAAAGAAAAAAATCTAACCTTGATGCAGAAAAGACCCTCCTTTAACTGCATGCTGTGGCATTCTTAATTCTCAGGTATTCTGTGTTTATTCAAATACCTGTGCATTTACACTTGCCCTCTTGGTCTCTGGGTCCTCTCTACTTGTCATTTCATTGAACAAATACTCCATCCTTCACATTCCAGCTCAGAGGAACTCTTCCAACAAGACTTAGAGCGCCCTCTCTGATGCTCATTTTCAACTATAATATGGGCTTCAGAGCTGCCTTAATCTTGTACCCAAAATGTCTGCGGGCAAGGTATGTCTCTGACAAGAATTCAGGATTTGTGAGGGAAAGAATCAAATCTATCCCTATGATGGGAAAGTGGAGAAGGTCCTTTGGTCCAGTTTACCCTTGTTTAAAAGGTCTCAAATGATACCACCATCAACTACGAGGGTCTATACACAGCCTTAAAGATATGCTAAGGCAAGTGAAAGGCGTTCCCCACATAATTGTAGATATGTGTCGTTTACTAAGTCATATGACTTATAGGATGCTATACATTATTTTTAATTATTATTTTATATATTTTTGCATCATTTTTTATTCCTGTACGTCTTAATATATATAGTAATTATCCTACAAATAGCAATGGTATTGCGTGTCATCTTTTTACATTAAATCTTTAATTTATGAAATGTAAACACTTAAAGGCCTCCCTGGTGATGCAGCGGTTGAGCTTTGGGCTGCGAAGCTGCCTTCAGCCTCTGCAGCACCAGTTTGATCCCCGGCCGCCGGGCAAGGGTCCCACATGGCGCGCAGACCTCTCCTACCCTGACTGCTGCTCCCCTCAGTAGTGTACTTCATCAGTCTGCCTGTTCTGCTCCCCGCTCTGGTTCTGGTGAATTCTTTTACCCACCCCCCCACCGTGCTCTGACTGTACCCAGTGCTTGTATAAATAAATTAATTAATTTAAAAAAAAAGAAATGTAAACACTTAAAATGTACCACAATTCTTATTTCTTCATTTTTGAAAATAGATCTGGGAACTTAGAAAAAATACACATAACTTAGAAAAATACAAGTGACTGGCCACTGGCCACTCTTGATAAACTATGTTTTTTGTCTAGTTTTTGTGTCTCTAACACCTCACAACATAGCCGCAGATATTGTTCAGTGAATGAATGAGTGGTTCATTCACTGACTGAACCAGTATGATCTTGCACAGGAAGTATGGTGTAGGGCAAGAATAAAAAAACATATTGTTGATAATAGTTAATTCCAAGTTTGCCCAAGATTTAAACTTTAAAAAAACATGGTAGAAATCGCATTTATCAAATGTATTTATGATTGACTTATGTTGACAAACCAACCAAAAAAAAACCTTCATAGATATAATATTTTATCTATTAATCTTGCTGGTGTTAAAGAAGAGTAGATTGGCCAGACTGAAGGGTAATTTTAAAAGTTGGTTTTGTAATCATCCAATGCAGTCTTCTCTTTGCAGTTTTATATACAATTGTAAATACATAGGCAAATTGATGGTAGTCCATTCTGAAAAAATGTGTACCTATCAAAAGTGCAAGACATTACTAAATTGTACATTTTCTGCAATATGTAGTGAGAGATTGAGTTGTCTTCCATCTAAACACAAGACAACTCTGACTCTACAGTGAGTTTCACTTTGTGGTGTGAATGATACCCTTCAGGCAATGTTACAACCAGGTGAGATGCTTCAACATCAAAAACAATAAAAAACTAAAAACAAACCAAAAAACAGTTTTCATATCCGTCATAACACTAAAAAGATTTGGGACAAAATGACTTCCTAAAGACATATTTCACCTTTTCCTTATAAGTAGAATTTGCAGCTCACAGTGTAGATGCATTGCCTGCATTTTGAGATTCTATTACAATAGAATTGTACCTGCTAACAGTAGTTTGAAAAATCAACTCAACCTGACTTGACCATGTGCAAGCAAACATTGTTAAAGGTGAAAGAGGTTTTCTTAGCAGGAATCAATCTCTCTCTCTCTCTCTCTCTCTCTCACACACACACACACACACACACTCTCACTCACTCACTCACTCCACCAAAAAGTCATTAGTATACATGACTTGAAAGAAAGAAATTGTAAGCTACGCTGTCCCTACTGTTCCTTTTGCTCTCCTTACAATCTATTTAATACTTTGACCTGTTGGCATCGATGATACCTTATTAGACTGCTAGAGACAGCAAGATTCTTCTCTCTTTTGCTGAGTTCAGGAAAAATACACATATAAGGTTCATGATCTTGCTTCATTGGAGTGGTGATGATAATGGGCATTTTCCAGGACTATATTGGAGTTGATCTGTCAGTTAAACACTGGACTGCCCTGGCTGAGACGCCTATAAGTTGCAAACTGCCAGCGCCCTCTAGTGTTTCTTTCCCTCAGAACCCGGAAGAAAGGCTTTTGCTTTTTGATGAGATGTTGAAAAGGAGATTAAGGCTGAAATTCTTTGAGTCAGTGATTTAACACTAAAAAATAAGTAAGTGGGTATTTTTAGTTTATACTTCTCAATATCTATAACTAAAAAGGAGGTATGTCTTTTTTTTTTTTTTGAATTCTGGTGAGCACTGTAGCCTTCATTGTGTTTTACAGGGACTTAGAGGTTTTAAAGAATATATGGGAACACCAAGGTTAGAGAGAGGATGTTGTACACAAAGTCTGGATTCAAAGACATTTATTTGTAATTTAAAGACGTCATTATATTTAATGTATTTAGATAATGTTGTCAGACATATAATTTGCTCTTAGTGTTGTATAAACTTTGTGTCCATGATCCGGTTATTACCCCATATCTCCTTCTCTTTCTAGCCAGTATATTCTTCCACTCTTCCCAGAAGGCAAATCAGAATCTTATTTACAAGATAGATTTATTTTTTTTAGATAAAAAATAATAGTATAGTTATACTACATGTTTTCAAAAAGATATTCCAAAATCCATTTGTACAATTTATTTTCAAGTTGCCTATTGAAATTACTTAGGGTATTTGTTATTAGGAAGCCTGATTCAGTGTGCTCATAGCAATGGCATTCTCTGGAACAATTCAGAGATTACATACCATGCTTGCTGCATCTACCCAAATATGGAACATCTAGATGAAACACATGTAAAAACTGACTCACAGCAACTTTCAGATACCTGATGACAATGCCACCTCAATATTATTAAAATATTTATATTACACTTAGAAAAGATATAATAGAATAGTTATGTGATATCACAAAAGAGCCACAAAAAAGAGTGAAAGAGTGCAGAAACTAATTTTGAATTTGTGTTCTCCATGACCATTTTGTATGAACTGTTGCTTGTTATTAATTATGTTTGCAAAAGTTTTTTTTTTTTTCATAAAATGCCAGAAATATCAATTTGGTTACTTAACTTGATAAAAGGCTTTAAAACACTTGTAAACATTTTAGAGAAAATGGTTTTACTAAATAAAAATAAACTGGGAAGCAAGGCAACAATAGTGGCTTTCCAATAAAATAGACAAACACTGTGTAGGGGAAAGTTTAAATTTACATAATCCTGTAACTAATCTCTATAGATATTCTTTTCTGGCTACCATAGAGCAAAGGAGCCTTGATTTAAAGAAAGTTTTAACAAATTGAGCACCATCCTGTTGTTTTTGGTTTCTTTATAATAACTCAGCCCTGAAAAATTTGAAAGAAGAAAATCTACATGTTTTATATATCTTAATATCACTTTAGAGAGGATGGAAGTTGAATGTGAGATGGTGATTTGAATTATGAAGTTAAAATATTGTTGTATTTTTTACAGAAATGAAAAATAATGTGATTCCATCACAGTTTTTGAATATTAAATTAATACACAAAACTAATTGGTCATTTTTAATTTGTTTGACTTTAAGAATTTCATTGACAGTTCCAATAGCTATTGGCTCTGCAAAGGGAGTTTATCTCAGTTAAAATCAATGAAAAAAGTTCTAAGAACTACAATTAGTCAGAAAGATAACCTAATTTAGCTTTACTGTCAATATAAGGCAATTGATGTGAAAATCTTAGGTATAATAACATAATTATTTTACAACCAAGAAGAAAAATTATCTTTTGTGGAATAAGCATAAAATACCTATATATCATGTGTTTATATTATAACTCTTCTGAACATTGCTGACCTAGGAACAGAACTCCAAGACATACACAGTAATAATTAACATTCATACTCTTTGATGTCTTGCAAAAACATTCTTTATAAAACCATAAACATATATCTGTTCTCACTGTGTTGTCACAGAGGCTTATTTATCAAGGAACAACCAGTAGACTATTTTTAGTTAATAGTTTGTTAGCTTGACTTATATCCTTCTGTTTAAATATGTGGTGTGAGGGCCCCCATGTCTTCCCTTGTCTTTGCTGTTGCAATGCTGGGACTGGCCTGCAGAGTGAATTTCTGGGAGATAACTCGAGGCAGGAGTACCCGCACATGCTGTTCCCACAAAATTCTGAGGCATTATCTTCCTTATTGGTCAGCTGCTTTAAGATTGACACCCTGCAGGTCAGTTTTATCAATTCACTGGCTGTTCAGGACTGTGAATAGTTCTCTTCTTCCAAATTGAGAGTCAATCATGAGAATCGTTAGAATCTCAAACTTCAATATATTTCTGAGAAAGATTTTTTTTTAAGATTAATTTATTTATTTATGCAAGCACTGGGTACAGTTAGAAGCACAGGAGGGTGAGAGAATTCACCAGAGCCAGAGTGGGGAGCAGAGCAGGCAGAAGGACTGAAAACACTGCTGAAGGGAGCAGCCGGCAGCAGGAGAGGTCTGTCGCGCCATGTGGGACCCTCGCCGATGGCCGGGGATCAAACTGGTGCTGCAGAGGCTGCGGGCAGCTTTGCAGCCCAGCGCTCAACTGCTGTGCCACCAGGGGAGGCCCAGAAAGATTCTTGATCATTCCTGTGATTACTCTTTTTATAACACCTTTAATCCAGGGAAAAATCCTCAATTATATTTAAATAATTTTTTCTCAAAGATTCCATTTATTACTTGAGCCAAGATATGTGTCCCTGTAGTAACAGTATCCTCAACACAACTACATAAACAATTTAGTAGTGTTACAGGGCAGGATGAAGGGCACCCAGAACCCCCAAACCTGACTGCTCTAATTAGGTTCTGCCATTTGCCACATCAAGACAAAACATACTCTAGTGCCTAAGACCTTTCATGGAAAGGAACTTGAATACAATTAGTGTGCTATAAAGAGAAGAGAAGGGAATGAATAGTTCTAAGTTAAGCACCCAAAGTTACCCATCCCATCCCCTCATGGGTAAATATCCAGGCAAACAAGTTTGACCCAAAGCAGGATGGCAGAGGCCCAAAAGCTTGCCACAAGTCCAAGACACCTTCTCGTGAGGACCCATAGGAAAGGGGCAGAAGGGGCCAGATAAGTCTGGATGGAAAAGAGCAAAATCAAAATCAAGATAATTACTGTCATTGTTAATCTCCCCGCGGGTTTCTCACCCATGTCTGTTTCCAGTGTCTTCTTTCAGAGTCTGTCTTACAAGTCCAAGGCTGAGACACAAGCATAGATTTTTCACATGTCTCTCTGCTCTCTGTGCCTCCTCCAGGTGTCTTTCTTGCTTTCCATCCTTCTTCATTACTTTTCAGTCTCCTTTCCAACTTCTCCTCCCTTCTCAGACCCACCCTTCTTTGGGTTGGGCAGGGGACCCGGGACCTCCCCTTTCCCTGGGGACCACCCTTTTACAATAGGGTAGTGCTCAGTAAAAAATGAGATCCAACTTTTGGTATTCTTTTTGGGACTGCTTATATACCATCAGGTGTGTCCTGTTTTGGAGAAAAATGTAGACTGTAATCTCAGCTTGGAACAGAGCAGGAGGTATAATCACATACTATTTCATTTAAGCAATCTATAAGTGGGGCTGGAGGAAGAAACTGCTGGATTATAGCTGTTGGTTGGGTGACTTTCTTCATGGCTAATTCTTTTATACTTGCATCAAATACCTCTAAAAGAAACACATAAGAATATTGGCGGAAGAAGTTAGCACAGGCATGAGAAGAGCAAACACCTTGTCAGTTGGCAGCCATATCAAACTTCTGACAGGTAAGCCCTCCAGGCCAA
The DNA here is from genome assembly GCF_964194135.1 of Talpa europaea. Taxonomy (NCBI): domain Eukaryota; kingdom Metazoa; phylum Chordata; class Mammalia; order Eulipotyphla; family Talpidae; genus Talpa; species Talpa europaea. The sequence continues at coordinate 22,853,730 of NC_140074.1, read as the reverse complement.
GACAGGAAAACCAACACAAGCCAGCACTTCCCAGACCCATTCAGCACATCGCCCATGCCCTCAGTGAATGATGCTCCTGCTTGTCCTCCTTACAAATTTCTTTTGTATTTTGTTTCTCTCAAGAAGATAAGCCTTCCATAATCCTCTGCCTTTGTCCTTTACTCTCATTTTTCTCTGACATTTCCAACTGTAAAGAAAATAGAATGAGTCCTGTCATACAAAACTACCTTTCTCATTATCATGCAAATGATTTATCTGGTATCACTGTTGAAAGAGGCCTTCCATTTAAATTAATTTTAGAAAGTTCATGCTATTTAGTTATTTTTCTTGTAAACTATTTTTGTCACAAAGATAGTGCTCTCTCTCTTTCTCTCTCTCATCCCTCTCTGTGCCATTTTATCTTTTGTTGTGAAAGTTTTATTTGGGTTTTCCTCCTGTGTACATGAATCCATATTTAGGTACAGATTTGTTGTAATATGGGAAGAGTAGGCATCAGTACTCTCTATTCTGCCATCTTGGACCCCCGTGCAAGTTATATTCCTTATTCACTTTTATTGAACTGTTGGAAGCATTACCAACCCAGGACTCTTCTGTATTCATATTTTTTAACCACATAGGTATTATTAATCCACACTTCAAAAAAATATGAATGAAAACCTGTAGTCATACTCTTCAAGTGTACAAATTAATTAAAATAAAAGTGAACTAAAACTTATGATTATACTGTTCAAGAACCAAGGCTGAATCTGGAACACAGTTCACCCATTTCTTGGGAGATTTTTTTTTTACCTTGTTCATCTATTAAGCAAGTTACCCTTTGGATATCCTGGACTTAAGTATGGTTCTCCAGTTTATTTTCCTTGGGACTCTCGGTTGGCCTACTGTTACCAGAATGAATAACTCCAAAGCAAATAAAAACAAAAACATCCCCGCCACACACACAAGTGCTCTCATGTCTATTAGGACAGACTACATGGTAGACACGAGCTCCACAAATCACTCCTTTTAATTTGTGCTGTTAGAAGTTTTCTGTTACTGAAGAATTTCCTTCTTTATAATGATGTATATTATATATGTGTGTGTGTGTGTGTATGTATCTTTTTGTGTATCTAGAATATGTACATGCATAGATATATATATTATTGAGGTAAAGTTGGTTTACTTCATTGTATTTTTTTTTAAGATTTATTTATTTATACAAGCACTGGGTACAGTCAGAAGCGTGGGAGGGTAAGAGAATTCACCAAAGCTAGAGCAGAGAGCAAAACAGGCAGAATGACGAAGTACACTGCTGAGGGGAGCAGCGGGTGCGGCAGGAGAGATCTGTCGCACCATGTGGGACCCTCGCTGGCGGCCAGGGATTGAACCGATGCTGCAGAGGCTGCGGGCAGCTTTGCAGCCCAGTGCTCAACTGCTGCACCACTGGGGAGACCCATCATTTTATTTGTTTTAGAGGGTATAGGTTTAAACCTTTATAAATCTGTTTTCACACCATGTCCAGTGTGGAGGTTTCTCAGGATATTAAAAGTAGATCTGCCATATGAAGCAGCAATTCTGCTAATATCTACCACAAGAATTAAAAGAAAAAAAAACTAATTCAAAGGGATATATATAGTCCTAGGTCCATTACAGAATTTTTCCTTTTTATAAAACTGCAATAGATCAACCAAACATTAAAAAAAGATACTTTTCATATGTATCTGCCTAATATTTTTAGGTGTTTTCTGAACATCATATTGGGAAAGAACTTGTTGACAAGAAAAAATTCCTGGCTCATAAATGTAACTGTCAAACACTGACCTTTTTTATGGAGTCAGTTATCAAAATTAATTGCAGTTATGCATTGAATGGAGTACTGTAAGTCTCCAAGCACGTAGTAGGTACACAATAATGTTAGCTAACTGAGTAATGATAATCTCAGGACTTACTTATTTATGCAAGGCTATGTTACCTACATTATATTGTCTTAGATTTCTATGATTTTTGATTTACATGAACAGCTGTCCATATTTTCTGTGCACTTCTCAATCATCAAGCATCGTTTCTTGTGTGTTGTTGTGTCTGTCTATAGGAGCACCCTATTCCCTCCCTGCAACATTTAACAACTTTTCCCCATGTATGTATTTAAAACAGTCTTTTATTATATTAGTGAAAGTATCATATTTGGAAATAAAAGGAAATAGCTAGCCCAACACTAGAGTTAATTACCATTTTTGCCCTGAAGATTTTCTTAGCATTTTCATTGGCTTGTACTTTACACATATCACTGAATTTGTGGGTGGGAAAATGGGTAGCGCTCTCTCTACCCAGGCTAGGGACAATACTCGGGTTCCTGCTAAGGGACATTGGGCACCAGGGAAGTGGTGTTTCTGCCTTTTATAGTCATGGCTCTTTGAGAGACAGTGTTGATGAAAGAACAAGGAGAACAATTCGAGTGGAACACCTGCATTACTGAACATTGTCCAAAGAGTTAACATTGGAAAGAAAATCTTTAAGTCAGGACTCCTAACCTGGCAGATTCAAAAGTACTTTTTTATCTTTAATTCAATTTCTCTAGCCTCATGACACCAATCTTTTTGTGTAGGCTTCCTAGGGCACAGGTTGCCTCCATTGGTTGCCTTCTTGGCATCTGGAGCTTCTCACTATAATAGTATCATCCCAGGTAGGAATGGAGGGCACAGGTGGTCATGTTCTAGCTGGACACTGGATAGAGTTAGGATTTGACCACACTGACAATCTTTTGACCTACTCATTTAATAGCTTATGATGTAAGACTATTGCCATATAATTATTTTAACAATTGCATAGCTTTTGTCATTTTGATGTTCTGTAACTTATTTCCCAGTCTTTGTTTTTGGAACATTCCCCCAAGTTTTTACTACTGTAAACACCTCATTATGAACATCTTAATGCAGAAAGCTTTTTCTAAGTTTCCGATCTTTTTAAAGTGCATAAATCTGTTCCTATAAACTACTCATTTGCTGCTTCTAAACTGCCCTGGGATAGGAAACCTGATAAATTAGCTTTGTGGAAGTTAACCTCAGTTAAAAGTTAATAGGCTCTAAGGGAAGATTACATCCATGGGATTTGTGATATTTTGATGTCACAAAAGCCTTTTGTGGTTTTTTTTTTTTTTTTTAATTTTCCTTCCTGCTTTCAGGCTGGTCCAGATGGTAAGTGTGGCTTAATAAATGCTTTCCCCCCAAATGAGGCACTAAATTGCTATAAACTTGGTTGAAAAGAAAAAAGATATTTTGCAGCACAGATTGTTAGTGTCGTTGAGAAGAAGCACAGACATGAAGTAAAACCTCAGTCATGGAGATTCCATTAGGTCATTATTTATATATCATCATGCTAGACAAAACTTTACCTTATCCTAACAAATGTCTCCATAATGGAAATATATAATGAGAGTAAGCATTTTTAAAGTAAGCATTTTTAAATAGGTAAAAAGTACACATTTATGCATTTGCAATATCTTTAATAAAAGCCCTCTAGTAGGCAATATCTTATTAGCGTAATTTAAATTATTCTTTGTATTTGAAAAGCAACAAAGATTACATTTTTTAAATATTAAAAAGATGCTGAACTGTAACCCATTTAAATGATCCTCAGTTATTGTAATTACTGAGTTTCTATGACATTAGCTTGGTAGAAATATTGCTTTATTCAAAAACACTTTAGATAATGGCAGGCATAATTAATGCAGAAAAGAAAAAAATACATATTATTTGTGGGCAGTTAAATATCACTTATGAAATAATTGTCTCATGTATTTTAAAACCCCCAGTTATTTACCTTGCTTTATTCCTGTCTGAGGTGTATATTAAGATAACATAAGTCTTTGTGAATTAAAGACATATTTTTTGATTCTCTAGGGTCTGATTGATCTTCCTTCTTTCTTTTTCTTTCTGTGATTACTTGCTTCCTCAGATAAGTGGATGCTGATGTCATAGTAAAATTTATGTTTTGAGAGTAAAGGTTTATATATGGTGGGCACATAACTACGTTTTCTTTACTCATGCCTCGTGACACAAGCAGTAAGGGGTTAGAGAGCAAAGCAGCAGAGAGGGTTAGAGTGTCATTTTGATGCAACCTAAATTAATACTTTTTCTGATCCTAGTGAAATACTTGCACCCTTCTTCCTAGCACACCATCCCTATCAAACCCACTCATCTTCTTGCCTTTCCTCTCCTATCCTTGCCATTCTTCTGGTCACCCAGATTTGAAATGATAATTGTTTTCTGGCCTTCCCCCTTTGTCTCTCCATTCAGACTGGTTGGAATTCGTACAGATTCTCTTTCCTTCCTAAATCTTCTGTTCATCTTCTTCACACTCTCTGCCAGTTAAAGGTCTTTTTATATCTTTCCTGGATGGTTACGCTCATACCCTAGTTAGACTTTTCCCATATCTTTTTAGATATGTTCATTTTTATCTCTTCTTCTCATGTTATTCCCCTATATATAAGTATCACCTGTTCTTTTTATCTTAACATGGCTTTTGACACTCTTCTCATTCAACTTTAACCTGCCTGACCAAGAGTATCTCCTACTGCTCCCTTTATACACTGGGCCACATTACCTACTAGGTGTGCTAGCACAGGGCCTAGGGCCCAGATTCTTTCAGGGGTTCATGAAAATGTCAATTTTACTGTATTTTGAAATTAGAAGGAAACCAGGTGTAATGATAATACTGAAGAATCATCACCAATCTGGCCTGGACATATTTAATTTAAAAACAACATAGTTGTTTAAGTATAGATTTTAATATGCTTTAATGGAGGAAATGGCCCACCAATGTGCATGTGCTCGGGCCCATGAATGTGAGAATGCGTTCCTGTTTGCATTGGTTACATTCTTGGGAAGGAGGAAATGATGGAGACCAGAGTGTCTTGTTTGCTTATACTCTCTGTCCTCTGTACATGCCAAGGGTAAGTTCTGTAATCCTAAGTGAAACTTTCCGGAGATGGTGATGTCCCCCTAATTGTTCAGAATGACAGCTTGTAAGACTAGAAGGAAAGTGGAGAAAAATGTGAGTAAAGGTATGGATCAGGGCCCTCCCTGGTGGCGCAAGGAGTTAATGCAACCTGTGAAGCTGTCCATCCACAGCCTCTGCAGCACGAGTTGGATCCCCCAGCTGGCCAGGGAGCTACCCGCATGGTACAGCAGTCCTCTCCTGACTCACCTGCTGCTCCCCTCAGCAGTGTACTTTGGTCAATCTGCATGTTCTGTTCCCCACTCTGTCTCTGGTGAATCTTTTCAACCCCCACACCTCTGCCCTGTACCCCAGCTCTTGTATGCATAAGTAAATAAATCTTTAAAAAAAAAAAAGGTATGGACCACAGAGAGAGTGACTTACTTATAAAACTTCCCTCCTGTGTCTGGAACATAGAATCCAACAGAGAAAATGGAGATGGATAAGCCCTGGCACACAACAGGTGCTCAGTAAATATGAATGTATAATTATGAATATGTGAATAATTTATGGGACTGGAAAGAGAAGATGTACCATGAAATCCACCTTCATAAAATTTAGAGAGCAATTACTGCGAGAAGAAACCTTAAAGCCTTATACATACCAAATGGTATCTATAGACTGGGGACATAATATAGAATGCCTCAAACAAATATGCATCAAGGATTTTTTCCCCAAACAGTATTATGATTAACAAAACTCAAATTCCAATGAAACAATTACAGGATGCATAATTTTTAGGCTCTAGGTGTTAAAATTAATTCTATTCCCCCATAGGGACTGGGAATGCATTTTGTGTTAAATGAGAGCTAAAAGGCTAAAATTTACCAATTTACCATAGCTGCCCCAAATCACTAAATTTACTAATCTGTCAAGGTAATTTCCTTTTTGACCTGGGCCATTAAGAGTTTTTATCTTAAAAGGGTGTTGAATTGTGTCAAATGCTTTTCTGCATCATTTGAGATCATTTTGTGGTTTTTATCCTTCATTCTGTTAATGTGATCACATTCATTTGTTTTTGTATGTTGATGAAATTCAACAGCCTGAACATATTTATATCTAATACTTTCCTTCATTGGCCATTTTCCTATTCTTCTTTCAGATACCATCCCACCAAAACAGCCTTGTCAAGGTGGACAATGGTTTCCTTTTATTCTACCTGATGGCCAGTTTTAAGTCCACATCGACAACCTAGCAGTAGCATTTGGCCAGTTGACCAATAATCTCCACCTTAGAATCCTTTTGTTCTTGACTTTCAGAAAAACAGTTCTTGGTTTTTTTCCTATCTCTCTGGCTGTTCCTTCTAAGTTTCCCTTGCACATTTTTCCTCACCTATAGAGAACAGGTCTTGGATTATTTCTTTCCTCTGTTACATTTATGCCTTTGGAATTTCAAATATTCTCATGACTTTAAATGTGCTCAGTAAACCAAGACTCCTAAAATTTTGCTCTGCTCTGGGCCTATCCCTTCAGCTCCACACTGGCATGTCTGATCACTGCCTACCTGATGGTTCCACTTGGATGATGACCAAGGATCTCCAGTTGAAGTGAATAAACTCCTGACCTTCTCTCCAGAACAGTTTATAACTCTTCCCTCCTAGTAATTTAGGCCAAAAACTTTCAAGTCATCTTTGCATCCTCTTGGCCAGACCGCCAGCAAATCCTGTCAGATCTACTTTCAAAATACATCCTAAATCTTGCCACCCCAATCTAGTCACCATCTTTTCTGCCAGGAATCAATTGCCTCCTAACTGGTTTCCATGCTTCATCCTCACTTTTCCCCTAAAGTTTTCTTTCAGTGTAGCAGCCAGACTATAACAAGAGAAAACCAAGTCAGACCATGTCTGATCAGATTTTTGTTTCACTGAAAAATAAAATGATAAGTTAGAATAATGGTTAAAGGGTTTCACAGAGCCAGTCTCCTGTTTCCTCCCTGACCTCTCTCCCCACTTGTTCTTTCCCTAGATTACCCTAATAGGCCTGCCAGGCTTTGTACTTGCGGATAGAGAGTCACATGGTTTGCTCCCTCACCCCATTCAAATCACCTTTTTAGTGAGGTCCCTTCTGACCACCATGTAAACAGCAGCATCCTGTCGTGGGCTACAGCTCTCAACCCCTTCTCTTGTGTTATATTTCTCCATTATGTGTGTCTCTATTATTCACTCATTTGCTTTTTCTGTGAAGCATTATGTTGTCCATCTTTTTAACTGCCCAGAGAAGTGCCTTGTGTATAGTTGAAACTCATTAATTGCTTGATATATGAATGAATGAATGAACTGGATGGGATGATACTTATAGTCAGACCTCTAAAGTTTGACTCATTCACGGTCCTTCAATTTTCACACTGAATCATCTGCAAATAGAATGTTTGGGTCACTAAAGCTGTCTTTCTGAATATGCATGACAGCAGCGTCATTGTTATCCTAATGCTTTTTGGCATTTTTATTTACAGAAATAACATCCTGCTCAACTGTACAGAAGTAACTTATGGAAAATGTGCTCTGGTTACTGGAAAAAACAGATTTAATGTCTTAGTGTGCTATCTAGTTTATAAAAAATTGTGAATCATAGCTCCTTAATTTAATGTATAATAAAATTTCTTTCCTAGCATCCAGGGAATAATCATTCATGATAGAGAAATTTGAAAGTACAGAAGTATGAAAGCCACAATTAAAATCACCCTAGCTCAGTCAAAGGTAATAACCATAAACATTTTGGTCAGTTTTGTCTTTATTATTTAGATAGGCTTATCATGTGATTTATTTACATAAAAATTGGATCACTCTATGAATATGCATTTTTATGGTGCTTTTCAGGAGAATAGAAAGATACATTATTTACTAATTCATTCAATCATTTGTTCAGTAAATTGGGAACCTATTTGCCAGTCAGTTTTCAAGTACTGGGCTTATATAATGAATGAAAACACTCATCTTTTTCCATCTAGAAGCTAAAAAAATTATGAGATGAAAAAGCAAGTAAAGAGATAAAGCATTATAAAATGTAAAAACTGCATTGGAGACAGTGAACAGGGAATAACAACAGAGAAAGCCTGATTAGAAGGGATGGTGAAAGAATCCATCAGTCCCTAATGGTTATGGAGTAGCCAATTACAGGAGGTGCTCTGGAAAGTAGTCCTCCCAATGGAGGCACTGTTCTGAAAGAAGAAGAAAGGTCTTGAGAGAGAAAGAGTAGTATTCCATGGTTCAGTGATGTGATGTTTCCAAAAACTATGAGAAGTCCTTGATGTCGTTTAAGAATGGGAATAACACACCCTGATTTGCCTTTCTAAAGCTGCACGCTGGCCAGTATGTGGAAAATTGATTGCAGAGGACAGAGTGGAAGGAGGAGACTTGTAATGGCACTGATTACTTGGAATAGGCAGTGGCAAGGCAGATGGAGAGCAGTGGAGAGATTTGAGAAATGTCTCACAGGTAGAGAGGACAAGAAGACTTGCTGAAGGATTGGAGGTGGAGATTGAGAGTGAGAAAAAGGAAGGACTCAGCAATGACTCCCACATTTCTGGAATGAGCAACTGGGTGTCTGGTGCCATTTTATGGAATTGGGGGAGTTTAGTAAAAAATGTGTTGGCAAAGGAAGGAGTGTGTGAAGGGGTGTAAGATGACTTGGGAATGTAATTTGAAAAATGTTAAATTTGAACTCTCTGGGAGACACACAGGCAGAGATGTCAGAGAGGCAGTTGGTTGTTAGCAGATGAAAATAGAAATAGAAGGGAAAGAAACTGATATTTCTTGAACATCTGCAATGTTAGATACTGTGCATATATCGCTCAGTGCTTCTAGAAGCTTGAGAGATAAGTAAGCCTGTAGGAGAGAGAGAAACTAAAACTCAGAGGAGGCGACCTGACTTGTCCCCAGTGGTGATAATGTAAGTGCCAGGACTAAATCTTGAGTTCCAGTTTGCTTGGGTCCACAGTCTACTCTGTTTCTACCCCACCAAGATTGACAGTCCTCATTTGATTAATGTTTTGGGTTAGACTTGGCTAGATGGGCATTCAACTATATTTTAGAACTATTTAAAAATAGTGCAGTTGGGCCACCCTGGTGCACAAGGGGTTAAGACGCAGCACTATGAAGCTAGTTGCAACCACTGCAGCACGAGTTTGATCCCCGGCCAGGGAGCTACCCACATGGTGCAGCAGACCTTTCCTGTCTCGCCTGCCGCTCCCTTCAGCAGTGTATTTAAGTCAATTTGCCTGTTCTGTTCCCTACTCTGTCTCTGGGGAATCCTCTCCTCCCCCCACCTCTGGCCTGCACCCCAGCTCTTGTATGCATAAATAAATAAATCTTAAAGAAAAAAGAATAGAGAAGTTAGGTGAAATGTCAGAAGACACATAACACGTGACTTCTCTCTTGTGGAATAGAAAGAAACAAAGAAAATGAACAAGAAAAGCAAAATAAAAACAATCTCTTAGATACATAGATATAATGGTGATTGCCAGAGAGAAAGGGGATTGGATTGGGAGTGGGTGAAATAGATAAAGGAGGTTAACTCTATGGTGTGGAAGGAAACAACTTTTGGTGGTACTCATGATGTCGTATATATAGATGTTGAATCATAACACTGTACTCCTGAAGCCTTTAGTGTGATATACCACACTATTTTTTTAAAAAAATTTAAAAATGAATATAGCAGTATATTTATTCATTGAATACAGAAAATTATAAAATCCCTATGGATTATTTAGAAACAGATGTGTTCCTCAGGAAATCTCACCATTGTACTTCCCAGCCTATAGCAAATGTGTCAGATATGTTTCCATATAGGTGGAGTACCAAGTTTTCCATGGAGCCAATTTTAAAGAGGTCTTATTTTAGAATGGTTTTAGGCTTATGGAAATGTTGCAAAGTTAATACAGAGTTCTCATATATCCCACACTCAAATTTCCCTATGGTCAACATCTTACATTACTGTGGTACATTTATCACAAATAAGGACCCACCATTAGTCCATTATTATTAATTAAATTCTAACCATTATTTGGATATTAATTTCCCCCTAATAATTTTTCCTGTGGTCCAGAATTCCACCTAGGAGACCACACTATATTTATCATTATGTTTCTTTAGTCTGTTGGCTATGACAGGTCCTCAGACTTTCCTTGTTTTTATGACCTTAACAGTTTTGACAATTAGTCAGGTATTTTTTAGAATTTCTGCAATTTGGTTTTTCTGGTGCTTTTATCATGATCCACCTAGTTTTATGAGCTCTTGGAGGAACATGCCCTCCTCATCACAGGAAGGGTACTCACTGGCAGCAAAGGCTTGTCCCTCATAATAACCTTGATCACTTGGCTAAAGGAGTGTCTGTCTAGTTCCTCAACTCTAAAATTCCCACAGCCCCTCCCAGGAGGCTTATTTTACTTGTCCTGGGTGTCCTTCATGTGTGTATGGAGCTGCCATGTTGTACCCACCTAAGTGAAGCTCTAGCAATATACAGAATATTGAGTATTTGTCAAGTACTATTCATGGGGCTGAGAGATTACCTTGAAATAACCCAAGATGTAGTATTGCTGTCTCCATGGTTGTGTGAGGGAACAAAACCCCACCCATGATGAGGGTTTACATACTTTGCCTAGAGCTACACACTCACATCCAGGCAGTGTGACTCTGTGTCCTCCCTTCCCCTCCATCCGTCCCCCTCTCTCAGTCCCTTCGTCCCTCCCTCTTTCCCTCCTTCCCGACCTTCTTTCCTTCCTTTCTAAAGAAGTAAATTGGTTTGCGGCACTACATGTGTTAGGAGTATAGGATCATGTATGTTATCACACCCCACCCCACCAGCAGGACACCATAACTCTCCATCATAGTCCACTGGGCTGCTGCTTTCCTTTCCCCTGCCCTCTGGCAGTCTCAGTTCTGCTGTCAAATTTCTAGGATTTGTTTTTGTTCAGTTTTTTAAAATTGAGTTAGCATTGGTTTGCATTATAATTTGAGTTTTAGAGGTGTCAGAGCTCACCCTTTAGGTGCTGTTACTACATCATACTTACCACCAAGGCACCCACAATCCATCCCCATATTTCCTTGTGCTTCTTTGCCACTTTGTTCTCATACCTGCCTTTCTCTTTCTCCTCTGCTAGCTCCAGTTTTTTTTTATCATTTTTTTAAGGATTTGAAGATTTATTTATTTGTTTGTTTGTTTATTTATTTATTTATTTGTTTGTTTGTTTATTTATTTATACAAGCACTGGGTATAGTCAGAAGCGCAGGAGGGTGAGAGAATTCACCAGAGCCAGAGCGGGGAGCAGAGCAGGCAGAAGGACCAAAGTACACTGCTGAGGGGAGCAGCGGGCGGCAGGAGAGGTCTGCGCGCCATGTGGGACCCTCCTCCGGTGGCCGGGGAGCAGCCGGGGATCGAACCGGCGCTGCAGAGGCTGCGGGCAGCTTTGCAACCCAGCGCTCAACCTCTGCGCCACTGGGGAGGCCCTGCTAGCTCCAGTTTTATAATCAGCTTTATTTTTCAGTTGTTTGGTATCTCTATATTCCACGTATCATTGGCACCATCCAGGATTTGTCTTTCTCCTGCTGACTTATCTTGCATAGCATAATTCCCTGCAGTTCCATCAATGTTGCCTCAAATGGCAAGAGTTTACCGCTAGCTGAGTAGTATTCCATTGTGTATATATACCACAACTTCTTGATCCACTTGTCTGTATTTGGGCAGTTAGGGATATTTCCATAGTTTGGCTATTGTAAACAGTCCTGCAGTGAACATAGGCGTGCATGTTTTGTTTAGTTTTTTTTTTTTTATTCCTTTGTTTTGTTTCTTTATATTCCACCTGCAAGTGAGATCATCTGGTATTTGTCTTTCTCCTTCTGATTTATTAGCATAAACCCCTTTCTCCTTCTTAGCATAAACCCCTCCAGTTCCATCCATATTGTAATGATGGCAACATTTCATCTTTTTTATAACTCAGTATTATTCCCTTGGGTGTAAATACCACATCTTCTTTATCCACTCATCTATCATTGGGCATTTAGGCTGTTTCCAAAACTTGGCTTTTGTGACTAGGGCTGCAGTGAACATAAGAGTGCATATATCCCTTGGAATTTGTGTTTTTGCATCCTTTGGGTGGATACCTAGGAGTGGAATTTATGTGCCCATCTTTCTGCTGTGGAACTGACCCCTCTCTCTGCCTCTTATGTTGATCTTGGCAAAGTCCAGGACAGCATTGAAAGAACAAGCTAAAGGCCTTAAAGACCTTTCCATTCTCTTATTGGGAATTGCTCCATCTTTGGGGAAGTCGTTACACCTCAACATTTTGTTCCTTCTAGCATTTGTTGTTCATAAACACTGTGGCTAAAAACTAAGGGAAAATTACATTCATAGAAGAGATGGTATTTTTACCAGGTTCTACTCTTGGGGAAAAAAAGTACAGGGTCTTTCATTTTTATCTCTTATGGATTATAATCTCTTTGGATCCAAAAATCTTTTGGAAGTGATTTTTTTTAAGTACCCTATATTGATTGCTGTATTTCCATTTATAGTCTAAATAAGTAGGAGTCTCACCCCAAATTAATCAGTGGTGTTTTGACTGTACCACTCTCACACCATTGTATCTAGCTCCATCTGTATGTGTCAAATGCTAGGACCCGGTTAAGTAGCTGTGAATGAAAAGGCTCATATTGTTCACATCAAATGCTATTTCATCCTTAGTATGCAGACCTACTTCCCTTTCCTGTGATAATGATGGAAAATGTGTGTTTGCACTATTCATCAAAGTTGGGGAGAAATTTCATCCAATTGTTATTTTTAGGTTGCTAAAAGAGATAAGAAGTTATAAGTCTGTCTACTAAATTCAATACTTATTCATGCAGCCAAGATTAAATCTATAAAATTAATTTATTTCAGAAGCACAGGAATTAAAGGAAAGCTTTGATATATTTTTCAGGAGACTATGAAGAAAAATATACATTTCATCCATATATATCCTTTTGGAAAATACAAAATGCAATGCAATGTAAACTATCGATATTCTTGACATTCCTGTGCTATTCAATTTCCCATAATGTAATATATTTTTATCTTAAAGAGTCATAAAGGATATGGTTCAGAAAACTTCCAGATTTATGTGCATCTACAATTACAGAAGTAGTCACATATTGTTAAAATTTTTGTATTTTATTCTAATGTGAGGAGCAGAATCTTCACATAGATAATCTTTCTTCCAGAGGCTAACTTTGTTCTGTATGTTTTTAAATTGCCTAATAAATATTTAGTAACATTTTTGTGTCTCCAAGTGAAAGCAGATCCAGAGAACACATATCACTTTATGCTAATTTTTAATTTCATAGCCCTCACATTTCTAAAAAGATGTCAGAAGTTGTGTCTGCTTGGCAGACCATGAGCCCACTGGTGTGCGAGATGGATCAGCTGCCGGTGCCCATGGAATTAGTACATTTGCCCTGTGTCATCACATATCCAAGTGCAGAGATCTGGCTTGGCTTATCTATTTACTACCTCAGTAGTGACAACATGGTGGTGGTATTTACAGCTATTTAGGGCTCTGTGTGCAGAAAGGATCTACTTATTCCACATTGTTACTTTTAGATCTATTTGCATATATATTTTCTGGTATGTTCTTCCATCAGGAAAACATGACATGATTTTTTTCTTTAATTGAGGGAAGATTGGTTTACAACACTGTACATGATTCGAGGTATAGGGTCACACCTTTTCAGATGTATGTAATCACACCACAACCACCACCCAGGTGCTCAGAGTCCTCCACCATAGTCTACTGGACCCCCTCAATAGCCTGCTCCCCAGCTTCCTTCACCCGCTTTGGTAGCAGAGATCTACTTTCAGAATTTTAGGGTTTGTTATTAATTTGGTTCTGTCTGACCCTTTGTTGTGTGTCTCTATATTCCACATATAAGTGAAGCCATCAGTGTTTGATGTATTTTGCTTAGCATTATCCCCTCCTGGTGCAGTTTTAATACACCTAATCATAGGGGCCACAAAAAAAAAAAACCCAAATAGCTGATTCATTTGCATTTCTATTCTCATATTATGAGCTCTACATAAAGCTAAAATGTCCTCAACTAGAAATCTACAATAATACAGATTTCAAATAGGAATCTTTACTAAATCTATAATAAGACATAATATATGTGTGTGTGTGTATACATACACTTCTAAATCATATAAATGAAACACGCATGTTCAGGAAATCTTAATTGTTCAACAGAAATCTTTTTGTTCTACCTTGCTGCATGGAAAAGATTTTGTAACCTTAATAAATTGCTCTATTTCACTTTACATAGAACAGTGATATTTAATGGTATAGCACGTTTTTCTTCATTAATAAATCTCCTCTTCTGTAGCCAAACTCAATTACTTGTTCTTCCCCAAATATTCTCTACCCCAACCTACCACCTCCTCTTTACCCAGAATATATGATCCTTCACTCTTCCACCTCAGCCTTCAAGAATGAACTCATTTATCATTTCTTTCTTGAGCGTTTTCCTGATCTCTCCACTTGTCTGTGTTTTCTCTCATTTCTAAATTACTCTGGTTTATTATAACCAGAGCAGTTTATTATGATGAATGGGGTGTTGTGTAAGAACCTGGTCACCCAGGGGAGTCATCGGTTCCTTGCTATTGAGTCACACCCTCATAGACCAGCTCACTCTAAGCTCATTATACTGCAAGTTCACTGCAGGGGGGAACTCCTCCTGTATGCTGCTGTGCTTCCTTGGTTTATTGGATGATGGCATTTGATTGCATTATCACAAGTAACTATTGTAAAGTAATGTTTTCTGTTGATTTCTTATTTGCATTGCATTTAGATAATCTGAAATGGAGCTAATATATGCCAAAAAAGAGGTGAAAAATTGAAGTCAGGTGAACTTGTACATGGTAGGGGTTATATCAGGGAGTTCCTACCCCAGTATCCCAGAAAAATAAACAGACTTAAGCTATATGGAAAACTGAAATCCAAAGCATAATATTGTCCAATGAAATATAATACAAGCCACATGTGTAATTTAAATTTTTCTAATTGATAAGCTTTTCAAAATAAAAAGAAACAGGTAAAATGAATTTTAATAGATTTTATTTAACATAGTATTTTAAACATACTATCATTTTGACATAAAATCAATATGAAAGTATAGAGAATCTTATATTCCTTTTGTCATAATAAGTCTTAGAAATCCAACATGTATTTTATGCTTATAGCACCTCTCAATGTGGACCAGCAACATTTCACATGCCTGACAGCCACAGGTGGTTTATGTCCCCCTGATTGGGCAATGCATGTCTAGATCATCACCCAACCAACGGGTAACAGAGTTTAACAGAGGAACTGGAGTTCAGAACCAGGAATCCAGGAGTTATGGGGGTGATAGAAAATGTGTCAAGTTATAACTGGACAGTCCCTGTTGGGAAGTCAAGGTGGGAGAGGGAGTTGAACTTCATAGGCTCAGCCTTGGTATTTGTGTAAGGGTTTGCTCCATAATTGGTATAATGATCACTTAAGCAGCTCATTCAACTTTCAAGAGTCAAGGAAGAAAACCAACTCAAACACTAATTCCAAAGTTTCAAGTTCATAAGAGCTACTGCTTGCTGGAATGTTAAAGAAATTCTGTAAGTGGTAAGGGTTTTGAAGAACTTAAAGCATATTTATAAGGGAACTTGGCCAAATATTTGGTTGATTGGTTGAATTTTAAAGAGGGATTTATCTTCTCGATTATTTATTATTTATTTTTTGCAGATGCATATTTATATATGATTATCAACCAGATTAAGGGAAAAGAAATCTCATCATGGGAAATAAAAAAACAAAACCTTCATTTTCTCTCATGTATACTCCTTTCTCCCACCCACCACCTTCTCTGCAGTGGATTGAACAGTTTAACCCTCATCAGGACAGAACATTCTGTTTTTTTTCCTCTACTGAGTTCCCAGGACCTATAATAATGTCAGTCACACAAAAAAAGAGCACAGCCTCAATTTACGAGTGTGTGTGTGTATACATAAATATGAAAAAGTAAAATTAACAAAGAGCAAAGGACTATGGTCTATAATTGTTGCTTAAACTACATTTTGATGCACTGCATAATTTACCACTTTGTGCTTTTAAACTTTAAATTGAACATCTATAAGCAAAATTCGATTACTTTCTTGTCCTTTGACATCAATTAGCCATCAAGTGAGAAACTCTAGTGTCACCATTTTATTTTTTTAATCTATACTAAAATCTTGAAATCTTTTTAGACAAATTTAAAATTTTTGTTCTGTAAAGAATGGCAAATTGTAATTATTACCATAAATTAAAATACATTTCACCCATGTGTCTTTCAGTTGGCTGCTGTGGGTAAGTGACAGACACAGATTAGACACAGATTTTTGCCCTTGGGGAAGCTATAAACAATCAAGGCATTTATTTTTTTTAATAACCATGTCACCCTAGAGCCATCTGGTGTATATTTAGAGTAATGTAATTTCTGCTCTTGCTTGATGATACTGATGTTATGCAGCAAATATATTACCATTTTGAAGAATAATTGGGTTAATTTCTGCATGTAATCCAACAGTGATTTAATCTTTCATTCTGTGTGAACTGTAATAAATTCTGAATTAGTTCCATTTTTAGAAAAGTTATAGAAAAAAGGCACTGAAAGGCCAATGTGTATTACCATATGGAAAATCAAAGTGATTTTTAAAATATGTTCATCTAGCAGGCTGGTCTAAGGATACCCAAATAAGAGGATGATGAGAATATCAGATAAAAGAAAAATGAGGCATAAGCAAAGAAAGTAACAGTTATCATGTATTGCATGTTAAATTTATGCCGGGGAGGCAGTGCCAAAGAGACTTCTTGCTTAATTTTTATAATAATGCCCTAAGGTAAATGCTATTTTCTGCTTTTTAAAGATAAAGAAAATGATATATTTCACACTGGTACTTTTAGATCTCTTTGCACACATTTTTTTTGGATGTTCTTCAAACATCTCAGAGATGTTAAATTACTCTGAGAGAAATTAAATTACTTGCCTGTAGTTTAACAGATGCAAAGTAACATAAACGACTTGCAAGACATGATGACCCTGCTATATTTTTAAATCTTTTAATATTTGAATTCTAGTGGGAAAACACACACACACACACACACATATACATGAATAAACACCATCGCTATCATCATCAACCACAACTAAATTAAAATATATATGTCAGGAAAAGGAATGAGTAATCTAGTCCAATGCAACCTGTGGACAGGAGACTTTCTAACTGATAAATTTGCAAGACAATACAGTCATGGCTCCTTTCAAAAGTTTAATAACAACGGGGCCTCCTTGGTGGCCAAGGGCTTAGCACTGCACTATGAAGCAATCTGCAGCCTCTGCAGCATGAGTTCAATCCCCGGCCAGGCAGGGAGCAACACACATGGTGCAGCAGACCTCTCCTATCTTGCCCGCTGCTCCCCTCAGCAGTGTATTTCAGTCAGTCTGCCTGTTCTGTTCCCCACTCTGTCTCTGGTGAATCCTCTCACCCCCTGCATCTCTGGCCTGCACCCCAACTCTTGTATGCATAAATAAATAAATCTTAAAAAAAGTTTAATAACAAAAACTTTTTACCTAGGTTTTAGTTAGGTTTAGGATAGTTCATGAATCTACAAATTTCTAGAGCATATACACATGCATGTATTTACTTTTCTGGCTATAAAATCCAATATATTCTATCAGATTTAATCAGAGATAGAAGACAACAAAAAGTATAATAAGATGACATCTTAGGGGCCTCCATGGTGGCTCAAAGGGTTAAGCACCGCACTATGAAGCAATGCACAGCCTCTGCAGCATGAGTTCGAGCCCCCGCCGGCCAGGGAGCTACCTACATGGCGCAGCAGACCTCTCCAGACTCGCCTGCTGCTCCCCTCAGCAGTGTACTTCAGTCAATCTGCCTGTTCTGTTTCCCACTCTGTCTCTGGTGGATCTTCTCACCCTCTGCCTCTCTGGCCTGTACCCCAGCTCTTGTATGCATAAATAAATAAATCTTTAAAAAAAAAAAAAGATGACATCTTAGCAGAGACCTAAAGAAACTGAGGGAAGGAACCATAAGGAGGAGAAGCACAGCTGTGAAGTAGGCTATGTGTCTGGGGTGAACTAGGGTGTCAGGGGTTGTGAATAAGGACATAACAGCCACCTGTGGAAGAGCAGAGCCTGCAGCCCTTGCAGACCAACAGAACAACAGATTTTATGCTCGGAGTAGAATCAAGTATGGGGTTTTGTGCAATAGGGTGACTTGATCTGTCAGACAAGTTGGCCAAAATTTACCCGTCAGTCCAGGATCCCTGTGGCAGTTTCCAAAGCACTATTCTATCTTACATTCAAAAAAATGTCTGAACATTATATAATGGCCTGAGTATCTAACTGCTGACCTTTAGTACAGGAAGGGGTTAGTGTCATTATATCCTTTAACATGAAAGATTCTTTAGGATGAAATTAAACTCTTCAGCGTAAAACTTTGAACCCTTTAGCATAAGAAAAGGAATTAGCATTAGTGGACTTACACTCTGTATGTAACAAAATGGAAAAGAAAGAATGTCACAGCAGAAGGTACTTTTCAAAGGTTCTGTTAGGTTCCTGAGCTGCAGCAAAAACATCTTCCATTAGGGGGTCTCATAACTCTACTTTGGTTATAAGATTATTACAAAGGAATACTTTCTCATTTTGTTTTTGCTAGTATTCTTGTCCTTCCTTCCTTCTCGCCTCTAGTTTTCTATCTCCCTCTGTCTCTTTTATTATCTCTCTCTCTCTCTCTCATTGAAAAATAGGTAAGTTAACAATGTGTTATGTGTTTATATTTTTTCCTACATGTTGTATAGCTCCCAATATTTAAACAAAGAAAAAAAAAAGTGCTGTGTGACAGGCTTCTCAACAAGGAAAGATCTAGAATATGTCACTTTGATGTACATAGTGTACACATCTGAATAGTCATATTATTAGTTTTTTAATAGATTTCAATACATATTGAGAAACAGTGGGCTGTGAAGAGGGACCTTGGAAATTGTAAAGGATGGAGTTCCTGATCCCCTGGGCAGGCTGTTGTAGGAGAGGGTCTTTCTGTACCCATTCACCTTCAAAAAGGAAGGGGTTGCTTTATCATTCCTGAGGTAGAAAGAGTGATTCCTTGGGCCTCCCCTGGTGGCGCAGCGGTTGAGCGCTGGGTTGCGAGGCTGCCCGCAGCCTCTGCAGCGCCAGTTCGATCCCTGGCCTCCGGCAAGGGTCCCACAAAAAAAAAAAAGAGTTACTCCTCAGCAAAACAAATAGAAATGATGGAATTTATGTAAGATACTGAAAAATACTCCCATTTTCTCAAATCACAAACACATTTAGACTTCCTGACTTGAAATTAATAGCTTTTAAATGCATTTTGAGTTGATCTTTGGCTTATTACCTTGGTCTTCAGAGAGTTGATTCTGTATAATAAAATTCTTGAATTTAATACAAAATACTTCAAACTTATAAACTAATACAGTGATGGGCTTTTAAAAACACCAATGTGTCCACCCCAGTGGTGAACAAATCTTAGCATCTTGCCATACTTGCTTTTAGGTTCTCTTTTAATAGGTCAGATTTTAAAAAAAGAATCTAGGCTACATTGGCCTACTGCTAATGTTTCATGCCTAGTTAGATGTTATATTTAGTGGAAATTCTTATGTGGTATTGCTAAGGCACTGTGAATTAAGGGAAATCAAACATGATATTTCTTGAAAACCCTAAGGACACATAGGTCCCCAGGCTCCTCATGTTACCCTTAACCAAAAGCCAAAATCTAAACATGTGCCACAGAAACTATTGGACTAAAATATACTTTGGGAGGAATGGTTCGGGGCAGACATGAGGGCCTGGACTCAGTGACTACGAGGATATGATTCACAACCAGGGAAGTGATGCAGAAGGGAAGTTGCTGTTTGCAATCCCTGCTGGAATCCCTGATGGAATCGTGCATTGTGAGGCTTCTCAACAATGTAGTTCCCCCTCATCTACTCAGTTGTTCCACATGACCTAGGAAGGCCCAATTGGTTAATCCCTCAGGTGACTCCCACTGAAAGACAGAAGTCTTTCCAGGTCTTGCTGGTGGAAAGTGCAGCTGCCTGCCTTGGGGAGACAGCACTCTGTGCCCCCTAGAGGGCTGTCAGTTTATGAATGGATTCAATGGTGCATGGTAGTGGAAGGAGTTACCCTTCTTCCAGTCCTTGCTGGGTTGCTGTTGCTCAGAAGACTTTGACAACCTGAACTCTGTGAATGCTGAAGGGCACACACCCCTGTGCAGGAGACAGTGACAGAGGATAGGTCCTCTTGTCAGGGAAACCTGGTGACCATCTAAATGCGTCAGACCTCAATGAAGTAGCACCAATAGGAGAATCTTAAGGAAAGAATTGGAACAAAGAAACAGCAGAAGAGAATTGTAAGGAAGATGTAATTAGGGAAGCAAAATGAAATTCTCAAACTAAAACTAAAAAAAAAAAAAGTTTGTAATCGAAAGTTAGTAAACAACCTGATTAGGAGGATGTTTGCTGGACAAAATTAAATTTGTGATGTAGAAGATCAAGAGACAGAAATACGCCAATTTTATAAATTTTGTAACTTTTTGTAATTTTAGTAACTCTCTAAACTCAAATCTTCCAAACAGAAAAGTTACTAACCAAATATGTGTTTCTATATGGCAGGAGAGTTTTATTTTTTTAAAGATTTATTTATTTATACAAGAACTGGTGTACAGGCCAGATGTGCAGGAGGGTGACAGGATTCACCAGAGACACAGCGGGGAACAGAACAGGCAGACTGACCAAAGACACTGCTGAGGGGAGCGGCGGGTGAGACAGGAGAGGTCTGCTGTGCCATGTGGGATTCTCGCTGGCCAGCCTAGATCTAACCCACGCTGCAGAGGCTGCGAACAGCTTCACAGTGCGGCGCTCAACACCTGCGCCACCAGGGAGGTCCATGGCAGGAGAGTTTTATAAGTGCTTATCCTTTAAAACTATTTTTAATTGAATATATTTTTGATTAGAATACCAATTGGGTTTTTGTTATTTGTTTATAGGAAAGGAACAGACAAATGATTTTAAGGGTCACATAGAAAAGAAAGGCTATAGGAAGAAAAGTGTAAGGGAACCGGCCTATTGACATCAAATGTTCCTATAAAGCAATGGAAAGCCAAGCAGAATAGAATTGGCACAGGTATAGAGAGAGACTTTTGTGCAACATACTAAATGTCCACAAATAGAGGTGAAATATGTGAGGAATGACAAATATGTCATTTCAGTTTAGTGGGAGAACTTTGGTTCGGCTAGACAAAATTGAATAGCATTGCTGAAATAATTGACTATCTGATATAGGGAACATCAAAGCTAAATGCCAGTCCACACTGCAAAGTGAACCCCAAGTCAATAAAGATGAAATAATAAGAATGTTAGAAAAAGCTTCCTAGCAAGACAAAAGACCATAAAGCCAAAAGGAAAAAAAATGCATAAAAGTATAAAAATAACTTCAAATTTGAGGCAAAAGATATCAAAAGAAAAATGCGTGAGTGAGGGGGAAGCACATGAAAATCAAAGGATGATATTCTTAACAGTAGAGACTTTCTAATTTTTTTAAAAGACAGTTTAGTAGGCAAACAAATGGGCAAAGAACATAGAAATAAGTACAAGAAATAAAAGTTAAATAAAAATTGAAATATTTCAAAAATCCATCGCACTGACAAAAATTTAGAGTCAAAGTATCCATTACTGGTAAGAACATTAGGAAAGAGCAGGCTTACATATTGCCAGTTGGATATTTGGTTGCTACCATTTTTTAAACATCTTGCTATGCAAAATATAACTTAAATTTTATGTGTTTTAATCAAGTCATCTAACTTTGGAGAATTTCTGGAAAGCAAGCACTAGAAGGAGAGATCTATGTCACAGATCAGTTGTCTCAGTGTGTTTGAATGCTGTAAAGTGGAAACAAAATCAATTTTCACCATCCAGGAAATAATAGAATTAATTGTGGCCCATCCATTTTGAAATATTGTGTAACTATTTAAAAAGTGTATTTTATTGCTATCTGCATGGAAAGATATCCGCGATGTAGTGATGAGTGAGAGAACCAAGTTGCCAAACAATAATAGTATATTTCATTTTCAATAAATGAAGTGTTGCAAATATCTGTACATGAGTGTGTGTGTGTGTGCATGGGTGCAGAGAAAATAGTGGAACGTTAGACATGGAATGTCAATGACAGTGACCTCAGGGAATGATGAGGACTTTGGGTGGCTACAGATGACTCACCTCTCCGTTATATATCTTTTGATGATTTTACTGGCAACGATGACCAGGTATTAGCTTTGTACTTAAAAAATAATAGTTAAGAAAGTCAAAGAAAGGAAATAAAACTTGTTATCTAAATGTATTAAAGATAATACAAAAATCTAGATCTGTAACTCTTTTCCAATTAGAACTAAAACATTCACTTTCTTCATAGTGATAGGAAGCACTGATTACTTTCTATATCCGAAGAACAGAAGTGGCTTTATTAAAAGAAATCAAGTGTATTCTGTGTGATCTGAGCTATATGTCCCTCTGGTAAATCTAGAGAGAAAAAGTGCCTGTTTCCAGGGACCATCAAGCCTCTCTGTTAGTGGGGTTTGGCTTCTCAACACAGATCCAGTTGGACCAGAACAACTGCTTAGGATTTTAATTTTTTTAAATCTTTTTTTTAAAGATTTATTTATTTATTTATACAAGCACTGGGTACAGTCAGAAGCGCAGGAGGGTGAGAGAATTCACCAGAGTGGGGAGCAGACAACAGGCAGACTGATGAAATACACTGCTGAGGGGAGCAGCGGGCAGCAGGAGAGGTCTGCCCACCGTGTGGGACCCTCCTCCAGTGGCCGGGGAGCAGCCAGGGATTGAACTGGCGCTGCAGAGGCTGCGGGCAGCTTCACAGCCCAGCGCTCAACCACTGCGCCACAGGGGAGACCAGCTTAGGATTTTAATTTTAACCTGATTTTAATGCTTAAAAAATTCTATCTAGCAGGGAATTCTCTCACCCTCCTGTGCCTCTGACTGTACCCAGTGCTTGTATAAATAAATAAATAAGTCTTTAAAAAAAAATTCTACCTAGCAGGAGGAAGCCCCAAAATTTCCAGTGAGATCTTCCCCATAAATAGTCACCCCCCTGGAATCTCAGCTGCAAACAGAGCCTCACAGGAGAGATGGCATCTGAGGCTCACAGGTGGAGAATGAGAGGTGTGACCCTAAGCACCCAGGGCCTCCTCTCTTCTAACTCAGTGTTCATGCGCAACTTTTCACACACATAGACTTGCCCATCTTGGGTCCTTGGCAATAATTTCGTGTTAATTCATGTACTGACCCATCTGGGCACCTTTCCTCTGTAGACTGGGGATAGAATCTTTGCATATCCCATCACTGGTTTGTTAAGAGATAACCTCTATACAACCTCAATAGGCAATATGTTAGTCATCGCCACCATCAGCATTATTGATTGAGGCTAACATTCAGGGAGAGGTAGTCAGCTGTTTTTATTTTTAATTTTTTAAATTTTTTTTTACTAGCATCATAAACAACCTTATCAGTGGGCCTCCCCATAACATTCTTTTTTTTTTTTTATAGAGGCATGTTTTATTTATTTATTTGTTTGTTTGTTTTGTTTTTTTTTATACATGCACTGGGTACAGTCAGAAGCGCGGGAGGGTGAGAGAATTCACCAGAGCCAGAGCAGGGAGCAGAGCAGGCAGAAGGACCGAAGTACACTGCTGAGGGGAGCAGCGGGCGGCAGGAGAGGTCTGCTTGCCATGTGGGACCCTCCTCTGGTGGCCGGGGAGCAGCCGGGGATCGAACCGGCGCCACAGAGGCCGCGGGCAGCTTCGCAACCCAGCGCTCAACCGCTGCGCCACCGGGGAGCCCCATAACATTCTGATCAACAGACTTGAGATGAGGAGGAAGCATTGGAAAAAATGTGAGAGCTGCATTTTCTAGTCTATCAGCATGCCACATTTTAAAAATAAAATCAAGCCACTTGGTAGTTACAATGGTGGTAGCTATGTAACGAGAAGGCTTGGGAAAGCTTGATTTGCTTTGCTTTGATATACCCTTAAATAAACTTAAGTCCTATACATGAGTTGTGTAATTTATCACATTATCTAGTGCAAGAATTAAACAAGTGAATTCCTTTTACCCTGACCCAGGGATTCCACTCACTTTCACCTGGTCATATGTAGGTGTAGGGTGCTGTATTCCACGTATGACTTTAGTACTCTGACAAGTGGTATAGCATTGATGTTCACTGGTGGGTAGTAGATTGTTATTAAAATGTTGGAGCACTTATTATGCTTTTGACTTGTCTTCATTCTTCCTTTTAACTAAACTACTTATTGTTTTAAGTTTGTCTTGGCATTTTATACTCACAAATCTAAGCTTTTGGTGTTTTGGAGTTCTGACAGTCTGGGGAGGAAACTGAGGGCTCCAATTTGTGCATAGGTGGATTGTAACTTCACTCCTCAGGCGCTAGGAGGCGCTGCTACATCCTTTACCCAGAGAAGGACATGTCAGAGTTCACCAGCATCTTTAAGCTTAGCATGATGTGTATATGCACATACTTAGACAAAAAGAATGAGGCTTTCAGAGTAAAAACAGATGAAACTCTCAGCAGGTTTCACATGTCAGTACTTAATTTCTGCAGAGTCAGAAAGAAGGCTTTGTTTTTAAGGCTGTACTCCTGTGACCAGCTACTTATGTTAACTTCTACTCCTAGAAAAGCTTTGAGCTTTTCTGTGAATCCCCAGTGCATTTAGCATTTCCTATGCAATAAGAAATAGACCTTTTAAATTACAGGATATGTATGAATAAAGGTGTGAAATATGAACCAATCATAAATACCATGGTTTCCTCTCCAAAGGAAATATCCATGTTTTCAAACCCAGAGACAGGTGAAAATAAGGACTTTGTCTTTTCATACTCTGTTATTATATCTTCTTTATTTAGATGCTATTCATCCTTCTGTCAAAATCCCACTGTCTCCCTGCCCACTCCTTTCCACTTCCCTGCCTCTTTCCGGATCTCCAGCAGGCTCTTGGTAAGCCTTACCATCTCCCTTGTTTGCCAGAAAATCTGTGGAGTCTTTGACAACAAAACTGAAGAGAGGCGATCATAATCTGTTTCTAAATCCGTTTGCGGTCTTGTTTCTCAGATGCCACTAACTTTCTCTTCTTCAAAGGGCCCTGTTTTTGATTTTTCATGTCTGGATGACTGTAACATTATCTTTGGCAGTCTTCCTTGTTCCCTGTTCTAGAACGCTCCTCCCACCAAGAAAATAAGCTTTCTCTTGCTCTTATCATGAGGTTCCATTTCTTTAGACTACCCTATTCTTCCTATTCTCCACTACTCCTCTCTGAACATAGCATATATGCTGCAGCTTTGTACTGAAGGTGCTGTGCCCATCCAGTCTTCCCCAGTGTCAGTAACACTACAGAAATAGCTTGAGGATGGAATTTGTTATGCTGGGTTAAGGTCAAAGGGCATCAAGCACACTGGGAGTTTTAGTGGAACATGAGGAGTTTGATAAAGGCAGAAGATGCTAGGCAGGTAATAGATTAATTATAAAAACCTGGAACCCTGAGTTCCTGACAGGGTTTCTAGGAGATCCTCAGAGGTAGGATATGCATTCAGGAAAGGAGGTAAGTGCAAGATCTAATGGGCCCTAAAGTTGGAGTTTGCATAAGTACCTAAGGGAGCTTCCAAGAGCTAATAGTGGACCTCTGTGTACTATTCTACATATTGAGGGGTACATGAAAAAGGACTGGGTATAGAAATGAATAGAACATGGTACCTGACTTCCACAGAGCTAACAACCCACTAGGAAGACCAGGGAATCATTTCTCTAGAGGAGAGAGACAGGCAGGGTTATGGCTAGGGCTGGAAGCTACTAGCCTCAGGCAATTTTGCTTGTAGTCCTAGGATTCATTGCTTACAAGAACACCAGATGCACAAGTGGTGTTGCCCAGCAACCATAGTAATATACTGCTCGGGTGCTGTGATAGTGACATCCCCCTTCAGCACAGCCTATTCCCTGGGAATATTTTCTTTGATTCATTTTCCTGAGAAATTTCATTAAGGCCTGTTCAAAGTAAAGGAGCTCACCCCCATCCCCACCCCACTGACTTTTAACCCTCTTCTGCTCTTTTGTTTTATCTGCTGGAGAAGTCCCAGAGACAGCTGTACCCTTACCTCAACCTTGTACATTTTATGAGTCTACATTCTTATTCATTCAAAAAGTCATGTGTTGATATCTGCAACTAATTTTGAAATGTGCTCACAAAATAAACTTGATTGATAGATAGGTAATAGCATGAGTAGATGATGGATAGCTATGAGGTGAAGTATAAGTATAAAACTTGAAGTATACAAGCTAAGTATCAGATATAGTGATATTTACAAAGTTTTTCTTTCAAATTTTCTGAATAAAAATTTTCACAATATCTTAGAAAATACAATCATTTCTTATTTCTTTCATTCATCAAGGGCAGCTTCAGTGAACTGGAGTGCATCCCTGAAGATAATGTAAATGGCAAGGAACTCCACAAGGACAACTCAATTCAAAGAATAGGCAATGGATTTGACTAGACGTTTCTCCAGATAAGACATGCAAATAATCATTAAGCATGTGGTTAATTGGTTCCACATCATTATATTATAGAAATGCAAATCAAAACCACAATGAGATATAACTTCATACCCACTGGGATGTCTCTTATCAATAATAGTAATAGTAATAATATTAATAGTAAAATATAACAGAAAATAACAGCATTGGTGAAAATATATAGATATTGGAATTTTTATTCATTGCTGGTGGAATTGCTACTATGAAAAACCAATTTTTCAAAAAGTTAAACATAGAATAACCATACGATCCAGCTGTTCCCCTTCAAACTACATACCCAAAAGAATTGAAAGCAGGTCTTCTAAAAGATCCTTGTACATCCGTCTCAAAGCACCATTGTTCACAATAGGCAAGAGGCAGAAACAACCACATGTCTATCAACAGAGGTTGATAAATAAAATTGTGGTATATACATACAATGAAATATCATTTCACTATTAAAAAGAGTGAAATTTTGATACATCCTACAAATAGGTGAATTTTTAAAACATGCTAAGTAAAATAAACCAGATCTAAAGAGAAATATTGCTTGATTCCACTTTAATGAGCACCTAGATTTGGCCAAATTCATACATACAGAAGGTAGAATCCAGGTTACCAGGACTGGTGGCAGGGAGAGGGGATGTTTGTGCTTAAAGGATACGGAATTTGTATTTGAGGTAATGATTGCACAATACGGTGAATGAATACACTTAATATCACTGTATTGTACACTTAAAATGGTTGAATTTGTCAATTTTATGTATAGTTTGCTACACTAAAAGGAAAAAAGTTTGGGCTTCCCCGGTGGCGCAGCAGTTGAGCGCTGGGCTGCGAAGCTGCCCACAGCCTCTGCAGCACTGGTTCGATCCCCGGCCACCAGCGAGGGTCCCACATGGCACGCAGACCTCTCCTGTCTCGCCCACTGCTCCCCGCAGCAGTGTACTTCATCAGTCTACCTGTTCTGCTCCCTGCTCTGGCTCTGGTGGATTCGCTCACCCTCCCATGCTTCTGACTGTATCCAGTGCTTGTATAAACAAACAAACAAATAAATAAATAAATAAATATCTTTAAAAAAAAAAGAAGAAAAAGAAAAAAAGTTAAGGAGTTACATTCTCAAACAAAATGTATACCTGAGCAAAATTAAATGAGAAGGCAAGGCAGTTTACTGTTATGCAAAATGAGAGAAATGAGTAGTTATCTGAAAGAAGAGGAAGAAAATAAGCTGATCGCAACAAAAGAACTCTGTGGAGGAGGTGGGTCCTGAGCCAGATATCCAAGCAAAAGAAGGGGAGGGAAAAGCAGGGAGAAACTTGCCAAGTAAGCCTTTTCGTTTCCAGTTCTTCCCTGTTCTCTGTTCTGCCTTATTCTGCCCATCCTCCCCTCTTGTTATCCAACAGCGGAGGTCCCACCTGGCAAAGACAAAGTATTCTTGTGTGGCCTGGATCTCCACATACCTTCCTTGGGACCTTGGACCACCAGTGATCCTGTCCCACGTCATCATTCTCTCCTTGGCTCTTAGATTCTCCCAGCAGCACTTAAGTGAGCTTAGACTGTTCTCTCAAATAAACAAACCAACCAACAAAGCCTGCAAATCTTTCCTGGTCCCCACCTACCAAGTTGTCTCTCATATTTCTCCTCTCCTTCAAAACTAGGCATCTTCACTTGCCATCTCTCCGCACTCCCTTTATTTTTTTACTCAGTCCTTAACCTATTCTAATCTGGTTTCTTTCCTGATCATACAGTGGAATTACTGTTGCCTGGTCAGCAATGACCTTCATCTCACTAAGTCCAGTGACCACTTCTCATTCCTTATCAGATCTATCAAGAACATTTAGTACAACTGGTGACTCCCCCTTCTCAAAATATTCTCTGTCCTTATATTCAATAAAGCTGTCTGCCTTTTACTCTGTCTTCATTGCTGGCTCTGTTTCCTGCACATACTTTCTGGCTCAGTATTATATCCTCTTCACTCCACATTTGCATCAATGGCAATTTCATCTACCATCGATAAACCTACCAAAGGCATAGTCCTAGCTCAATTTGAGATCCAATAGCCAAACTTCCTACTGCTCTCCTGTATTTAAATTCCTTGGCAACACAGATGCATTGCACTCAGCTCGTGCAACAGAGCTTAGAAGTCTCTTAGTGAGCACAGCCCTGCTCTTTCTGCCCAACTCATTCTCCATTACATCTCACTGGGGTTTTGTCACTGTGCCTTTTCTGTTTCCCTAATCTTCCCAACTCCAGTTTTCTCTCTAAATGGAATCTAAGAACACCTGACCTATATAGTTTTGTAAGATGATAAAAAATCATATTAAAGTAGTGGGAAGCAGTGCAGTTATTTCATGACTATTATTATTTATGCTGCTCTATTCAGGTAAAGAAAGGAAAGCAGAATGATTAACTTATGCCCAGTTCATGAATATAGTTGTTTTCTAGCCTCTGAGAAAACAGGATACATTTGATAACTATGTGGCATTTTTATCTCACTCAAGTAGTTGGAAGCAATTCATTATACTACCTGCTCTAGAAATCTTGGAAATTAGTGCTTATCCATCTCAGGGCAAATAATCTCACAAGTGTGTATTGTTTAGCCTTGGGAACAGCTTTCTTCCATTTCAGTTTTCCAGCTAGCAATGCTGGCATTGTGTAGACACCACCATACATGCTAAAAATGGTGACTGGCCAGTGAGAGCCCCCTGCTGAGTCTTCCACCCACTAAACTAGATTCCTTACTCTTTCATGCAGCACAAAGCAAGAATGCTTCAAGGACCAAATCATTTGGCAGTCTTCAACAGCATGAAAAACAACTGTTTGTATAGCAAAATATTTTCCAGAAGTAGAAGCCCATAAAGATTATTGCCTTCTTTTAGTACACAGAAATATTCCACAAACATGACTCTCCCAGCTTTCTGCAGTATGGCACCCAGAAGAAGAAGACCTCTCCTCCTCTGTGGCATTCCCTGCTTTGTCATCCGCTCAAGGACTCCAGGGCCTGACCCTCCACGGTGCCTGATCACTCACTTCCCATCCTCCCAGTGAGCAGACTCACGCGTTGGTCATCCCAGCTTAAGGAGAAAAATCCAACTTGGCGAGTTTGGCCCCTCCCCACTGATGCCGGGGCCTAGGCCTTGCTTTGGCTGCCAGTCTGGTTGCTTCCTTGTTGCCTTTGGAATCCTGCACTTTCTCTGTGGCTTTTGTGGTTGTTTCCATCCGCCAGTGTGGTCCCTCTCAGAGGCACTGGCGTGCCAGACCAGCCTATTTGAATTGGTGCCAGGCCACTTACTGGGGAGGTGAAGCCAAATCCCATATATTTAAAACTGTAATGCTTTGCTTGTCCACCTAGCTCCTGTCTCCTGAAGTCATTAGTTGTGGTTTTACTTTACTGTTAAAACACTCTTCTTTTTTTCCTTTCTCTCAGCTCTGGCTATTTTCAGCTCTATATATTTAGCAAGTTGTATGTAGGTAGAGATTCTGCTGTTGTACTTAAATATCTCTCTCTCTCTCTCTCTCTCTCTCTCTCTCCCCTCTCTCTTTGGTGTGTGTGTCCTAAGGAAAGAGAATGTGTTTCTTATTAAATGTGGGAGGAGGGAGCAGGAGATAGAGAGACCTGATATTTGACTAGAATAGAAAATGAGAGAACAGTGGCAGCCTGTCCAGTAAAAATGGGAATAGGGAGAAGCCCATTTATATTGCCATAGGACAGATGTCATCCCTGATCTTGATTTCTACAGAAAAATAGGTCTTTGGTTGTTTGATTGAAGTCTTTTGTGCTTCATATTGCCTCACATATTTTAAGATCCCTCGAATGTCATGGGGATCCCTTTGCATCAAGCCATGTCTAAGGCTTTGCAGAGTTTGAGCATGATTGTACAACTTAAGGCAGATAAATAATAACATTTCTATTCTATGGCTGAACTTGGGAAGTTAAGTGATTTTCCTGAAATCCCTCAGGAAGCTAGATCCACATCTAGGAACACAACATGAGAATTCTAAGTCTTGGACCTTTCACCTGTGGCCACATCTCCCTGTCTCTATTTACTCAAGAAGTCTGCACATATGTTTTTCAAGTAAATATTTGGTTCTGGGGAGACTTAAGGGGGAAATGCTTCCAACCTCTGCCTGCTGAAGGTGCTGGATTGACAGTGCTGTTGACCAAAGTCTGTGATTTATCAACATGTTGCTGCAGCTTGAATAGCAGCTGTCCTAGTGTCCCTGTGGATCGCCAAGCTGCAGGCCGAGAGAACACATATTTACCAAAAGCAAAAAGAACTATTGTGGCTGGAACTCATATGTGTTTTCTGGAAGTACCCTAAATGAAATCAAGAATGGAACTCAAAGCATGGAAAAAACACCCTTCAAAGAGATAATAAAATAGCTTGCCAATGATGGGTAAATGTGAGTGTCCCATGAAAGAAACATGGATTTATGAGTCTCCAACATAAAACCTATGAAATTCATCCTCTGAAAAATATGCGGATTTCCCATCTGGCTTGAAAGATGCAATTATGATTTATATTGTAGTTTTAGACATGCCAGTATTTGTAAAACAGTGATTATTTGACCTAATGTGTTGAATGATAGTTATGGTTAAGCCAACCCTACAACTTCATTTTAGATGGGCCTTTCACAGTGAGAATCACAAATCCAAATATTTTAAGAGCTTGGTAAAAAACTCTTTGAGAATAATGACTGGTAGAATATAAAATTATGCATCAATTAAGGAGGGAGATACAGTCTGAGAAATGCATCTTTAGGTGATTTGTCATTTTGTCAACATATATGTAATTATACAAACTTAGGCTTATACCATTTAACCTATTGGAACTACCATTATATATGCTATCTATAGATGACTGAAAAGTCAATTTATAGGACTGTAAAGAGCATTGAGCTGTATTTTAGGGAGTGGTGGAGACTGTGGCAAACTAGAGCACTTAAGAACTTTCTAAAGGGTAAAGTGCCCACAGTTATAATCAAATGCTCGTCAGATCAGATTACAGGCTTAGTGTGGTCCGTTTGTCTGATTTTTCAAGAAAACATGGACATCCAGATTTTTATGTAAAAATATTCCAAGTTTTAAATGTTAGGAACCATTTTTAAAAAATTTACAGCACTATGTTTGCCAAGGAAAGCATATTCTACAGGACACATTCGAGATACATTGCCAGTAAGTTTCTTGAAGGCGACGATTTATGCGATGAAATACAGGAGCTTCTAGAGGGAGTTAGTAGAGAATCTCAGAACCACAGAGGAATGGGATGATTTGGTATAAGCCAGAGATACTCATATGATGCCTGCAAGAGCAGTGCATTGACTCATAAATAACAAGTCTATCAAAAATATTTCAAATAAGAGAAGAAGAAAGGAACTCAGGAGAGCTCACTGGGGTTATGTGTGCTCAAAAGAAAACAGGTTCTGTTTGAGTTCTGCAGGTAAGCGTGTAAGAGATTCTCTAGATTAAACAGGTGACTATAGAGTGTTCTCAACCTGGGTCACCTAGGGTCCACCTTGAAAGAAAACTAATTTGAACTGGTTAAGAACAAAACTTGTAACCATGAAGTAATTAAGTAGCCATTAAGTAGCCTGTGGCACATTTGATAAACGAGTTAGACGGTGCCAGGAGAACTAAACCAAGGGTACTGGGTACAAATACTGTGCTAGTCAGCACAGTCCTTGTAGCTCAGAGCTTTCTGACATCATTAATTGTTTCACTAGTAAGATCTTTGAATCTTATATTTTTAATTTTTATAAATATATTTCTAATTTTCATCTTTTCCCTAACACAGTGGTTGGCACAAGAGAAACTCAGTGAGTGATTGCTCAGTGCAGAAACCAGAGCCACATGAGAGCACATGTTTACTAAAGGGGACACGGGTCATTAGTGATCCAATTAGTAATGAATTTGGTGGCTAGTTCTCACTGCACTTTGTGCTCAGAGAAAAACTTAATTACTGTTCAATCTCCTATCATCCTCTCCTTGAATTCTTAGTAGCCCTCATTCTTAATTATTACAATTATCTCTCTGTCCTTCACCTTTAATCTAATTCTCTCTGTGCTTCTTGAATACTGATGAGATAGATTCAGAGGCCCCGTGGAGAATAAAAGTGGCAAAAGAAAAATTACAGAAACATGTAAATTTATAGGTCCCATGTCTGTAGCAGGAGATGGCCAAAAATTACTTGATAAGAAGCGAGCAGGGGGCCTCCCCGGTGGCGCAGTGGTTGAGCGCTGGGTTGCAAAGCTGCCCAAAGCCCCCGCGGCGCCGGTTCAATCCCCGGCTGCTCCCCAGCCACCGGAGGAGGGTCCCACATGGCGCGCAGACCTCTCCTGCCACCCACTGCTTCCCTCAGCAGTGTGCTTTGGTTCTTCTGCCTGCTCTGCTCCCCGCTCTGGCTCTGGTGAAGTCTCTCACCCTCCCGTGCTTCTGGCTGTACCCAGTGCTTGTATAAATGAATGAATGAATGGATGGATGAATGAATGAATGAATGAAGCGAGCAGGAAGGCAGGGGTTGATGGCCCTGCATTTTGGGCTGTGATTGTTAATCCCTAGTAAGCATCCAACATTTTTAGCTGCCTGTTTGTTACTCTTGTTAGCAAGTTATCTCCCCCACGTGTATTCAACAGATCAAGGCCCCTTAGCCAGCTATGTTTGGTAAAAAAGTCCTTAGAAAGGAGCGTTTCAAGGGTACCTGTTTTCAGTCACTGCAGGGAGCCTTTCTACTTTCCTATCTGCTGAATAAACTCACTAACACTCACTTCTCAAAGTCTATGGACTCAATTTTTGTGGCACAAGATAAGAACTTGCTGGCACCATGCAACATTAGTGTCCCCTGGAGGTGGAGAGCACTGCTTTTTCATGGTGTTCTTCAATAACGTCATCAACACATATTGGTTCAGCTCTCTGACCTCAGGTCCCAAGACCAAATTTCCAGTTTCTGTTATGAACTGAGTGGTTATGCCCTCTGCCCCACCCCAGTTCATATGTGGAAGGCTTAACTTATGTGGCTGTGTTGGAGATGGGGACCCTAAGGAAGTAATTAAGCTTAAATGAGGTCATGGGGATGGTCCCCTGATCCTATCACATTCCTGTTCTTATGGAACAAGAGAGAATGCTCTAGAGAGTGCCCTCTCCTACCTCTTCCATGGAGAGCAATGCAGCCATGGAGGAAAGGTCATGTTAGCTCACAGTGAGATGGCAGCCACCTGAGTCACAAGAGGAAGAGAACTCTCAAGAACCAAATTTGTTGGGACTTGATCATGTACTTCTAACCCCAGAATTATGAGAAAAGTCTTATCAGTTATTTAAGTCTCTCCATATGTGTTATTTTTTTATAGCAGTCTGGGGCTCCCCATTTGTAGCTCAGAGTTTCATCATTTCTTGTTTAATATTTCTCTAAATTAATCTTTAAACTCTGTTTCTCCAGACTCAAATTCATCTTGTACCTTGCCCTCATAGTTATTGTTCTAAAACATCTCATCACACACCAGTTCTGATTAAAACGCTTTCATCTCCACTCAATTCTAAATTCTTTAGTTCAACATAGAGTCCTCCACTGAAGAGGATGTCATCCAGAAGAAGATGGGAAGTGATCTTGTATTGTATATCCCTAAAATATTATTCATTGTTCTTAACTGAAACTATGCTGGTTGATTAGTAAATCCCCACTTCCCTCTGACCCCGGGCCCTGGAAATCACTTTTCTACCATTTGATTATATGAATTTGACTATTTTAAGTGACTCAAGTAAGTGGAATCATACAGCATTTTGGCATTTGTGATTTGCTAATTTCACTTAGCATAATGTCTTCAAAGTTCATTGATGTTATCAACTATTGCAGAATGTCTTTGTTGCTTAAGACCGAGTAATATTCCATTGCACGTAAATGGCACATTTTCTTTATCCATCACCTGTTGATGGACATTTGTCATAATGTTTATTACAGGTGATTTCCAGATGACTAGTGAACATATGCACCAAAATTGACCTTAACTCTAGAAATGATGGAAATAAGCAAAAAATATAATCTCACTCACTGAGCTATAGGACATTGCTTGTGGACTCAGGAGGAGGCTCTGCTTTCAGACTTCACCTCACACAATGTGGCCTTGGGCAAGTAACTTTAATTTGCCAAACCTTTGCCTCTCTGTTAAGTGTATAATAATAATAGTAATAATAATAACAATAATGATGATAATAGTTAAGTAATACTAACTTGCTTTACAAAGTTACCATAAGAGTTAGATAAGGTAAAGTGTTTACTTAGCACAGTGCCTGATGGTAGTAAGTACTAGGTAAATGTTTATGCTGATATTAGTGATAGCCATGGTAGTCGCAAAGGTGTTTAGAATTCCAGGGCTCTTAAACCTACTTTTGGAGAAACACTGACCTAAGCTCCAGGCAATCTGGCTTCCTCCAGCTCATTGAATGGACCAGGCACATCCTACCTTGGACCTTCCCTTTGTGATTCCCTCTTCCTCCTACTCTGCTGCCCGGCATCTGCACATTTTGCTCATCAGTTCATTCAGACCACCTTCTTGGGGAGGGCAGCCCTGACCATCTCATCTTCATTTCAACACCCCCCTTCCAGTGCCAACACTTTATCTCCTTCTTACTGGTTTATTTCTCCTCATGATGCTTGTTACAAACTTACAGTTTAATAACCGTAACTCTAACCCTAACCCTAAACTTGTCCTTTAGTATCTCTTTCTCCAACTACATGAAGCATGGGATTATGGGGTTTTTGCCTTTTATGTTCCCTAACACTTAAGGCTTCCCAATAAATATGTACTGAATGTCAGAATAAATACAGTAAGCAAGGTATTCAACCTAATATTGTACATACTGTAAACATGGTATGTTCCTTAATAGTCTTCTCGAATTTTTCACTATTTATTTTAAAAAAGAAAAAAAAAAGCCAGCTCTTGTATGTATAGGATCATTGAGAAAGTTTTACAAAATTCCTTACATAGGGCTCCCCTGGTGGTGCAGGTGGTTGAACACCATGCAGTGAAGCTGTCCACAGCCTCTGCAGCATCATTTTGATCCCAGTCGGTCGGCGAGGGTCCCACATGGTGAGCAGACCTCTCCTGTCTCATCCGCTGCTCCCCTCAGCAGTGTATTTCTTCAGTCTGCCTGTTCTGTGTCCGGCTCTGTCTCCGGTGAATCCTCTCACCCTCCTGCGAATATGGCCTGTACCACAGCTCTTATATAAATAAATAAATAAATCTTTAAAAAAAAAGATGTTTAGAAAACATTTAAAAAAAAAATCCCTTACATATACGGTATGTAATTCTAAAAAGCAGAAGGATACTAAAACCTTTAAGAAAATTAAATGATGGGAAAACTGGTTTAGATTGAAAATTATTATTAGTATTTTTAAAAAGATTTATTTATTTATGCATACAAGTGGTGGGGTGTAGGCCAGAGTTACAAAGAGGTGAGAGGATTCACCAGAGACAGAATGGGGAGTCGAACAGGTAGATCCACTGAAATAAACTGCAGAGGGGAGCAGCAGGTGAGAAAGGAAAGGTCTGCTGCACCATGTGAATCATCTCCCTGGCCAGGGATAGAACTGGTGCTGCAGTGGCTGCAGATAGCTTCCTAGTGCTGAGACCACCACCATGGCGGTCCTAGATTGCAAATTATTATTATAAGTTTTCAGATCTGGCTCAGGAACAGCTATGTTATCTGAACCACCCATGTTGTGAAAGTTAGGCCTGGCTGCTGCTAACAAGGGAATGAGGGAGCTCACTGTTTTTAGAGTAGTATTTTTGACATTAAGATGAAACAAATTAGGTTTAAAATTTAAAGTAAAAATAAGATATTCTGTAATAATTTAAAAATATATTTAAATTTAAAAAATAATAGGCTGGCTGATACCACTGATTTTATTAGGCACTTATATCTCAGAAACAATTCACAATGGTGCATTTGTGGTATCTTGCCTTATGACTGGAAAACATTGATTATTTTCTTTGTTTTTAATTTTTCTTAATTTCTTTATTTAAGATTTATTTATGCATGTGATAACTGGGGTGTAGGTCAGAGGTGTGGTGGGTAACAGGATTCACCAGAGACAGAGCAGGGAGCAGAACAGGCAGATTTACTGAAATACACTGCTGATAGGAGCAGCCGGCAAGACAGTAGAGGTCTGCTCTGCCATGTCGGTCAGCTCCCTGGCAGAGGATCAAATTCATATCACAGTGGCTGGTGATAGTTTGATAGCACTGAGACTTTAACCCATGCACCACCAGGGAGGCCCCAACGTGATTATTTTCTTATTTGTGTTTTCCCCACTAGTGTAATTTTTTCACATATATCGATCAAATTGTGATTTGGTGGGAAAGATACAGCATGGAGATAAATTTGGCTTGGGGGCCTATCACTTTAATGAAGTCACAATGGCCCAAAATAGGGTTTTCAGACCAAAAATAACTGTGCCAGGTAATTCAGAGTTGATTGTCTAAGAGAACTAACAAAATGAGACATACTAACTAAATAGTTTGGGTAGACAGAGATGATTATGGGTATTAATTCATCCTCAACATTTACTTTGTGTGAGTTCTTGGTGTTATACAAGCTGTCAAGTGAGGGACAGAAACTCTCTCCCAGTGGGTGAGCTCTGAAAAAAGCTGAAACCAGAATTAGAAGCTTTGGTTGTTGAGTTTTCACAAACTCTACAGGTATCATTCAGGTGTCACCCAGGTCATCATCAAGGAAGGTGATTTGTATCCATCTTCTTCACTATGGTGACAGTCTGTCATCAAGGGAATAGGCCATGGCTGAGTGAATATGATCAATCTCTAGTTCTTTGGAATTGTTCCATTTAAATGATTCATTTTGTTCTTTTTTTTTTTTTTTTTTTTTTAATTTTTTTTGATTCATTTTGTTCTTAAACATTTCTCTCAATACGTGCAATACAGTTGATCAGATTTGAGCTTGCCAAATTGCGAACACACTTCCAGGCCCAGACTCCTGGCGATGATTGTTCCTGGGCTCTCACCATTACAATGAATTGCCTGGAATCTCTTCAGCTCCTCACCTGCAGACGCTGTGCACGGCAGGAGCAAGCTTGCCCAAATAAAGGCTGGGTCTCGGGTAGCCATAGCTGTCCACTGCTTCATTTGATCTGGCTTCTGTGTGCTTTGCCTGAAGGATTACAATGATGTCTAGCTGGCCTACCCTGCAAGGCCTCATGGACACCTTCTCCCAAGTGCATTGGAGTTATATTAAATCATGTCTGGGCTCTCAAGGCCAAGCTAGGTGCAGTGTCATTTGGGGACTATTTTCAGAGGCAATATAGTCAGTCATGCAGTGATTTCTTACCTCATAGTGTGGGTATCAGCCAAATACAGTTCCAGATGGTATTTAAAAAGTAGCATTTTGAGCTTTTTTGTCTTTTATAGTTCTTACAGGTGAGAGAAGTGGTAAACATAGGACCAGAGTCTTGCAAGTGGTCAAATTGAATTCAGATTAGTTCATACTCAGAAATTGATCAGAAACATGTTTTCTTGCCACCAGAAGAGAGGACAAATGGCAGGAAATGTAAAATTTGTGCATTACCATGCTTCAGCACATGACTTGCAGGAATGAACCTGTCATTGTATTCAGGTCCACAGGAGTTCTTAAGGGACAAGCTTAAGAAAACTAAAGAATAGACAAATTATAACCTGTAAATGTTCTGGGTGTAAATAACTCAGTTCCCAAACCATCTTTATAAGTGTGTTTTTTACTTTAATTCTAAAAAAGTAGTAGGAAATTGTTATAAATTAAAAGAATTGTTATAAATTCTTCAGAGATCACTCAAAATGCTATCTACCCCTTTGAAAAAACTTAATCTTAGAAAAATAACAAACTGAGTCCAAAAGCCAACGTATTTTCTTGTGGTACCTTTGATATATGCATTTCTGTTTGGAAAAAAAAAAAAAAAAAACTTCCGGGCCTCCCCGGTGGCGCAGCAGTTGAGCGCTGGGTTGTGAAGCTGCCCGCAGCCTCTGCAGCACCGGTTCGATCCCTGGCTGCTCCCCGGCCACCAGAGGAGGGTCCCACATGGCACTGCCGCCTGCTGCTCCCCTTAGCAGTGTACCTCAGTCCTTCTGCCTGTTCTGCTCCCCGCTCTGGATCTGGTGAATTCTCTCACCCTCCCACGCATCTGACTGTACCCAGTGCTTGTATAAATAAATAAATAAATAAATCTTTAAAAAAAAAAAAAAGCTTCCTTAGAAGACTTCTTACCCTAAATTTGAATTTTTCTTGCTCTCACTCATCTCTCTCAAAGTAAATGATGGAATATATTTTATTGTTAAAAGTTTAGATCTCACAATTTCTATGGTGTATTTCTGTGTTGTAAATATTTTTAATTATAGAATACACAGATTTTCAAAAGTTAGGTATTGGTCTGAGAACAGAAGTTTATTTAAGTAGGAAAGAAATATACTTTAATTAAATTTTTAAAAAGCAGAAATATGTGAACCTCCTGTCCTTTTGTTGGTACAACTTGCCACATTCAATTATTTGTCTTTTAGTATAAGCTTTGAAAGCTGAATGTTAAGCTTGACATTGGAATGCAATGCCATTTAGTAGATGCCTTTGATCACTGTATTTATTTCAATATCAATATTCAAGAGTTTGAATTTGGAATCACTAGTACCTGCCTTGATTATAACAATATAACTTGTGAAAGAAACGAACTTACCTTTGGTATGTTTTCATCCCAAGATCATTGACTTTTTTCCTCCTCTTGCTAGTTTCTTTCTGCTTTGATTTAATCAATTTTAAATTACAAAGTCATAGCAGCTCTACAAAAATACACATAACAAGATTTCAGAATTACACTTTTATGTCATTTGGTAAGATATAAGTCATTTAAAAATATTTAGGGGAAGGAGAATGAGGGGGCATTGACAAGAAAATTGTGATACACCATGAAGCAGTCCTGTCCTCTCTAGGCTGACAATGCTTCCATTCATTTATCCAGCACTAGGGAATATTGTCTTCCTTTCTTCTTGGAGTGTGAGTTGGCCAGAGAGAAAGAGGAAGAGAGAAGGGCAGCAGAATCCTCTCTAAATCGATGAATACCTTTTCAGCTGACAGACTGGCTCTCTGTCAGTGTGGATTTTGTGAAAAAGAAAACTGAAATAGGCTTTAAATTGTGACTGGTATTCCTTTGCTATTAAGATCTTTTGTCTGTTCTTAACATTGAAAATCATGGCAATTAGTTGATAATTCATTTGATATTTTCTTATATTCTTTTTCTACTCTGGCATGTAAAATTAAATTTCAAACTGCTTCAAAAGTGAACATATATCCCTCAATAAGCTAAATGTTCAATAACATTTAAAATTTCAAAGGACTCTATAGCATTAAAATTTTCCACCTACAAGATGATACTTTTTATAATATAGTTCTGGGCCTCCCCTGGTGGCACAGCGGTTGAGCACTGGGCTGTGAAGCTGCCCGCAGCCTCTGCAGCGCTGGTTTGATCTCCAGCCACTGGGTGAGGGTCCCACATGGCGCACAGACTTCTGCCACCCGCTGCTCCCCTCAGCAGTTTACTTTGTCAGTCTGCCTGTTCTGTTCCTCGCTCTGGCTCTGGTGAATTCTCTCACCCTCCCATGCTTCTGACTGTATGTACCCAGTGCTTGTATAAAAATAAATAAATCTTAAAATAATAATAATAATAATATAGTTCTGTGACCATTCGCAGTCTATGTTATCACATAGCTATAAAAGAAAACCAGAATTTTATAAAAATATTTTTAATAAACTTATAACCAATAATAATACTTTTGGATTAATTTTGGAAAATAGTCTGTAGAACAAGGTACTCTCTATCATGAGAACCCAATAAATATGGGCCAAATGATAGAGTAATACTGTAGGATCCCTCTGCATGGATTTCTTGAGACATTCTCTATGGAGTCTTCAAGTAACTTGAAATTTAGAGTTCTATGAAAGTAGATAAAATATTAAATAACAGTATCCAACATTGTGTGCCAGTAAAAAAAAGGGGGGGAAAGTATATAATGGTTTTCTAAGAACAGATGAAAGTGGCATTGTTATTGCTAAATTAACAGTGCTCCTGTAGACCATAGAAATAATTATATCATATTTTTCTTGGTCACTAATTGATTTTGCAAGTGTCTTTTTTCATTTTATAACTGACTTACTAGAAAAAGTGGTGAACCATAAAGGGTCATTTCCTTGAAATAAAAAAAAAAAGAGTACAAGTCCCTTGCAATTTTATTTGGGTACTAATCAAAGCCAAACCCTAAACCTTTCCCAGAACTTGAAACAAATATAAGTACTAACACAAACCAAAGCAGGAACTCAGGGGAGAGATTGTTCCTCTTAATTCTTTATATTTTTATTTGCATAGCCCAACTGCTCATTTAGATTTAACCTGCTTTTTTTTTTTCATGGATGTACTATTAGCCCTCTATTGTGAAATTTCAGGGACCAGCATGTTGAAAAAGCAATCCTGGAAGGCTCGTATTCTGGTCCTGTGTGCATAAGACCCCTTCCCACAGAGGCCAAATGGACTTCTAATGGTACAATCTAATAGTACGATGACGCTAAAATCCACAAAGACAGATTATATTATTATCCTTCTTGAGATCCAGAAAGTCTTTGCCAGGCTGCTAAATCACTGATAAGGTAAACTTTTTATTCATTTCATAGAATGATAATTGAATGAAGTGACTTCCAATTGAAAACTAAGAGTATCAATCTAAGAATGAGTGTTTCCTAGCTATGCCTTAGTAGGATTATTATCATAGTCCAGTTGTCCTATTGTCTTTTGAGCCTGTAATAAAAAAATACAAGATAATTTAGGCTTAGTGATTGAAAACAAGCATACCTTTAAAGGGGTAGCAGGGACAGGTGGCTGATGTCAGAGTTTCTGTTCCCCTTATTCAATATTGAATTGTCATTGGGAAGTGAGGCCAACTAGAGACCACATTTTCTAGCCTCTTGGCATCTAATTAGAACAGTAACTAGTTCTAGCAAAAGGAAATATGAATGGAAATGATACATGATATTCTGGGAACTGCTGAAAATCAGATGTATCTTCTCTAAGTTCTCCATACCTGTTCTGAGTGAGGCAGACTCCAAGACTCTACAAGAGGAAAGGAGACCTCAATGGAAGGAACACAGATTTCAGAATGACCCTGTGGTAGATGGGTGGAGGACAACAAAACTGGGACTCTCTATTAGCCTGGATCACGAACAAGACAGAAATATTTACTGTTAACAGAATTTTCAGGTTTTATCTGTTCTAGCATCTAGTATCACTATGGTAAATATAGGAGGTAAGTCAAATATCCCCAAAAAGGTCACTGTAAAATGGAAGATTCATTCCTGATTCCTGATTATGCTAAAAGTTTAATATTTGTGCAAGTGAAGGTATCTTTTGAGAGACATGTTAAGCCTGTTGGACATACAGTTAGAGAAGATGCACACATTCCTTGAATGCTGGTCCATTCCTATCCACTCCTTCTCAGAAAAAACAAAACAAAACTGTTTTTCTAGACATCTTAAGGTATTCCTAGGTATTCTAGACATCTTGATGTCATCCTAGGTATTTGACTCCTAGTCATCCTAGGTATCTGTCACCCTCCAATCTATTTTCCACATAATCCCCATCTCCTCCATGAAATTTTCTTTCCTTATGAATAAAGGAACCATGTCATTCTTTGAGCTCATAGAAATTGCCATCTGTGCAGTCTTTGTACTGCCTCATATACCACCTAGTAAGAGCACTCACAGCTTAAAATTATTTTTAATGAGTAAAAGCATTGTTTTTCCATATTGTAAGGTAATTGAGGGAAAGAGGAATAACATTTTTAAAACACAAGTAAATTAAAATGCTGGAAATAGGTGCATTTAGTCTTTTGTCTATGAGAAGATGACTGTAGAGGGAGAGAAAGAATTCAGAACATATACTTTACTGGAATATTGACCTCCATGGTAGAAGGTATTTAGTGTTCCACTTCAGGAGGGATATAGTAGTCACTGAGTCTTTTACCTTCCCGCAAAAATTAAAAGATTTATTTATAAGCAGCAAAGTGGAAAATTGATCAGAGCAGAGCAGGCATCTCGGGTAACTTTGAGTATCGAGCCCCTGAGTTACAGTCATCTTCCAAATTTGAGAATATATTTTCAGCTAATTTAGTCCCTAGCATTAATCTTATTTTGCCAGAGAGTGTCAATTGCAGTACCATTAGGATGGCAAGTTTTATGTGTTAATCCCACCTGAAAGTTGAAACCAGATTCATTCCACCCACAGTGCCAGGCATGTGGTAAACCCCATCCAGCCCTTGGATGGGACCACATTTCAGTGGACAAAACGTAATGTGAAGGCTCCACATTCTATTACCCAATTCTGAGGGCTCGGTCCGCCATGGTTAAGTATCAAATATCTATATTTATCAAACCAGATCTTAATCATTGTCAACTGTGCAGAAAGACCCTTAGAGATTTTTATATGCTCAGGAAATTCTCAGGTAAGCCTCTCTCAACAATGTAAGTCATGCCCCCTGTGTGCACATATACAAATAATAATTTGAAAGACCTATTTTTACATTCAGACAAATAATTTGGAGGGTGATTCCAAGATGAAACCATGGAAGAGAAACTTTGGATGAAGGCTTTAAGGCATCTCACACTTACATTGCCAAAGTAAGAGCTATGAATTTTCTTCCAGGCAGTTTAATTCAACTATTTTGAGTATATTTTGGAAAAGCTGAATTATTAACCCTATCTTTGCACATGTTTTGTTGGAGGCATTTTTTTTTCACTTTTTTTTTTTTTAAGATTTTTATTGATTGATATATACAAGCACTGGGTATAGTCAGAAGCGCAGGAGGGTGAGAGAATTCACCAGAGCCAGAGCGGGGAGCAGAGCAGGCAGAAGGACCCAG
The DNA here is from genome assembly GCF_964194135.1 of Talpa europaea. Taxonomy (NCBI): domain Eukaryota; kingdom Metazoa; phylum Chordata; class Mammalia; order Eulipotyphla; family Talpidae; genus Talpa; species Talpa europaea. Next base: position 22,810,157 of record NC_140074.1, on the reverse strand, counting down.
GTACACTGCTGAGGGGAGCAGCGGGCGGCAGGAGAGGTCTGCGCACCATGTGGGACCCTCCTCTGGTGGCCGGGGAGCAGCCGGGGATTGAACCGGCGCTGCAGAGGCTGTGGGCAGCTTTGCAACCCAGCGCTCAACCACTGCGCCACCAGGGAGGCCCTTTTGGAGGCATTTTTAAAAATGTGCATGATATCTGGTGTTCTTTCCTATAACACTGTAAGCTTCAAATTAACATGGGGCAATAATGCAGCATTGTTTAATTTTTCCAATTCTTCTTATTAGTGAAATACAGAGTACAAAAGCACATGTGCAAACTGAGTTAATATTTCTTTCCCCCAAATAAGTAAAATTTATTCATCTAGATTGCTTTTACTTACAAAAACTGATGTTATCTTCATTGAAGGAATTATTAGCTTAAAAATAATTCTGCCAAGTTTGAATCATTAATAAGACAACAGAAATTGGTGAAATGAAAAGGAAGTTTGTACTTGATGCAGTATGTGTGTGTGTGTATGTATTATGCTGGTGTAGAGGGGAAAAGGTTTGAAAATTTTCAACATAGAGTTCAATTTTTACCATATAATTTAAAAAAGTTTGGAAAAGATGTGATTCTCATCTACTTTTTTTATCCTAATACTACAATAACAACAAAACCCAAAATGAGTTCAATTGTTGCAAAGGAAGGAGACTATCATAAAAGATAGTAAGTGTATTTACCCACCATTTATTATATCATCCTTTTGCAGCACTACATTTGAGATTGTGTCAGCACTTCCATTATAAGCCCGTACTTTGAGGAATTTGGAATGTGGCCAAAAAAAGATCATTCTGAACTAAAAGTTGGCACAGAAAGTTTCCTCCCATGAGCAAAAGTTGTTTTCATTATTTCTTCTTCATCTTCGTCTTTTTTCCCCTCTCTTTACAAAACTCCATAAAACTTCATCTGGTTGCTTTTAAACTTGGATATCTGAAAAGTCAAGAGAGCCAACCCAGTGGTTTGAAAACAATACATCTTTTATCCATCTGGGCAGAATTTGTATTTGGTATTTTATATGAAGGAACCAATATTATTCAATTGGGAGTATTTAGAGAAAGAATAAACTAATTTCAAAAGTCCTTTTAGTCATTGCTTCTAATGTTAAAAGCAATGAAATGAGTGAGAGAGCTTAATCACTTATTCCCATTACCGTGTGTATTGCTTTATAGTTATTTATAAAAAGTGTTCTCCATAGCTCTCCTGCATAGTTTAAGTTTTATTTATGTATAATTTACATATGATAAAATTAATCTGTTTTAAGTGTACAGTTCTAATAGTTTTGGTAAATGTATAAAGTCATCCAGTTACCACCAACTACAATCAAGTTTCAGAACAATTCCATCACCATAGAAAGTTCTCTTATTCCAATTAGTGTGTTCTCACCACCAGCCCCAAACCAATCCTAGATAGCTGCTGATCTTTCTGTCACTTCAGATTTATTTGCCTTTTTGAAATTGAAGATAAATAGAATCAGATGATACAGAATTTCTTGTGTCTATGTCTGACTTCGTGACATAGCATCACATTTTTGAGGACCATCCATGTCCTTACATCTATCAATAAGCCATTCTTCTTTATTGCTGAGTAGTATTCCATTGTTTGGATGTAACAGAATTTATTAACACATACATGTAGAATATAAGTAGTATATTTTTGATTGATCTTCATCATTCTAAGAAATTCCTCTTTTTCTCTAGCAATATTATTTGTCTCAAAGTCTATGTTTTCTACTAATATTGGCTCTCTAGTTGTCTTGTGCTTTTACTCTACATGGAATATATACTTAGATATTAATATTATTAATATACTTAGATATTACTTTTTAAAAATATAGCCTGGTAATCTCTATTTTTATTGGACTATTTAATCAATTCACATTTCAATGTTATTATTGTTATGAGTAAAGTCTAACATTTTGCTGTTCTCTTTTTGGCCCCTATGTTCCTCCTTTGTATCATTATTTTGTATTAACCAAATATGTTTAGGATGCCATTTTAACTATATTTCTTTGATTTACTTTTTGTGATTACTCTAGAGATAGTAGCTCACACCTTCAAAATCTGCTTGAAATTAACTGACTGCCATTAAAATATAGGAGCTATCAGTATATTTCTCTCCCTTGCTTTGAGTAATTTTGTTATCCATTTTATATCTTTATAAGTGACAAACCTAACAATGTAGTGTTATGATGATTGAATAGCAATATATCTCTTAAAGAAGTTAAATGCAAATGTTATAGATAATACACACACATATATAACCATACACATGTGTGTATATATGTATATTTGCATCTCTCAATTTCTTTAAAAGATATATCTATATATAGATAGATCTACACATACACAAACAACACATGTGAATGCGAGCATATACACACAAACACACACACATTTCTGGTGCTCCTTATTCCTGGCTGTGAAGTTATAACAGTCTGTTGTCATTTCCTTCCATTTTGAGAAATCCTTTTACAATACCACAGGTCTGCTAGTGACAAATTCTTTTATCTCACAGTGTCTGTAGTCTACCCTCTGCTTTCTAAGATAGATTCAATGGGTGCAGAATTCCTTGTTGACAGTTGTTTTGTTCATAAGCACTTTGAATATGTGTTAACACTGTCTTCTGGCCTCCATGTATATGATGTATTTTTATTGTTCTTCCCTTGATGCTTTTAAGAACTGTTTCTTAATTTTTGCTTTCAGTATTGTAACTGAACTGTCAAACTAAAATGTGTTTTTCTTTGAATTGTTCTACTGCGGTAACTATTGAGCATCTTAGGTAATATGAATTAACTCAGTCAATTAATAAGTTGGTTGATATTAATTTAGTTGACTTTCTATATTTAATCTTAGTTAATATATTTTTTAAGATTTATTTATTTTTATACAAAACTGGCGTATAGGCCAGAGGCGCGGGAGGGTGAGAGGATTCAGCAGATATAGAGTGGGGAGCAGAACAGGCAGATGGACCGAAATACACTGCTGAGGGGAGCAGCAGGCAAGACAGGAGAGGTCTGCACAACATGTGTGTTTCTCCCTGGCCGGCTGGGAATCAAACCCGTGCTGCAGAGATTGCAGACAGCTTCACAGTGCTGCGCTCAAGCTGCTCAGGCACCGGGGAGGCCCTTAGTTAATATTTTATAACACATTTGGTGAGTTTTAGATGTTATTTCTTCTAATTTTTTTCTGCCCCTTATAATATGTCTTTGCCTTTTGGTATTTCTATGACATACGTATTGAAATACCTCAGATACATAACTAGGTTAATATTTCTTCAATATTTTTTGTCTATGATCTTTAACTTGAATGCTTTCTGTCTTTAAGTTTACTAATGCTTATTCTCAAATTTCTTTTTAAGCACATTTTGGTTTAGGTTTCTATTAGATTGTTGTTATAATTTCTCTTTGTAGATACTCTGTATTTATTAGTAATACCATCTTTTTTTCTTTGAAACGTTCTTAAGGTCTTTGAAGTTTTTGTTAAATCCAATAAAAGGGTCAACTTGTACTCGATTTCTACTGAGCTTTTTCTTCTTTCTATGAATATGAATCACACTTTATTTTTGTTTCTTTAAATATCTAGTTATTTTCGGTGATATGCAGACTTCTAAATGTGCTCATTTGTCTCTATACTAGGAAGGTGTTAGTGATTATTTTGCTTTGCTTTGTAGGTAACTAAGTTTCCTGGACTAAAATCTGTTCTCTGCCTCTTCCCTTTTTTTTTTTGAAAGCATGACGTCCTAAGCACCTCCTTTATTCCTGTATGATTTAGCAGCAACCCACCCAATAACTGGGCATAAATTATGCCCAGAATCTCAGACCAGTAATGTTTCTATTCTGGTTATTAATCTGTGTGGGTGTTAAGGACACTCAAAGGCACAGCATATTCTTAAGTGTCCCTAGGCTTCAATTTTTGTCAGGCACACATAGCTGTTAGCTAGTGGTATGGAGAATTTTCTGTCAAAGCACTTTCAGTACTCTCTCAATTCTGAACTCCCCTCTCCTTTAAATTCTTAGTTGCTTTGCCACCTGCCCCAGCTCAATTCAAGTCCATCATCTCAGCTGGTAAAGTTGTGGATTTTTGCCATTCAAACTTGAGTAATAATAGTATCATACATTCTTATTATTAATCAAATACATAGTAGTTTACCATAAATAAACATTTATCAAACTGTTGCTAGCTTTTGCCTATTTCCAGCTTTTAAGATGACCACTTTGTGAGTAATTTCATCCAGTTTTATATTTGTTTTCCACTAAGAGAAATTGCACAGCTTTATTATACTGCTCATACCCAAAAACTAGACTTGTACCTATTTTATAAAGTGAAGTGAAAAAAATTGTCTGTTGTTTCTTTGTATAGATTGTCATTAGAAAAAAAAGAAGAAGAAAGCAAAAATACCTATTGTTGAATTTGAATTAAAATGAATAGGTGATTTTCTGAGGGCAATTTGGAGAGAGCCAAATCTTTTGATCCAATCTTTAAATTACAAATACCATTTAACCTAGCTATTCACTTCCAGGAATTAACCTAAAGAATAATTAGAAATGTGACCAAAATTAGCAGTATTTATAATGGAGGAAAATTGGAAGGAACCCATATTTCCAACAATGAGCTTTTCAGTAAATCTGTAAAATGTAGAAATAGTGTTATGGGGTGGTGGATCTGTTTATTACTCTCTGAACAAAGCAAGGCACAAAGCAATATAGCAATATATTTCCAATACTTTTCCACTTGTAAAAGTTTGTATAGATAAATTATAAAATATATGTAAGGATGTATAACAAATCTGTAAGGATATATAATGAAAAGTGGCAGCATCACTAGTTCCATAAAAAGCCCCATGGTTATGAAATCTCATTAAATAATTTACATAGACTGCTTGGTTTCCATATTGTGATTCATATGTAAAGAGAGAAAGCTAAGAAAGTGCTTATGTTACCAGATAAGGGTATTATTTTAAACACAAAGAGATACTTTCAGCAAATAATCTGACAGTTTATTTCTCCTCACTAACATCCTTAACCTGTTTCCCCCCTCAGTATTTTCATAACAGTCTACACCTGAGGTTTATAATATTATACTACATTATTGCAGAAAGAAATGGCTCTTTCTGTTTGAGACAAAAGTAATAAGACAATAGATTTTTTTTTAAAGATTTATTTTTATTTATTTATACAAGCACTGGGTACAGTCAGAAGCGCGGGAGGGTGAGAGAATTCACCAGAGCCAGAGCAGGGAGCAGAGCAGGCAAACTGAAGTACACTGCTGAGGGGAGCAGCAGGTGGCAGGAGAGGTCTGTGCACCATGTGGGACCCTCCTCCGGTGGCCGGGGAGCAGCTGGGGATTGAACCAGCGCTGCAGAGGCTGCGGGCAGCTTCACAACCCGGCGCTCAATCGCTGAGCCACCGGGGACGCCCAATAAGACAATAGATTTTTAAAAGGATAATTAGTGTTTGTGAATAGTTCTCATTTATTTTCTATTGTTCCAACCTTAAATTGTATTGCATAATAATTTTAAGAACATTAAAGGAAATTATTAAAAATAGAAGAATACATGATAATGCCATCACGGTTGCTTTCATTTTGCATTTCCATTCCATACTGACAGTAGCTGACAGGATTGCCAGGGCTCTAACCACTGCAGTTTATTTGATTGTGGTATTGTTCCCCCTTTTAAATATATCTCTATTTTTTGGATACTCTTCATAGCTCAATGTTTGTGGCCCTCATTTTTCTCATTCAAAAAAGGATTGTACTAGCTGATTTTGAAAATAATTTAAGTGGTAAATTGTATGAGTCTAAGTTGGAGGGAGTAGTTTACCAAAACCCAAGGAAAGAGATAGTAGGAACCGAGATAGCAGGATAATGCAAAAGCCATATAATGATCATAGTGCAAAAACCATGTAATCAAAGCAGCAGAGTGGTATGCAGAGTTTTGTTGAAATAGTTTCCAAAGGACCCTGGGTCCCATTCTCAGGGTAGATTGCTCACTAAGTTGGGCTGAAGCTACAGTAAGCCAGAGAGGCAATTACCACAGAACTCAGTGACCTCACCTCTGGCCCTGGCAGAAGTCATAGTGGGGAGAAAAGACTGACTTACTGGTCCACCGTTGTCTCTGAGTTCCTTCTTCCATTTAAATTTCTCTCGTTTTGATTCCAGTGCTGGCCCACAGAGAGAGGTGGCACTAATTCTTCCTTAAATATTTTTGCCCAAGTGTGACATCTCTTTCCTTGATTTCCCAAAATGGGATGTAACTTTTGACAAAGTTTCTGCTTTATAATTCAAAGGGAAATAGCATGAAATAATACTATGGTTGCAAAGGAAAACAATATAATGAGTTGTTTTTTCTACTCTATAAGAGTATTATAGCAAATAGAGATTGCATTCTTTTGAGAAGAAAATTTGTAAATTCTTCAGAACAGATTCAAACAAAGTAATTTCTTTTTTTTTTTTAAGATTTATTTATTATTTATTTTTTAAGGTTTTTTTTTAGATTTATTTATTTATTTATTTATTTATTTATACAAGCACTGGGTACAGTCAGAAGTGCAGGAGGGTGAGAGAATTCACCAGAGCCAGAGTGGGGAGCAGAGCAGGCAGAAGGACCAAAGTACACTGCTGAGGGGAGCAGCGGGCGGCAGGAGAGGTCTGCACGCCATGTGGGACCTTCCTCCGGTGGCTGGGGAGCAGCTGGGAATCGAACCGGCGCTGCAGAGGCTGCGGGCAGCTTTGCAACCCAGTGCTCAACCTCTGCGCCACCGGGGAGGCCCAGATTTATTTATTTTTATACAAGAACTGGGGTACAGGCCAGATGCATGGGAGGGTGAGAGGATTCACCAGAGACAGAGTGGGGAACAGAACAGGCAGACTGACGAAATACACTGCTGAGGGGAGCAGTGGGAGAGACAGGAGAGGTCTGCCACGCCATGTAGGATTCTCGCTGGCCGGCTGGGATCAAACCCGCACTGCAGAGGCTCTGGACAGCTTCACAGTGCGGTGCTCAACTGCCTGCGCCACCAGGGAGGCCCAAGAAAGTCATTTCTTAATAGGAATTTGCCCATTCCTTCCAGCACCAAGAAGACTGGACATAAAAAAAAAAAAAAGACTCAAAACAAATATCTTTAATGGACAGTTATAGCCTGGATTCTCCAAGTTGCTTCATAAGAATCAAAAGTGTCTATAATGAATGTCCTTATCACCACCCCCATTATGTCAGATACTAAAGCTGACTCTTCCTTGAAAGTTGCTTTGCCAGAGGACTGTCTTTTCCTGATGTAGTAGGGGAGTGAAGAAAGCAGGAAGAGCAAGATGACAAAAATTTGATAAATGACAGCCGAGATGAGACCTTCATTCCTACCATGTGAAAGATGATTAGAATTAAACCGTCTTGGAAGAGTTCTTCCCCCCAAAAAGCTAATAACTATGATGAAAACTTGGGTTACGGTAAGGAAGGCATCAATCCTAGGATGAATCTCTTTTTGGGGACTATGAAGCAACAGGATCTTCCCGAAACCAATAAATGCACCCAACAAAAGAAATAGGATCTGAAACCAACCACACAGCCAGAACCTGTGCCATCCAGCACTAGACTTAGAAATTAAAACAACCGAGTCACCACAGGCAGTGTTCCCTTGTCTTCCTATTCCATTGTGGAGTATGAAGGACCCAGGAGTGAATGTTGATTTGTGAATTTGGTAAGAAATTAGATCTTACCCCAAGTCATCTATCTAGAGCAACAGAAGACTGAGGAAGAGAAGAACAAAGCTCAAAATTAAACATAAGATTCAAGTTCTGAAGTGAGTGAGGCTCAATTCTTTTCTTTCATAAAAATCATCTTTTATGTGATCTAGTACTTATTCGTAGAAAAGCACAGTGAATTCACACATTGCTAAATATATATATATATATATATATATATTATATGGTAATTGTGGTACAGAAATGGGAGTGGCTTCTTTTTTTTTTAAATCAAGCTATTGAACTGAGATGATGTAGGGGACCAGAAATTGTGTGGGCTAAACAGTAAGACTTCAGTAGCAACAAACAGAAAATGCAATTTATTGGTTAGTATGGAGAAGAAAAGTGATAATTTGTCAAAGAAAGGAAAATAAAACAGAGAAGTTCTTAGTTCACACTCTAGCTGTACTTCATTCCCTGTCACTCCCTAACCCTGCTCTTGAGAACCAGAATGAAGCTCTGTACTCACAAATAGTAATTACTGGAAAATTAAAGCAGATTTCATATTTATACCTGAAAAAGCCAAGATCTTTCAATAGCAAGTGATTCCTCAGGCAGTAAGACCCATTTTACAAAATAGAGATTCTTAAGCTGTCATTCATTCATTTTCTCAGCACATATTTACCGAGTATCTGCAGTATGATGGATGCTGTTCTAGGTGAAAATAAAGCAGCAAATATGACTTGTAGGGATTGTCCTTTCAACATGCAATTTTGAAGTATATAGTCTGGTGTCCAAGGAGTTTGAGACATTTCATAAACACCTTATGCGGACTCTGTTTTTCCTGTCTTTGTATTCACAACTGAAGATCTGTCTGCTGGATTCTTGCCACCATTACAATCAAGACCAAAAATTGACCTCCCCAATCCTCTGACACTCACTGATATGGAGACACTTCTCTCACTAAGGGAATCTCTTGAAGTTCTTTTTGTAGTCCAAAACACATAACCTCTAAGTACTATGAATGACTTTACCATTTAGGTAAGATTCTGCCCCTTTACCCAAAAATGTACTTTTACTTTTTCTAGCCAGTAAGTATCAATCATACAAAACTCTCATCTATATTTCAAGACTAACAGGCTTAAGGTAAAATGAATTGTGTGAAATAGGTTGTGGAGGCAAACAGAACTGAGACTTAGATGCAGGGCTTGGTCTGCCATAGATGGACCAGTCTGAATTAGGCCAGTGTCAAGTACTACAACATTACAGAAGGAAGGAACTAGTCATTTGGTAAATAAAATATGAATCCTAAGAAATACCTGGATTTGGACTCTCAGTCCCTAAAGGAAGCTTTAGGAAACTATCCAAGAACTATTAAAAATTTCAAACTAAGTTCAGATCCTGGGCAGGGATGGATCAGGTAAATAGCAAGTAATCCAAAGAGAGCCAACTCAGTTAGACATCTTGGGGTCTAGAATTCCTGGGGGAAAAGTAAGGTCAATAACAGTATGATTAAATAGTAAGGAAGTGTTAATAATAAACTAGAGAAACAGGCAAGTTCTTAATCTTAGGGGTTTAAGGCTAGTCTTAGTTGTTGAGAAATTGAAGATGTCAGAATTAAGTAGAATCAGCTGGGAAAAAAAGAGAAGGTATATTTATTGAGGAACTGATAAGTACCAGACATTCCTCCGAACTTGTGTTTGTCTCTCAGAAACTCTGTAAAGAAGGTGGTATCTTCTTCCTCACATCCTCCTTCAAACATGTCACAATGATGTGCCAAGTACTTTCTTAGGGGTGAGCAAACTGAGCCCCAGAGAGTTAATAACAAGCCAATGATCACATGGCCAGGAAATTATAGAGCCTGCAATAGAATGCAGGTCTTTTTGACCCCCCTCTGAAGTCAATTTTTCCCACTTCATTTTGCAAAAAGATGAAAGCAGGAAATCATTATTTCATGTATTCTTAGTCTATGGGACGCAAATGGCATTCTGAAACTGGGACTGAATCATACTCATAGTGGCTGGAATCGCAGGACTGCATGGTTTTTATAGTCATCACACCAGCCATTGAGGATGCCTAAAGCGTCTACCACTAGACTCAATCCTTTGAGTTAGAATTTGGCACATGGTCCCCATATGTATTAATAAGTAGGATATGTTAATGAGGATAGAATCAGTTATTAAGCAACAAAATGCCAGATGACTAGGGTTTTATGCACCAAGTAGACAGAGAGGAATGGCTGTTGTTTAGATCAGGATTAACAATTCATTTTTTGGTAAAGGGTCAGAAAATATATATTTTAAGCCTTGTAGGCTATATGGTATCTGCCACAACTCCTCAACCCCACCACAGTATTCCAATGAGACTTTATAAAAAAATCTGAAAGTTGGATTTGATCCAAAGGTTGTTGTTTGCAGTCTCCTGGTCTAGCAACCTGTAGTCTCACACAGTGGAGATAAATACTTAATAACTACCAAGTAGTTAGAAGTTAACTTGAAAACTTATGCTAATGAAACTGATAGGCAGCCATTGTCTTTATTTTTAAAGATATTATTTATGCATACAAGAACTAGGGTACAGGCCAGAGGTGTGGGGAGTGAGAGGATTCACCAGAGACAGAGTGGGGAACAAAACAGGCAGACTAACTGAAATATACTACTGAGGGGAGCAGCAGGCCAGACAGGAGAGGTCTGCTGTGCCACGTGGGTAACTCCCTGGCTGGCTGGGGATCGAACTCATGCTGCAGAGGCTTCAGATAGCTTCACAGTGCTGTGCTTAACCCCTTGTGTCACCAGGGAGGCCCAGCAATTGTCTTTAAATGAGGATAGCTTGGACCAGGCCAGAACTGTGTGGCTCTGGTGACAAAAGCCCTGGGTACCTGGCTCTGAGGAAGACACTGAAAGGTGCCCTTGCAGGGCTCTGTGCCTCAGAAGATGAACTTTGCTGACCTCACAGTTTTTCTCAGACTGCCAAAATAAGAAGGTAAAAAAATCATGGAGAAAATAAGATATTCATGTGGCATTTGGGCTTTCTTCCCTTCTGCATGGTTGTAATAAGGGCCTTAGCCCTTATAGGAAGGAAAATAAACTTCTGCTTAACCAGTTATTGTCAAGATGCATTACCTTTAGCCTTGAGAGTAGGTCTTGGCTGTAGACAGTGTATGAGTTACATATATGAACTATACAACTGGAGGATTTGCAAGTACTAAATAAGGAATAGGGTTCTTCTAATCGGCCAAAAATGGGGTGGGGAGTAGCATGGAGGAGTAGGTGATATATTGTAATAGCCACATTAAACTGTTCTAAACCTAAAATAATGGGGGAAATATTTCCTTAAAGCTAATAGGAAAAATCAGTTACCAGACTCAGAACCGTGAGTCTAAGTTGTCATCCAGCTGCATGGGCTTAGGGGGAGAGTTCCTGTGCTGAGGTTTTCATTATGAAACACAGAGGCATTACTGGGGATAAATGAACCAACATGAATGAAATACCTGTAATTGCCAACCTGAACTTTCATGCCAAAAATCATCTGAATCCCAGGTTGATGTGGAGTGGTTTTTCTTAAGGTTCAAAAAGAATCCACTTTATTAGAGGAGCGGGATACTTAGCAGGAGTATGTTTATAGACTTGTATTCCTCAGGTTTCCTCTAAGATTGAAAACAGAAGGAAAGGGAAGTTCTTCCTTGAATTGCTTTTCCTGAATCTACTGATTGTGGTCTCTGGTTTGGTATGCTAAAAATAAAAGTAATGGTGCCCGGCCACCAGGATGAAGAGAGTCAAGGACCTGCCAGGTTCTGGTGGTCAAGTTGGGAGCCAGTGGTACTGCATCCACCCAGGGTAGGCACCTTTGTCCAGTCTCTGCCTAGATGTGTTGCCTTTTTTCACATTTGCAAAAGGAAACTCCTAGTCTAGTGATGACTCTGTCTGGTGATGACAGTCGGGAGACTGGGGCCATCCTAGATTGTTGGGAAGGGAGAAAACAGGGAATATTTGAGCACTTTCTAATGAAATTTCCCAGGAATGGTTAGGGGATTTGAACTAAGTGCTACTCCCTCTAATCCTATACCCCAAGAGCAGAGCTCTGCAGAATGAAGTTATTTGATAAATATGATCCAATGAAAAAATAATCATAGGAAGAGGTTGATGAGTGAGTGTTTTCTGGGAATCCCCATGGGTTGTAAGTGGACATGGAAGGCCTGCCAGGCTGTCTCCCTTTCACTTAGATTAGACAAGCTTCTGTGCCATTCTCTTCCCCTCTTTGATGTTACCTCTCCCCACCCCACCCCCTTTCCCTCTTTATGCTTCCTCCTCTTATCAGTACCAAGATCAGCTTTCTACAACATTTGGCTGACTCTCTTCTTCCCTCCTCTCAGACACTTGCTCTCTGTAATTCTCCTTGCTACCTGTGTGTACCATGTACCTATTTCAATAACGCTTTTTAAATATATTTATAAAGCATTGACCTATATGCTGTAATAGATGTCATGGCCAGAATAAGAATGGGTCACACAGCTTTAGTGTCCAAATGTGAGGAGCACATTAAACATGGCAACTAGGACACATGGCAGTGTTATTGAGAGGTGTTTGCCAGAATTAGGAGAGGCAAAATGAATGGTATTAAAATAGTATTCAAGGATGAAGATTCTGACATATAGCTTTTGTTCTTAGGCTTTTTTCCTTTTTAAAAAATATATTTTATATATATATTATTTTTTTAATTAATGTTTTTTGGGTTTTTTAAAAAGATTTATTTATTTATACAAGCACTGGGTACAGTCAGAAGTGCAGGAGGGTGAGAGAATTCACCAGAGCCAGAGCGGGGAACAGAACAGGCAGATTGACGAAGTACACTGCTGAGGGGAGCAGCGGGCGCGGCAGGAGAGGTCTGCGCACAATGTGGGACACTTGCCGGTGGCCGGGGATCGAACCGGCGCCACAGAAGCTGCAGGCAGCTTTGCAGCCCAGCACTCAACCACTGCGCCACCAGGGGAGGCCCTATATATATATTTTTTAGATTGTTGTTCATTTCAGTACAATGTTTGATTTCTCCTCTCAGGTGTGGTCCCCACAAAATTTCTACCACCAAGTCACCTGTGAACCATCACCAGGGTCTCTTGTGCTCTTTCCACCCTGTTTTGATGCCTCTCCTTCCCCCTCCCCTGCTGAATGTCTCTGATTTATAGTTTGCCTGCAAAAGTTTTCTCTCTTTTTTTTCTCCTGATCAATTGTTTGGTTCCTCTATATTCCTTCTATAAGTTAAACCAGCAAATATTTTTCTTTTTCTTTCTTTTTTTTTTTTTAAAGGTTTTATTTATTTATTTATACAAGCACTGGGCACAGTCAGAAATGTGGGAGGATGAGAGGATTCACTAGAGCCAGAGTGGGGAGCAGAACAGGCAGATGATGAAATACACTGCTGAGGGGAGAAGCGGGCATGGCAGGAGAGGTCTGTTGTGCCATGTGGGACCCTTGCTGGTGACCAGGGATCGAACGGGCTCTACAGAGGCTGCAGGCAGCTTCGCAGCCCAGTGCTCAACTGCTGTGCCACCGAGGAGGCCCTTTTCTTTTTCTTTCTGACTTGTTTCACTGAGCATAATCCCTTCTAGCTCCATACATGTTGCTGCAAAGGGCCTGAGTTTATCTTTGTTGATTGCTGAGTAATATTCCATTGCATATATGGAATATACATCTTCTTGTTCCATTCATCTGTTTTTAGGCATTTAGGTTGTTTCCATATCTTATCTATTGTAAATAGTGCTGCAATAAACTGAGGAGTGCAGAGTTCTGTTCAGATTAATGTTTTTGTGTCCTTTGGGTAGATTCGTAGGAGTGGAATTGCTGGGTCATATGGTAGATCCATTTTTAGTGGTTTGAGTGCCCTCCACACAGCTTTCCATAGTGGTTGGACCAGTTTGCACTCCCACCAGCAGTGTCAGAGGGTTGCTTTTTTCCTACATCCTCACCAGCATTTGCTGTTATTTTATTTTATTTTTTTTTTTAATATGGGCCATTCTCACTGGTGTGAGATGGTATCTCATTGGGGTTTTGATTTGGGTCCCTGTTTGTAAGTGATGTTGCATTTTTTCATATACCTGCTGGCTATTTGCATCTCCTCTCTGGAGAAGTGTCTTTTTAGCTCTTCTGACCATTTTTTGATTGGATTGTTTGTTTATGCTGAGTCTTAGTCTCTTTCATGTCTTTATCCCCTTTGAAACTTATATAAATTTCATCTTCCCTAGAATACAAACATTTATGTAATATTTTGCAGCAGCTTTAAAGAGTTCTTGTACATCCTCCAAGTTCATCCATGAATCTGAGTTTGAAGATTCTTGAGTAAGTTATTTCTGTAATTATACACAATTTATTGAGAATATTTTCTCATACTCAAAAGGGAATCCTTTCATTCAGATACAAACTTTTCTAGTGTAGTAGCAAAAAGAAAAGTATTTTACCTTGGGGAGATCTGTTATATATATCACCTTAATTAAATGATTAAATTTAGTATTACTAGTCATGGGCCAACATGGCATTTTATGTCTCATGAAAATGAGTGCATAATTGCTGACAAAAAAATGCTTCTCTTGCATTTAAATAAGTCTTTACCCTTAACTTCTAGTTGACAAAAAAATTAGGAAATAAAGAAATGATATTTATTTCAAGGAAACAATCAGACAAATTTAGAATATGAAACATTCCAAAAGACAACTAGTTTGATCTCTTGAGAAAGTCAAGATCTTTAAAAACTAACCAAACAATACAGCTATAAGGACTACTCTTGATTAAAAGAAAGTAAACAAACATTACAATCAAATTCAAAATGTGAGCTTGGGTTGGATTCTCACTACAATAATTATGTTCCAGGAAAAACACAAATTTGGATAACAATTAAGGAAAATGTAATATGAGTGAGGTATTAGTTATTAGGAAATTAATGTTATTTTCCTTAGGTGTGATATTGCATGAATATGTATACACATAAAGTGCGTGTGGCAAAACCTTGATATTATGCTAGCATCCTTTCAAACTGTCATTTTTTGAACTCTTTAAAATAAAAATATAAAAATGAGTTCAATGTAAACCTTTATACTTGGAAAAGCAATTCATAGACGTTATGGTTCTTAATTACCTGCTTTAGTAACTTAAAATGCTTTGCTGAGATAATTGGTTCTTAATAGTTCACAGAGCCAGGATTGAGTATTTTATGAAAAGTCTCCTTGATCAAAAATCACAGTGAAGCTCTCTCTTCCTCTCTCTCATTCATTCTAGAAGTAAATGTGATTAAGAATCTATGTCTTGGGCCTCCCCTGGTGGCGCAGTGGTTGATCGCTGGGCTGAGAAGCTGCCCGCAGCCTCTGCAGCGCTGGTTCGATCCTTGGTCGCCAGGCAAGGGTCCCATATGGTGCACAGACCTCTCCTGTTGCACCCACTGCTCCCCTCAGCAGTGTATTTTGTCATTCTGCCTGTTCTTCTCCCTGCTCTGGCTCTGGTGAATTCTCTTACGCTCCTGTGCTTCTGACTGTACCCAGTGCTTGTATAAATAAATAAATCTTTAAAAAAAAAAGAATCTATGTCTTGAATACTAGATACAGCATTGTTTTGTATCTCAGAGTCTTAAATAATACCTTCTGGCAAACACTAATGTTGAGTACTTTTTAAAAGAAAACATACCAGAACTGCCACTGGCCACCAGCTCCACCAGCCTCTTCTGATGTAATAAAAGGAGATACATAAAAGTTAAGGAAATGTTGTCACCTGAGATCATATTTTCCAACTGGAATTCATTGAGAAATAACGACATTGGACTTACAGAGTCACGATTTGCCAGTATCCCCAAGTCTAATTAAGTCAATCCATATTATATCATGTCCTGTCCAGTGCAGTGCTGTGTAATGCTGCAGATTACTGAGGCTAGGCAAGGACTTACTGCATGGTATTAAATTGTGTAGATAATGGCTTTTGGCATTTTTGTTAGAAGGGACTGGTTTCAATATGCAGCAAGGCAACATCATTTTACTCTCAATAGTTCATCACTAGCTTTTCTCTTTTTTCAGGTTCTGAAAATAGCTTACCAAAGATTTGTCATTTCCTGCCTGGAGAAAGTTCTGGAGTATTTGTGTTTTTATAAATATCAGATGTGTAATCTCAGACATGAACTTATTATAACTAGCCCCAAGGCATCATGAGCTGCAAGTTACCACACGAAAATTAAAGGGGTCAAGTTCAAAAGGGATGTGTGTCAAAGGCTCTGGAAAGGGCATGAGCTCAATCAGCATCCCTCGGATGAACCTGTGATTGCTGCAGAACACGCCAGCTGTCTTTGGCTGTTGGTTAGACTCCCGAATACCTTTTATAGTCCCCCGGTAGTGAATAGAGTCCCCTGGGCTCAATTGGAAGAAAAATATATTAAGTTGGCTCCTCTTAACTGAACGAGAAGGGAGAAAAGTGTTTAAATGACTTACTATCTCTTGGGCTCTATTTACTCTGTTAAAAAATATTGTACCTAGTATTTAAGAAATGGGAACTCTTTGAACCTCAGTAAGTGTCTTTTGGGGGTCATTGGGTATCCTTTGGAGCAGAGGACTTGAAGCTATTGTTTTATGGGCAGCATTTATCATTTGGGCCCACTTCCTATTTTACCTTTTCTTTAACATGGGATGATAAAGTAGCATCATAAAAGCAGACCTGCAGGTTTGAATTAGTCTCCGTTCAGCTAACTTATTGTTTCTCAATTGGAGTCCAGGACAAGCAAGCACAGGAGATATCCCCAGCTGAGTGAGGAGAGCGCATTTAACAAGTGGGATGAGGGTGGTGATTAGAATAAAAAGTAAGCTCCCAGGAGGATAAAATTAAAGTAAGGGCATGGGGCATGGCAATTGCTTACATTCAGGAAAGGAGAAACCAAAAACCAAAAGTGTCAAAGACCAGTGCAGAGGTAAAATAAAGAAATAGGATACGTAAGTCATTGAGAGAAACACAGTCTTCTTTCATAATTGAAAGAGACACCAGAAAACAAAATCAAATGACAAAAGGGTTCTTACCCAAAATAAAAGGACAGGATAGCCTGCTTTGAATCCAGTAGCACAATCCAAAGCACAAGCCTGCTTTGAATCCAGTAGCACAGGACAATGATTTGGGACTTAGAAGTACAGCTACAACCAGGCAGATAAACTCAAACAGTTGACTAACGAGTGGATGTCTCTGTGTGTGTGTGCATGTGTGTGTGTACGTTTAACCAACAACTTATAGTAAGTAATGTGTTTAAGTATGGAGCAAGTATTTTATGATCATTTAACTATTTGTTTTCAAAACCACCTCATGAGGCAAGCCCTTTAAGTATTCTCACCTTACGAATGAAAACAAGGCATGGGGCAAACAACTTGCTCAGTGTGTTAGTATAAGCAAAGACAGAGTAGTAGCTGCCATTTGTGCTAAGCAGTGTGTATACTTATATCATCTAGTCTTCATAACAACTACATGGTATAAATACTTTTGCCATCACCATTTTACACGTGGGGAAACTGAGGCTTTGTGGAATGAGAGAATCTTCACGAGATCCTCCAGATAGTGAATATGAGGAGAGCTAGCACATAAACCTGAGGATGATGACTGTAGGGCCCAGTCTCTGAGCTGCCACACTGTTCCTTTGCCCCTTTGTGTAGATTTTACTGAATAAATTTGAGTTTTTCCCCCAATCCCAACTTCTATCTATATCTTTTCCACTAGTAGAGAAAATGTGTTATTGAAAAGCATTTGATACTATCTGTTTAAAATTAGTTGAAAATGAATGCCATAAAGAAAATACTACCATCATTTGAAATGGCATTGAATGTTACTGAGTAGAGAAAGCTATGAATAATCTTGTTGTTGGGAAGAGGGATCTCGGCCAGAACAGAAGGAAGGAGTTTGATTCTGACTTCTGCCATATTCTTCTCTAGGGAAGACAAATCATGGACCAGGTTACTCATTTACTGTTTTCAAACCAGGAATTCTTAGATTGCATCAAAATTAGTTGCCAAACCTGGAAGATGGGGCAGAACCTGATGTGGGAATCTCCTAAGGTCACAGATGACCTGAAATTGCAAAAACAGATCTGTGAGCCCAGAGCAGGCTAGTAAGAGTCAGGGCGTGAAAGAAACGTGAAACTGGTGAATGAAGAAATAGGTCCACACCAAAGAACACTATCTGGTGAGCTTTCAAAATATCAGGAAAATTGAGACAATCCTAAACTAATTCATAGAACTAGGAATTAAAATTATATCAATCTCTCAGTAACATTAGAAACTGAATGACAGTAGAACAAATGTATTCAAAATTCAAAATGAAAAGGATTCCTAAGGAAGCTATTAGTGGATATACTTTGCAAAAGTAAGATATGAGATCCAGTGAGCAGATGACTTGCTACAGGAGAAAGGCAAAGAAATCCCAGGATGATGACTGATTCGAAAGCTTAGAGCACCTGAGTTTGGAAAATTCCAGGGGAGAAGCTTACCAAGAATAAGCCAAAGATTACCTGATAGTAACAGGCATTTTATAGGTGTTTGGAATGAATTAGCTGTGGGTTAAAAAAAATTAAGCCAACAACAGTTTGACAATTATTTTAGTGGAAAGGAAATATTAAAGAAATGTAATCACATCATTATTTAGTTCCCTAGTAAATATTATTTTTTGCTCATTATATTTTTATGCCTTTAATAAAAAATTCATTAATCCAAGACACCTTTAATTGTAAGATGCACTATTATTTATCAGTAATAAAGTATGCTACACATTCATTACAAAGTGTGTATCAATTTTAGATGTTAAAATGTATAAAAACAATGCATCTTAGAAATGACAGAATAGAATTTATTAAAATAAAAAGGGGAAGTAAAAATAACTAAAACCTCATCATTCCCATGAGAGAAAATTCAATTAACAAGAGTTAACTGAACACACAGGAAAGACACATGGAAACACATGAAAAAAGACTCACTTTTGTCTTTTCCAGTCATCAAATATCTTCAAATATTAAGAAGGAGAGAGGACAGGAAGCCTCTATCATTGTCTGAGTAGTTACTAGGTGCTTCTTAGGAGAAAATACTGGAATAGATGTTAAATAACAGTCTTGACATTTAAAGGAAGCAGAACACAATCAAGGAGTGTCCATATGCAAAGGTAAAAAAAAAAAAAAGAAACCCTATAGATAAACTTCGAATTTCTTCTTTTGAGAGATGTGCCAAAATTCCAACCTCAAGTTGGATTGCACGCCTTGGACACCTTTCTCAATGCTTGCACTCCTCAGAGTCAGAGCTTCCCAGGTGCTCCCTCGGCCAGGGAGTGATAAAGGCCCTTTTCCTTAACAGGCCTCCCCTCTGTGCCCCCAGCCTCCCAGACTCAGGATGCTCCACAGTGACCTGGGAGCTTCGGCTGTTCCTTTTTGCAACCAGTGTTTCGTCCCTTTGTCTGGAAGGTCACAGCGGGCATCTTCAGCTACCACGAGAGTCAGCAGAGGGACTGTGAGTAGTTTTCATGTTTAAGCACCTCTCCATGCTAGCTAAAACCTCCAGCTGAGAGAGCAAGGAGGCCAGAAAGGAAAGGAACAGAAGAGTGTACTCCAGATAGGCAGTTCTGAGGGGGCAAAATAGCTGACATTGCTGAAACCAAAGGGAATAAAGAACAATCCTGTCTAATGAAGAGAAGGATGACATTTTTATGACCATTAATGGATTTAGCAGCAAGATTTCACTTTTAATAATCATGGAGTCCCTTTGCAATTCTGACCTGGACTTGGAATATCCTGCTTTCCTCTGCTACCCCCTGCTTAGCTGCCTTCCTTTCATCCAACAGCCTTTCAGTTTTTCCTTCCTCTGTGAGGCCTTCTAGGATGGGTCAGTGGGGGAGATGACAGTGCCCTTCCCATAGCTTTCTACCTATTGGTGTACTTTGCTGCACACCAATAAAATGTATTTAACCTTGGCCTGTGCCTGCAAGGCATTGAGTGGGGGGAGGGCAGGGGTGGGTGTATGTATAAATCTTTCCGAGTGTATTTATGTATTAGTTAAATATTTTTATTTTCCTATCTAGGTGTCCTCTAGGTGTCTGTCCCTGTTGTAAAACAGTGGCATTTTTCCCCCTGTTATGGAACGCTTTATTTAAACTCTCTTATGGAACCCAATTTGTTTGTAAAGCAACATGAAGCTGGGGCTCTTTGAACTGATGGTGGGAAGAAGGGGGTCTGGAAATTAGCCCACTTCTCCCACTCCCACTGCTACCTCCACCAGGCCCTGAGGGGTCTCAAGAAGCAGAGTTTTGAAAGAACTGCTTTTTAGAAAAGGAAAGCTTTGTGAGCTCCTGAACACTGGAAGTGTCTATTTTATTTTTTTTTTTGTACTATGATCAGGATTATTTGTCATATGATATTAAAATGGCAAAACCTCAATTGAAATTTGGAATCAATAGGCCTTCCCAAAGGGTCCAGGCTCCAATTAATCTTGTACTATTAGTGAAGTAAAGAATTTTCTCAAAAATCCCACAAATTAAAAAATAAGGGCAGCTCATTTACCTACATCGAGAGAATAAACTCCTTGCAAATACATTTGGTGCTGTTAAATGTAGATAGACCTAGCAACACAAGGGCCTAATTGGGTTTTTTGGGAGGACAGTTTAGCATGCTAATTAGAAATCATTTCTTTTTTCTCTGATAAATAGTATGATTCCACAAAAATCTTTTTTTCTCTTTGATAAATATGGATTTTAGGGATGTTCTATAATTCATTTTACTTTCATCAGAATGACTTTCTTATGACTCTATATTACTATCTTACTGTAAATTACTTTTAGAAAATGATCCAGAATGTTTCTCTTTCATACATAATAAAATACTTCTTATCACACTTAAAGACATTATGCTCCAGAACAGTGTGGTTTTATTGCTGTCTTCTTTCAGATCTAGTGTATCAACTAGCACATCAGTATGTTTACCAATCCAGAGTAACAAATTACCTGAGGTAACGCATACGGTTGCTGTCACAGTGCTTGGAAATAGGATATGCTTTCAAAGCGGTAGCTCCTGGCCTACACCTCACTTCAGACTCACCCCAGCTCCCTCATGTTTGTTCAGTGTAGATATGTGCCCTCACTGTGTCTGCAGGTCCAAATTGCTGAGTGCCACAACCAGTTAATAATTGTCCTGAAGTCCTGGGAAGAACAGAGACCATGGATTCCCAGTGGGACCCCATGTCAGACTCATCCACAGAGGGTACCATATTTATAAAAAGTAGGTCCCTGGCATCAGGAGCCTCATAATCTAGTGGAGAGCATTAAAGGTGACCACACGATATAGACAAAGGCTGCAATAAAGTGCTTCCTCTGCCTCTGGTGCCTAGACCTGTGTCCTAATGACCAAGAAGGCACTTGCTAAGTGGAAAAATGAGTCCAGTACACCCCTGGGACAGCACTGAATGTGGAATGGCATAATACATTGCATATTTGCTGGATGTCCACAACGTGCTGTTCTGGGCACTAAGACTAAAACAGCAATTAAAACCACATCCCTGGGAGCCTCCCTGGTGGTACAGGGGGTTAAGTGTCAACACTATGAAGTTATCCAGAGCCACTGCAGCAAGAGTTCGATCCCCAGCCAGGGAGCTGACCACATAGCACAGCAGAGCTCTCCTGTCTCACCCACTGCTCCCCTCAGCAGTATATTTCAGTGGATCTGCCTGTTCTGCTCCCCACTCTGTCTCTGGTGAATCCTCTCAAACCTCTCCACAACTCTGGCCTGCACCCCAGCTCTTGCATGCATAAAGAAATAAATCTTTAAAGAAAAAAAAAAAACACACATCCCTGAACCCACCCTATTAGAATGAATGTGCTGTGTTCAGGTAACAGCAGGCTAGTGCAAATGAGGAGAGGCAGAGGAGGCCGGTGATACACCTTAGCTCCCACCTGAAAGTTCTGGAAGAATAAGTCTAGGGATTTAAACTTTAACCTGTAAGTTGGTTCAGTGTGTGTTGACCATTTTAGCTTCTGGAAGGCTGAATTAATAGTGAGTTTCAGTGGAAGAAATGAAAACCACACAGTGTGTCTAAGAGCTCAACAGTGTTTACACTGGCATTTGCTTGAGCAAAAGTCCATGAGCCGATTTCAATGTTCTCCGTTGGGTGGCTATTAAAATGCCACCCCATTGCTTATAAGAGAATTTAAACAGGAGAAAAATTTAAATGAGAGCAGGAGTCATAGGAAAAACTGCAAAGTGCTGACCTTGTGCACTGGCCTTGCACTTGAGAGTGAGTTCCTGTTGCTTGCCAGTGACTTGGAGTGTGCACATGGTTTCACCTGAAATCGCCAGATGGATAACAGCAAATGCTATGCCAAGATGTTCCCATGGGGGGCTTTTAACCTTCATGGAACAACACAAGGCTTCTGTGCAAAGCCTGAAATGTGTAATCTGGGAACCCATGTTTCACCCTCAGTTTGAAAACATGAATCAAATCTGTTGACTCTTGTCTGCCACTGCCACTGCAGCCTCTCATACTGTCTTAAAGTACCTTGAAAAGTGCCCCATATACAACTTTCTGCAAAGATGATTGATTTTTTTTTATAGCAGTCACTCTAAGAGCTTAGCCCCTAGTAGAAAGAGTGGTTTTTATATGAACAGTGTGTTGCTTCTAGCCACCACCCACCAGCCCACCTTCCGTTCTTTAAAGTAGCAATAAGGGGCACTGATTCATTCACACAACCTTTGGCCAGAGGCCTGGATTAAATTTTCATAGCAACAGGCATAGTAAAGAAGCTGATTTTATGCAAATTGAACCCGTAACTTTGACCTGACATAGCTCTTTAACCAGTGGTTCTCAAATTCTTGGTCTACATAGAAATCACATGGGAATTTTAAAAATATAGATTGCTGGGATGCGCTCCCAGAACATCTGACTCAGTGGCTCTGGAGTAGGGCCCCAAAATTTGCATTTTAACAAGTTTTCAGGCAATGCTGATGTTGTTGGTCCCCTGAACTACACTCTAAGCACCATTCTTCTTGTACCACAAACTTACCTGAACTGCTGGATCAGGAACTTCAGGGGAAGGATGCTCAGATGCTGATTTTTCACACAACCCCCACCCCCACAAATACCCAAGTAATTCTGTGCAATTGTTTTCAAATTTGGATGTGTATTAGAATCACTGTAAGAGGTCTTTTAAAATGCTGATCTCTGGGTCATATTTGCAGAGATTCTGATTCAATTGGTGAAGTAAAGCCCAGACATCTGTATCATTTAAAAAGCCCCAAAGGTATTTCTCACACATAGCCAGGGTTTGGCTGAAAGCCTTTAGCTCCCTTCTTTAGCAGACTAATTACTTTAGCACCCAGCCTGTTCTCTTCCTCAGGAAGCCTTTCTTTCCTCTCCCAGGTGGGTGAAACTCTCTCTGCAGAATCAACAAATCCATAAAACCAGTTGGCACAACATTTGTAATCTTTGGGGACTTACCAGTTTTCCCCTGTGAGAAGGTAAACTTGAAGATAGACACCAGCTCTGAATGTGCCCTGAATCCCAGTGTCTGGAGAATAAGATTCTGCCAGACTTTAAAAGGAATGAGTTGACTTTTGTTTTTTTGTTTTTTTTTTTCCCATAATGACTACTAATGGAAGAGAGGGCACACCTGCCAGTCCTGAACATTGGTCAAGTTATTTAGCCCCATTGAGCCTCTATTCCTTCTATGCAAAACAGATACTTCTTGGGGGTGTTATAAAGCACATCTCACTTGCAAAGCATGGAGTAAGTGATTGGTCAGTGTTAGCTATTTTAATGTTATGTTCATGTGCCTTGAGTTCAGTTTATGTTCTTTGACAACATAATATATACATTTTTATCCTCAGTGATACACTCCTGAAACTTATATGACATTGCAGTGAATTCTACCTTAAATAAAACAAACAACAACCAAAACATCCCTGTCCTGTTCAGACTTGGTCTTAGTTCATCCATATGTAGTTCATCCAGTGCCTTTACACAGTGACACTTAAGCCTGCTTTATGAATGGGCACATACCTGCTCTCTTTTCCACTTGTGAAATTTTAGAGTATTGATTCTCAAATATGTGGTCCCTATCTGGACCTGCAACATCAGCCTTACCTGGAAACCCATTAGCAATGAAAGTTATTGGTCTCTATGCCAAACCTACTGAACCAGAAACTAGGATTTAACTCTAGTCATTTGGTTCAACAAGCACTTGAAGTGATTTTGATATATCTAAAAGTTTGAGAAACATTGGTTTAGAGGAATCGCTGCCTTAAAAGTCCTCTTGGCAGCCTAAATTTATCTGAACCACAGGTTTCTGAGTAGTGGAGAGATGGAGGGCCTCTTTCTTGCAATGTTGTATCGGATCTCCAAGGGACATGTGATTTTCAAAAGTGATCCAGAGATTCTGATTGTCCAGACTTTCTCTATGGACCATGCTCCCTATAGTGCAAATGATTTAAAAAAAAACTTGGTTTTGGCTATAATTTTGCAAATAATATATATTCAGTCCACTTTTACTTAAAGGATATAATATGCCTCATTCTGTGGTAAATTCTTCTATAGATAGGATTTTATTTAATGCATGTATCTGTATCCATACCTTTATTATTGATACCTTACAAATAAAGAAACTGAAAATCAGGGAACGTAAGTAATACGCCTTGGTCCAACAGTTAATAATAGACCTATGATTTATGCTCATTGTATTCCTAATCATTGGAAACTTCCTTTTCAATTATATTTTTATTTTCTTATTATTTGTGTAGTCTTAGTCTACTGATCTTTGGAATGGATTTACAGTGGTCCTCAATAACATGGTTTCACTCAATGTTGTTTTGTTATATCTTCAGTATGCTGTTCTTACATCAAAACTCAACAAAACATGCTCTAAAGTTGTGTGCATTTTTCCCATATGTAATTGTTTTTACCTCAGAAAGAGAGGTGGGGAAGCAACAATTTGAGACTGATTGCTAAATAATTTAGAAAAATAAGGTTATAATGTGCTTGGATTTTACTGACTAATAAAATACATTTTAAAACATTGCCTTGCAGGGTGGTAACCTTGGGTGTGGGGTGGCAACCTTGGATGTGGTGTGGAATGGAGAAAAAACAACTCAAAGTCCAACTAGAGAGAGAGAGAGACACCTAGAGGGACTCACGTATCTGGAGATGTAGTGCCTTCCCCATGCCACTCTCACATTTTATTTGGGGGTCAGATTCAGGAAAGGTGGGCAAGGACAAGGAGGAATGTGTGGAGGAATGTGTGTGGTAGGGATGTGTATGGGGGGTGCATAATAGTCTGGTACAAGCTAGGAGGGAAGTGAAGAAGGGCTATTGCCTTGGGGGGGTATCATTATTGCTGCTGATCAAAACATCCTATCTCTAGTCCCTGTTTTCAATTAACTTACTGTCAAGGTGGTCTAGCTGATTATGATAATCTGGCCATGATTTCTGCCCACTGTCTTCAGCAGATATCCTCATACCAAGACTTTTGTCCTGGTGAGAGTCTCCCTGCCTGACTCTACATTTAGCTTAACCAGCAGCAACTTTGGGCATTAAGACTACATCTAAAGAACAAGGAGGCCTGGGGAGTCCACATTAAACATATTAGATATTTAATGTAAATTAAGAATTTTATGTATAATCAAAAATTGGCTTAGAAATAATAGAGTGTGAGCAATGACTCCCAAGAAATGAAAACCTTTTTTGCACATTGGCCCGTGTGGCTTCACATATCCCTCCACTTCGACAAATGAATGAAGGTTATTGAGGCTGTTTTGAAGGTCAGAGCTCCATTTTCCACATACTTGAACTCTTATAGCAGCTGATTATTTCATAGAATATATTTTTTCCTAAAGTGAAGCTTTTTTAGGAGAACATCTCTTCTACAGAACTACTTGCCATTATTTAAGTAAATTATGATTTGTTGCTTGGAGTTTGATTTAAATTCAAAGTCAGCTTTGAACAAAAATTGAGTCCAGTTAAATATTTTTTCAAAAATCCTATTTTTTCCAATACAAAGGGGGAAAAAAGCACCAGCCAAATTACATGTTTAGGATCTGTTTAGCAAACAAAGGTTGGGTATTTGGTTTGGATTGGAGAGAAAGAACAGCTGATAAAAACTTCATATTACTGGCCCTCCACTTATATTGAGTTTCACAGTAGGTCATTTTTAATTACATGCATCTTCTTTTTAAACAACAGTGACAATCCTGTTTCTGCAATGACTGATTAGGAAAAAACCTTTGCTTTTCTGCTATTGCATTTAACAAAATTATCTGAAACATGAATGGAATTAGATTCAAGGGTGTTTGTCCAGATATCATATTGTGGTTGTGTTTTTCTTGACCTAAATGACCTGTTCCAAAAGAATGAACTGAAAAGACCCCTTAATAACCCATGTAGAGTCAGATCCTGTGATCATACTTTCTCTTTTTTATTTTGGGGATTTAGAAACTGACTCTCTAGCTCAAAGCAAGGGAATTTGGGCTCCTTAAGAGAATGAAAATCAGTCAGCCCATGTAAGATTTCCCCCTTATATAGGGAAATAATAATAGGTCATAAATTCTTTTCCCATTATATAGATGTACATAATAAGGATGGCAATGAAGGGTTTCCAAAGATACAGAATGGAGTGGAGATAGGGATCAATTACATTTCAGTTCTTGCTCCAGTATCTTAATGTCCATTTTCTTAGGCAAATGAATTATAGTCACTTGGTATGAGTGCCTTTGGGCAAACATTAAAAATATTTTCAAAAGTCCTGACCCTAAGTTTAAAAGATTAGGTAAAAGAGGTACATTTTGAGGCCAAATAACTCAAGAGCAACCCAATTAGGAGAATGCATATTAGGAAGAAATACAACTTGCTTAGCAGTCTAATCATACTGACTTCTCATTCATTCATCCCACAAATGCCTACTATAACTCTTTCCACAATGGATTATGATCAGTTATTTTACTATTTTGCTCTCTACTCTGTAGCCCTAAGGACGTGAACTGTGACTTAACACTAACTAACTTTTGTTATGTCATTTTAAATTTCAAGTATTTTCCATGTAATTGCTTATTTAATCCACCTAATAACCAGATAACATAGGTATTATTCCTATGTTTGTAAGTGAGGAAGCTGAGGCAATGGAAACTTAAGAAACATATTCCAGAGGTTTATGGGACAGACCTGGAATATGGAAACAGACAGTCTGGCTCTGAAGCTCATGCCTTAATCCCTACACTGAATCACATCTTATCTCAGTATCATTTGTGCCCAAAATAATAAGTGACACGGTATCACTGGCAAGACTAGCAAAGGGACGATGAACACTTTTTATAATTGTAAATTTTCTGGAAAGGTATGTTAAGAGTTACTTGACCCTAAAGAATAGTGGTCACAGAGAAACCCCTGAAATGGTAGTGTGTCCCCCAACTAAGGATGCCCTTGGACTTTAAGTGTACCCTCTGTTCTCTCCTGTAGCAGCAGCCTGCATTTCAACACTCCCTCCAGAAATAGAAACCCTTCAAATTCACCCAATTGTTAAGTTTATTAAGAGAAATCTCATGAAAGCAAAAGGAGAACAATTACTGAAGGAGCAGGGAAGAGAATGGGGAGAGGTCCAGGCAGCCCCCTAAAATGTGTCTGTTATAAGTATGTTATAGTTTTAAATGTTCAAATGTAATCATCTAAGGAACTTTTCTCAAATGAAGCTAAACCATACTCAAAATGAGGACAGTGGTTAAAACCCCTCACTGAAATAGGCAGATGCCTGTCTATCAGTAGCACCTGTCTAATCATGGCCCAAATCAAAGCTTTGTGTTTTCCCTTTGAATGTCATTCCTTTCTTCATTCACTTATTCATTTCCTTGTCTATGCATATCATTCATTCAGAAACCTTGTTCTTTGCTTCCTGTTTGCCAGGGTGGCACTGGGCAAGGGATGCAGTGGCGAGCAGACAGCTCAGGCCATGACCTTTTGGAGTTCATAGTTTAGTGTCTTAGTGGAAAAATGCCATATGTGTTTCTTAAGTACTTAATTACTGAGTGCTGTTTCTTCATCTGTATAACAGGGTTAAAAATGGGCCTGGTCTTTCCCATGTGATCAAGTGAGATTTAATGTACATGAAATCTCCCTTTTAAGTGTAAAAACTTAATTCAGAAATAGAATTAACAATTGACAGAAATGGACAATATTGGCAGCTAGAGCATCTGGCTGTCTCACAGGGTTTAGGAAGAAACATGCCATGTTGTAAGGAGCCATATCTCCAAAAGCTGACTCTGAGTTTGAATTCAGATATCACCACATAGTAGCCTGTCCCCTTGAGCAAGTTACACACTTGCTTCAATGTTCTCATCTCCAAGAAAAGTCAAATCATGCCTGCCTTGTAGTATATTTTTGAAGATCAGACAGAGTTTGTCACCTCACAGTTCAGTCTTCATGAAATGCTGACTGATATTTTCATAATTGTGAGCTATTCAGTAATCTGATGTTAGGACTCTTGGTTTTCCTGCATGTCCTTTCCTTTACCCCTCTCCTCACAATCCTGCCACTCCCTGAATCTACTTAAACTTCCCATGACCTTAAAGTCACCCCCTATATCTCCATAGTTGTGGTGTGCCTCTCAATTAGTATTCTACACCCTTTGAAATTCTTCTTGGTCACACAATGAAAACCAATGTCTCTTATCTCATCCCTTGGGCTCCTGACTTCTTTGTGCATATTAGAGGGCTGCTGTTATCAACCCAGGAATAGATCCTACCGGGTCATTTGTTGAGTGCCAAGTATGCTCCAGGTCTTTTATCCCTGTGCTATTTTTACAAGAAAAATATTATTTGCATTGTATAGGTGGGATATTATCCCACATTCACAATAGAAAGTGGTGAAACTAGGATCAGAACTCTTTCTCCTAAACCCAACATCTTGTGACTCCTGACAAAGTTACTCCCAGATGCAAAGGAGTGTAACCGTAGGTGTAGCACTAAGCAAGCAAATTGTTGGGGAATGCACTTTAAGAAATATGTGGTCATCCTAGAAGAAAATTCATAAAATTGCTAATGAACCAATACTTCTAAGCCAGTGACTGCCCAAGATGTTCAGCATACAGAGATGGATAAACATAATTTTACTCAAAGAACTCACGTAGCTGGGATCCGGGAAGTGGAGGGAGCAGTAAGGTGATTATGAACAGAAGGAAGAAATAATTAGTTCAGCCTGGAGAGGGGATAACTTAGTCAGGGCGCATTTTGCGTGAGGGTTTTGCTGGAGCATGATCACAGACAAAAGGAGGCAAGGGGTATCTGAGATAAACACCTGGAGATGTAACGTGCAGCATGGTAACTACAGTTAACCATGCCATAGTGTATATTTGAAAGCTGCCTACAGGGTAGACTTAAAAGTTCTCCACAGGGCAAAAAATATATAATTGTATAATGATGAATGTTAACTAAATTCATTGTGGTCATCATTTTGTAATATGTAACTGTATAAATCATCATGTTGTATGCCTAAAGCTAAAGCAATGTGTTATATACAGATGTTGAATTAAAACAAACAGATTCTGAAACCAAAATAGTGGTCACCCAAAGGGTTAGGGTGTAGGCAAATTGGATAAGGAGGTTCAGTTCTATGGTGGTGAATGGAAACTAGACTTTTTGGGTAGAATCACAATGTAGCATATAGAAATTATTATAATGCTACACACCTGAAGCCTATATAATGCTATAAACTAATATTACTTCAACAAAAACATTTTTAAAGCTAAAGTAAACAGCATGAAAATGTGTAAAATGTGTGAAAACACAGAATTATTTGAAGGGACTGCAAGGAAGTGACTAGACTGAACAAAATATTCATGGAGAGAAATGGAAGATTAGACTAAGAAAGTGTGCTGAGATGATAGATGATCCTTAATGCTATCCTAAAACATTTGACCTTGGGCCAGTAACCAGTGAGTAGCCATAAAAAGTCCATGTTTAAAAGTAATGAATCTGGTGGTGAATGTGTTAACTAACCATATTGTGGTAATCATTTCATAATGTGTACATTTATAAATTCCTCATGTCGACACCTTAAACTTATACAATGTGTTATATTTGTGTTATATCTCAACAGTTAGAAAAAATAAAACAATGACTCTGTTAAGTATTATTTACCACATTTTGTTGGCTTACAGTTTTTAAGATACCACTGATCAAACTGTGCCCTTCTTCTTAGATCTACTGTAAAGTAAAAGCTTGATATCACCAAATTTGAATGAACAAAACTGAAATCTCAGCCATGGTTCGGAGAGCATACTGCATATGGCAATAAAGAATATGGCCACCATGAGCCCATAAACAATATGAATGAATAATTGAGGCCCCTATGCCAGTTTTATCAGTGATGAACAAGTTAGCTGTCCATTAAGGCAATTAAAAAAAATCCAAAAAGTTACATTTGCCACATGATCCCTAATTTTCTCTCCCACTGCCATCTTTTCTTTCAATCATCAGTTCTATTTTAAGCTGTAACTTTCCTACATCAAATGCTAGATTTTTAGGAGCTAAGCATCAGTAGCTCTGGCATGACTTGGAGTCTTCCTCAACCCAGCAATGGAACTAAAATGAAAATAGAATTACAGAAAGGGCAGATGCAGTATCTTATATCACTTTTATTACATTATATTTTAGCAGCTGAGACAGGAGGGGAGAATATTACAGAATCAGCTTGCTGCAGTCTCGCCTATAATTATATTTTTCCTTGATAAGGCATTGGCATGAAGCCCACCAAAATATTGATGCGAAACTTGATCTCCCAGTGCTGTGGAATTTGTCCAGGTCTAAGATTGAGACTGAGAGGTTTTGGAATTGTTTGGCAGCTGTAGTAAATTCAGGAGCTGGAGGCAAGGAACAATTCCTCTAGCAAGAGCCCAAAGTCAATATATTATGTAACTACAAAAGGCACACTCCTCTCTGTATTTCTATACTCTTGGTTGGATTTTATCCAGCCCCATGTATCTTACATAGGTGTAAACATACACTTTATGTAATATTTGGGGAGAAGGGCAGGAACCCCATAAAGTTTGCATGGTTTTATATTTAGGGGAGAGCATGTTACTGATAAAGATGCTGATTCTGAAGTTGTACAAAAACAAGTGACGGTAAAAGCTTAAAATTTCCCCACCTATCATATATTTTGAGTTTTGCTCTTTCTGGCTATCTTTTTTGTTAGTAGCAGTTCAGTTATTCTCTTTCAAAAAAATATTGGCTGCAGTATGGACATACAGTGTAAGTGGGGTTTGTTGAGGACTACACATTTATAAGTAATTTTCAATTACAGTCTATACGGTTATTCCCATAGGTCAAACTAAAAAGCATTACATGCTCTGGCCCCTTGAAATACCTGAGCTCAGTGTGAGTCTAACAGGAGGCTGCTGACAAAGTGAAGAGAGCATATGCTTAGGAGCCAGACAGAGCTGAATTTAAAGTCCCAATTCTGGCAACTATGCATTGCATTAATATTAGAGAACATCTGAGTCTCTTTCATCATCTGTGAGGATGTGAGGAATAAAATGGGATCATATACCTGAAGCCCCCAACTCTACTTGGCACCTAGCAGGAGCTCCAGAACATTCTTTCCTCTTCTTCCTTCCTCTTTTCCACCTAGATGTATTTGTTTGTAAACAGGATGCCAGGAAATTTACATCACAAATTATCTAGTAAGTAAGTGATCTGGTTACTAAGACTTTTAAATGGCTTCAGTTAGGATTTTTAATATTGCTTTCTATTTATACTATGCCACTTTCACAAAAATGACTTGAGACAGCTATCCAAGAGAGACAAATACAGTGAACTCAATTTGAAACAAAAGATAGGAGATAAAAGGTAAGGAAACAAGGACCAAATATACTGGTTTAGTTGCGGCAACTGAGTACAAGTATTTGTCCAAGGAAATTCCTTAAAAATTTTCTTTGTAGTAACTGATGTTCCAGGATAAAGGAGAGATGATAATTAATCTATGAGACAGAGTTTTTCTTGTTATTCAATTCTGTAGAAAAAAATTTACTTGGGCAATTTTGGGGGGACAATTTATAAACAGCTATTGATTTTAATATATGTGATAACTTTAATTAGTACTCTTGAAACTCTAGTACATTAGGCTAGACCAAGATGGCAAGAGGGGGGGACTATACAAATAAATTCTAGATTGGAGGCCTAAACTCTGAAAATCAACTAATTTATTACCAACCCATGGAGGATACTATGGTAGAGTAGAGATTTCCTAGGTTTTGAAATGAAATCATCTTAGGTTCAGATATTAAAAATGGATCTACATTACAATTCCACTCCTAGTTATCATCCCAAAGAATGCACAAACACTAATTAGAAGGGATATATGCAAGCCTATGTTAACTGCAACACTATTTATAATAGGCAAGTTATGGAAGAAATCTTACTTGCCCAACAACAGATAAGTAGAAGAGGAAGATGTGGTATATATACACAGTAGAATACTACTCAGCTATAAAAAATGATGAATTCTTATAATTTATAACAACACAGATGAAACTGGAGGGGAATATTCCAAACAAAAAAAGTCAAAAGGAGAAAGACAAATATCAGATGGTTTCATTTATATGTGGAATATAAAGGAACAAAGCTAAAGGCCAGACAGAAGCAAACCAAAAACAGATCCTAGAAATCTGACTGTAGAAATAAGGCCACCAAAGCGGGTGGGGGCGGATGGCAAGCAGAGAATGGAGGGGGCTTATTGGACTGTGGTGGAGGACAGTGGGTGCCTTGGTAATTGCTGTAGTTCGATACCATACATATAAAGAACTTTGGTCCCATGCTTCTGAATCATAAACAGTGTTGCAAACAATGTTACCTCAATTAAAACCAAAAGCAAACACAGCTCTGCTACCACTATTTTTAAAGTCTTGGACAAGTTTGTTTAGTCTCTAAAATCATTGTAAAAGCAGGCTAGTAATGTTTTTTGAGCATTAATGAGTATATAATAGGATGAGATCTATGGAAAGGGAAGAGAATTTTCCTAAATTCTATGCCTTTGGTACCAAAGTGCCCTGACATTCGTTTTCTAAGCACAATACTAATTCGTATTGTAAACCCCTGACTTGGACGGCAGACATTCTTCTGTGGGAGAGCCCACAGAGAGATGCTTGCTAGCTAGCCTCTCTGCAAAAAATGCTGGTGCAAGGCACCAATGTACACACGTGTGCATGTGAGATTGGTTCTTGTATAGTACTTCACATATCATGAAAAAAATTATATCAAAAAAGTTACTTTTATCCTGTTTAAAGTGTTGCTGTTTCTACTTTAATTCTGATATTATATCCTACATTTTTGGCTGGCTTGTAAA
This sequence comes from Talpa europaea, assembly GCF_964194135.1. NCBI lineage: Eukaryota > Metazoa > Chordata > Mammalia > Eulipotyphla > Talpidae > Talpa > Talpa europaea. The sequence continues at coordinate 22,777,096 of NC_140074.1, read as the reverse complement.
TTTGAAGTTTTTAGCCCTAATAGTGATGTTATTCAGTAAATGTTTTGATTGTTTGATCTTAAAGTATTTAGAACTTATTTTCTAAATCAATTCATCTAGCTAATTTCTCCATTTCTCCTAACTTCTCATTGTATCTTTAAAAAGAGTGTCTGTTATCAATTTAGGTCACAACACTGAGGCTTGGAGAAAAAAACAGAAAACAAATAAAATTATAGAACTTTTCTTTTGTCTTATTTTTATATATAGCTATTCTAACTTCTCTAATTGTTTATTTAGAATATTTCCTATTCTTTTAGTGAAGACAGATGTCACACAGAATTGTCTGTAGTTCTTAAAGATTTATTTATATAAAACATGTAGTAAAAGTTTGTGACAATGTATCCTTTAATAACTTGAAGATTGTATAACACACTGTGAAAATGAGTCAACATCTCAGTGTAATGATAGCGATAATCAAAGAGATGATTGTCATAACAGACTTATGAAAAAGAAATACTCTTATCCATTTGGCTGCAATTCTAATGGGAAATTGGCTACAAAATTATTTGCATTAAATATATCCCTACAATTGTTGGATTAATGTAGGCTACTCTGGGGCCTCCCTGGTGGGCCTCCCTGGGTTAGTCTCAGTGCTATCAAGCTATTGTCAGCCACTGTGGCATAAGTTCAATCCCCTGCCAGGGAGCTACCCACATGGCACAGCAAACCTCTCTTGTCTTGCAGTTGCTCCCCTCAGCAGTCTGTTTCAGTAGATCTGTCTGTTCTGCTCCCCATTCTGTCTCTGGCAAATCCTTTCACACACCCCCACCTTTAGCCTGTACCCCAGTTCTTGTATGCATAAATAAAAATAAATCTTTAAAATAATAATAATAAGGTAGGCTACTGTAGCACAGTGAATATATCCTAAGAAGATTTTCAACTCATTTTGCTTTGGTTCTATATTTACTAACAAATCACTGACCACTGATTAGCACTAAACTGGAATAGCAGTGTAGTCTCTCTTCATCATGAATTGCCACATGTGACCATTATCTATTCAGAGATGTTGTGCTAAGAATTTGGTTACTAACAACCAAATTTTCTGTGCATGGATCACCTATAATAAAGAAAACAGATTCCAGACCCCTCCTAGGCACCTTACACATTGTAAGACCCAATTAAGACAATCTTGCTGTCTATCACTATTAAATAACTTTAAGTTGTCCCCATTCTAGAACAGAGATTCCAAAAACAAACCCTCAAAAACAAAAATCTGGTCTATTTATGCCATAACAATATGATATGGTGTTATAAATGTTAATGTTGATAGATTTTAAAGTTTTGGGGGGTACTGCCATATTTAGGTTTTTTATACCTTCAGAATTTCATGACAAACAGGATAAAGATTAGCAGTTTTGCCTAACCAGATTTGGGAACTTATATTAATTTTTCCTCAGAGAGAAAATTAATTTTTCATCCCCTGATTTTAGCATCTCTAGGAAAAGGTTTATTTTAAAATCTTAAAAGGGAGACTAATCAACCTAAAATTAAAGAAAGGGGCTCTGAAGCAAGCCTCCAAGGTGTAGGCTCCTATGAATGAACACGTTCAGGTTTTATTACATCATGTAAAGTGGAACTAACTGCAATTTAATGATTTGTCTAAATTTTATACCAAAACGTAGGCCATAGAGTTTAAATAAATTCTGGTGAGATGTCTATGGTAACTGGACCTATGAACAACTTTAAGGTTGCCATTAGGGAAGTATTGTTTTGTCTATAAGACAGACTGTAAAAATCTTAAGCAGCTTGTACTGTTTACTCATGATTTTTAAATATTTTGCTTTTATAAGATGTCAACTATTTTACCACAGGCATTAATTTTTCTACCCAAATAATTGTCAACTTTGAACATGTGAATAAATCTAAATTAAAATGGATAAATAATTATCAGGATATTTGGAGTTATTCAAGAAAGATACTTAGGTATTCAGCCCTTTTAAAAAAGGTAATAAAATTGCTCTAGATCATTAGAGAAAATAGTACAATACTCAAGAAATGATCTGCAGGGTTAAATATTTAAAAGTGAAACCATGTGGTTTATATCAAATTCTGCAGATGTACATCTTTTACATTGCAGAAATTTTAATTTCTAATGTGACCGAGATGCATTTTCATAGATGAGTGAAGTGATTTGACCAGACATGCATGTTAATCCAAATGTTGGAATAGATTTTTGGTTTCTATCTTTGTCTGTTTGTAAATGAATATAAAATACTGTTTGTAGAGATTTTCATCTCATCACAAACGTGTAGGCTCAGAAGTTCTAATCATGTTATGGTAACATTACCACTTACCTAAACCTTGCCATGTGCCAGGCACCATTCCAAGGTCTTTATTTTTATGAAATCAAAGTTAATGCAGTAGGTTATTATCCCCATTATATCTTCCCTACTAGTGTCTTTATTTAGCAGGTGAGGAAATTGAGGCACATTCAGATTGGATAATTCAACCAAGTTCCCCCAACTAGTAAGTAGCAAATCAGAACCTAGACCAGTTAGGGAAATTCTACAGTTGGTTTCATTCTTCAGCACTACACTGTGCACCAGAATTTAGGGTATTTTCTTTATAGGATGAATGTATTTAAAAGATAGATTTTAATATATATAGCTATCTCATTGTTGCAGTTCATATAATAATTTTCCTCTGGGCAACCACTGTAACTATCTTTAGAAAGGCATTTGAAAAGATAGTAACATAGAGTAGTAGAAGTTTGAATATATTGTTGAATCTTGGAAAGTGGTTAAATTCCTTCCAAGCCAAATGGGGTTCTAGAAACTCTGATAGGAGTAGGGGTGGGCCAGCCTGCGAAGGTCTTGGGAATGAGCCAAGATGAAGGGGCACAAGAAGAAAGATTCTGTTGCTGTTGACCTAAATTGGGTCCTTAGTTCTACCTAGTCATTTTCCATGTTCCCTAGTTGACGTTATGTCCCTAGTGTTCTACAGTGATTTTTTTTTTCCTGATCTGTCAAACCACAGACCCAATCTTCTACCTCACTCTTAGTAGAGAGAAAATAGCCATCAGCCTGAAACTCCTTTGTCTCTCACCACCAAGCCACATGTTTCCTGCATGATCATCCACCTTTGGCTCCTTTCCTGTCTAGTGGCTTCCCTCCTGTCAGCATTTGACATTCTGCTTCCACTCAAGATGCTACTCCTTTCTGACTCCTCAAAGATCTCATGTAACTGATTATCCTCTTTTTCTTCTATTTTCAGCCTCTATTTCCTCCTGGTTCCTTCCTACCATCATTTAAAGGTTTTCCATTTGACCGTCTACCTCACTTCCTTCTCTGTATTCTGCCCCATATCTTCTGTCCATGATTGAAAATCTTCAAATAATTGTCCTCTCCTACTGTCTGTACTTCCCCAGTTTTTCTGTCATCTGACTTTCTCCCTCCCGCATTACTGAAATGCTCTCAGCTGAGTCAGCAGTCACCAGGATGATTAAACCCAGTGGACATTCCATACTGATGTTACCCTTCCCTTCATATTGTTGATTAGTTGCTTCTTGGGATATGTAAGTTGCCTTGGAAGAGAGACAACCAAACAAGAAGTTTTAGGCTTCTCCAATACCATGAATTTCTTGCTCTATTCTCATCTTGGTGATACCTTTTTCTTTGTCAGTTTCTGGAATATCAACGTTTTTCAGATTCTGCACTAGCTGACTACCTTTTCTTCTCATTGTATACACTTTCTCTGGGCCAATTTTATGAAAGTTTTAATGATTATTGCTGTGTTTACATTATTGAAACTATATATTTAACCCAGATATTGATTCTGAATTTCAAATCTATATGTCCAACTGTCTCACATGGCAGTATATATGCCAAACTCACACATCCAAGCTGAACTCATACCCTCATCTTTTTAAGCTCATCTTCTTTCTGTATGTCATGTTATTTGAGGATTCACCAATTTTTATCAAGTCTACTTACCTCTTTGGAATTTGTTCACTCTTTCTTCATACTCATGGTCTTTGCTATCATTATCCCAGATCAGCCTCATACCATCTCTCACATTTCGTCCTAGTACAGTCTCTTAACCAGTATAATGACACTGGAGACAGAATGATTTGTTTGAAACGCAAAATTGATCATTACAGTCTTTGTTCAAACACTGTAGCAGCTGCAATTGTCCTCTGGATTAAGCCCAAATTCTTTACATGTTTGGCAAGATTTCTCATGACCCAGTCCCTGTTAATCTCCCCACTTTCATTCTCAATACCCCCCTCAGATTCTATTTACTTTCAGTCATACTGAAAAACTTGAAAGTTGCGTATTGTACTTATCTGGGCTTTTGTTTATGCCATTCTTTTTGCCTATACAGGACTCTTCCTCACTCTCTTTTTCTTCCCAACTCTCCTCCCATCCCAAATAACTTCCCTTGTAGAATATTTTTTGGCTTTCCACATCCAGAAAAAATGCTTCTCCATAGGCCTTTTGAGTTCTTGTAGGCTAGAATTTACCACACTGTATTATAAATGTTGGCCTCATGCTCGAATGAATCATTCATAAGTTTTAATAAATACTTTGATAACATAATCTGAATGAATTTTATGTTTTCTCTCATTATTTTAGAAATCTATCTGGTTAAACCTGTCCCCAACACCTCACAAACTAATCCTAAATCCATCATTGTCCTTTGTAACTTCATTCTGTAGCTCAGTGAAGCTTAATGAATGTTTCCCTGTTTATGTGCATACATAGGAAAGGCAGAGAGGGAGAAAAAGCTGCACTATGTGCATGAGATTACAATATTATTGATGATTTTTTTTTAAAAGAGCACCAATAGGTATGAAAGGATGATTTCAGTAAAGTATACACTTGGTGCCATTTTGCTTCAGTTAATATTTATTGGGCATAAGATCATATGATGCTGGGTTCACTCTATAATGAACTCTTTAGCATGAAATACATAGTGTACAACAAAATAATGAATTTGGTAGATTCTGTGCTGCCATACTTTCTCCCGTGCTGCTTAGGCCCACACATTCTCTCTTTCCTGTGGAAGGCTGCTTACCCAGTATCTGTGCATAGGCTAGTCCACTGTGTAAGGAAGAGAGACACTAAGGCACAGGCATAGGAATATTAAAAGCTATTTACAACTTGGTAAAATGAGGATGTTTTCTTTGATCTTTCTTTGAGCAATTTTTATAACAGTGTAGGCAGTGGACAGATTGTTCCCTTTAATTCTTATCTCATGACTTCCATGTTAATTTAGTATCACCTCAAATGGCAAAGAATGAGAATATTATTGCAAAAGGAACATAATGAGGGTCTATTACCTTTTGTAGCTCATTTAATTTTAGCTGCACCCATCTTAGATTTTTATATCAGAAAGCACCACCACTTTCTGAAGGGTGAGGAAAACATGCGCATATATAGAAGAACAAAAATGAAACCCCCCAAATTAAAATTAAAAAAAAAATACCACTATTTTTGACTTAGTAATTTACATATATACAGGTGCCTTAACTTTTCACCTTTATCTTTTTCCCTTTTGCCCCTTAATGAAACTGACTATGGTTTAATGAGATATTTTGTGGGGTTATGAGGTGGCAAACATGCCAGTTTTGCCCAACTGTGCTGTTCCCCAAGCAGTTGTACACATTTGGTGAAGTTGAAACCTTTGAAAATATAAGTACCAATTATTTTTTTTTCTGAGCCTTCATTTGCTATAAGTTAAAGTACTTAAAATCTTCTCAAGCTTGACATAGAAAAATATCCAGAACTGAGAGAACCAGAGTTATGCAGAAGGTGCTGTTTGGCTTGATAATTTTCTACTCTCAGGACCATATCCAGCATCAGCTGAGGGTTACACCTCTCCTTCTTGACTTTAAGAGCAATTGGACTCACATAGCTTGTACCCCAAGCCTCTCATCTCTTACTTTTTCTCTACCAAGAAGCCTCAGCATATCATATTCCTTACAATGTGGACACTGTTGCACAGATAACAAATTACACTTTCAATTTGATGGAAGTGAGTAAAATTTCACTAGACTGAACAATGCTTCTCGTTCTCTTCATACAATGTTTCTTCTTTAATGTACATCAGCAGGTTTGGATGGTTTTGTAGGTCTTAACAGTTTTTAGTTCTCTTTTAAAAAAGCTTTCTCAAAATGAAAAATGATGTAAGAATTATATAAAATAAAATAAAATTTAAAAAAATGAAAAAGCTTTCTCCATCCGGATTTTTGAAGAATGTTTCTTTCTTTTTCATTTTTTAAAATTGCTCCTAAGTCTGACATCTATGCCTTCTTTTTCTCTTTTTCTCCTTCTCTTCTTTGCATGTTGATATTTAAAACTAAGGTTTCCTGTTCCTCCATCTGAATCCCAGCAGTGATCAATGAAGTCAGTATCAATTACAAGCACTCATCCAGCAGGAGCCAGTTTGGCTTAAAATCAACCTTCCTTGGTGAACCAAGAGAATATATAATACTGATTGATTACTCCCAGAGAATATATTTTGTGTCATTGGTAGTCAGTGCAATCGAACTAAGAGTTCTTAATTCTAAATCCTCCTTGGATTTTTACCTTCTCACATGCCACAGGTAAACAGTTTGGGTAAAGAATGAGGAGATGAAAGCTTATTTCAAAGCTTTGTACAGTAGTGGATAGGTAACACCATCTGAAATTCTTAAGCTTCTTAGACTTTGTCTTAAAACATGTAATAAATTGTGATGCATTTGATCTGATCCAGAATCCCAGTTCATGTATGCTCAAAAAAATTCTACTTCTTGAGTCCTTGACTCTAATACAGGTACACCAAACTCAATCTATTGTTAAAACAGTTTGACCTCTAAACACTGTGATAGGGTTGTTTGTTCTCTTGGAGAATAGGGTTCCTAATTCCTACCTGGAAGTCTCTGAGGTCCAATAGAATGTCTCTTGCTGGAATCCAACTTTATTTCTTCACCTTTAGTCCCAAACATTAACCCATCAGTTGTGCCTGAGATATGCTTTATCTATTTCAAGGAAACACTGAATAGTCTTAAAAGGTGTCTTTGCAGTCTGTATAATCTTCTTGTCCTAAGAGTGGAAAATGTCTTAGTCCCTAAAATAGTAATCTAATTCTTCCCAACTTGTGCTGTTTTGTAATATGTTTTTTAGATTTATTTATTTATGTATACGAGAACTGGGGTATAAGCCAGAGTTGGGGGAGCTGTGAGAGGATTCACCGGAGAAAATGGGGAGCAGAACAGGAGAATCCACTGAAATACACTGCTGAGGAGAGCAGCATGCAAGGCACGAGAGGTCTGCTGCACCATGTGGGTTGCTCCCTGCCAGCCTGGGATCAAACTCATGCTGCAGTCTCTGGTGATAGCTTGATAGTGTTGTCTTCAACCCCTGCACCACCAGTGAGGCCCTTAGTAATATTTTAATTATGCCTATTGACTTCTTTGGAACCATGTTTCTTTTAAATCTGGAAACTTAGGTACATAAATTTGTGTATTTCTTTTAAATTTGGAATCTTTTAAGTACATGAGGAACATTTAAGATATCACAAATAGGATATGTTTGTGGTAATGAGAGACTAAATACATAAATGTCCACATTTCATGTGGAGGGAACCAATATTGAGTACGTGGGATAGTGAGGAGTGCAACATTGAACCCCTAAATTCCCTTTGGTCATTAACACTGATACAGAGTAGCAAGGCAAAAATCCTTTGGAGAACAGAAATGGATCCACAAGGCTAAGAAAATGAACAACAATGAGATAGGGATGGGAATTACATCAGTGGCAGCAGGCGCCAAGTCTGAGCACACCACATACCTGAAAACTAATATCCAAGACTTGATATGAATTCAGAGCCCATGGGAATTTGGAGGCAGCTCAACAGGGGTGAAGCTGTTTAGCAGAGATCTGCTTTTAAGGGCCCCTTTTGAAGGTCTGGTGGACATATCTCTGCTGAACTCCTGGCGTATAGATGGACCTGGCAGGCATGATGATATTGACCAGGTCACTTAACTGCTGTTCTCTCATCTCTGGGGGCTTAGTCTGATCACCCAGTGACAGTGCTATACTTTTCTCACCTACAACTTCATCCTGACCCAGGCCCCTAAAAGGATCCAGGTCCCTGTCAAGGATATTCACATGTCAGACTACTGCCTAATTAAGTAGGACACACAAATTAAAAAGCACGTATCTTAAAGGTTAGAGGAGCTACTTCCTTTGGGTCTGACTTAGCTGGTCCCATTTTACTATTCAGAACCAGAACCCCAAGCTGTAGAATTGGTCCCTTACTATCCATTAACCCAAGGTGACACCCCACATCAGTGATAAGGAATGACACTAGAAGACCTACCAAAGTGCTTCATGTTTAGCAAAGGAGTGAGGAGGAGGCAGAGCCAGGTACTTCAAGCTACTTGATGGCAGTCCACACTTTGCTCCTGTTGTACCTGTCTTGTCCCATGCCATTCCTGTATCCACCGAGTTCTCAGTGCTCTACAATATGTATTTTCCATTTGATCTTTAAGTCGGCATACCCACTAGCCTTCTTTTTCTTGGATGTTCTTATTTATTCTAGCTTAACAAATATATCTATAGTTGCTAATTGTACTATACTCTTATCTAAGTACTTTCCAAATATTGCTTCCTATCTTTAAGAAGTGACCCTCTTGTTGGCTCACTTTATAAATAAGTTTGTAATTTTGTTTCTTCATATTGCTGGACATTGTAAGTGGCCAGCCCATTGGATACTCAGTGGTCAGCATCAGCATTATCAGTACCTTGTCAAACCTCCCTCAGAGAAGCGTTGGACAGTGGTCATTGTGTGGCAGCAAAAGGGCTTGAGCTTTTGGAGCTGGGCAATTCTACCATTTACTTGCTGAGTAACTCTAGCCATATTGGAATTTCCTCATCTGTAAATCATTTGTACCTTAGCAGGTGACAGGGATTTAGAAATGGGAAAATTCTAGTACAGTGCCTTAAACAGATAGCATTTAGGAAATGATCACTTCTGTTATTCCCTCCCATTGCCCTAAGAGTATAGGACAAGTCCAGCCAGATAAAATGACACCCAGCACAAACTTTAGAAGTGAAAATGGCTTCCAATTTTGGCTATTTATATTTTCTCCATCTTGAAGGAGAAAACTGAAGTCTAGAAAGCTGTATATGTTCTTGAAGTCATTGATTAATAAGACAATAGTGAAAGAACTAAGTCTGCCTGATTCTTACCTGAATGCTTAACCACTACTATACCCTACTCTTGCAAAGGTATTTGAGGGACTCAGGCTGGTGCTAACAGAGCCCTGGACTGGATTTGATCTTCAGAGTATAGGGGGTGGGAGGGGGTACCCGGGACATTCTTCTACTGCCATTCATCTTCCCGTAGAAGCAGCTCCTCATGTTAGATGCCTCCCTTCAGGTTCCTAGAATAAGAAAGTCATTGTTCAGAGGCAAACACACACACAGAACCCCCCTGCAGCAGCCTACTTTTCAGCACAGTGGTTTTTAACTCAATTTTGTAGAAGGCCATCTTTTTTTTTTTTAAACTAGAAATACACCCCAGTCCTTCTGTCTCCTCCTCCTAGCTTCCCCCCACACACACATTGATCTAAGTTGTAAGTGGGCCCTCTTCTCTTTTAGGAAAAGAAGAAAACATACTATTTTAACTTATATCACATTTATTCTCCTCTGATAATTAAGAGTTTGAAGTTTACTTCTTAGAGACAAGCAAATATTCCTGGGTTTGGGGCTGACTTGGAACTATTTGATGTCCCTAGTAGCAAGAATTTGATTGTGGTAATATTGTTACCATATGGATGGACGCACAAGGATGGACGATTCGAATGAGAATTCCAGGGCATTTTGCTGGGACCACCAAGATGATGAATGACACATTTGATTCTAAGGAACTAAAATGAAGAAGAATTTCTCATTTTAAATTGGAGTATCATGTCAACATGAAAACTTTCGTATAAATAAAAGCACGTATATGCATAGGAATAAAACCTTTTCAGCTCTGGGAAGGATCAACATGACACTGACATAGTTAGAAAGGTTCAGAATTATTTAAAAAAACAATGAATCAGCATAGCTGTCACCATCATTTATTCCTTTCTGCCTCTGTAACGTAGTGCTGCTCTTTTTCCTTCCCTAAATGAAAATGGGTTGGCTCTGCCTTGAAATATTGAACTGTTTGGAGTTTTCGGGTCTTTTTGTTCCTGATATTTATCATTGAGGCCACTGATTGGTGAGCTGGACACATAGGACTCTGAGTACCTTTTTGTTTCAAGCCCTGCTTTGTTTTAACTTAGGTGTTGAATGCAGCATCAAAGGTAGGCAAGCAGACATTCAGAGGCAGATGTGGGCGCACTCCCAAAAGTTCAGTGCCAAGGGCCTTGTGTTTCTTAACAGAGGTGACCTGGAAAGACTCCAAAAACAAGATGAAAAATACAAAGTTGAATTTAGTTAAAGGGAAGGAGAAAGGAAAGCATTGAAAGCTTGAATCCCGTTAACTTGAAAAGTTGAGTTCTGGCCTTTTAAAAGCTTCCTTCCAAAACAGACCTGTGTTAGTTTAATCTCTGGCCAATTGTAGATTTAAATTGAGCTTCTCACACTTATTAATCTTTTTAGGAATGAAAATGGCCATTATTGCTAATAGGGCCCTGATTTAGTATTTTTTGTTTATAATGGACTTTTACTTACTTGGATGGTTAAAACAGAGACCATTGTTATTATTTTATTAATGGGTCCCTAGCCGAACAGACTGGGAGTGGAACTCAGTGATTAGCTCCAGCACATGGAGTTAGCCAGACCCCAGCACGACTTTCAGCACTGCCACTTGGGATCATGATGGCAGGAAAGTTGCTGAGTATTTCCAAACCTCACTGTCATCATCTACAAAATGGGAATTTTTCGTGAGACATTTAAATGAGCAAATTAATGTAAAAAAATTCTTGCTGCATATTAAGTAAAATTCTATCAGGAAAAAGACAAACATTGCACACTGATCATTTATCTGAGGCATACAGCAGGGGAGGGTGAGGGAGAGGTGCCAAAACAGGGAGGGAATAGCACAAAGGACTGCGGTGATGGATCATGGGTGCGATGATGGTGGGAGAACTACAGGGACTACACTTGAGGGGAGAAATTAAATACTGTACAAAAATGAATGATGATGACAGAAAATTAAATAAATTTAATTTTAAGACCTGGAAAAATATTTCTACATGTCATGGACACTTTAAGTTATATATCTTTTTTTTTAAGATTTATTTATTTATGCATACAAGAGCTGGGAATATAAAAATAAAATTTATTACTTAAAAATAAATAAATAAATAAATAAATAAAAGAGCTGGGAGTATAGGCCAGAGGTGCAGAGGTAAGAGGTTTCACCAGAGACAGAGTGAGGAACAGAACAGACTGACTGAAATCCACTGCTGAGGGGAGCAGTGTGCGAGACAGGAGAGGTCTGCTGCACCATGTGTGTCACATCCCTGGCCGGCTGGGGATCAAACTGGTGCTGCAAAGGCTACAGATTGCTTCATTGTGCTGTGCTTAACCTCTTGTGCTGCCAGGGAGACCCCAAGTTGTATATCTTTAGAAAGATCTAGAAGTAGTATGGATTCCACCAGTTTTCTCAACTTCACACATGTAAAACTTGAGATACCTCACCCAATGTCATGTGGCCCATAGTTACAGGGTCAAGACCAAGATGTTTGGCTATTTTTCATTGAATAAACTCTGTATAAATGTATAAAGCTGTTCACATTCTTATAAAATAGTTGTTTTGTGGCTAAGTAAAATATGCAATATTAGAACTATAGAAAACATTAAAAATAATTACCATCTTATTAAGCAGGTATTGCTTGTAAGTCACTCTGCTGAATCTTTACATATATTGCACCTGTTTTTCATAGTTGAGGATAACTAAGCACCATTTAAACAATTTGCCAAAGTTATAGTTTTACCAGTGGCCAAGATGTGGTATAAAGGCAGGAAATCTGTCTCTGGAGTTAGCATTCTTAACCACCACAGACTATGCTTCATTAATTGTTCTAAGTAAACAAGACACAAAAGAATAGTCATTATTCTTCTTTCCATAGGCACCTTGAAAAGCAATGAGATCATATTGTAAAGAACAGTAAACATGGACAGATCTGTCTTGCTTGTCACAACTTAATGGATTTACTTAAATGGCTGTCCAGAGCATATCCTATAGCTCATAAGGAAAACCGTATGCATAGACATTCTATATTCAAATCCAGCCTCATTGTCTTTCTAGAAGGCAGAACCTGTGTCCTTTATTCTTGCTAATGTTTACTTACCCATTTAGTTAAATAAGTGTAACAACCCTCAAGGTATTACTGGGTAGATTTAAAAAGGTGTAAATGAAATCATCTGGTAGATTAGAGGTTGCCCAGACATGGCTTCTGTCTTAGTGGAAAGTGCAGGAAAGAACTTTACTAGTTCTAGGGCCTCCCTGGTGGCGCAGCGGTTGAGCGCTGGGTTGCGAAGCTGCCCGTGGCCTCTGCGGCGCCGGTTCGATCCCCAGCTGCTCCCCGGCCACTGGAGGAGGGTCCCACATGGCGCGCAGACCTCTCCTGCCACCCGCTGCTCCCCTCAGCAGTGTACTTCGGTCCTTCTGCCTGCTCTGCTCCCCGCTCTGGCTCTGGTGAATTCTCTCACCCTCCCGTGCTTCTGACTGTACCCAGTGCATGTATAAACAAAACAAACAAACAACCCAGCAAACAAATAAATAAAGCATGCCTCTATTAAAAAAAAAAAAAAAAAAAAAAAAACTTTACTAGTTCTTTTTTTTTTTTTTTTTTTTTTTTAAATAGAGGCATGTTTCTTTCTTTCTTTATTTGTTTTGTTTGTTTGTTCTGTTTACACATGCACTGGGTACAGTCAGAAGTGCGGGAGGGCGAGAGAATTCACCAGAGCCAGAGTGGGGAGCAGAGCAGGCAGAAGGACCGAAGTACACTGCTGAGGGGAGCAGCGGTCGGCAGGAGAGGTCTGCGCGCCATGTGGGACCCTCCTCAGGTGGCCGGGGAGCAGCCGGGGATCGAACCGGCGCCGCGGAGGCCGCGGGCAGCTTCGCAACCCAGCGCTCAACCGCTGCGCCACTGGGGAGGCCCAACTTTACTAGTTCTTTCTGTAAGTTTTAGAAAATTAAAACTAGCTATTAAACAAGGAATGTGAAAACTAGTACAGCAAGATTTGTGCACCCCTATGTTCATAGCAATATTATTCATAATAGCTCAGACATGGAACCAGCCTAAATACCCATTGACATATGACTGGATAAAGAAATTATGGAATAGATATACAATGGAATACTACTCACTATTGTAAGACATGAAATAGTGCCTTTTGGGACAAAATCGGTGGTGCTTATGCTGAGTAAAATAAATCAGAAGACGAATGACAATTACTGAATGGTTTCACTCATTTGCAGACTATGAGTAACCAAAGAAAACAGACTGGCTAAACAATCATTATTGTTCCTGTGGGGGGAAAAAAAATGATACTGGTTACCAGAGGAGCTGTGGGGAGAGAGAAGAGGAAATTAGAAAGGGAGTATAATAGGGATATGGCCCTGGAGATTCGGTGGAGGACAGTGAGGCATGTGCTCATTCGGAGGTGTGAAGTTGTGCTCCCCAAATTAAATCACTATGTAAATGAGTGGCAAATCAAAAAAATTGTGAAGAAAAAAGAAAATTAAGTTTAGCAACTCATTTATCCATTTCCATCTGGTGGAATATATTCATGGTACAATTTCCTTCTCCCTGGGTCAGCCTGCCTGGGGGCACAGCCCCTCCCCACAGATCTGCAGTCTCTGAGCCTCGCACTGGGTTGACTTTAAAAAGGAGAATTTTTCCCCATAACCTCCTGTGCACATTTAACTTTCAGAAGTACACTGGCCCCCAATTTAGTCTGAAAGCAGCTTTCTAAATTTCTTTCAGCCTAGACCTTGAAAACAAAAAAAAAAAAGCACAATGTGGGGGTTAGCCTGTCGTAACCTGGTCCTCTGCACAAACATAAAGGGAAAAAGACCCTAAAGAGTATGAAGGGTGGGAGGAGATTTGGAAAGAGTTTTAACTAGTGTGGCAAATGGTCCGTCACACCCTCCTCTCTCCTAGTTTATTTTGATACATCCCCACCTGGTCCCCAGGTGTGTAAGAACCACAGAATGCTGTTCATGCACTGCTGTGGACCAGACTGGTGCAGGGCAAGCTGGCTGTGCTCTGGAACAATGGCTTTATTCTTCCAGGTGCCTGAAGAGAGGTCTGAGTGTAGAAGGAGCTGCTTCTGCAAGGGCAAGGAAAGAAAGGAAGAAAGAAAGAAAAGAAATCATATACTTTGAGGAATTTGGCCCCAATAGAAAAAAAAAATCAGAAGTAATAAAAAAATCCCATTGGGAAAATCTGAAGGCAGTCCTTCCGTCCTGTCCCCCCAACCTGCACCCCAAGCCTGAAATAAATGTCAAGGTGAATTGGCTGTATATTGAGAGGAGCAGAGAGAATTTTTTTTTCTTCGAAAACCCAAGCATTTAAGTCTAGAAATAGAAGCCAGTTGCCAGAATGGAAAGTTGGGAGTGTCTTGAGTCCACATATGGATTTGTAGGAATAAAGAAAGCTCTGGAGAGTTTGTTTTGGCGTTAATTGTCTCACACTGGAAACCGTCATAACAGAATGATAAGTTCTGGAATTTCCGTTTCTCCTTCACCTGAAGAAGGCACACATTTTTTACTCTGATCAGAGACCTCACATTTTTAGAGACATTCGTGAATTGGAAAGAATAGTTTTTCACTGCACTCTTCTATGGAATTGTGGAATTGGCAGGAAAACTACTCATCTCAAAGCAAAATGCAGTCTGTGATATTCTCAAATTTTTCTGTAAGAAAAAAGGGTGACAAGGACCTCATAAAATTGTGTTTGAGGAGAATTGGCAAAGAGAAAAAATATGTGTGTGTGTATGTGTGTTAGAGAGAGAGAGAGAGAGAGAGAGAGAGAAAATTAAGTTTTTTTGATATATATGGCTTTTAACAATGGAGAAACAAGTTGTATTTCACATCCATGGGATGGGGCTTATTAGTCCATTCATTGGCTAAAAATAACTAAAATTGTGAAAAGACATTAAATAATCAGCAGTCTGCCTAAACACAGGTTTTCTTGTTTGAAACAAAAGCTCTGCATCTAGATTAATAAGGTGATGCAAGACACTACATCATCTGGCAGATGAAGATTTAAGTTAGGTCAGATTCCTTGGGAGGAGAGAAAAATAACTTTCAAGATTAAAGACTGAAAAAAAAAAATCTGTGTGTGGTCCAAACCTCTTTAAAAAAAAAAAAAAAACAAAACAATTTGCCAAAGGTGTTTAAGGTGCATGGCAATCATTTTTGTAAAGTTTTAATGATTCACTTACAAGGTGGGATTAGTCATATCTTTGACCAGATGAGGAACACATAAATAAGAACTTTCTTATCATGAGTGTTTGATTTTCAAGGGTATTGGGAAATGTGATGAGAGACAGTGCATTTAGTAATGCCTGTACCCAAGTTGGGGTGGAGGTGTTGGCATGTACTAGCACGTTATCATTTTAAAATATAATTATACGTATTTAGTAAGGTTAGACCAAAAGGGGGGAAATGTCTGGCTGAAACAGAGGTCAGACCTCCCAGAAAGCTTAAATTTAATCTCCTTATCTGCTCCTTCTAGTTCTAGACCTGCAATGAGTACAGCGGACAAGACCTACTTAACCAGTAGCTTAATCAAAACTTCTGAAGAAGAATATTTGCTATTTTGATTGTCCTTTAAAAATATGTGTGCTAATATTCCTGATACCACATTCTTCAAAGCAACCAGCATATCATATGGTAGCTTTATCCCAAGAAAATTAGATGATGGAAAGGAAGACATTTACATCCATATTACATATTTCACTTGACAGTTGGGGGTCATAGACTATTTTAAGTAATTGTTCATTTATAGCCCCATATATCTGTAGCTTCTTTGGGAATTGCTTGAGGCGTAATGGATGGAATTTCTTGGTCTAGCACCTGTGTACTTGGTAGGAATTAGCAACATTTCTTAGTTATTATTATGTTTAGAAGACTTAGTATGAGATCAATGTTCTTAACAAAATTTTGAGTATACAATATATTATAGTTTCTATAGGTATAAAGTTTTACAGTTGATCCCTGGAGCTTACTCATCTTGCTTAACTGAAACTTAATGTCCATTGATTGATTAGTAACTCCTCACTCCTATGAGTACCTGGAAACCATCAGATTCTATGAATATACTCTGATTCTATGAATTTACTCTGATTCTATGAAAGTGCTCTAATTCTATGAAATCTATGAAAATACTCTGACTCTATGAATTTGGATATTTTAAGTACCTCATATAATTTGAATCAGGTAATATTTTTCATTCTATAAATGACTTACTTCACTTAGCATCATATCCTCAAGATTCATCCATTATGTTGCATATTGCAGAAGCTCCTCTTTTAAAAGCAAGGAATAAATTTTCTGTTGTATGTACATTCCATATTTTCTTTATGCATTGTCTGTTGTTGGATGTTCAGGTTGTTTTCCACACTTTGGCTCTAGTGAATAGTGCTCTGTGAACATGAGAGTGCTAATGTCTCTGAGATCTTGATTTTAATCCCTGAAGTGGAATTGCTGGATCATATGGCATTTTTTTAAGTCTTTTGAGGAAGCTCTGTATGGTTTTCCACAACAGCTGCACCATTTTTCACTCCTACCAATAGTGCACAAGGTTTCCAATTTCCCCACATCCTCTCCAACACTTGTTTTTTGTTCTCTTGATATTAGCTATCCTGACAGATGTGTGGTAATATCTAATTTTGGTTTTAATTTGCATTTCTGATGATTAATGACACTGAACATTTCTTTATGTAATTGTTTATCATTTGCATGTTTTTTTTTTGAGAAAGGTCTATTCAATTTTTGTTTATTTTTTTAACAGATTGTTTTTTCATTATTGAGTTATAAGAATTCCTTTTTGAATATTAATCTCTGTTGGATGTATGATTTGTATTTTTTCCCATTGCATAGGTTGACTTTACATTCTGTTGATTATTTTCCTTGCTATGCAAAATCATTTTTAGTTGGATGTAATTTTACTTCTTTATTCTTGCTTTTATTTTTTGTGCTTTTGGTATCATATCCATGAAGTCATTGCCAAGATCAGTTTCCTGAAGCTTTCCCCATGTGTTTTTTTCCTAAAAGATGTACTGTCTCAGCTCTCACATTTAAGTGTTTAGTCTATTTTGACTTGACTTTGCACCTGGATATCTAGTTTTCCTATAATCATTTGTTGCAGAGACTAACCAATAATTACTTTAAATGTAAACAATTAAACTCTCTAAACAAATTATATAGAGTAACTGAATGGACAAAAAGAAATAAAATCCAACAAACTTTTTAAAAAATCTCAAGTTCAAAATATATATAATGGATTCATTCTCCTTTTATCCTTATATTAAAATGATACATAAAGGGTCTCCCCTGGTGGCGCAGTGGTTGAGCACTGGGTTGAGAAGCTGCCCGCAGCCTTTGCAGCACCGGTTCGATCCCTGGCTGCTGGCGAGGGTCCCACATGGCGTGCAGACCTCTCCTGCCACCCACTGCTCCCCTCAGCACTGTACTTTGTCAGTCTGCCTGTTCTGTTCTCTGCTCTGGCTCTGGTGAATTTTCTCACCTTCCCGTGCTTCTGACTGTACCCAGTGCTTGTATAAACAAACAAACAAATAAATAAATCTTTAAAATAAATAAATAAATAAATAAAATGATACATAAATACTCTGTGTATAAGAATATTATCTATTTCTTCCTTTGGTTCATCCTCTATCCCCCGCCTAGCATTCTAGTGTAGACCCTGTCAGCTAGTACATAACTGTTTCAATGTCGGCCTGCCCTCTGAATTACCCATTTTTTTCAGATCAGGGATTATGTTTAAATTTTCTATATATCCCAGGATTTAACAATAATTTTATGTGTATGTGTTCATGTCCCTTTGCCTTTGTACTTTGGTAATGGTTTATTTGTCAACCGTATCTAAAAATGCACTCCATATTAAGCAGTTTTAATTTTGCTCTACAGGAGACCATCAAAAGATTTTGTTTTATTTTTGATCAGTAATAAATGCACAGGGTGCAAAAAAAAACAAAGGTTTTAAGAAGGTGTACACTCAAAAATAAGCCAGTGTTCATCACAATCCTCAACCACCCATCTACCCTACAAAGATATGGCTACTGTGACTATCTTATTTTTGATAAGTATCTTCCAGAGATACACTATACATAAATAAGCAAACCCATATATTTGGTAGGCCATGGCCAAACACACCATATGCCTTAATACAGTGAGAAACAAAATATGGCAAAGTAGAAATAGTGGCATAGACCCTTGAGTATTATGATTATGGTTATAAGTATTAAGAGTATTTATGAGTATTATAATGTGTTCACCAGGCACAATCAAAAACGCAAGTTGCTAATTGTGGGTTCCTCTGATCTAGTGATATCTCACTTCACGTGGCCATTCTTGACCCCAGAATGTCGGACATGCCTATATACAGGAACACGGAGACACAATGAACTCAGCTCATTTATATTCTTATCTCATGGATATCCTTTATAGTATTTATAATTGAAGCAAAAATAATAGTAGTAGTAAAATGGTTAATATTGGCATAGCACTTGCTGTATACCAAAAATGGCTTCAAGAATTTCCCTTTCCTTAAACCATTAAAACTAAAGTAAATCAACCTTCAACCTGGCAGTGAGTGTTCTTTCTCTTCACTTAACTAAATTGAAATAAACCTGAAGGCATAATGTAGCTATCTATGAGGAGTCTACCTCACGAGAACTGGGTGAATTGTTTTATGTAAGTTTTATGTAAATTCATGGATATCCATAGTTATTTATTGAGGGTAAGGGTAATTTTTTTTTTTTTGCTTAATCCACCAAACTAGAGGTTTAGTTAAAAATACACAAGCACGTTCTCCATCATAAAGTTATCATTTATCTGATTTTTAATTCAACTGCTTCATTGGTTAAATTAAGCTAATAAGGGCACCTTTTTAAATTCTTATGTTGCTCCACCAGAGGGCAATGAAAAGTCATACTCATAGCTTCTATTTCAGTTTAAGGCATAAACCAGTGATTGTCGTCTTTGTATATGTGTGCATATAAAATTCAATCTGTCTTTCCTCCGAAATGAAAATACCCTTATTTTGTCATCTGATTAATAAAGTAACACATGCCTACTGCATAAAAACCTTGATCTGGTCAAATATAGGAAATATAAAAACAAGTCATAATCTACCAACAAAAAAAAAATGGAAATCACTGTTAACGTTTCACTGTGTATCCTTCCAGCCTTTTTTCTATACTTGTATATAACTTTAAATATTGATTTTCTTTTTCCTTTTTTTTTGGCTACAGAAGGATCAGATCCTACATATTTTTTTCTTCTACAATGTAGTACATTATGTATATCTGATCTGTCCCTATTATAATTATTTATAATACCTTTTAAAATAGTTGTATAGCATTTCCTTGTATATACATATGATGATTTAATCATCTATTAATATACTTTTAAGATAAGAGGTTTTGACAATAAAATAGATATAGCTATACATCATCTTTATCCACATTTCTGGTTGCTCTACATTCAATTGATTAAGTTAATGGACTCTTTAACAACTACTGGCCACAAAATCCACAGGTCAATTAATATCTTCCTATGGAAAGATAGTTTGGAAAGTTACTGTGATGAATGGTCACTTCTTTGTATTTTAAATGAGAATTCATTCCTTCTGACACAATGAAATCTTTGCTGTATTATAATACTCAAGATTTTATTATTCCTCTCTCCATTTTTGAAGAGGAATATGGAAGATAAAAAGTGATGCTAGTATATATTAGTGCCTAGTCTATGATAAAACATCTCTGACTGTAAAATGGGGGGAAGGCATTCTCTTTAATAAGTGATGCTGAGAAAATTATAAAGTCATACATGAAAGAATGAGGCTGGATACTTGCTACTATCATGTGCAAAAATAAATTCAAATGGATTAAGGATTTAGAAATAAGACATGTACCAATAAAATATATAGAAGTAGGGCCTTCCTGGTGGCGCAGGCGGTTGAGCACCGCACTGTGAAGCTGTCCGCAGCCTCTGCAGGTGGGTTCGATCCCAGCCCGCAGGCAAGAATCCCACATGGTGAAGCAGAGCTCTCCTGCCTTGCTCACTGCTCCCCTCAGCAGTGTATTTCATTAGTCTGCCTGTTCGGTTCCCCTCTCTGTCTCTGGCGAATCCTATCAACCTCCCGCAAATCTGGCCTGTACCCAAGTTCTTGTATAAAAATAAATAAATCTTTTAAAAAAATGAAGTATATATAAGAAAAACATGGGTGGTACATTTCACAATATCAACAATAAAGATAATTTTGTTGACTACCTATGGGAAGGGAATTAAAAACAAAAAAAAAATGATTGGGGTTATGTTAGGTTAAAAAGCTTTTGTACAGCAAAAGAAAATATGAGATGATTAAATAAACATCATACTGAATGTGGAAAAACATTTATACAATAAGTAACTGATAAGGGATTACTATCTAAGAAATATAAAGTTTTACACAATTCAAAAATAAGAAAAAAAGATGAAGTAACCCAATTAACAAATGAGCAGCAGGTATATAAAAACCATTCACTTAAGAGGCTATTCAGAAGGCCAAATACTAGAAAAAAAATTGTCACTCCTAATAAGAGAGTTGTATATTAAGACAACAATGAGATACCACTTCACACCTGTGAGAATAGCACACGTCAAGTAGACCTCTAACAACAAGTGCTGGAGAGGGTAGAAAGACTAGAGAGAGATTCCTCACCATCTGCACAAGGAGTCCTTTTCTCCCCACACACTTTACAGTATCTGTTGTTTCTGGTGTTCTTTTCATGGGCCATTCTCATGGGTGTGAGGTGGTATTTTTTTTTTTATTGTGGTTTTTATTTGCATTTCTCTGATGATAAGTGATGATGAACATTTTTTCATGTGCCTGTTAGCCATCTGAATGTCTTATTGGAGAATTATCTATTTAGATCTTCTACACATATATTTTTTTAAGATTTTTTTTTTATTTATGCATACAAGAACTTGGGTGTAGGCCAGAGGTATGGGGGGTGAGAGGTTTCACCAGAGACAGAGTGGGGAGCAGAACAGGCAGACGGATTGAAATACACTGCTGAGGGGAGTAGTGGGGAGACAGGAGAAGCCTGCTGTGACATGTGGGTTAACTCCCTGCCTGGGGATAGAACTCATGCTACAGTGTCTGGTGATAGCTTGATAGCACTGAGACTTTTTTTCCTTTTTTTTTTAAAGATTTATTTATTTATTTATACAAGAATCGGGGCACAGGCCAGATTGCAGGAGGGTGAGAGGATTCACCAGAGACAGAGCGGGAAACAGAACAGGCAGACTGACGAAATACACTGGTGAGGGGAGTAGCGGGCGAGACAGGAGAGGTCTGCCACGCCATGTGGGACCCTCGCCAGTCGCCCGGGATCTAACCAGTGCTGCAAAGGCTGCAGACAGCTTCATAGAATGGCTCTCAACCACCTGCGCCATCAGGGCAGGCCCAACACTGAGATTTTAACCGCTGTGCTACCAGGGAGACCCCCGCTGCCCATGTCTTGACTTGGTTATTTGTTTTCTTGTTGAGTTATATGAATTCTTTGTAGATCTTGGATATTAATTGCATATAGGATATAAACAAATGAGATACAAATATTTTTTCCCAGTTGGTGGGATCTCTTATTCTAATAATAGTTTCTTTTACTATGCAGAAGCTTTTTGGTTTGATATAGTTCCATTTATGTACTTTTGATTTTCTATTCCTTGGTGTTGGAGCGGAGTCCCCAAAGACATCACTAAGGCCAATGTCTCAGGGTACTTCGCCTATATTTTCCCCTGTGTGTTGTATTGCTTCAGGTCTTTCATCCATCTGATTCTTTTTGAGTAAATTTTTGTGTATGGTGTGAGATAGTCTAGTTTCATTCTTGTGCATGTGACTGTCCATTTCTTCGAACTCTTCTTGACACTTTACTTTTTCCAATGTATACTCTTGGCTTCTTTGTTATAAATTAACTGTCCATATATGTTTGAGTTTATGTTAGGGCTCTCAATTCTGTTCCAATAAACTGTGTGTCTATTTTTATTCCAATAGTACTGCTTTAACAACAGTAGCTTTACAATACTGTTTGACATCTGGGAGTGTGATACTGTTCTTCCTCTTTTTTATCAGCATTTCTTTGGTTATTTGGGATCTTCTGTGGTTCCATAAAAATCTTAGTAATGTTTATTCTATTTGTTTGAAGAATGTCATTGAAACCTTAGTAGGGATTGCATTGAACCTGTATATTACTTTAGGTAAGAGGTCTTCTATTTCTTTTAACAATGTCTTTCAGTTTTCACTGTATGAGTCTTTTCCCTCTATTATTAAGTCAGCATCCATTTTATGTTAGACTATCCTATGAATAGTCATATTCCATAGCTTATTCAATAAATGTTAAAATTTCCACTGTCAGCATAGCCTGTAGCATCAGACTTCGTGAAGGTTTTTGGTATCAAGCTTAGTTTCTTTTGACTTCCCCTAACCACACTAAGTAATAATTCTATTTAAAAAAATTACCTCTACTCTAAAAAGTTCATGCATCTATTGAATTAATCTTTTCTTTAAAAAAGAATCTGCTGAACTTCATTTTGCACTACTTCCCACAAGGTCTTAAAATGAATCAATGAAACTGACACTTAGCAGCATTAGGAAGTTCAGGAAAAGCTCCATTGACAGAGAGAGGTAGCAAGAAGGGATATAAGTGGATGAAAATTTTAGTACAAGCTACCAATTGATCTTATAGAGAAAGAACAATCTGTGGCCCATTAATCCATGTTCCAAAAAGCATAAAAATTTTCATTTACTACACACATTGCAGACATCTGTGCTAGAATCTACTCTGTGTTTTAAAATCCACTATTCTGAGCACGACTTGCCCTGGTGATTTCTTCAACAATGTTTTGGTAATGTTTACTTGGAGCTCTTTGGCTGTATCCTAAACATTATCAAATCTTAAAGGCCTTAAATTTGTCATTGCACCCATCTCACTAACCTCCCGACATATCAGTCTTACCAGGACAATTTCTTTCTAAATTAACAAAAAGTTATTGGGTGTCTGAAATGTGTGATGCAATGTTTTTGTAATGGAAAAAACCCCAAGAGTATATGCCCTAATCAGAAACCTCCTTTGGAGGCTTTGCTTGAAAATATAAGTAGAGCCACCCAGAGCAAATTATATATTTTTTCAATTAATTCAGAAGAATCCTGTTGAGAAAACTGAAAGTTTTGATTAAGAAATTTAATTAAAAATATGTTGAGCTCCAATAGCTAGTAATCCCTTTGGTAGAAGTATTATTAACATATTCCATTTAACTTCCACAAAAGATTGAAAAAGGATAAGAGTTGAGTTGCTGTGCCCCATGAAGGGCAAGGAGTTCTAGATTGAATACTTTAACCAGAGAAAACCTCGAATGCTTCTTAGACTTCTTTGGAGTATTTTATATCCAGAGATTAACTTTAAGTATTCCTTTGACAATCCTGGATTTTTTCACTGTTTCACATTTCCATAAATAATGACATTTCAGAATACAAATCTAATTCCTCTTTCTTTATCTAAATTTTATTCTTTACCTATGTATTTGTCCCTAATTATAGTCAGATATAATGTCAAAAAATTAATCTTAAGTATTGCCAGTTACAAAACAGAATGTGTATTTCACTTATTTTTCCATAATCTAGAATAGGAAAACTTGAGAATTAAAACTTACATTATAGTCTCGTAATCTTCATCTCTAAGTTTATTACTCTAGGAGAATGATAATGCTATCATTCAGACTTTGAACCCTCCTCATTCATCATCCCTCTTCCTCTATAATGAGTTGGATGCCAAAGAATATATTTGACTTTATCGTGGCTCAATAAAGAGCTCCCTTACTCTGTTTTCCAAGAAAGCCATACTAAATAGTGAATGAGTATTAAATTTGGGGCTAAATAGACCTAAATGGTTGAGATTTTGACTGTCATTTGCTACATATGTGACTATGGTTAAATATATTTTCTCATTCATACAGTAAGGATTCCAAGTAACATAGTTAGGGTTGTGAGAATCAAGTGAAAAATGTATTACATTCATTACGGTGCCTGGCACAAGAAAAGCGTAATGAATGCTAGTTAAACCTCAGAACAATTCTTTCCACATATTCAAAAATAGAATATAAAAAAATGACAGTTTCAGTGGTTTTTCTATTCTTTGTTCCCTCTGTGGAAAAACTGGGACCATTAAGAAATTTTTTTGCATTTTTTTGTAAAGATAAAATTCATATAACATAAAACTTATCATTTTAAAGTGTAAAATCAGTGTTTTTAGTATAGTCACAATGCTGTGTAGCCATCACCACTAAATCTAGAATGTTTTCATCTCCACAGAGCCATGAAACAGTTTCAATTGCTACCCCTGCCCTATCTCCTAACAACCACTGATCTACTTGCTTCCTATTCTGAACTTTTCACATAAATGGAATCATACAATATGTGTCATTTTATGTCAGACTTCCTTCACTAGCATAATGATTTCAAGGTTCATCTATGTATAGCATATATAATTCTTCATTCCTTTTTATGACTGAATAATATTCCAAAGCATGCATATCCCACATTTGATTTCCATTCAGTATTTGATGGATATTTGAGCTATTCCCATTTTTAGACCATTGTTAATAATGCTGCTATAAATATTTGTGTACAAGTTTTTGTGTGAGCCATTGGGACCATTAAGAATTTACTTATCAATATTGTCCATGGAATAGTAGAAATTATTGTAATTATCTCAAGCAGACAATCAGAATCACGGGGGCTGGGGTTTAGTAAATTTCTGTGACTTCAAAAAGTTTACCCCATTGTTCCACTTTTTATAGTATGTGCCACAACCAGATGTACTGTTATACTCTTAATCAATAACATTTGGTAACATTCAATTCAATTACTGCTTGATTTCTATAACTATAAACTGTTATATGGCATTCAAACAAACACATTCACATGTATACACTGAGCTGTAGTGATTTTTCCATTACAAAATTAAGTTGGTTTGGAACTGATTTATTAAGGAATGCTGTATATGAAGCAATCCCCTTCTCCTCATCTGGACCCTACCTGATTACTTCATTCCCCATATTTTCCTTCCTCTGTATCCAGAATCTGATGTTGCCCTCATATATTTGACCAACACCCTCCATAATTAATTTTTGAGGAAAAGTTACAGGATCAAATCATTTTCTAGTGATTTGTAGTTCATTCAAGTGTTCGTTTCCCCAGAAATATTTCCATATTAAAAGAGAAAAAAGAGTAAAGATAATGTCTAACACAAAACACGGTTATTAAGGTATTTACTCATCAGAAAGATAATTGGGTCATGTTCTTGCCCAAGTTCACATGCTTCATTAAGCAGGCAACTGTACATTTGTGTTCTTATGCACCAAAATTGTGTTTTCAGGACTTTTCCCATCTACTTTTGTGCTGTCAGTCATTTTAACCATGTATGATATGGATTAAATATATTTCATTCTATTTTTAACCTTTTTAAGGGTGTTCCACCTTCAAGTGTTGGTATTGTACAAAACATCCCCACCCAATGGAGTTAATTGCCTTCTGCCTAACACACACACACACACACACACACACACACACCATGCTCTGACACTTGATATACCTGGATACAAGTCTTGTTATGTAACCTTCAAAAATTTACTTAACCTCACTGATCTTCAGTTTCCTCAGCTCTAAAGCATCCATAATAATCATGTAAAACTGCCGGAACTGTTGTGACAATTAAAGAATACAGAATCAAGCAAAATATCTAGCCCTTAGTTTGTGCTCAGTAAATAACTTTTAGTGCTGCCATTATTCTCAGTAAGGGGAAGCCAGAATGTTTGCTGAATCTTGCCTGTCCATGGATGTATCGTGTGCCTGGTGTGGCTTTCCTCGCATCTCCTCTGCTTTCCTGGGGTCCAAGCAGCTGCCCCTGTCTGCTTATCTCACTTATCTGACTTTATCTCCATTCTGAATTTGATTGAATTTAGAACAAAGTTGAAGTGATAGTAACTCGAAGTTGTTTAATCTAGGTGCCATACAAAGACCTCAATACAAAATATACAGTTAAAAAAATAAAATAATATCTTCATGTTGCTAGCTTAACTCATCTATCAATTATAACTGACACTGAGTTTCAAAATGAGTTTATTAAGTATTAATAAAGAGTTTATTGTTAGAGAGTCAAAATAAACAAATTATGGGGATGCCATTTAAAAAAATATTCTGATAAAAACATGTTGAAAGGACACAGAAACATCAGTTCCAAAGAGCACCTGCACCCCTATGTTTATAGCAGCACTATTTACAATAGCTAAGCTTTGGAAACAGCCCAAATGCCCCAAAATAGATGCCTGGATCAAGAAGATGTGGTCCATATACACCATGGACTATTACTCAGCATTCAAAAAAGATAAACACATGCAATTTGCAGCAACATGGATGGCGCTGGAAGGGATCATGCTCAGCGAAATAAGCCAGAAAGAAAAAGAAAAATACCGGATGGTCTCACTCATAGCAGGAATCTAGAAAACTTAAATAAGGGACCAGGAAAATGAATAACTATAAGAAAGTAAAAATCAAAATCAACAAAAAACTATGAACCAGAGACACTTTTTGGGGGGTGGGGGTGGGAGGGGAGGGATTGGGGTCAGAATGGTGGGGTTGCAATTGTATGGGGAATATAAAAATAAAATTTATTATTTTTAAATAAAACATGTTGAAGGAATAGCTTACTTCAAAAGTCTTGTCATGGTCTCTATGTACTGAATTGTA
The DNA here is from genome assembly GCF_964194135.1 of Talpa europaea. Taxonomy (NCBI): domain Eukaryota; kingdom Metazoa; phylum Chordata; class Mammalia; order Eulipotyphla; family Talpidae; genus Talpa; species Talpa europaea. The sequence goes on along the minus strand of NC_140074.1, from coordinate 22,750,092 downwards.
GGAAGTCAGAAACCTGGGCTCCATTCTGACTGTCCTTCCTAGGGGTAAAAGTCTGAGCAAGATTTTTATTTTTTTATTTTTTTTATTGAGGTGACATTGGTTTACAAGCCTGTATGTGATTTTTTTTTTTTAAATAGAGGCATGCTTTATTTATTTATTTGTTTGTTTATACAGGCACTGGGTACAGTCAGAAGCGCGGGAGGGTGAGAGAATTCACCAGAGCCAGAGTAGGAGCAGAGCAGGCAGAAGGACCAAAGTACACTGCTGAGGGGAGCAGCGGGTGGCAGGAGAGGTCTGCGCGCCATGTGGGACCCTCCTCCGGTGGCCGGGGAGCAGCCGGGGATCGAACCGGCGCCACAGAGGCCGCGGGCAGCTTCGCAACCCAGCGCTCAACCGCTGCGCCACTGGGGAGGCCCAAGCCTGTATATGATTTTGAGGCATAGGATCATAACCTTCCCATGTATGTTACCACACTCACCACCAGGTACCCATAGTCCTCCACTGTAGACCACTGGGGCCCCTCCACACTTCTGAGCAAGATTTTTAAACTCATTGGTCTTCAGTTCCCTCTTCTGTAAGAAGGAACTAATAATATTAAATGCATTATGGTTTGGAATAGTAAGTTAGATACTCTGTATTAATAATATGCCCCAAAGGTAGATAACTGTAAATTTGTGGAAAGATTGTGATTGTCCTAGTGACTGGAAGGAGGGTCTTACTGTCAGGTATCAGAACAAGGACACTTAACACTCTGCATTGCGGGCCAATCCCACTCAACAAATAGGTGACCCAGCCAGGACGCCAGTAGCTCACCTGTTAGGATACACTGCACCTTATGAATATATTTTGAAAACTTTAATCTCTAATATGAAAAGTTCCACTGATCACCATTGATTGATACATGGGTTTGTGTGGCAGTTTATGGGTTTCCAAACTTTCTGTTTTCTTTTAGGAAAATGGATTTAAAAAATAACAAAATTTAAATCTCCCCTCTACCACCTTCTGTGCGACCAGACAAATAAATCTTAATCTGAGTAATTCTTGGGAGTTAGCAATAAGTTAAAAAAAAGTATCTCAGAGGGCCTCCCTTGGTGGCGCAGCAGTGGAACAATGGGCTGTGAAGCTGCCCACAGCCTCTGCAGCGCCAGTTCGATCCCCTGCCACTGACGAGGGTCCCACATGGCATGACGGATCTCTCCTGCCGCACCCACTGCTCCCCTCAGCATTGTATTTCATCAGTCTGCCTATTCTGTTCCCCACTCTGGCTCTGGTGAATTCTCTCACCCTCTCGCGCTCTGACTGTACCCAGTGCTTGTATGAATAAATAAATAAATCTTTTTTTTTAAAAAAAAAAGTATCTCAGAGAAATAGTGACTGGAATTACAAAGTAGAGCTTCTAAATGTGTTTTGAGCTCTGGAATGCAAGAGCTTCAGAAAATACAAGATGGCATTATTTCTCCTTTGTTTTGGTTGCCTACCCAAGTCATACTGTCAACAGGTTTACATTTTATAGCAGTATGTGAATGGCATGAGAAGAAATGAAACCATCTGTAAAGTATATTGGGTTCTTTTCCAATAGATGTATTTTTTCTATTATAAAGACCATTAAAGTTGCCTTATAGAAAATTTGGAAAATAGAGAAAAAGAACAGAGAAATTATCTATAATCATTCCACTTGAAAAATATCCACTATTTAAGTGTTGGTATATTTTCTTTTAGTGTTTTTTACTTGATATTCTCAATTTTTTCAACTAGAGTTTTTTTTTTTCTCACTGAACCTCAAGTCTAAAATTTATACAATTCCTTTTAAAAATAGAAGTTGTTTTCGATAAATGTCTTTGTAGCTACATGCTCTGGGGGGAGTATTGTAGGTTGTGCCATTTAAATGACTTTGAACTTTAAAATATGTTGTTCCTTGAAACAAATAATAAGGGAAATTTAATTTTTCAGCATCTAGAGTTGTTTGTGTTATACTCCAAAGCCACTTCCACTTTTTTTACCCCAACTTTCAATCCCCTTGAGTACTTCAAGGAACATTGCTCGGAATATCAACATCAAACTGATTTAGTTTTCGTGCAGAGAAAGTTTCTAGTGCTGAATTCAGATATTTTTTGTGAGCAAATAAAAGCTCTAGAGACTTTGTAGCTTAGCAAATAAAGGATTGGCCTCAAACCAAACCCAACTAAATGATTTTGGTGGTCTCAGCTGAGTTTCCAGCAAGCTTTAGCCTGCATTACAAATTCATCATGCACAATTATGTGCAATTTGGCACAATTTCCAATCCCTGCTTAGGAGAGGCTCTCTGTGCGGGTCTGAAAGGGAAAATAAAATACTTCTTGTGCCTAGAGGGAGCAGTTCTCTTAGGTCAAGATTTTGTTACATATGGAAAGTTATGGGCTAAAACTGCTACCAAGCATAAAGAATCTAGGGATAAGTGGGTACTGGGTATCTACTGTGCTTATCTAGTAAATTTCTCACTCTCAGGGTCTTCATTCAAACAGAAGATGTTGATAATCTCGAGGCTATTGGGCACATTGGTTCTCTCTTAGCTTTCATTAGCATAGGTGAGTTAGAATCCATGAAAAGGGACTGTCCTAACAATGAAACATAAGGAAGGATGCAAAATCAGTTTAGCAGGTAGTTGGGAAAAAAATTCACAGGCTTGATGAGGTGCTTAATAAGTTGGAACAAATACATTATGAATCTCTAGAAATCTCAAATATTTCTAGCATTGCTGTAATACACAATAATTGTTTGATTGAACATAGGCCAACTCAGGAAATGAAAATTCTAGCAATTAACTTTTCTTTCCATGGTCCACTCCTCTTATATTCCATTTTCAACTTGGATTTGTTTTAATTATTTTGAGAGAAGTATGCTGAACAGCAAAGTTTTCTTGCTTTGTGTTCTAGTTCTTAAGGAGTTGGCATTTTATGGGCAAATTTACTAGTTATAAGGATAACTAATTAGATTCTTACAGGATTCACAATCACAGACTGGATTGTGGGAGACCATCCAAATGAGATAGACAAATGAGATCATCATTTGTCATGTCTGAGTGACAAAGTAAATCTGACCTGGGAATTGTACTATCAATAAGTTGATACTTCCTTCTCTGAATGAGTCTTGCCTCCATGGCTTAATAAATTAACTCTAGGACCAGAGTTTGTTGGTGGCTGGAAATAGCCTAAAATAGCCTTCTGGTCATTGCATTATCACTAATTAACACTTAAATAATAAAAACCAATAAACTGTTCCTTAATGTGAGTAAAGACATCAAGCCAAGTAGCCAAAGGAAAATAACCAACAAGCATAATATTGACATTTCAATTCTTATTCCAAGAAACTCTGGCATGGTTATTAAACAGATTGTCTAATAAATAACAAAGACTCAAGCTAACCAGAGGGGCGCAGGTTGATAACAGAAATTCTTCTCTTCAGCCTTACACCTTAAAGTGATACTAGAAACAAAGCAACTGATGATGGGACCAAGAATATGCCAAGGGAGTTGGTTGAGTGAGAACTGCAACCATCTTCCCCAGGAAAGTCAGCACCCTCCTGTCCTGCTGAGGACCAGCTCACCCATTAGGCATCCTGCCACAAATTGTTGGCAATAGCTACTGTGATTCTTCTTAGGTCTCTCCTACATAAACCACTATAAACTCTGCTGTGTAGGCAGTCCAATTTCATATTTGCCTGTTATAAGCTGACCAACATATACAGATATTAATTAATTATTTGGGAAGCAACATCAAAAGAAGCTTGGCTTAGAAATCAGATTAACTTTCAGTTTGGATTTGCTACTTCCAAGCTATGTGACATCTAGTTAAAATAAGTTTTTGTGGTTTGGTTTATTCACCCATAGAACAGACAATTCCTCCTGCTTTTAGTAAAGAATGCAGATGAAGCAGTTAACATAGAACTTGACACACACCTGCTAGTACTACAGACTATGTTTAGAATCTTACTCTTGTACTTGTGGTAAGTCTGTTATAGGAAAGGTAATCCAAATTGAAGTTCTGATTAATGCTTGAGGAAGAAGAAAATCATTGCTGCCAACTCCTCCTCTCTAATATGTCACATCCCCAAGTGACACCTAGACATGTATGTTCAAAAGTAAATGAGAAAGGAAATTTAAAGAAGGAAGATGCAAAGAAGTATATAGATAGCAAGATAAAGAAAGAGTAGAGCTGTCTTCTGGATACCATCGATAAAGGAGAAGTAGAATTAAAACCATCAGAAACAGAAAAAGGAACATCATTTCTAGAAACCTGATGGTATTATCATCCCAGATATAGGACACTGGTATGTACTGACTAAACTATTACAATCACATTTTTAAAGCATATCAGGGTTGGAAATTAAAAGAAATTCCCAGAGGCTAAAAATGAAGATAACATGAATTCAAAGAGGAGAGTGTGAACTCAAAGCATCTACCAAGCCCTGCTGGACATAAAGTTGCTGGGACAAGAGGCATCTGCATTTGTATCTATTTGCATCAGTTTTTCATGGTAGAACAACCAATTGTTCCTTCATCAGGGACTTACCTATACCCGACGACTGCAGTAAGTTCTCACCATGCTCCGCCGTTTATTCACGTTCCTTTCTCAATCCCATTTTTGTTCCTTCTCCTCATGAGCCCCATGTTCTGTGATCCTTGTTCTTATGCACATTTCTAAGTAGCACCATTTATGACTTCCTCATTTCTGAGATGGACAGGCTTTTCATATCATAGTTGTTCAGCAAGTGATACAGTACTCTTTCCTCAAAATTTTTTTTTGTTTTTAAATTGATATGGTGTCTCAAACAAAACAAATTAAAAGTGGGAATTATATAAAAGTCAATTTTTAATTTTTTTTGAGGAAACATTCATATACAGCATTGTCTGTGATTGGAGGTGTAGGCTCTCACCTATTCAGATGGCTGTTACCACACCACACCTGCCACCACGGCACACAGAAGCTCAGTTTAAACTCATTCCTTTTATCTGATTCAAGTATAAGTAAATACATTTCCTCTCCCTGGACCCAGTGAATATTAAAATTGGGTAACATTTCCTTATGTATGCACACAAGGAAACTTTCCTCCTCAATCTTCTGTTCATTCCCCTCTATTAAGAAAATCTCTTTTTACTTACCAGAGCAAACTGCTGATTTAAAAGTTTCTATCAATGTCCAAAGACAATGCCCAAAGATAACAATTAAAAATTGACAAATGGGTTAGAACATACATAATTATAGGGTTTTGGTTAAAAGAGGCAGATTGAATATATAGTCCCCAGAAGTATATAAAGCACAAATTTATAGATTTGTAAAGAACCATAATGATTTAGTTACTGTAATTAAAGTATTTTGGATAAGTGAAACATCAAGATAATAGAAAATGAGGTGTTTGGTTGTGTGTGTGTGTGTGTTTGTGTGTGTTTTCCAGAGATGTGACATTACATTATGGAAAGAAAAGGGATTTGGCATGATAAAAACTACCAGGGTCCAAGCCATTTAGTAGATGTGAAACTCTAAGACAGTCATAGTATCTGAGTCTGCTTATTAATTCTAATAATAAAACTTCCAGACATTAATAATTTAATGCATAGTTATAAGGTGCCAATCACCATGGTTCTAAAAACTTTACACTTTACATATATTAACTCTTAACCCTCAAAATAACCCTGTCAGCCAGGCAATATTTTTATCCTCATTTTGAACAGAGGCAGAAAAAGAGCAAATAGGGCCTCCCTGGTGGCGCAGAGGTTGAGCTCTGGGTTGCGAAGCTGCGTGCAGCCTCTGCTGCGCCGGTTCAATCCCGGGCTGCTCCCCGGTCACCAGAGGAGGGTCCCACATGGCGTGCAGACCTCTCTTGCCACCCGCTGCTGCCCTCAGCAGTGTGCTTCGGTCCTTCTGCCTGCTCTGCTCCCCGCTCTGGCTCTAGTGAATTCTCTCACCCTCCCGCACTTCTGACTGTACCCAGTGCTTGTATAAATAAAATAAATAAATCTTTAAAAAAAAAAAAAAAGAAAAAGAGCAAATAACTTTCACAGGCACAGTGTTGCATATTTAGTAAGAAGTAGACTTTGAATTCAGGCAAGAGATGATGGACTCAGGCTTGCTGCATGATAGGAAGACTGGCCGACAAACTGGGTAGTGGGCAGGGAGGCAGATGTACAAATAAAGATGAGACAGTCTTTCTGAAATACATGAAGCATATTCCTGCCTAATATACATGAAACATCCACTATTTTTCTTGAAATCACAGGACTGTCGGTGTAAATGCATGTGACTGAACACTGCTCAGTCATAGCGATGCTCTTGGGGGTAGCAAGATAGGAAGGGTGTCTTCCTGCTCCTGTCCTGTCTGCTAAGGTACTGGTGCTTGTAGTTGTAGAGTCTGGCAGCCCATGACCCAGTGAAAGGACAATAGAACGCTTTTGTTACACCAGCATGGTAAGTCTGGTAGTGTGACTGCTTTTCTACAGATATTTGGAGTTCATAGTCACCATTTTCTACAAGAGGAAATTGAGACCAAGAGTCTAAGACTTGCCCAGCGCCTCGCAACTCTTAGGTGGTGAAGGCTGATGGTGTGCAGAATAAATTGTCTCCAAACTTTGCACTCTTCACGCACATGTGCTGCCTTCTGTGGTGTGGCCAGGACCATGAATGGAAGGAGACATCCTAGATGATGAATGTGTTTGGTTCTAATAGAAGTCTGTGGCTAAGCCCATAATACAACTGGAAAACTTCAAGTTGGATGAAAAAAATATTGAGACTTTAGGATACAACTGTTTAGTCCAAGATTTTGTAGGTGAATACAAAATGAAGTATTTCACTTATAGTTCAAACTATGTGTTCTTTGCTTTAAAAATTTTTTTTGTTTTATTTATGTATGCAAGAACTGGGGTGTGGGTCAAAGGTGTGGGCATGAGAAGATTCACAAGAGACAGAGTGGAGAGCAAAACAGGCAGATCTACTGAAATATGCTGCTGAGGGTGCAGTAGGCGAGACAGGAGAGGTCTCCTGCACCATGTGGGTTAGCTCCCTGGCTGGGGATCAAACTCAAGCCTGCAGTGGCTGGCAATAGCTTAATAGGACAGGCTTAATCCCTGTGCCACCAGAGAGGCCCCAAACTATATGTTCTCTGTACTTTGCCTCTTGATTAACTTTGTTTATACCAAAACCAAGGATTCCATTGTAGAGTTACTATTCTTCAGTTGGAAAAAAAATCTAAAGAGATAGTGAGAGGAACTGGAACTGTGCATTGTCACAGGATACTTTATAAATGTATCAAGTAAACTGTAGTTTGCATAGAAAAGGGTTTTGCTCTATTCAGTGTCTGTTAAAGAAGAGTTCATGTATTAAGAAATGTTTGTATTCTGTTCATGAAGAAATAGCTTGGTTTCCTGAATCAGACAGAGTCTGATTGAACTCTGGATTCCACCACTAATGTTTTTGAGATTTTTGAATAAGGTAATTAGTCTCACTAAGCCTTAATTTTCTCATCTTAAAATAGATACAATTATTGTATCTCTGCCATAGGGTTGTCCTATTGAATGATAAAACCCATATAAAGCACTTAGCAAGGTACCTTGTACATATCAAGAGCTCAATAAATGATAGTTCATATTTGCATTGATAAGGTGAATGACAGATATTACTGTAGCTTTCAATTTATCATTGCTATATATGTAAGCAATTTTTCCTCTTTGAGGTTATGTGTGTGTATGTGTATTTCAAACATAACTGAAGGGTTTATAGAGCATCTTTATTTAAGAGAGCACAGCATTTTCACAGTGAATTCAGGAATGCCAATCTAGCCAAGCTATAGATGCAGACAAAAGATAATTGCTCTTTTGTCAGATGAAGAAATCTGAGGAGTATAATCTGCAGTAATTTTTTCAAGTCATCAAATTAGCATATGAGTTGAGGGAAATATTTACATGCAAATATTTTAGATTTTAATGGATTGGCCTGTGTGTGCTCTGGTTGGTACAGATGCTCTGTTGAAAACCATTGCTTAAGAGAATAAGAAATTCTTTTTTCTAATAGAAATTCTTGTTTGAATTTTATATCTGATTATTTTATTTGCTATATTTGGGGAACATTCTATCGAAAATTAGAAAGTAGTTTCTTGCTTAAAGCAATTCATGTCTCAGATAGAATAAGGTCCTTGGCTGTTCAGTGCTCATAAAATTTTTTTCATGTTCTGATACTTTGTATTTTGACACATATATGTATATATGTATTATCCACTCTGACCATGTTAAAGGATCTCAATTTAGGTTTGCTTTTTGATATAAAACTTAGCATAGCTATCGTGCATTCCATCATTAGAATAATACTTTATGATTATGCACCAAATGTCTTTCTCCTGCGGTTGGTATTTTAATAAGGGTGGAGTGCATCTGAAATTTATATCACATTGCACACTGCATATATTGCCAAGCCTTAAAAACACACTAGGCACATGAGAGAGGTTTTTCTTCTTAGTGGAATCTGATATTATCTGAGTCTTTGGTTTACTGGGTATTTTTATTTGCTTTTGAATCTATATTTGCTAAAGCATAATAGTTGTATATTATGATAGGTATATGTAGTTCTTTGAACACGTATTGTTAAACACAAAAATATAGCAAAGTAATATTAAATCATGAAATACATGACTCTATAAAACTTATCAGCAGTGTTTAGTATGAGGTCCTGAATTTTTAGAAAATGTATTTCACATTCACAAGTACATTTAATCATTAGAATGTAAGGAGGCAAATCTTATTCTGCTTCAGTCTCACTCTAGAGCCAGATGTGGTTTTGATGAAACCCAGAACTTGACTGGTAAATATGTTAGATAAATAAAGCTAAGCTTCTTCCCTGCAAGGGCTCTGGGCTCAGCTCTGATATTAGATGTCTGATCATGCATGACCTATTCTCACCATCAAGTACCTTGATGAGAATGAGGTTCCAAGTATTTCTAAGATAGGCGAAATTATCTATACATTACTGACAAAAGGAATTTTTTAATCAATGTAAGAATAAGCCTGGACAACAAAGCAAGTTCAAAGTTTATAGGGGACTCTTTAACTGCATTTCTTCAATGACTGATTTAAAGAGCAAAAAGCTGGGACCTCAGAAGTAGCAAAATAAGATTTGTCTGTGATATAATATCTAAACCAAGAGGGAATGCATAATAAAATCTACTGGAGACCATATTAGAAACGACAGCTCTCTGGGTTCCGTATTGCCAACAAGAAAATTACTACATGTCAGCATCACTGTTTAGAAATGAGAGTCTTTTAAAAAAAAAGACTAATGAATAATTAGAAGGATAGATAGTAACCATAGCTTAACTCTTGTGGAATAGTATTAATCCTTGTGTGAATAGTGTGGCTTACAGAGCCCTTTAAGTATCTCATTTGATTACCATGATCATCTTACAAAAGGTAGAAGGATCATCTGAATTTTATAGCTGAGAATAAAGGGAGAAAGGGATGATATAGACTAATCTAAGGTCTTGTTAGTGGACTTGGACTGAAGTCTTCAGACCGCTTATCAGGGCCCTTGCCATTACCCCACACCTCCCCACCCTCAAATTTCACAAGCCTCATTTTCCTATATTTAATGTATGTTCACAACACTATAAAAGCACATCACCACTAACCTCTATCATCAAGGTCTTTGGGTTTGGTTCTTAATTGAAGGCTTGATCCCATCTATTATAGATATAAAAGAGTATAGAAGGGTTTGGTTATGTATGGGACTCTGTAAAATACATGCTTTCTCTTACATACAACCACTTCCTGATTCCAGGTTGAAATATGGAGCAAATCATAATAATAAAATTATAACCATAGGAAAAAAATTAGGACAAAGCAGCAAACTATGGAGACATCTCATTTGCTTATTCACAGTACATGGGCCGGGGGCACATCATAAATAAGATCTTACCCCAGCCATGTGTGGCCCACCTAGTGTTGTGGCACCAGGGTTCTGATGGTCAGGAAAGGGGCTAACTGCATGATCTTCTTGGAATCCTTTATTTTATGGAACTTGATGCTTTGATTTCTAAAATTACAGGTTTAATTGAAATATTTCTAGAGTCACTTCCCATCCAACTCTAGGATTCAATTAACTTTAGTTGAGCCTCCCAGTCTTAAAAAAAAAAGTCATTAATCATTATGTCATAAAGTGATTTCTGAATTAACTGTCTTAACTGCCATGTGTTGAGAATTTCCATGAGGCTCAGCACTGGCTGAAGAGCTTTCCATTTTACTGTGAGCTCTGGAATTTTACCTAATATATACATACAAAGAAAAGATATCATCGTTTTATAAAATAATTTCATCTTGATAAGTCCCCTGCTCTGCTGGAAAGACAGTGGGGTGTGGGGTGTGAGTCTTGCTCTTAAGTTACTGTATTCTAATCATTTCCTTTCAGCTTACAACATTCCTTTCACATAGTCTCTTTCTTTTCTTCCCAAGATGGCATTTGAGTATATGGTGGTTTAACTCTGCCTTTCAGGCATAAGAAATCTGCAAGCTGCTTCCCAGACTCCCATTGTTCTCTAGGACCATCTTCTGTTAGTCACCTCCATGGTGCGAAGAGGGGATCTTCTACAATCAAAGAAGTCAGAGATCTAAGTTTAACACCCTCCCAAATCCATTTAATACCAAGGTGTGTAGAAACACTCCAGGCAGGAATTCCATACCACTGCCCATGAATTGAAGTGGACAAGGTATTTCTTAAGTTCTGAAGGCTCCTGAGTGTACCTCCCACCTGCATTCTGGCTCTCAACCTGCACTGAACCCCCTAACTGGTGAGAGTCTGCTTCATCTCTGGTAGAAAGTATCTTCTTTCTTCCCTTTCTTTCTTTTCTGAGCAAAAGAGGGTTGGGAAGAGGCAATAAAGATTGCTTTTGTTTACTTCTATCTGCTGGCTCTGTAATACTTGTGGAAAGCCAGTGAATTAAAAGAAACCTGCTTTTACTTCTGCATTTGGCCTAGCCAATAAGTCTTTAACCAAATTAAAATGCAAGGATTGTTATCTGAGGACTAAAGGAAATAATATATATGAAGCTCAGGTGTCTGGCACATAGTAAACACTCAATAAATGGGAACTATTTTGTGCCATGTTTTAAAAGGTATAATGAGAGTGAGCAAGTAGAGACCTTGAATAAAGAAATCTTTCAAGAATCTTGGCAATATAACCAGAGAGGAATGTAGGATGGAGGAGGTTTTTAAAATTTTGCTCATTTGTTTTTGCTTTTATTTTAAAGATGGAAAGATATAAGTTATAACTTTAGTGAGCCACATCACACACAGAGGTAATTTTCTTGTTTTGCGTCACAGTAAAAAAGCACATCCAAACAGAAAAACGTGTTTTTACTGACATCCCTTCCACCATGCTAAAGTAGATCCAATTCAATGCCCTGGCCCTGCCCCATTTCTTACAAATCCTCTTTGGAACACACCTCCCTCCTTTACTTCCCATCCCCTTAATATTTATTCCTTTTCTTTCTTCAGTCCCTGGACCCCACACCCAAGTTCTTTATTTACTATGCATATTATCTTTTTTTTTTTTTTTAAGATTTATTTATTTATTTATTTATTTATTTATTTATTTATTTATACAAGCACTGGGTATAATCAGAAGCGCGGGAGGGTGAGAGAATTCACCAGAGCCAGAGCAGGGAGCAGAGCAGGCAGAAGGACAGAAGTACACTGCTGAGGGGAGCAGCGGGCGGCAGGAGAGGTCTGCGCGGCCTGTGGGACCCTCCTCCGGTGGCCAGGGAGCAGCCGGGGATCGAACCGGCGGTGCAGAGGCCACGCGCAGCTTCGCAAGCCAGCGCTCAACCGCTGCGCCATCGGGGAGGCCCATATGCATATTATCTTAATGTCTTATTCACTTATTCATTAAGTCCCACCCATCCCCTTCCTCATTGGTATGTCATTGATAAAAGACAGTCATTGATCAAAGATAAACTGAGGCATATTAAATAATTAAGAGTGTTTATTTGGGCCTCCCCAGTGGCGCAGCGGTTGAGCGCTGGGTTGCGAAGCTGCCCGCGGCCTCTGCAGCGCCGGTTCGATCCCCGGCTGCTCCCCGGCCACCAGAGGAGGGTCCCACATGGTGCGCAGACCTCTCCTGCCGCCCGCTGCTCCCCTCAGCAGTGTACTTTGGTCCTTCTGCCTGCTCTGCTCCCCGCTCTGGCTCTGGTGAATTCTCTCACCCTCCCGCGCTTCTGACTGTACCCAGTGCTTGTATAAATAAATAAATAAATCTTAAAAAATAAAATAAAAAATGTATTAAAAAAATTTTTTTTTAAAAAAAAGAGTGTTTATTTGATACAAATCAGGCAGTGCCAACCCAGAATGATTAGGTACATTCTGCCAACAAGCATAGGAGTTTAGACTTAAATAGAGAATGTGTGGAATCAAAAAAAAAAAGGAAATAATTTGATTAGCTATAGATTAAAGCCGAGATGGATGTTTGTGGTTTGATGCCCTTAACTTTTTTTTTCCAAAGACTTATTTATTTATTTATACAAGCACTGGGTACAGTAAGAAGTGCAGGAGGGTGAGAGAATCCACCAGAGCCAGAGGGGAGAGCAGAGCAGGCAGATGACGGAAGTACACTCTAAGGGAAGCAGCGGGCAGCAGGAGAGGTCTGCGCGCCATGTGAGACCCTCACTGGCAGCCGGGGATCGAACCAGTGCTGCAGAGGCTGCGGGCAGCTTTGCAGCCCAGAGCTCAACCGTTGCGCCACTGGGGAGGCCCCTCATGCCTTTGACTTTTGATGTGCTAACCTTGAGGCACTTAGAGGCTTGAGTTTGGTTTGCCATCAATGGTTTGCTACCTCAGTCCAATGGTTCCTTTATTTAATTAGTGTAACATCATCTACTAACCAGACCTATATTATTCATTATTTATTTTGCCTTCACAAATGCAAGAGGAATCAAGACAGAGGCAGGATTAAAAAGAATTGATGGAGCAGGGCCCTTGGGAAGGATGAGATTGAAAGTTCAGGTAAAAGAATTATTTTGGGGTGGAAAGACCCAAAAACAGAGTTACTGTATGACCCAGAAGAATAACTTGAGGTCACAGTTGCTCAGGATGGGGCTGGAAATTTTGAGGGAGCACCTGACCAATGTCTCTAGATCTTTCATCTGTGACAAAAGAGATGAGGTCATCTCCTAAGAGTCAGGGTGTTGATCTCTGAAGTGAGGAGCCGAAGGGCTTGAGTGGAAATAATAGGACATAACAGGAAATAACGGGATGCCCATGGGCAGCATGTAAGAGGAAGTCTTGGGGCTGGTGAACAATGTACAGGCTGACTTGAAAGTTCAGGAATAGGAAAGGGGAAAAATAAAACTTATAAGGGATAAGAGGATAAGAACACAGAAAATAGTGAATATGTGATGAAGGCAAGAAAAACCCAACTATGTCATGGTACAGAAAAATATGCCGCAAGCACGACAAGGAGGTGTCAATGTGAATAAGGAAGTGGGGAAATGAGCAGCACTTCCCAGATTTGCATTCTTGGGCCATTTCCTTTTCTCCATGATTCCATGGGGGATTTAGTGCTTTCATTAAAGTCCCCCTTCCTGTTTGCCCTTCCATGACATAATGAAATAAAGTGCAGACTGAATGGGATCGCTAGCTTTAGGGAGTATCCAGGGACTGTTAAAATTGGAAATGTTGACTTTTTTCCTACATACCCATTTTTCTCATTCTTTATCCTGACTGTCTCCTTTGCCTTCTACATTCTTATTTCTTCATTCTGTTTTAAGATTTCTCACTATTTCTGCAATAGCCTTTCCACTGTTTATTTATTCCCTAAACCTTTCATTTTACTTGAACTTGTTAGTGTAAAAATTCAGAAAGAAGACTATGAGGAAGGAAATTACAAAGGACAGAAAATTATAAGGAATTGACTAAATCAGAAATTGAAAGTTTTTGAATGAATACACAATTTATAAAACAAAGTGAGTGTGAATCAGTGGGTGGGGGGAGAAACAAAATGAATACAAGGGGTGAGATAAAGGTAGAAATAAAGAACTATAAAGGAAATAAAGAAATGAGAAAATTAAGCAACTTGTATAATGTAAACGGATACTATAAAGCAACTTTGGATTTTATTTCCTCTCCTCCATCCTCCACCAATAACCGTAATAGTTATTTTTGAGTTATAAATACTTTCTTTCTTGTTGACTTTACTCTTCTGGTCATCCCTTCTGGGAAAAGAACATAAAAATTGCTACTTTTTACATGAGGCAAAGAGCAGTTTAATGAAAAACTTGAGGAAGGAAGAAAGCGTACACTTTCATGAATAAACTTCCAAATGACTCAGCCAATCTGGAGAGTTCACATTTTATATATTAGTGCTTCTTTTTTTTTTTTTTTAAAAAGAATTTTCATGTTTTTCTCATTAAGGCTGAAGCCACCTCCATTTTCATCCATTCCCTTTCCTCACTTATTACAGAGCTTCAGGTGAACACATACCATAAACAAATGTAGCATGTGCCCTTACAAAATAGAGTGAGAGGACTTGGTCATTTCCACCAAGCCCCCTTTATTCTGTAAAGGCTATAGACATCCCCTTAAACTTGATGCAAAACCCACATGGGTAGCATGTGGCTCCTACTTGCCCTGCTCCTTTGTTCCACAAGGTGTGCTAGCATATTTGAGTATTTATTTGGCGTTCTTTTGTGTTCTTTAGACCTTTCATTTCTCTTCCTAGATGAAATCATGGAAGTGGAATGCATCTGAATGGGTGGAAATAATTTAAGTGAAATGATAATGCACATATGTGTGACTCAGATATTGAAAGGTTACACTGACCTTCAAGTGGTTGAACTTTGACCTTCAGATCATCTAAGGCAAAATTAATCCTCTTCATATGAGTCATTTTAATATGTGAAAAAGACAGAGAAGGCATTAAGGCTAATCAATACATTGTTATTTCGATTTATTCATTCATCTTTTCCTTAATGTTTTCAGGGAGCAGTTGTATTAATAATAGGTACATTTATTGAGCACCTACTTTTTGCCAGCTAATAGTTGGACGTGTTATGTTAGTTTTACTGAGCAATTCTTTGAAGTAGATATTATTAGTTCTGTTTTATAAATTATGAAGTTGAGGTTTGGAAAAGTTAAGGTTCTTGCCCAAGGTCACATGCTATTTAAAGTAGAGCCCTATTTGAATCCAGGACACTGATTCCTTCTCCCTGAGCTGTCTTTCAATGGAATATGATCCTACATTGTGGGTGGTTAGGGGAGGGGAGGGCAGAAGGTTTTACCTGAAGGAAAAAGAATGCTCCTCTCTTTCACAGAGAGTAAGTTTCCTTTACTGAAATATATGCAGAAATCTGGAATTTATGCTTGAAGAATGACCATGGTGTCACTGGCTCTGTAAAAAGGAAGGAAAGAAAGCTGAGTCCAATAAAAAACACACAACTCTGTATGACTGAGAGCTTAGTTAGACCCTGGGAGGGGAAAATTGGACTTTGATTCTCTTGGCAAAGTATTTCACCATGATCAGTAAGGATCATTTTAAAGACAGTCAAAGGATGAAAAAAAAAAAATCTATGTTTGCACCTTTCATTTGAAGTAGAGTGGTTTTAGATGTTTGCTTTTTCTCTTCCATAGCTTGTAAAATACTGTTCGTAGACAGCTCCATGAAATATTTTTCCTGTACTATATCTTGGCTCCTTTCTGAGGGTTTCTGCTTTTCCAATGACTGCTGGTGTATGGGGTGATAAGCCAGATTCATGCAATGATTGTGTAGCTTCTCAGCATACCCCTGGAGAATTTTGACAGGTGGCAAGTAGTTTGCTCTTCCTTGCAAGGTTATATGGAAAGTGGCTGGCTTTTCAAACTATCTGCTTTCCTGATCATGTGTGTGCATTTCAGGCCAGTAAATACAAAAGAGTAGTATAGTAACTCAAGTTTAGAAATTATCTGAGTCTCTAAGAAGCATGTGAAGATGTGTCCCTGCTGTGAATGCCAGGGATACCCGGCATCCTGCCACATCTCTACCTACCACATGTGACTTTCCCATTCAGAATGGTTTGGAAATTTTAATTTTGCCATAATCCTGGCAGAAGAGATGACTCCAAAGCTCTTCTAAATTTAGCCATTTTCCTTTCAACTGTGGAAAGATGACTTTTTCTTTTTTTAATAGTGAGCACTGCTTTCGATTGGGAAGAGAGGAGGAATGTTTGTTTTGGAGAACCCCTGCAGGCACTTGGAATCCTGCAAGACATAAAGGAAAGAAATAGAAATATCAGTATCTCCAAGGAAACAAAGGAGCCATAAAACCCAGAGTCTGTTTAGGGATATGGTAATGTTAATGACAGGAAGGAGACCCTTGCTTCCGGATAGATCCTAAATATGTGTGAGACAGGGTTGTGAACATTACAAACACTGCTTGCGGTTTCCTTGAAATTACCTCTCAGACTTACTGAATGCCTAGTGGAGAGATTCCCATTAACAAAGTTCTATGATGCTCATTATAACACAGCTATGGCAAATGGGCTCTTTTTATACAATGGATTTCAAAAAATCAGTCTGATGCCAAGTTGAAGGACTGCAGATACATGGAGTGAGCCATGAAGTCTGAAATAGCCACGCACTGAAACAGACCATCAGGTAATAGAATAGAGCTGAGGGTTAATATGGAGCATTAACCCTCAAGTTCTACCCTGAGACATTTCCTTAAGTGAGTTGCAAAATATAGTGGGCTATTTTAAAATATTAAAAATGTTGCTGTTCTCCCATACACTCTTATATTTGTTGTCTTTTCTTCACGCTTCAGATCTCTCTGTAGGCTCTGCTATTGGCTGCAGAGAGAAGGTAGTAAGAAAGTAAGGAGGACTCATGAAAAGGTATAGCAACATTAGAGTGGAGACTTCTATTTCTTCTACCTCAACTACTGTTTTAAGGCCTTGAAATTCTGACTTTGATTTGCAAGAGCTTGATCCAGGAAAGAAATGATCAGCCAAAACAGCCTAGACCAGAACCGTCCATATGATCCAGAGGATATTCAGAAATTTTAAAAAGTGATGGTTATTTTATTCCATTGCTTTTCAGGGGCCTTTGGTACTCAGCAATAAAATAGCAAATGCAAGACTTCTGAGGTGGCACAATGGCCCCAGTTGATGGTCCCAAGTGACTGAAGTTGAATCTTGAATTAACCAAATATTTGCTCCAGAAAGACTCATTTGAGGGCCTCCCCTGGTGGCACAGCAGCTGAGCGCTGGGCTGTGAACCTGCCTGCAGCCTCTGCAGTGCCAGTTCGATCCCCAGCTGCCAGCGAGTGTCCCATATTGTGCGCAGACCTCTCCTGCCCCGCCCGCTGCTCCCCTCAGCAGTGTATTTCGTCACTGCCTGTTCTGTTCCCCACTCTGGCTCTGGTGAATTCTCTCACCCTCCCATGCTTCTGACTGTACCCAGTGCTTGTATAAATAAATAAATCTTAAAAAAAAAAAAAAAAGACTTATTTGAACTGAAAGACAAAAGTCCAGCTGAAAGGAACACATGTGAAGTAGTTTTTCTTTCCACCAGAAAGAACTTGAGGGCTTGTGATGACATTGAGTTCAGGTGGGGCAGAATAAAGAAAATTACCCTCTTGTACTTGTAAATATGCTTTGTAGTAAGTTAAAATGTAGTAAGTTCAAACTTTAGTACACATGTGAATGGCTTGGGGCACAGTTTAATTCAGATTCTGATTCAGTAGGTCTAGATCTCTAGGTCACAATTTGTCAGCTGCTGCTGCTGCTGCTACTGCTCTGTGGACCACACCTTCATTAGTAAGACTTACATTACCAAATGCTTGTCACGTGATTCATGGTAAATAATATGCCCACATCTCTCTTGTTCATACTTCCAGGAAGTTTTATGTGAAGTGCTGTGACTCCAAAAACAGCCCCATGTCCATTAGGAGTGAGTTGCTCCCCAACTGTGACGTGTACTTCCTTAACGCCCTGTGGTCTCAGGAGCACATGTGGCAAGTACTGAACTGTGCTTCAGTCTCTCTGTCTTTCTGGTCAAACCAATAGCATTTTCTTTTCTAGTTCTTCCTCTCCTTGACATTTCTGTTCCATTAGTCATGATTAGCCAACTCTTTACTCCTGAAATGTTCTCCTCTTGTTATTCTGCTTGTGGGTCTGATGAGTTGTGATTCTTCTTGTGGGTCTCCTGCACCACATTCATCTTTCCTCATCTCCACCATCTCTCATCTCTTCTTACACTCCTTGCAGACTTCTTGCAGAGTTTCACTTCTTGTGCATCTTCTAAATCTATGCATTGAGGCTTTACTTCCCAACTTGTTTTCTACTCTGTAATAAACATTAATTTAACTCCTATTATGCGAATCTCCCTTGGAATATAGGCATAAATCTTGCCTTCCAGAAGCACACAGTTCAATGGGACCAGACTGTTGGCAAAATTTAGAGTGGAAAGGGCATTTCAATTTGGAGATTCTGGGCTATTTTCTCTTTACCTACTATAGAGACAATGACCCAACAAGTTTTCACCTACATCCTTAGAATTGACCTCCTACCTGCATTTCTGTGATACTTCCCTAGAGCTCTAGCTTTATCATCTACCTAGATCCACACATCATCCTCCAAAATATAATGTTGCTAATTGGCAGATATCAGTTGAAGGCAGCAATAGTGTGAATGATTCTATAGCTAAATGAATCAAGTATATCCTTCGTGTAAGTAATGAAAATGTTACTTTTTATACAATTAAAAGATTTTGCTTCTACATTACTACTTGAATTTACTTTGAATAATACATTGGTTCTAATGAAATTTTAGCAAAAATGCTCATTTATTTACTTTTATTTTTATATCTAACAATAAAGAATAAAGCTTCTTTCTAGTTCTCCCTTTTACCATATATTTTCCATTCAAGAGTCCCTAAAGCTTTTAGTAATGTTAACTATAAAATGTACATTAATTTTTAACTGCAACTATGAGAAGAATAATTATCCACCTTTAAAAATTTAACCCTCATTTTGAAAAGCACAAAATTAATGTTTTAGTCCTGGATACCTGATGAATCGTGGTTTTCCTCCACTCCAGTCATATTTGGCTGACATTTCACTTTATGCTTGTCACATTTATAGTCCCAAACTAGCAACACATGGTGCAGGAAGAGAGTTATAGGCAATTGGTGGCAGGATTTGTTCTAAATGATGTGAGAATGTCGGTTACTCATTCTTGTTTCTCAAGTAGCTTTCCTTCCACCTGCATTCTCTCTAGTCCAAGCTAAAATGATAATAATAATTTTATAGCAGCACATAAATGCCAGTGAAGTCAAAGAATGTATAATAAAACAAGTATCCAAAGACATTAATTTGTAATATATGTGCTTAACTATTATTTTTCTTTAAATCCGCAAAACACTATTTTAGTTCTAACTGCTTTCTCCTTTGTGGTAGAAATGGCCTTCTTTTAGGATTCAATGTCCAAAATAGTTTGATAAAAAACATTAAAATTATTTTAAACAAATGTGAATATATATTGTTGGTTCTTAGAAAATGATCACTAGTTCTACCATTTCAATATAATCCCAATGAAATGACAAACCTTCGATTTGATATGAGTGTCAAACCTTCGATTTGATATGGTTCAGCATTTAAGCCCTGCGTGATTTCTCAACCATGATAGTTAGTGATGAGGTAATTACTGGAGCCAGTCATAATTAGGGACCATATCACATTAAAGACACTCAGACTCTAGGGATCAGAGTTATTTGTTCCAAGGTAGAAATTTGCCTCTGTACAGACTTACTCTCAGGCTTCCTTGTGCAAAAATTTAAATCTCTCTCTTTTCAGAAAATATTTAGTTTTCATTTCTTTAATAAGGGTCCCTCTTTTCACTTTTCATACATGTTTACCTAACCTAACTTAATCTAAAATTACCTTTAAAAATCATATGATTAGCACGTATGAATCTGGATAGTATAATACAAATTAACATTTCTTCGAATCTGGATAGTATAATACAAATTAACATTTCTTCGTCACTTTGTGTCATTTTACTTTGAATTACAATGTTCTATGTGCAATCATCTCCTTTTATATATTTTTTCAAATTGTGGGACCCCTTGAACTGACTTAACAGGATTTTTGCTTTGTCAAATTTCTTCTCAGCATTCTTTCTTCCTTAATTTCTTTAAAACAATATTCTTGAGTACTTTTCTCCTAAAGCCCCAGATTTCTTCCTTGACTAGTGTATGCTTCTATGGACAAAAATCAAGATGTCCAAAGAGCAATTTGTCAATGTACATCCATGTTCTTATAACTGTTGTGAGAGATATGTTTTTATTAATGTAGAAAAGATGTCCAGTAAATATTACTGATGAAGAAATAATTTTATAAAATTAACATATATCTTGGAATTCCATTTTTATATACTTACATGACACATGTGAAATATTTTATATTTTCTATGTGACGTATAAAGAAAACCCTTTCAGGATAGGCCAATATAAAAATTTATTTGATTGTGAACTATTTTACACTTGTAAATTGTACAAAGGAAACATAATGTAAATCATAAGTAATGACCACATATTTGTATGCCCACTGCCAAGTTTCTCCAGTCCTAATATTTTGTCATATTTGGTAAATATATTTTATATGCATCTAACTATATATTTATAATATGTATATAAATATTGTTTTTTTGATGACAGACTAGTTCATATCAGGAATGTGAGTGTGGCTTAATATTAGAAAGCTTGTTATGAAATTTATCATTGTAACAAATTTAAAATCATTTTAATGTATTTTGAATACATTCTTGATAAAAATCAACATTCATTTATTTGTGATCAAGCTTATTAATAAACTGAGAGTATTAGATTAATGGTATAAATCCAAAAACCAAAGCAAATATTTGTAATGATGATGTTGAAAATTTAGGATCACTTCATTAAAAATCAGAACCAATATGTAAATGCTTACTATTACTTTTCTATTCAACATTGTATCAAAGACCCTTGCCAATATAAACAGACTTTTAGTGGTGACCATAACATAGTGCATACAGATGTTGATTTACAATATGCACCTGAATGATACCAATGATCCAGCTTTCTGGATGTTGTTCAGCTTTCTTTCTTGTTCAGCTTTCTTTCTTTCTTTTTTTTTTTTTTTTTACACTTTTTTAAAAAAGATTTTATTATTTATGCATAAGGGACTGGGGTACAGGCCACAGGTTTGGGGAGTGAGAGGATTCACCAGAGACAGAGCGGGGAACAGAACAGGCAGATTGACAGAAATACACTTCTGAGGGGAGCAGCTGGCAAGTCAGGAGAGGTCTGCTGCGCCATGTGGGTAGCTCCCTGGTGGGGGATCGAACTCACGCCACAGTAGCTGTGGATAGCTTCATAGGTTGCCTCTTAACCTCTTGTGCCACCAGGGAGGCCCCAAATACACTTCTAATAGGATTAAAGGAATCAAAGCCAATTTATACAAATCAGTCAGATTAAAGAAGGAATGTACAACCATTTAAAATAATTTCTTAAAAATTTGATTAAAAATTTACATTTTAACTGTGTGGATTGTGTATGTAAGGCTATAGAATTCATTTGCCCTGTAAAAAAAAAAAAGGTAACAGAAACATTCAAGGACTTTGCTCCAGATTAAAAATTATCTATGAAAAAAAAAATTATCCATGACCACTTTTCACTAGGGAATTCACTAAAGAATTAAAAAAATTCACTTTTGAAAGTTGTATGCTTTCTTCTTACACTCCGATATATTATTAAAGCAGTGCTCCCCCAACTAAACTTACATAAACATCACCCAACAATCTTTAAAAATGGAGATTGTGATTTCTTGGTTGGTGATGGGATAAGATTTTATACCTCAAACAGGTTTTAAGACTTCTCTGCTTTTTGAGGATTACATTCCACAAAACAAGGTGCTAAGAGATTATCAATATTTTCCCTCTGAATGCTTTGCTCTATCTCTTTGTTATTCTCATTATGACTGCTTTTATCCATGTTCTGAAAACCCTAATTAAGATGGTTCAATTGAATGGCCAAAAAGCCTAAAATCAACTCTTCTCTAACATCTAATGTTGAAACAACCTTGAAACATATTCAGAATATGATGGCTTCTATTTTCTAGCAGAACTTCTAACAACAACATATGCTGACATATTGGTTGAAATCCTTTCAATTTCTTGCTGGATTATTAAGCATAGCTTCCTAACTGCCTCCATGCACATACCATTGCCCTTCAAAGAGTATTCTCAGTTTATGACTCTGTGTGATATTTCATTTTTTTTAATCTGTAAGTCTTACATTTCTTTTTTTAATTTTTTTATTTTTGCATATGTATTTTTTGTCTAATTTTTTTTATTTTTTACATCATTGCTCATTTTTATTTATTTATTTATTTATTTATTTATTAATTTATTATTTTACTTTTATATTCCCCAAACAATTGCAACCCCTTTATTTTGACCCCAATCCCTCCCCCCATGCCCCCCACCCTTCATAAAGTGTCTCTGGTTCATAGTTGTTTGTTGATTATGATTTTTACTTTCTTATAGATATTCATTTTCCTGGTCCCTTATTTAAGTTTTCTAGATTCCTGCTATGAGTGAGACCATCCAATATTTTTCTTTCTCTTTCTGGCTTATTTCGCTGAGCATGATCCCTTCCAGCACCATCCATGTTGCTGCAAACTGCATGTGTTTATCTTTTTTGAATGCTGAGTAATATTCCATGGTGTATATATACCACATCTTCTTGATCCAGTCATCTATTTTTGGGCATTTGGGTTGTCTCCAAAGTTTAGCTATTGTAAACAGTGCTGCTATAAATATAGGGGTGCAGGTGCTCTTTGGAGTTGATGTTTCTGTGTCTTTTGGGTAAATACCTAGGAGTGGAATTGCTGGATCATATGGAAGCTCTATGTTTAGTAGGTCCAGAAATCTCCACACAGCTCTCCATAGTGGTTGGACCAGTTTGCACTCCCACCAACAGTGCAGGAGAGTTCCTTTTTCTCCACAACCTCGCCAACATTTGTTGTTGCTAGTTTTTTTAATATGTGCCATTCTCACTGGTGTAAGATGGTATCTCATGGTAGTTTTGATTTGCATTTCCCTGATTACGAGTGACGGTGAACATTTTTTCATATGCCTGTTGGCCATTTGCATTTCCTCTTCAGAGAAGTTTCTTTTTAGCTCTTCTGCCCATTTTTTGACAGGATTATATTCTTTGTTGTTGTTGAGTCTCATCAGCTCTTTGCAGATTTTTGTGATCAGTCCTTTATCATTAGTGTTGTGTGCAAAAATGTTCTCCCAGTTGGTGGGGTTTCTCTTAGTTTTTGTTATTGTCTCTTTTGCTGTGCAGAATTAATTTGATGTAGTCCCAGCTGTTGATCTTTGCCTTCACTATCACTGCTTTGGGTGATGTGTCTGTAAAGATGTCTTTGATGTGCATATCCCATAGTGTTTCGCCTATATTTCCTTCTATGTATTTTATGGTTTCAAGTCTTATGTCTAGTTCTTTAATCCATTTTGAGTTGGTTTTTGTGTATGGTGTGAGGTAGTAGTCAAGCTTCATTCTTTTGCATGTAGCGACCCAGTTTTCCCAGCACCATTTATTGAACAAACTTTCTTTGCTCCAATGCATATTCTTTGCTCCTTTGTCAAAGATTGTTGACCATAAATCTGTGGGTTTATTTCTGGATTTTCTATTCGATTCCATTGGTCTGTGTGTCTGTTCTTGTTCCAATACTATGCAGTTTTGATCATTATGGCTTTGTGGTATAGTTGAAATCTGGGAGTGTGATGCCTCCATTCCCTTCTTTTTTTTCAGGAGAGCTTTGGCTATTTGGGGTTTTTGGTGATTCCATATGAATTTCATCAATATTTGTTCTATATCTTGGAAGAATAACATTGAAATTTTTATTGGAATAGCATTGAATCGGTATATTGCTTTTGGTAGGATGGCCATTTTAATAATGTTGATTCTTCCAGTCCATGAGCAGGGGATGTCTTTCCATTTCTTTGTGTCTTCTTCTATTTCTTTTAACAGTGTTTTATAGTTTTCTTTGTAAAGGTCCTTTACCTCTTTTGTTAGATTTATTCCCAAGTATTTGATTTTTTTTGTTTTGATAATAAAGGGGATTTTTTTTTTCATTTCTTCTTCTTCAGATTTATTGTTTTGTATAGGAAGGCTACTGACTTTTGCATGTTGATTTTGTATCCTGCCACTTTGCTGAACTGATTGATGAGTTTAATTAGTTTTTCTATGGAGTTTTTGGGCTTCCCTATGTATATTATCATATCATCTGCAAGTAGTGATAGTTTGATTTCTTCTTTTCCTATTTGGATTCCTTGGATGTCTTTCTCTTGTCTTATTGCTCTGGCTAGGACTTCCAGTATTATATTGAAGAGCAGTGGTGAGAGAGGACATCCTTGTCTTGTTCCAGATCTTAATGGAAATACTTTCAGCTTTTCACCATTGAGAATGATACTGGCTGTTGGCTTGTTCAGCTTTCTTATATCTCATTCTCCCTTCTTCCTCACCTGGACTATCATGATCCTGAAGATAATGTTCATCATTCTCATGCTTGTGCCTACATTATTACTCAACTTGTAGATATTTATATATCATATATAGTATTATACATTTTAAATTTTATTTAAATGATTTCACTTTGTATGACTTTTATCTCTTAAAATCAAATTTTAAGAATGATCCATGTTCATATATATAATTCTAGTTCATTATTTTAATTGTAATATAATAGTCTAGTGTAATATATTCTAATGAATATCCAGTCATGATTTATCAATTATGCCATTTATGAGCATTTCAGTTGTTTCCAGTATTTTTGTTGGTTGTATCAATACTAATCAAATAAACTTAATTAAATATAAAAATTTTTAATTTTCCGTGCATATTAGTATATTTTTATTACTTTAGTTTTCATTGCATTGTAGTCTGAGAACATTATCTCTGTGATAATGATTTTTAGATTTTCTTTGAGTCTTATTTCATAGTCATTTTTTCATAACTATTCAATGAAGAGTTTGTTCACAGTTTAGGTAGACCCACAGGAGTTAACTTTCAGGGAGTACTTTACAAATGCAGGTACAGAAGAGCACCATATTATCGAAATAAAAAATGCCATAAGCAGGAGAGTAATTGGAATTATCATCTTACATGAAATAGTTGTTGAGAATGTACATCTAGAAACAGATACAGCTGACAAATCCCAGTAAAGCACAAATAGCTTCTTGATAGCAATAACTCTGACCTTATATGTTTACATGTAGTATGCATTGCTACATAAAGGGTTTTCCTTTGGAGAAGTGTCTTTTTATTTCTTCTGCCCATTCTTTAACTGTGTTGTTTGCTTAGTTTTTGTTGAGTTGTATAAGCTCTTTTTAGATCTTTGAGATCACTACTTCATCCATTGTATGGTGTGCAAATAGTTTGTCCCAATCAGTAGGATGTCTCTTTGTTTTGCTTACTGTTGCTTTTGCTGTTCAGAAGATTTTTAGTTTGATAAAGTCCCACCTATTCATCTTTTGTTTTCCTTGCTTCTAAACAAGAGTCAACAAAGATGTTTCTGAGGTTTGTATAGCAGATCTATGGAGTCTACAGTTGAGGGGAGAAGCCACTTGCTATACAAAATGAACAATAAGAAAAATTAAAAAAAAATTAAATAACTAAAAAACTGGATGGTTATCCAGGTGAGGGTACAGGATTCAGACAACACCTGTGATCATTTCTGTGAGGTGCACTTGTTTAAGTTTCAGTATTTGCCTTTGAAAAATCTTTGAATTGGTATTTTGAATATATAAACATGTATGTGAGTCAAAGTAAAAATGTTTTTAAAAGATTTTTAAAAACTGGGCCTCCCTGGTGGCGCAGTGGTTGAGCGCTGGGTTGTGAAGCTGCCCGCAGCCTCTGTAGCACTGGTTCTATCCTCCGCCACCGGGTGAGGGTCCCACATGGTGTGCAGACCTCTCCTGCTGCCTGCTGCTCCCCTCAGCAGTATATTTCGTTAGTCTGCCTGTTCTGCTCTCTGCTCTGGCTCTGGTGAATTCTCTCACCCTCCCTCACTTCTGACTATACCCAGTGCTTGTATAAATAAATAAATCAATCTTTTAAAAAAAAAAAGGTTAAAAAAAGATTTAAAAAAGTATATAAAGATACACATGCAGTGAGAAAAAATATACTAGGTAAGAATTTTAGGTAAGTTAAAAATTACAATAATATTTGATATTAGCAAAATATCTACCACAAGGACCTGTATAGTTATGAAGGCAGGATACCAGTGTGGATCTAGACTTCTTAGAAGGAGTGGGCATCGTTATATGATTCACAGCGTTCGCGAGACTGAAAAATAGTATGCTCAGGGAAAGCATACTATTTTTGGCACAGAGACCAGAAAGAAATCTTTCCTCTGGGTGATTATGAAGCACTGAAATGTAGGGCACAATAATCTTTACAGCTAGCACAGGAAATTCTGCAATGGGATGCACAGGCATTTTCACTTGAGACAAGTGGGTTCATAAATCAACAAAGGCAGTCTGTGGCGCCAAGTTCAAAAGTGTTCTGGATTTGTTGAACTATCCTATAGGCAACCAAAGCTTCTTTTCTCCCAGTCATCCTCTCAGTATGAATATGAGATTGTTGAATTGTGGCAAGCATCTGGAGTGCTGCTAGTCCTCCCTGTTATTGGTAGTGCAGAGCTACGTGCTGTGATCATCATCTGCACTGGGTCTGGCCAACATCCCTCAGAGTGTTGACAAACTCACTGTAAGAATGTCTTCCTCCCTTCCCATAGAAGAAAACAAAAATACCCATATTCCAGCCCAACGCTTTCTCAGTATACAACTTGGGGCTCACTTCAGGACACTGATAAGTATCTGAAAACCTCAAAATAGCACAGAGAAGCACCCACAGAACTTTAACCTTACTGACATAAGCAAGCCTATTCAAGGGAGCTCTCCAAGACAAATTGCACTGCATAATGTATGCTGAGATACTTGGGGGCGTTTAATTTGCTTATAGTTGTTAATATAGACTAGATGCTGGGTCATCCAGTGAGTAATCTGCATTTACCCTTCTTCCTGGCATTCAGGAGGAGCTGGGTCTCTCCTCAGCCCACACTATTCTAATTACTAATAGCAAAACATGCCATTTCCCTGTAGGTAATGATCTCTCTTACTTTGTTGGGTCAGAAATATGGGTACTTTTGATATTTAGACTCATTTACTTATAACTATTCCTGTCAAAACTGTGATTTTTAAATTTACTTTCAGATTTTAAAATCTTTTTCAACATAATTCTTAAAGAACTAAAAGTGTTTTAAATGGTAAAATGTATTAAATATATTTTGCCACAATAAAAAAGTACAAAAAAATTATTGGGAATTAGCTCCTTGTTACCATAGTTTTCTACATTTTGTAAATTACATTGTGTCTATTTACTGGAGGATTTTATCATTGTTGGTTAAAATTATTAGTAGTAAGCAAGTCATTACAGAGTGTAGTTGGAATTTCTTTTTTCAGTAGAGATCCTGAATGTGGTTTTCTTAACTCTCTGTAAAAACTTATTTTTGTTCATTATTTTTGTGTGTTTTAGTGTTTATGTTTCATTTATACTTGGATGAACAAAGTGGTTACTAGAGAACCTTTAACAAGATACTTTATTCTTTCATATATCACTATTAAATATAATGAAGTCCTAATTAAGCTACCCCCATAAAACAAATAGAAAGCACTTCTTGGGTGCATACTGGAACTGGTCACTGAAAATATTCAGTTTTCCTTGAAACTTTAACTTGATAGCTCTTCTTAGAGAGAGATACACAATCTCTTCAAGAAAGAAATGCAAAGCTCCAGCTCCATCTTTCTTCAGCAAAAGTGAAAATATTTTCTTAGAAATATTTTAATTCCTTCCCAAACTTAAATGCTAGCAGGATTTTACTCAAGTTTCTAGAGAGAAAATTCACCCTTTGGATGGCTTGGATGAGAATATATTTGGAAATTCCCAATATAAGCATGTTACAAAATCACATATAAGGAATTGAAATATGTTCTCTGGCCATCAGATTAACTTGCACAAGAGTAACTCAATTATTCACATGCTTAATACTTCATGCTTCTACCACGATCAGTATTTGGAAGTAAACTTCTGTCTTCAAAAAACCAATTTTCTTTAATTCTTAAAATGACTTTTTAATTAGAAAGACAGTATGACTGAGCAGGACAGTGGCTAATGACTCATGATTTTGGCTCAAGTTCTATATCAGTGGCTTCCTAACTTACCTTACACCTAAACTCTAGAATTATTAGTTTATTTGTTAAAAATATAACTAACAATACTAGATCCACTGCCTTGCACTGTTTGTTGCAAGGACCAAAATGAGGCAACATGGGTAAAAAGCATTCCAGCCACCTCAATATGTCACTGTTATAGTAGCATGCGGTTCATCAGGTGGCACTCAGCTCAACTTTGCAGTACTGAATAAGAGCTACTAGATGGTCTGCAAAACCTTCTGTGGTCCAGAAGTTAGCATTAAAACAATGACATCTTCATCATTATTATTGTATTATTTTTACTGAGGTAACAATGGTTAACAGCATTGTAGATGATTTGGCATCTACTCTCAAGCAAGCGTGACTTCACTTCACCCTCCACCTGACTTGGCCTAGCATGCCCTGCAAAATCCCTCATCTCCCTCTCCTTGATTTTGGTATGCTGTAATAGTTTTCCATGCTGATAGTCCTTGTCTTTTTCTCTGCTAGTTTTGAAATTTCTATCATAGGCTTCTATATTCTGTATGTCTGCTCCACATTGTATATTTGCATGCTAAAACAAAGTTACAACATGACCTCAAACAGGCAAATTGACATAAGCAATCTTGTTGCTTATAGCATGATACAAAACAATTTATGTTCATATTTTCTGACTTCAAAGGATACTCCAACTTAATATAAGAGATAATATAATCTTCTTAATTTTGAGTCAAAGTGAGAAAAAATGACCTTCTTTTCCTTTTTTCACTTGTCTTCACCTTAGTACCTGTCTGCTTCCTTTTTTCCATAGAAAATCACTGACAGTATTTTTTCCAATAGCAAAAAAATCTTTTGTCTCTGCCAGTCTGACACTATTCCAGGGCTGTTTCTCATGCTGTTCAAGGCAAGAAGACATCTTACCTTTGCCTACATTTGTCTATTCAACTCAAGACAATAGTCACTGAGCACTTGTCACATTTAAGGAATAATTCTATATGTAAGGGTCACGAATATTCTCTTATAGTGCTTATGGTTTAACTGTAGAAGGGGCTTCTGCTTTGAGTATTTGACTCATCTTTTGGAATGAATAGATGTAGAGGAGATTAAATAAGAAAACTGTACGATTACTACAATCTACAAAGTCTGTCTGATATACCTGAAATAACTACTGTATTATACAAGATTACATGTATGCTTTTTGTAGTATGCTTTTAATTTTTTACTAGAATTTTAATGTAGATATTAATAGTTGTCATTGCTTTTGTATCCCACTTAATGGCTTGTGAATGTATTACTTTCTGTACTTGTTCAGGAAAGAGCACAGTGGCTTGACCTGGTAGCATTAAAGGACAGATGGAGGAGGAGGAGTTTCACCAGCCAGTCCAGTTATCCCATAACTCACCCAGACTTAGCACTGAAAGTCCAACATGGGAAGCCCTTCATGGCTGATTCCTGTAGGGTATTGTCTGGGCCAATTTCTCCTCATATCTTGCATCATTCACACTTAGTAAAAATATTAGAGATGACACTGTAGTGGGCTGTGATGTTGATGCCCCAGATCTATCATACCCCAGTAATCTCTCACCCCTTTGTCAGTGTTTGTTGAGAGATGGGATGTCTAAGCCAATTTGGGTCAATGAGATGTTAAGAGAAGTTTGTTTGCTAGAGTCTTCTAGAAATGGCAATTTCTTTTATATATATATTTTTTACATCATTGTTCATTTTTAAACAATATTTAATTCCCCCAGCCCCCTCAGGTGGAGTCCCCATAGAGTTTCCTTCACCAATGCACCCGTGCACCATCACCTCAGTCCCCTGTGCTCCTCCCTCCCTCCCTCTGATCCCTCTCCCTCCTCCTCCCCTGCAGTATGTCTCTGATTTATAATTGTTAATTTTTGCTTTGTTGTCTATTGTACTGTTATTATTTTTTTTACACTGATGTCTTATTTGGTTCCCCTATATTCCTGTTATAAGTGAAGCCATCTGATATTTTTCTTTTTCCTTCTGGCTTATTTCATTGAGTATAATTCCTTCTAGTTCCATCCATGTTGCTGTGAATAGCATGCATTTATCTTTTTTGATTGCTGAATAATATTCCATTGCGTATATATGCCACATCTTCTTGATCCAGTCATCTATTTTGGGGCATTTCTCCAAAGAGGAAATGCAAATGGCCAACAGTCATATGAAAAAATGTTCAACATCCCTTATAATCAGGGAAATGCAAATTAAAACCACATTGAGATACCCCCTTATACCAGTAAGAATGGCACATATCAAAAAAATAAACAACAACAAATGTTGGTGAGGATGTGGTGAAAAAGGAATTCTCCTACATTGCTGGTGGAAGTGCAAACTGGTCCAACCACTATGGAAAGCTGTCTGGAGGTTCCTCAATCTATTAAAAATGAAGCTACCATATGATCTGGCAATTCCACTCCTAGGGATCTACCCAAAGGACACAAAAACATTGATTCAAAAGAATACCTGAACACCTATGTTTATTGCAGCACTATTTACAACAGGCAAAATCTGGAAACAACCCAAATGCCTAGAAATGGCAATTTCTTACTTCAAAAAGAAATACTCAGGAAGCTAGCCTCTCTTTCATGTTGAATGCCCCATTCTTTCTGGCAGCCATCTTATAACCTTGAAAGGAACCAGGTTTGGAAGCAAGTCCACAAGGACCTGATGTCCTTGATGATACTGATAAGTTCTCAGATATACTAACTCTATAGCCACCCTACCTTTCTGTCACCTTATTAAGTAAATAAATAGGTTAATGTAAAAGCCAGCTTGAATTGGATTTCCTGGTTTGTTTTTTCCAGTTGAAGTAATTGCAGATGATGCTCATGGAAAGTTATAAAATCTTTAATATGAGGATATGCTGATTAAATGGGTAAAAAACTTAGCCCAGTATAGGGAGATGATTGCACAGGAGAGGCAGAGATATTAGAGGTGAGATTGCTTCAGCTGTAAGTGTACAGCTAGGACAAATAAGGTGTGGTTGTTGTTTTGGGTTTTTTTAAGGAGAAAAAGGTGAAACAATTGAATGAACCATTGACAAAAAATGAGTTGGAATTGCATTATTTAATATTTAAGTTGATTGATACAAAGAGTAAAATGTTTTCAAAGTGTGTGTTCTTGGAGTTAAGATTCCTGACTCCCATAGCAGAATCTACCTATTTTTGTTCCCATATCTCAGTGAATCCCTTTCAGATGTTATTTGTTGAATGCACACAATATAGGGTTATCAGAAAAGTCATGCTATATTGGAAAAAAAAAATGTGTCATGACTTTTCTGACAACACAATAGATAAGACCAGATCCAAAAGGATAAAAATATAAAAGAAGAAGCTCATTTTGAGAGAGGAGGGGAGTAAGTGAGTGACTGGGAGGGACTTATAAACTACATTGCTTTATTTTTTTTTCATTATTTTTCAGAGGAAAAAAACAGCAGTGGGAAACACAACACCCACTACCATCCATTATACCCACTCATAATTGCTCCCACCCCCCCCACCTGCTTTACCTCTGCTAACCTCATTTCAGTTTTCAATTTCCACTAACTTATTTTTTTTTTCATGTATCCACATTATTTCCTTATATTGCACATATAGGTGAAACCATTCAATCTTTATCTTTATCTTTTTAACTAATTTTGCTTTGCATAATCTTCTCAAGTTCCTTTCACTTCACATGATTGTGCTTTAATTTTATTACAGAAAGTCCACTTTATATTCTTAAGCTACAAAGATAACAGGTTAAAATAATGACCCTGATATAACTCAAAGAAAGTTAATTAGGAATTCAACATGAATATAATTATTCATTCTCTATATATCTAGGTTATATTCACTATAAAGACATACCAACCCAGAAAATAGTTACCATGTCTCCATTTTAGCCAATCTGAGACAATCTGAATGTACCAGATTGGATGCTAAAGAAAGCATTCTTTGCATTACACTATTAAATGGAACACTTAATCAGCCTTTTTTGTCAAGAGAACCTCTTATTATGTTAAATTAATAATAGAACTATGGGAGGAATGTCTGCAAACTGCAAGGCTGTTGACCTCTCTCTGTTGACTTTGGTTATTTCATAAAGTGTTAGAGTCACACTTGTCAGAGTAACTCAGAGACTTTTGGAAACCTCATTTTTAAGTAACTCTGTTTATCACTTAGACTAAGGCTTGATGTACCA
Source organism: Talpa europaea (assembly GCF_964194135.1). NCBI lineage: Eukaryota > Metazoa > Chordata > Mammalia > Eulipotyphla > Talpidae > Talpa > Talpa europaea. Next base: position 22,717,611 of record NC_140074.1, on the reverse strand, counting down.
CTTGATAAATAGTATATTTTTCAGGCCAAATCTGTCAGACAGTTTCCTCTTGCTCCTCCCCTTTCATTCCTTCTTTATCCTTAAGCTATTTCCAGGTGTGTGAGTATTATTTCAGCTTTCCTGCATTATGTCACAGAAAAGCAACAGTAAGATTTGTAAACTGCAATTTCAAAACAGTAATCACAAGAAGCCAGACTAAACTCACTTAGGTTTTAAAGAATGAGGTATATCTTCAACCAGCAGTGGCCTTAAATCCTGCCTTTCCACTAGTGAAATGAAATGAAAATCACGAGTATTGGTTGTGTCTTAGGTGAATCATGACCTGCAGTATATAGCATTCAGGACATAATTAAATTCCCATGTTTTATTCGGAAATCTCACCCCTGAGATCGCTTAGTAACAAGACTGTTACTAAATATCTGTTTCTCCCTAAAGGAAGACTTTGGAATTGGTATTTCAAGTAACATAACAGAAATGGACCCATTTTCTGACAGGGCATTTATTTAGAAAAATAAATTAATGGCTGGAGATTCAGTAAAGAATCAATTCTGGAGCTTCTGAAGCAGCCCTAGACCAAAATACATCCAGAATTGGATTTGTATAAAAAGTGTTTCTCAACTGCAAGTGCACCAAGAACTCTGGGCCTGTGTATCTGCACTGCTGAAGGACGGGAAGGATAGTTTAACTACACTTGATTCAGCCCCATTGAAGTGGGACTCATTTAAGTCTTCGGGTCTGTGACACAGATGCCTGTTCAATGAATGGTATGCTAAAAGTTAAATTAAAATTTACAAATGGTCTATTTCTCTGTGGAGGTGACGTATACTTCAAAGAAGAAATACAAGATCCCAATATGCTGTCTTCTGCTTTCCAGATGTTCCTGAAGTGACTCTTTTCATTACTGGCCTTTCTCTAGAAGGAAACCTTTGATGCTAATCAGCATTTGAATTAGACCACTGAGACTGAGAATTCTGAAGGCTGGATTTTGCCTTTGAGGAGGTCTTTCCTAGGTCATCTACTCTAACCCAAGCAGGGTTCCTTCTGCCCACACTCCTGTCTTTTTCATGAAGTGTTTGGCCTTCTCAGGTGTGTCTGCCTTTGTACAGTTCCAGGTGATGCTAAAACAGTTGTTATTCATGGTCATGGACATTTAAGTCAATATGGGAGTTGTCAGGAGGTTGACTGAGACTTGGAATGTCTGGGTTAGTTCCTGGACCAACCAAAATTAGCCCAACACAAAATTAGATTCTGGCTTAAGATAGGGGACATTTGCTATTGCTCCTTTACCTACCCCTCTTTGTTGCAACTTTGCTGTTAGTTTTGTTAACATTGATCAGTGCAAATAGAATATAAACCCTTATCTGCTTAAAATTGTGCCCTTCCACATACAAATATTCCTTTGTTTTGCCATGATGATCTCACTAGGCAATGTGTAACCACTTTCTCAGTTTTCAAATGTTCTTTTGGTTTACTTTCTCATTTTTAAACAATAAGAATCAGAACTCAGCACATTCCCAAAGAGGGATCATAAGAAATCCATGTATTGGTTCTGTATGTAACATGCCTAGTTGTATAACTTTTTTTATTGCTCCAACTACAATAAAGATCTTATTGATCACAATTTCTGAACACATAAAAATATATCAGTGTGTCCACTAATCAAAACTTTCAAAAGATCAAAGCTGGTGTTCTTCAAGCTTAGTTAGGGGCTTGTTTGACACTTCCTAACTTTTATATAATTTTTAAAACAATGTTATTGATTTATAATAATAAATGTAGGTGGTGCATTTATTACCTTGCAAATGATTTAACTCTTGTCATTAGTTTCAAGCAGAATCCCTAAGGATAAATTTTATTCTCTTAACCATGCCATTCATTTTGATCCTGAGAAATCTTATTGTTCAACCCATATGCATAAATTAGATTGAATCACTAGGTTCAAATTTGTTTAGATTTTTTATTCTCTCATTCTCTCCACTCTTTCACTCTTACCCACAAGTGGTGATCTTGAATGATTTCCCAGTGGTCCATAGAGCTAAGTCATGAACTTAGCCTGAACTGGGAGCACCTGGCTTCCTTTCCAATATGATATTATCATCCCACAAGGAAATCCTGCATTTTGGTCTTACTTTTTCCAGGAGGAGAAAGGGGTAAATTCTCTGAGCTTTATCAGTACCTTGTTTTCATAAGCCATGATGCCTTGGTGAATGATATTTAAGAATGGCTGGGCCTCCCCTGGTGGCGCAGTGGTTGAGCACTGGGTTGTGAGGCTGCCTGCAGCCTCTGCAGCGCCAGTTCGATCCCCGGCCACTGGCGAGGGTCCCACAAAAAAAAATGGGTGAAGATGATTAAGAGAGTCTAATAATGTAAGAAAGCCTACTGTATATGAGGGCTACATCTTTACTATGGAAGTGAGTGAAAAGACAAAGAAACCAAACCACCAGTTAGCAAAGGGCAGAGAGAAAACTTGCATTTCTCAATATTAGCACTGACGGGAAGAAGGAAAAATATTCTCTCCTGATTACTTGAAGCAAAACCCAGTGCAAACACAGGTTTGCAGTCTGCATCTATCAAAATGATTGTAAGTCATTATTAGATATTAAGATATGTCTCAAACTCAAAGATGTAGAAATATGTTTTTTTAAGGCTATTTCAGTAAAAGGAATCAACTGAATTTTTTAGAGATTAGTGTTGTTTATAAGTTTGCTGATATTTTCTTAAGTTCTGAAAGGTTTGAGTATCTTTACCTCATTGTTTTACTTCAAACTGTACTTCCAGATGTCTTGAGGTCATTTATCACTGGATAAACCTCTCTGGGTTCATTTTGATGTTTTCTCCCAGCCTCCATAGATGGAATATTTTAGAGGCTAATGCCCATAACGAGGTGTGTATGTTATAAAGAACCCTGGAGCAATACAATATTGTCTTGCTATGAGCAGTGTGCTTCAAGATGCAATTATGGGTGTAAAATGATACTGAAAATAATATTCAGTCTAACAGCTGGCTTTATGCTATTGGTTTTCGACACTCTCTATCAGATCTACAATAGACTATCATCTGACTAAATTTCTCAAATTAAGTGGGATGGGACTACTCATTCACATCAAATGGCTGGCCCTCACCAGTACCCTGATGCTTCATGTAACATATGTGCGGTTGAATTACTTTGCTACTGACCCATATGTCCTCCTTGGTGTCAGAACAAAATAATGTTGTCATTACAGTAAAATAGAAGTATGGGATCATGTTGAGTTAAGGTAATATAAAATGTTCCTTTTTATACTTGGAATGAATGACCTGTAAATTTTTGTATTCATCACATACTAGCTATTGGCTGATATCTCTGTAGTTTGAAGTAGATCAGGGCCTTCTACTCTGGAAGAAGCATATGAACAACACTAATATATAACACAGGTATATAAACAACACTAAGACTTTTTCCTAAAGTCCAGTGATTAACATTAAATTTGAAAAATTTTGAACACACTGTTCCCCTCATAAAAAAAGGACATTGCACATGTGAATATAGAATGCTCTGAGAAGTCCTACAGTAAGGAAAACTGGTCAACTTTTTCACAGGGATTTTTAACATGAAATCATATCTTTAATACACAGCCTATTCTCATTTTGCATTACACACTTTAAGATGCTGATCTAAATCACAATCATTTATTTTAACTATTAGCAATGATTGGAAAAATAGGAGAAAGACAGGTTGAGACTTAAAGGTTTTAATGGGAAACCACTGGATGATTTTAGTTAAGGGAATAATCTAATCTGCTTTGCATAAGAATAAGGAAATCAAATCCCCTTCATCAATAGAGTTCATTCCTTCATTTATTAATTCATTCAACAGATGTTTTATGTATGTCTGTTAAATGCCTGACATTGTGTAAGATGCTAAAGAGTAAGAAGCAAGTGATAGAGCAGATGGTAAAATGTAAAGTAAGTTGATGGTCATCCCTGGATCAGCAATCTTAAGATAAAATGTTAGAGAAGTTTCAAGATAGAGAAATTCAGTTTGCTACACATTCATTGCAGAACCACTTATGTGCTAGATGATTGTTCTTTGCTAGAGTTACAGAGATGGATCTAGTACATTCTCTGCTGCCAGAAAGCCTTAAACTTGTGGGTGTAGCCACATCTGTTTGGTGCCAAGTGTCAGAAACATTTGTAGAGTAAGAATTGAAGAAAACCGAGCAGTTGTTTCTTTGCCCTGAGACAATCCATAGCCATAGAGACTGAGGAAGTTTGTAAATTTCTCTAGTTCTACCATCTACCTACAGCAATTCATCTAGTATTTTTAAGTTCCAGTTTTAGAATACACGATGCCATAGCCTTAAAAATAGTGTACTCTATTTTCAAAGATTATAGAAAAATATCAAAAAGAATATTTAAACCTAGCCATGGGGCTGGATTGTACCATGACAGAGATACCAAGATTTTCTAAGGTTGTCTTGGTTCCTGATAAGAGTCCTAGTTTTGGTTCCAGTGCACATAGTTTCTTAATAAAATCTCCCTATTATAGGTGGTAACTTGAGCAAGGGTCTCTGTTCATTCAATATCAACCACAACACAAGAACTATAAAAAACAGATTAGCACTACAAGTTAGTAGTGATTTGCCAGAAAGCTTGACTTGTGAATAAAATGTGGAAAAATGTGCTTTGTTTAGCTACCAATGCTGAAGATGGTATCTTCCATTAAGTTTTGTGCCTGAGTCTACCCTAGCAACTCCCTCTTTTCAAAGTCTTTGAGTTACCACACATTTTTCCATGAAATAGAAATAGTGTTCTTTTCACTGATGTATTTCTATCAGACTTTTTCCTAAACTTGTGGGCTGTGTATTCTTTTTTCATGGTATTGTATTTCAGTGAACTGGTAATAACATTTTTATTATAAGCACAGACAAATTATTCATTCTTTCCTCTAGTATGTTTAATTAGAATAATTTTTATTGATTCTTTAGCATTTTTTCTAATTTCAAATCTCACTATTGGTAATGTCATATAAGCATTTAGAATTATTGTCTGTTTTGGAAAACATTTATCAAATTTCTTTCATAATACGCTTCACCATATATGTGCTCTTTCTAATGCTGCTATAGATTTACGCCCTCTAGATACAGGGCTTAAAATAAACCCAATTTTACTTGCCAGAAAGATGTATGATGTATTTATAATTGTATATAGAATGTTTCTAACAGGAGTAAATTTCCATTTTGAGTTGGTATCAATGACTATCATATCCTTAGCTTTCAGTTTTTGTACATCTAATGAATGGAAGTATTTTCTGCAGGTAGCTTCTGGTTCTATACATTCCAAACCTTGTTTCTCCTCATCAAGCACAAAAATCTGGTGGTAAGTGCCCATTACATCTGAGTAAATCCCATTAAGTTCTCTGGTCCTGCACTTCTATGTCCTGACATTGGGTGAATAAATACAGTGAGTAGTCAGAGGATTCTATAAACTGTTCATATCCTATGACAGCTGTATAAGAGAACTGTAAACTTTATAAATATACCTCACTGTATATAAACTAAATTTACCCTAATTTCAACTTCCCCCAGCTCGCTCTCAAAAATGCTCTTGATCACTTCAGTGAAACTTGACCATAGAGCAAGCATAATGAAGGAGAAATTGAAGTGGAGAGAGACAGCAGGCTTAAAGAGTTGTGGTTTAAATATTTTATTTCTGCAAATTTTTGGTAAAACTTTGTCTCATTTGAATACATTACTAGGGCCCCTCCCAGGATCTGGAAAGGGGCCCATGCAGTTCAGGAACCTGAAATTTAAACTTCCGTAGCTTTTCACCTCTGAATTTCAGGTTTCTCCTGTTCCCACTAACTTGGGCTGTTTTCCTTTTGCATGGCTTCCTCTTACAGTTTTCTGTGGAGCCTAGTTCTGCCTTCAAATTTCTTTTACTACAAACTTTCAGCTTAATCTCTCACTACTTACTTCCTTTCCCTCCAAAAAGAGTTGCTTTCGATTTTACTACCAATCTGTGGTACTGGAATGGGGAAGAGTGAGGACAGGATCTCATTCTCTAAATAGGGATGTCAGGGTATCACCATGTTCTAGAAAAGTAACTCAAGTCTAGCTGGGGTGGTGAGATCTGCCCCACGCTTGATGGTGGAGATAGCACACTTCTCTGCAAAATCAATCTTTGCCTCACAGTGTGTCTGTTCCATCAGAATTTAGACATACTACCTATATATGACTACACCATTTGGGAAGAATATGTTTAAAAGGTGGAACCTCCTGCCCTGACCTTAATTGTGAGTCTGGGGGGTGTTCCTTTTAAAGAAAGCTACAGAAGAATCATTCTCACATAAAGGGGTTTGGAAGCAAGCATACTCCATGACTGGCATGTGTAGCACAAGTAATAAATAATAAATGTGCATATGTCATATAGGATAGCTCATTTTGCAGAGATGGTTATACCTAATTTAAAGCAGTATATTGTAGGCTGTCTGGTGATATGTGAAAGTCTATATTCTTGTCAATCTAGTCATTCCTGTGCATCATCTCCAAAATCGTTGGCTCCAGCTAGATGTTCTACCTTTTAACTTCCCATGAAAGAAAATAGTAAACCCCTTTTTTTAAGATTTATTTATGTATGCATACAAGTGCTGGAGCACAGGCCAGAGGTGGGGGGGGTGAGATGATTCACCAGAGACAGAGCAGGGAACAGTACAGGCAGATCCATTGAAATATACTGCTGAGGGGAGCAGAGGGTGAGTCAAGAGAAGTCTGCTGCACCATGTGTGTTGCTCCCTGGCCAGGGATCAAACTCGTGCTGCAGAGGCTGTGGATTGCTTCATAGTGTGGTGCTTAACCCCTTATGCCATCCAGGGAGGTCCAATAGAAGACCCCTTTGTCTGAAACTGAACATATTCAAGATCTGCTTTTGCTTCATTATTTTCACAGTGAATACTACCAATTTTCTGCCATATCAACTGTCCAAGACAAAAAAAGAAACCTTTTAATATTGACTTGTAGAGTTGTCCTTGTCATTAATTGGTCAGAAAAATTTCAGTTCTGAGTTTGAATATCTCTCAAATCCATTCACTTCTCTCCATCTTGCTGTCCATATCACTGATGTGACCCTCATCACTTCATGATAAATTGAGGTATCAGCATCTTTTCCACCCATTTTACTTCCCTCATTTTCAATCTAAATCTTTAAAATTACTACCTAAATCATCTCTCAAAATCACAATTTTCTTCTTGTCTTTACTCTGCCTAGGGCTACTCAGGGAATCCTAGAACACTTGGAGAAATTTTTAGTATCCCTTTCTCTTTTCAACCCTTGTTTAACAACTTTCTCCAGTCCATTAAGCATCCATCCTCTTTTTTGTCCCTGGACCTATGCATCTTTTAGCTAATTCCATCTTGAAATACTCTTCTGTCCTTCATTAATCAGGTCAGGTTCCAGCCCTTCCAGAAAATCTACTCTGACTTCATACCCCACTCAGCTGTCTGAATTAGAAAATCCCAATGTCTACCCTATTCTTACCTGTACCATGATTACTATTAGTCTATAATCACCAGCAGAATTATTGCTGCTGATGCCAATTATAATAAGGCATTTTCTGTTTACCAGTTTCCCTACTTGATATGCCTTCTTTCATTCAGTTCTCACAAAACGTTATGACATTGACTTCATTAATTTACTCATTTTACAGGGGAGGAGCTGGGGCTTTATCCAAGAAATACTGCCAGTTTTGTTAGTGGCAAAAATGTGATTTCAAACAGGATTGATCTACTGGGCTCCAAAGCTAATGTTGTTAAATTCAGCATAACTCCTGTCCATTAATCATGATTTTTTATAAACAAAAATCTTTTAAAAATGTATATTAAACTTTGTTTATAAAGCAATTTAACAGAAAAAATTGAGGGGAAGTTATAGAGATTTCCCTTTTGCCTTCTGGTCCCACACATGCAAAGACACCTCCACTATCATCATCTCCTACAAGAGTGGTACTTTGGCTACAGTTGGTAAACCCATACTTATACATCTTTATCACCCAAGTTCTAGTTTTCCTTAGGGTTCATTCTTGGTGGTCTGCATTCTATGAATATGGACAGATGTGCAATGACATATATTTACCATTACACTACAATACAGAATAGTTTCACTCTATCTTTCTGCATCATTTTACTTTTAATCTATACATTTGTATATAACTGTGTGTTCCTATTTAAATTGGGTTTCTTATAGACAATAAAACATTGAATCTTTTTTTTTTTCTGCTTGAACATTCTATGTCTTTTAATTGGTATATGTAGACCACTGTAACTTAAAGTGATCAGTTATATAGTTGAATTAATATCTACCATATTGAATAGTGCTTTCCATCATGCCCATATTCATTATTTCTTTAATTTTGTTTTCCATTCTTTCCCTGCCTTGTGTGGTTTTAATTGAACATTTTATTTGATTCCATTGTCTCTTCTTTCCAAGTATATCAGTGATTTTCTTTCACTTTTTTTAGTGGTTATCCTAGATTTTGCAATTTACATTTACAACTTTGAAATAACTTTTTAATAACATTGCAGGTATACCTCAAAGATATTGAATATTTGGTTCCAGAACACTGTAATAAAGCAAATATTGCAGTAAAGCAAATCATGTGAAGATTTTGCTTTTCCAATGCCTATAAGTTAAATTCCCACTATGTTGTAGTTTATTAAGTATACAACAGCATTTGTCTAAAAAAATGTGCTTATGGTAACTTTAAAATACTTTATTGTTAAAAAAAATTCTAACCATCTTCTGAGCCTTCAGTGAGTTGTAATCTTTTTGCCATAAACCTTCAATTTATAAAAAAACACAGTATTTGTGAAGTGGAACAAAGTGAAGTGTACTAAAATGTATTTAATGTATTTAATGAGTTTAACAAGTAATTTATAACAAAAAAAATCCTAATTTCTGTCTTCTGCAGCATACATATCATATCACACATATTTGACTATTGTTACTATTATTATTTTAAACAAATTTATCTGTTAGATCAATTAAGACTAAGAAAAATATTTTAATTTTACTTTATTTTATTCTTTAGTGCTCTTCCTTTCTTTATGTAGATATAAATTTCTAAACTCAATCATTTTCCCTTAGAAGAACTGCAAATTCCTTCAATTTTTGTTTGTATGACAAACTCTTAACTTTCCTTCGTATTTGAAGTATAATTTTTGCAGGACAGAGTATTCTAGTTAGTGCCTCTTTCTTTCAATATTTTAAAAATATTTTTATTTATATATTTTTTTACATCATTGTTCATTCTCAAACAATGTTTGTTTTCTCCCCACGCCAGGTGCAATCCCCACAGAACTTGTCCCACTTTCAATATTTTAAATATTTCACTTTCTTCTTCTCTGCATGGCTTGATGAGAAATCATCTACAACTTATAATTGCTCCCCTATTGGTACAATTTTTTTCCTCTATCTTCATTCTGAATTATTCCTTTATCTTTGATTTTCTGCAAATCTGTTTTTATTTAATTATTTAATTATTTAATATGATAAGTATAGTTTTGTTGTGGTTTTTAACACTTACCCTGCCTGGTGTTCTCTGAGCTTCCTGGATCTATGTTTTGATGTCTCACATTTATTTGTAAAAATTCTCAGTCATCATTACTTCAAATATCGCTCTGTTCCTCTCTCTGCTTTTCCTCCTCAGATTCCTATTACACCTGTATTACATTGTTCTTTTATAATTATCCCACAGCAAATACTCTGTTTCACTTTGTTTTTTTCTCTGCTTTTCAGTTTAGGCAGTTTGTATTGAGCTGCCTTAAGCTCAAAGATATTTATCTCAACTATGTCCAATCTACTAGTAAGTACATCTTAAGATATTTTTCATTTTGATTTTAGCATTTTTCCCTAGAATTTTCATCTCTCTGCTAACAGTTTATTTGTTCTTTCATATGATCTACTTTTGTAGAAATTTTAGCATCTTCATTGTAGTTGTTTTAAAATCATAGATAATTCCAGCATCCCTGCTATAGCTGGTCTGGTTCTAATACTTGCTCTATCTCAAACTTTAGTTGAAAGATTGATATGATATGAGTAACAGGACTACTATAAGTAGATCATTAGTAATGTGGATGTAAGATGATGTAGGTGCAGAGGGTACATGCCATAGCCCTATAATTAGGTCTCAGTCTTTAGTGAGCCAGGGATATTAGACTGGAAAATTCACAAATGCGTCTCAATTTTTTTCTCTCTCTTTGTAGGATATGATGACTAGAGTAGTTACTTTCTTTTCTTCATCTCATTTATACTTTGATAAAACTTCAACAGATTAGATTTTGACTTAATAGTTTCTCCCCTTGACATCTGACTACAAAACTGGGGCAACCAAAAGGGGAGGGTGGCAGGGTGGAAGTGGGTGAGTAGGGGCCACAGTGGAGCATGGTGGAGGATTATTAGGACATTGGTGTTGGGTATAGTGTAAAAACATATATTTGTAGAGGTCCTAACCTATATTACCTAAAACAAATACAATGATATAAACCAGCTTTACCTCAATAAGGGTAGGAAAAAAATAGAAGTTTCTTCTGAAGGCAGAACTTAATGCTCTGGTGTATGTTAAGAACTTAATGCTCTGGTATATTTCAATATGGTTCCCTTGCTGCACCCCTGCCAGAGCATGAGGAGGTTTTTCTGTGCCATTCACTGTATGAAACTTATTGAGCTTCTAGATGTAAAACTCACAAAACTGTGGGGAACTCCCTGTGAGAAGGTTTGACTCTCAGAGTTGTTCACACAGAGCCCCCACCAATTCTCTAATTATGGTTTAGGTTTTCCTACCCTTACCCTGGTTTCCGTGGAGGTTCCTGCTTGTGGATTTCTGTCCCAGGATGTTGTGAGTCTGTATATCTACCAACAGACTATACCTCCAATTTAGGGGTCTTGGTGAGAGGTGGGGGAGTAGCTCTTTGCTCTGAGATATTTGCATTTCTCATAGGCATCTAAGAAGAGTTGTTGATTTTTCAGTTTGATTTAGTTCCTATTCATTAGGTATGGCAACTTCCAGACCTCATTGAGCTACCTCCTCAATGGAAGAGACTTTGTCTAATGTATCTCAGCTGCACTTAATTAATAAAGAGCCTAACACAGAAAACAATGACAAAATGTACTTACTGTTTGAGTGATGAATGTATGAATTAAGCATTTAGCATTCTAATGATTTATTATTTGACTTCAAGATCTGTAGTTTTTACTGTTAATCACTCCTTGCTATTCCATTCTTTCCCCTTATATTTCTGTGTCCTAGATGACTGATGCAATCTAGCCCTTGAGTTGCTTCTCACATTTCATTTTTTACCTGAATTTTAAGAACTTTTATTAAGTTACTCAAAAAGATTTTTAATTAATATTTTTATTGTGTTTTTAAACATGTATTAACACTGAATAGTGGTTTATTTTTTTTTTGAGAGGGTGAGGAGAATAGTTGTAATATATGAGCCTTTCATGTAGAATAAACTTCCAAAGAATTTCTCAAATTCTTTGAGCTCCACATGAAAAGATCAATATAAAGAAATAATGATGAGGTTACAGCCTCCTGTTCCATCATTTTATAACTTATAATAAAATAATACCATATAATTTTCATATGGGTAAGATTATTTATTATCTTTTATCCTAGCAACTTCTTTCAAGAATACTATCCTACTCTGCCAAAAGTCTAGTTTTTCTAAATCTAATCAACTAACTTTTATTTTGAGTATCTGACATGAGTTCATGCTTTTTTTAAGTCATCATTTTATAGAAATATTTTATCCTTTTGCTTCATCCTTCAATTTACTTTTTAATTGGCATGATTAACTCTTGAATACTTCAAAGCCTTTTTCCTTCTGTACTACCAAACAATGAAGTGTAATCATGGCAATTAACAGTTGTGAAGCATTTTATGAACGTTTGAATCTAAAAATGCTCATTCTCCCTGCAGCTTAAAGAATGCAGATTTAATGTATTGCTGACTGCTCTGAATCCATAGTAACATAGGTGTAAATCATATGGCGTTTTGTTCACCACATCATGTCAGTCTCTGAGGAGATGCCTTGTTTATCCTGCTCTCTTTCAGAATGGCCAAATGATGAATTAACCCAGACTTTTCTTTTCAGCTACATTTCTCTCAACTTACCTAAGTATCTTTCAGCAAATAGTCTGAGTATCTTAATTTTTCTTCTCTCTCATCACCTCTCTTGTTGGAACCTTGGCATCATGCCTACTTGAGGGGGGGAAAAAAAAGTAAATTTCCAATTAAGTTCATCATCAGAGCAATTTCCATTAGATTTCTAGGTGCCACCACTGAGAATTACAAAGTCTCCCATTACAGACGTTGAACAACTAGATGTTTTCAGCATCCCTGACTTGCTGGAATGGAAACCCATTCCTTACCAATTTATTCCATTTCCCCTCTTTCCAGATCATCTCTCTTTGCTCCCCATACCCCACTCTCAATATTCTTTGATCCATCTCATTCCCTCACTCCCTTTTTTTTGGTTTCTGGATTTCATCTGCCATCTGGCCAACAAGTTTCTTGACTAGACTTTCCTGGATTCACCCTTTTCCTTTATTTACAAAGCTCAGCTTCCCCTCCAGTCCCTAGGTAAATGCCTTACTCCAGCCTCCAGCCTGTGGGTTAAGGCTTAAGTCTCAACATACATGGTTGCATCTTTTTTATGCTATTAGATAGTTGCAAATATTAATACATTCAAAAATGACCAAAAATATAACCTTTTTTCTGACATCAAAGAATCACTGGGCTTTCTAATCATGTCAGTGACAGCAAATATCATCTATTTGCTGCACTCCGGCTTCATTTCTCACCCTCACCACAGTTTCTATCTTTTCTCCATTTGCTTAGTTAGGTGGCTACTCAGCCATCTCCATTCCCAGAGTCTCAGGAAAAGATGGAAATGGAAGGTGATAATGATGACACAGGAAGGTCAGGCAGCAGATGGCAGGGCCATCTCTCCAAACCTCTATGAGCATTTCCAGTTGAAATTTCATAATTAACATGATAGGTCTGGCCTTGGACTGCCCTGTGTTTCCAGATTCCCATCAGGCCAAGCAAAACCTGAGGCAAGAGGGGAAGATCCTTCTTTAGATGAGGGGAGAGGTCATGCCACACTCATGTTCCTACAAGTGTTCCCTTGGAGGGGAGAAAGGGAATATGGGGGGGGGTGTGAATAGAGAAGAGTTATATATGGTTCAATTTTATTTAAAATTAGCATAATGACACCAGTTAATTTGAAGATCATTTCTAGCAGTGACTAAAATTTTATAAAGGAGTACATTATGTGCAGTAAAGGAGACTTTAAAAAAAGAAGGGAGGAAGAAAGAAAACGGACAAAATAAGACTCTTGTCAATTAATGTAATCATTTGGATAGTCTTTCTCAACTGGATAGCTTCATTTGGATCTATTTCTTTTTTAAAAGCAACTAGATTTGGAAAATATTTCTACTGTTTCTAAAGGATTATAGGCAAAGAAAATCAGGGAAGTTTACCCAACTAATTTATCATAAATCTTTAAAACTGGTTGTTTAGCTCTTGTTAGAAATGTTGTCTTGAACAAATTATATATCCATTATCAAATTGGCAAGATGTGCAGATTGAAAGCCATCCAATTATTATTTTTTTAAAGATTTATTTATTTATACAAGAATTGGGGTACATGCCAGAGGTGCAGGAGGGTGAGAGAATTCACCAGAGACAGAGTAAAGAGTAAAACAGGCAGACAGACTGAAAACACTGCTGAGGGGAGCAGCGGGCGACGAAAGAGAGGTCTGCTGTGCCATGTGGGTAGCTCCCTGGCTGCCAGGGATAGAACCCGCGCGGCAGAGGCTGTGGACAGCTTCACAGTGTGGTGTTCAACACGCTGTGCCACCAGGGAGGCCCCATCCAATTATATTTTAGATAGTCCCTCTCCCCCAGGCACATCTTTTCTTTGCCAACTCATGAAGGTTTAGTTTTCAAGAGCAATCCTATTTTCCATTCTGGAAGCATGACCTAGGAGAGAAACCATGCAGCCTTTGGTGAAGAGCTATTCAAAGAACTTCCTCATGAAAGTAAAAGTAAAATGATATGGCTTATTGTTATAATTTAGTTTCCTTTTTCAGTGGAAAGCTACTCAAGTTTCTATAAGTTAATAACCTTTAACTGATTCAAATAAGGAAAAGTTGTTAACACTAGTATCTATTGTATCCTGTCCAAGCTGTTCAATTGTATTTTGCCCCAATGAGCCCTACATGTCTATGCAGGAGACAGCTTTGGTTTTCCTCATTTATAAAAGAGGGGTAGGGCCTCCCAGGTGGTGCAGTGGTTGAGCTCTGGGTTGCAAAGCTGCCCGCAGCCTCTGCAGCGCTGGTTCGATCCCCGGCTGCCGGCAAGGGTCCCACATGGTGCATAGACCTCTCCTGCCGCCCGCGGCTCCCCTCAGCAGTGTACTTCGGTCCTCCTGCCTGCTCTGCTCCCCGCTCTGGCTCTGGTGAATTCTCTCACCCTCCAGCACTTTTGACTGTACCCAGTGCTTGTATAAATAAATAAATAAATGTTCCATTTGCATGTTATGCCATCTTTAAATGTTAATCTGTAGATTATGGGATTAGGGATTATAAATTAGGGGTGATAATAATGATAATAGCCTTCACCCCATTATCCTCTCCCTATTCTCAGCCAAAGGGGAACAAACAATTACCCCTCCACACATATACACACACTCCTTTTTCTTTATTACACTGACTTGTTAGTGAAACTGGGTTATTAATTTATTGATTAATGTTTACTGAAACATGAAGATGTTTATGATATATTGTTATTTTTTATTACCAATTCTCTGCAATAGACCCAATCCAAGTATGTTTGTTATTTTCTTCGGCACTATTTGTACCCATGGAAACCAGTTTTGGACTTTTCTAGGTAGACACATATGTAATAAGACCTGTTGATTTCCAATTCTTGCATCTTACTTCTTTTACTCTTTTCAAAATCAAATGGTGAGGACATACATTATAATAAAGTACTGGTAACAAATATCCCTGTCTTTTTTCTGAATTTAAATACAATAATCTTAATATTTGAATATTGAGTTTGATGGATAATGTACATTTTTGTAGATGACTTTTATTACATTAAACAATTAAATAAATTTCCTTCTCTCCCTATTTTAAGTATTTTATTATGAATAGCTTTTGAATTTATTAAATGATAATTCGTGGATCTACTGAAATATCAGCATCCTTTCATCTATTCATATATTGAATTACATGGGTAGATTTTCTAATGTTAAACAGACTTTAATATTTGTAAATCAATACAATCTTGACTGCAATATATTATCTTTTCATAATTGCTGGGTTTATTTTCAAAACACATACAAAAAGGGAGAAAATTATAAAATACACCCTGTTATCATCACCTTACTTCAAAAACTATCAACATTTTACTGTTCTTGTTCTGTCTCTCCCTCTCTTAAGCCCAGTTAGTTTTTATTCATTAGGGTGGATTATTCAAAAGCAAATCTTAGACATCATGTCATTTCACCCATAAATATTTCAATATGTATCATTACCTGATAAAGAATTGTTAAAATATACAACCAACCTATTATTATATCTAACATAATTAATTGGAATTCTGAATATAATCTAATACCCATTTTATATTCATATTGCCAGAAGAGTCTCAATGGTATGTTTTTATATTATTCTGTTCCTCTCCAAATCATTACATAAATAAGGTACATACATTGCAAATTACATATAATAATTATGTCTCATGTCTTCATTCTCTGACATTCCCTCCTCCCCAACATACACACACACACACACACACTTTTCTTCAGGACATTGATTTGTTGGGGAAACTGGGTTATTTGTCATAAAGTGCTCTACACTCTGGATCTGGTTGATTGCTACTTCCCTACTTCCTGGCATAATTTCCATTTATTGTTTTAGCCCCACTTTTCCTATTAACTTCAGTTCAGTTCTAGAAGAATTATTGAGTTTAGATTAACTTTTTAGGCAGGAATAATTTTATTTTTTTAAAGATTTATTTATTTGTGCATACAAAAGCTGGGATTTGGCCAGAGGTGTAGGGAGATGAGAGGATTCACTAGATAGAGAGTGGGGAGCAGAACAGACAGATCTACCGAAATAAACTGCTGAGGGGAGCAGCAGGCAAGACAGGCGAGGTGTGCTGTGTCCTGTGTGTCAGCTCCCTAGCCAGGAATCGAACTCATGCTGTAGTGGCTGCAGATTGCTTCATAGTGCTGAGACTTAAACCCCTTGTGCCACCCTGGAGGCCCCCAGGAATAATTTTAGATGGCCCTGTATCATTTCAATTGTATCACATTGTGAGGTATAAAGTATCTGAATGTCACACACATAGTGATATGAAAATTGATCGGTGTACTCCAGTGGGGTCAACCTAATTCCTACATTATAGTTTCCCTTTATCTCTTACCTAACGCTAGTAGCATCTATCCATGATTATTGTCCACATGTATTATTTCACTAGGGTTTATAAAATGATGATTATATAATTCTAACATTAATTTTTCATTGGTTAACTAAATCCTTTATTTTTTTAATTAATTTATTTATTTATACAAGCACTGGGTACAGTCAGAAGCATAGGAGGGTGAGAGAATCCACCAGAGCCAGAGCTGGGAGCAGAAGAGGCAGAAGGACCGAAGTACACTGCTGAGGGGAGCAGCAAGCACGGCAGGAGAGGTCTGCGTGCCATGTGGGACCCTCACCGGGGGCCGGGGATCAAACTGGCGCTGCAGAGGCTGTGGGCAGCTTCGCAGCCCAGCGCTCAACCTCTGCGCCACCAGGGAGGCCCTAAATCCTTTTTCATAGAACTTTCTTTGATCAGACTTTAAGGTATAGTAAAATAGAGTTCATACAGGAAAATCTGGATAAATGCTACATTCCTTCCTTTATCAATTACAAGGCTGAGTTTTTGCCTTAACAACCCCTACTGATGACCAATGAAGTTGTTTTCATTTTGTTTTATTATTTTTAGTGTCATTATAAGCTTCTGGATTTTATCATTTTGATGAGTTTTAATACATAGTTATTGTACTTATTTTCAAATTGTCCGTTAGTAGGCCAGTGGCAATCCCTTCATGTGCCATTTTGATGGTTCTATTTATCTTTAAAAGTCTTCTTGCTTTCTGAGACAATATAGCCAAGGCTAAATTTATTTATTTCCTTTACCAGATGTGAAATCTGCCATTTCTTCAGGAAGCTCTGGTTTTTTTTTATTGGATATAATTTGGCAGCATTCTGAATATTATTTTTGCATCTATGTTCAAGAGTGACATTGGTCTTTTTCACACACACATACTGCTTTATCTTGTTTTGTTATAATTTTAGTAGTTTCACAGAAAATTTTAGGGGTGATTTCTCCTTTCCTTTCCTTGGAAAGAACTTGAGTATAATTACTCACTTTTTGAGTGTTTGGTTTATTTGCCTTGCAGACCTTTTCTCAAGGTAGTGTTTTTCTTCTGTGTGAAACATGTATATCCACTAGTTCTATTTCTTTAATAATTTAATAATTAGTTTGCCACCAACTGAAATGTGATTTAAAACAAAGAAGTATTTTTAAAATATTTTCCATAACAGTTTTAGCTGTTTCTATTGAGAGAGTTGTGTCAGCACATCTGGGGCAATATATTGACTCATGATTTTTTTTCTTAAGTGAAGGAAAGATGGAAGAAAATTTCAATTACCCCAGAGCCTAACTCATCATTCCCTTTTATTGTTGAATTGTTGTGGCTTCAGAGTATTGGTTTTAAAGTCGCTTTCCTCACACAACTTCCCGTCCCATTTTTCTTGCTTTCCATCATGGCAGAATTATTTAAGACATGTTTATGGGATTTCCAACCGAGTTTTAAAATAGAAGGTTGGACACAGTATGATATCCTGACTGTATTTTCTTTTTCTTAGATACTGATAAAATAAAATGGCATGATACTATCTAAATTACTAAACCCTTTATAAAAATACAGAATCAGAATTGTGAGAGCATTACAATAAATGCCAAAAAAAAAACAAAAGTAGTTACCAGTTGATCAGGGTAGTGAGATATTGGGTTCAGTTGGTTTTTAATTGGGTCTATAAAAGATATTTTCTCTGCAGTTGACTATTCAAGTATGAGTGCAATAAAGTCTCTAAAGCTTGTATCATAAAATTCTGTCACTTCATCAATTTCAAATTCTAATTCTTCAAAAGAGTTTTATGCTTCAAAGAAACTAAGATGTCACATAAAATATGCTGATTAATGCATTTATCAACATCTGGAATATATAAAATGTCCTTCCTATTGATTGATTCTAAAGAGTTAACTGTAATCAGAACATTACCTTCAAAGAAAATGAGATATTCCTTCATTATATACATATAGTATGTTTATTTATGTATTTTTAACATAGCAGCTTTTATTAAGCGTTTTAACAAAGAAATAAGGGCTTCCACCTCTGGCCAAGAGGTAGTTTTCATAAAGCTGATTTAGTGTTGTGCCTAAAACAACTTAAAAACAGACAAAATATATAAAACAATTATCAAAACTGAATATCAGACAATGAAAGTAGTGACCTGCCAAGGGTGGTAAACAAGTTAGGTGATCCCTATAATTGCTGCAGCTTACCTCCTGGAGAGTTTCTTTGCTGTGATTATGGGAGAAGGAGTCTGGGAAAATCTGGCAAATTCCCTCTGACTTGAGAAGATAACTTTTGAATTGGAAGGCCGAGACTGTCTTCCCAATGAGGAGATGAGGACAAACTGCTCAAAGAAACAACTCCAGAGACCTGCAGAGGATCCTCTTTGAGTACCTACCAGAGTAATGATTAATGAATTCATGTGAGAAAACTACTCACTGACAGAAAAATAACTTCCTAAAAAGATTACAGAGAATATCTAGCACTAATAGAGAGTTAAAAAATACCTGTTCCCACAAGCCAAATAATCCATTTTGCTTTGGGTAGAGAATTTAAAAAGTCATTCTGCACTAGTGGGGAATAATTAAACCTAGACTAAGCACAGCTATTGTTTTGACTAACAAATCTTAAAAGCAAGATCCAGAAGGATCAAACTGTTTCCAAGTAACTTAACCGCAACTCAGAACAAGGCTTAAGAATGTTTGCATAAGTACAAAAATCTTCTAGTATCCAACAAGGTAAAATGGACAGTGTTTGGCATCCAATCAAAAGTGAGCAGCTGCAGAAAAAAGAAGGAATATACAACCTATAAAAAAGAAGTAAAATCTGGGCCTCCCCGGTGGCGCAGTGGTTGAGTGCTGGGTTGCGAAGCTGCCCGCAGCCTCTGCAGCACCGGTTCGATCCCCAGCTGCTCCCCGGCCACCAGAGGAGGGTAGAGGAGGGTCCCACATGGCACGCAGACCTCTTCTGCCGCCCGCTGCTCCCCTCAGCAGTATATTCTTCATCAGTCTGCCTGCTCTGCTCCCCGCTCTGGCTCTGGTGAATTCTCTCATGCTCCTGCGTTTCTGACTGTACCCAGTGCTTGTATGTATAAATAAATAAATAAATAAATAAATAAATAAATAAATAAATAAATAAATAAATAAATAAATCTTAAAAAAAAAAGAAGTAAAAGCAATCGAAACCAATCCAAAATGTATACAGATGTTGTGATTAGAAGACAAACACTTTAAAATAATTTTAATTGTATTTCATGTTTTCAAAAAGTGAAATAGAGACATGAATATAATAAATATATGATAAAGAAGCCTATCAGACTTCTAGAGATAAAAACTATATGTCTAAGATAAAAGATACCCTGAAGGGATTAGTAACATATATCACAGTAGTAAAGATTAGTCAGTTTAAAGATATATTACTATATCTTTTATGAGTATCCAGAATGTAATGCAGAGAGACAAAGAATTTAAAAATTAAGAAAATATCAGTTAACTGTGAAACAACTTCACGTGGTCCAAAATACATGTGACTCACATTCTTGAGAAAGGGATACGTATAGAGAAAAATACTGTTTAAAGAAATTATCCAAATTTGAGAGACAAATGTTTGAAGAAATTCTCCAAATTTGAGTTACAGAGGAAACCCTGCAGATTCAAGAATTTTAACAAAACCCACACATGAAAACATGAAGCACAAAGGAAGCTACACCAAGGCATCATAATGAAATCATTCAAAGTCAGTGATAGACAGAAAATCATTGTGAAGCGCATCCAGAAAAAAAGACATGCTTTGTACACAGGAACAAAGGTAAATATAGTAATAGATTTCTCATCCGAAGTAATACAAACAAGAATAAAATGGATTTTTGAAGTACTTAAATTTTTTAATGAGCCAATCTTTTTTTTTAAGATTTTTCATTTATTTATACAAGAGCTGGGTACAGGCCAGAGGTGCAGGAGGGTGAGATGACTCACCAGAAACAGAGCGGGGAGCAGAACAGGCAGACAGACCAAAAGCACTACTGAGGGGAGCAGCGGGTAAGACAGGAGAAGTCTGCCGCACCATGCGTGTATCTCCCTGGCTGGCCAGGAATCGAACCCGTGCTGCAGAGGCTGTGGAAATCTTCACAGTGCTGTGCTCAACCCCTTGCATCCCCAGGGTTGCCCCTAATGAGCCAATCTTGATCTCCATATCCAGTAGTATATCTTTTATAAATGTAGATTAAATTTTTTTTTCAGATGCAAAATCTAGAAACCCATACTACAAGAAATGTTAAAGTAAATTAAGAATAAAAATTTTACTAAATGGAAATATGGAATTATGCAAAGGAATGAAGAGTACTACAAATAATAAACACATGGTTAAATCCTAATACTTTCTCTGATCATTTAAATATCTATAAAAGATAATCTGCCAAATAAAAACAGAGTAGTATGGAGGTTATAACATAAGTAAAAGTAAAATACTTGTCAATGATAGCACAAAAATTGAGCCTTTCTGGTGGTGCAGTGGGTTGATCTCAGTGCTGTGAAGCTGTCCACAGCCTCTGCAGCACGGGTTCGATTCCTGCCTGGCCAGCAAGATACCCACATGGCCCAGCAGACCTCTCCTGTCTCATCCGGTGCTCCCCTCAGCAGTGTATTTCAGTCATTCTGCCTGTTCTGTTCCCCACTCTTTCTCTGGTGAATCCTCTCAGCCTCCCATGCCCCTGGCCTGTACTCCAGTTCTTGTATAAAAATAAATAAATCTTTAAAAAAAAAAAACACAAAAATTAGCAAGAGACAAATTAAAGTAAACCTTAGATAGATATTTACACTGCATGAGAACTAAAGTGTTATCACCTAAAGATAAACTCAAAAAGTTAAAGAAGTATATCTTAAACCCTAAAGCAATCATCAAAGTAATTAGAACTAGATGGAAACAAAGAACTGATGAGGCAAACGTAAAATAAATAGCAAGACTTCAGAATTTAATCTAACCATAATCATATTAAGTATAAACAGTCTAAACACAACAGTTAAAAGGCAGAGATTGTCATGTTTGATAAAAATCTGTAATCTAACCATATATACTGCCTTTAAAATGTACACTTTAAATGTAAAGACACAAATAGGTTTGTAGCAAAAGAACAGAAAAAGAGATACAATGCTAACACTAATCAAGAGAAAACTGAAGTACATGTTGTTAGAAAATATATTCCACAGGGCCTCCCCTGGTGGCGCAGCAGTTGAGCGCTGGGCTGCGAAGCTGCCCGCAGCTTCTACATCACCGGTTTGATCCCCAGCCACCAGCGAGGATAACACATGGAGTGACAGACCTCTCCTGCTGTGCCCACTGCTCCCCTCAGCAGTGTACTTCTTCATCAGTCTGCCTGTTCTGTTCCCTGCTCTGGTTCTGGTGAATTCTCTCACCCTCCCGTGCTTCTGACTGTACCCAGTGCTTGTATAAATAAATAAACAAACCTTTAAAAAATATGTATATATTCTACAATGAAGAATAATGGCAAGCATAAGGAATGTCATTTCTTAATGATAAAGGGTCAATTCATTAGGAGGAAATGACAATAATGCACTTAATTTTAAAAGAGCTTTAAAACAAGTAAAGCAAAAACTGGATAAAATTATAGGAGAAAAAGACAAATCTAAAATTATAGCCAGAATTTTAAATCCTCTTCCCTCAATAATTGATAGAACCAGTAGAGAGAAAATCAGAAAGATACGGAAAACTTGAAAATCATAATCAACTAACTTCATCTAATTGACATTAATAGATCAATGTCAAAACTCTTGACATTTTGGGCCTCCTTGGTGGTGCAAGGGGTTGAGATGCAACCTATGAAGCTATCTGCAGCCACTGCAGCATGATTTGATTCCCGGCCAGGGAGTTACCCACATGGCACAGCAGACCTCCCTTGACTCGCCCACTGTTCCCCTCAGCAGTGTATTTCAGACAATCTGCCTGTTCTGTTCCCCACTCTGTCTCTGGTGAATCCTGTCACTCCCCACACCTCTGGTCTGTACCCCAGTTCTTGTATGCATATATAAATAAATCTTTTTTAAAAATAAAAGTAGTATTTGGATAGTGGTAGAATTGCAACAGTGATAATAGTGATTGTGTGGACACCTGGATGCTAACAAGGTCTTTCCTGAAACCTAGGTAGGAAAGACAGTATGCCTTTCCCAGAAACAGTTCTCAGTTGTTGGGTAGAGACCTCCAAAGTTTAGATAGTTAGGACTTCCAAAGTTTAGGCATGTCTCCTTAAGGTACTAGAGAATCACTGAGGAGTTAAATCCACCCATCTGTGTTATTTGGTGTCTAGTCCTTTTATGTTCTTTGCTAATATCATTCATAGCAGTGAACTTGTTGAGTGGAAGAGGGCTTGAGAGAATGTTGTTTTCAGTACTGATCATACAGAAATTTCTTTACAGTTTGCTCAAAAAATAGAGACTTGAAACCATTTTGAGTTACTTGTAATGTACACACAATAAGATGCTTCAAAAGAAAGGACAAGCTGCAGAAAAACAAGAAGCTCAAATGCCAATTCCAAGTGATAATGGCCGCCTGAATGTCTGGGTTGAGTGAAAATTTGAGATTGTGTCTAGCTTCTGTAAATGTACTGGACACGATCACCCATGACTACCTACACCAAGGGAGAGGTGTGAGAACAGGAAGATAAGCAGAGGTTGAGGAAGAGATCAGACTGGGACCTCATCAGCTGAGGTGAAAGCTGAACCTCACAAAAGGTTGAACACCTGGAAAAGGAAATACAGAAAAGGGTCACACATCCCTGGAATTTTTTTTTGCCTCATTACCCATTCCGAACCACTTTCAGTTGAGTTAGCTGCTTAGTGTGGCTGTAGCAGTTTTATTTAGATATATTTAATAACAATTAATTATTAAATTAATTATTAAATATAATTATATAGTTATGATTGTTATAATTATTAAATATTAATTATTAAATATAATGATTAAATATAAACACAATGTTATTGAATATAATATTACATGAAATATAATATATTATGTTATATATTGTAATATTAAATATTAATATTATTATAATACTAATAATGTAGTCTGCTGGTGATGACAAAAAGAGCACAAACTGTGCATGCCTAGGTTTGAATCTTGGCTCTACCACTTACTAGCTCTGATATTCGACAACTGTCTTAACCTTTCAGAGCTGGTTTTCTCACCTTTAAGAGTAGAATGATAATAACCTGTAAGAATTTTTCAATAATACAAATGAAGTGTGTAATAAAGTAGGTGTCCAGCAAATGGTAGTTTTTACAAGTACCACACAGTTACTCAAATGCAATACTATATTTGTCAATGAGGTATGACTTTATTATGGAAGTAGACTATTATAAACGGTCAAGGATTTAAGAATATAATATTTGCAAGATGTTTCTTCCATCAGAATTTGCCACATAGTATTTGCAGAGTAATTTTAGTATTAATTAGTTGAATGCTGGAAGCAGCCATGGCCCTGTGATGGGTAAGTATAAAATAGCAGTCATTTAAATGTTATACTGCCTGTATCTGTTAAACAATATAATAAAATTGACAACTTATAACTGTAGCTGGTTCATCTCCATTTCATTTCTCCCTGGTCTCCTATAAATTCTCCGTCATGGTTTTCTTTAGTTAAAAGTACAGTGTATTCTGATTGTTGAATGAAATCTTATACAGACATAGGTAACCTTAACCTTTGGGAAGTATGTTTAGGATATTTGTCACTTTCTGAGTTTTAATGAGATCCCAAAAAATTTTGGTCACATCAAGATTCTCTTTGTGTCTCTTTGATCTCATTATCTAACATTTCCTGTGAGTTCTTCACACACCTCACTGAATCCCTTTCTTCTAGTTCAGGAAATACACATTTTGACTTATCTCTGAGTAACAGTAAACAGTGTTTCTATGGCATTCAGATGCATCCTCTTTTGGTACTTGTGTGGTTACTTCATTGTTCCTCTTTTTAAATAATATAGACCATGCTGCTAGTCTTATCTCACATGCTGTGAGCCACCTTGTTCCTCTCTACAATTTCCCACTTTGCCCTCCCTGCAAAGACTATCTTTCTTTTCTGGACTTTGTAGAAAACTTGCCCTTTAAGACCCCACTGAGGCATCCCCTGGGAAGCCTGCTAGCTGTTCACAAAGGATGCAGATCTTTCTCTGTGCCTGTAGCATCAAGCACACCTCTATCAGAGTCCTATCCTGTTGTTCCACACCACTTGTCTATTTTTTCCTTCCCTAAAGGTGATCTTTTTTTTTTTAAGATTTATTTATTTTTATACAAGAGCTGGGGTATAGGCCAGAGGCACAAGAGGGTGAGAGGATTCACCAAAGACAGAGTGGGGAGCAGAACAGGCAGACGACTGAAGACACTGCTGTGGGGAGCAGTAGGTGAGACAGGAGAGGTCTGCCGCACCATGTGGGTTTCTCCTTGGCCGGCCGGGATTCGAACCCACGCTTGAGGCTGCGGACAGCTTCACAGTGCAGCGCTCAACCTGCTGCGCCTCCAGGGAGACCCTTATGATCTTCTTATGAAGATCTTCTCATGAATCAATACTATCTTGCTTCTTTATGTATTCTCACACCTATGCCAGTACCTTGCACAAAACAGATAACATAGTGGTATTGAAGGAACTGAACTTTCAAGGTTGACAATAGCACTGAGTTTTTAGTAGTGTTAATTGTAGAGTCCTCTAGAAGATTTCACTTGCATTACAGACTTTGATGTGTTCTGTGTGTACAAACTTTGTATAGGTTATAAAAAAAAATCCTTCAGTCAGTGGTAGCCAATTCTTTCTCCTTTCTGGAAATCTCTTTAATTAAATTTACCAAGTCCTTTTGCTAGTGACCTAAAGGCCCCCACGGGATTAACCTGGCTTTAGCCTAAAACTGGTCTATTACTTTAGAGAGAGAAATTACTTTCTGGACAATTTAAACTGGATTTTCTTTCTGTATATGTTTTAGATAATTATGGGGGGGAGGGAATCATAAATTAACCAGCACCTAGGAAAGAGAACTTCAAGCTTGCTGTATAGGATAGGTCACCTGTGCAGGAAATGTGCATTTTAAGAGATGCCAAGGAATTGATTTCCCTGTAGTCTCTGGTCCAATTGATACCCACTTAGATCCTCATCCAATTCCCATCAATAATTAAATATGTAAACGTATGCACTCATCTCCCTCTTTGACATTTCTCCAGAGAGAATTAACTTACATAAATTCATTGTGGTTTTTTTTTTATTCACAAAACTTTAGAACCTGTTGAAGGTAAAGCTCTGTACTAGGTACTTTGAGGGATGTAGTTCCTTGAGGGCAATATAGTGCCAATTAGCAAGATGACAAACATCCATAAAACAAGATAAAAATGGCATTATGCCTTGTGAAAAGTACAGAGATGTATTTTGGAAGGTCAAAGGAAGGGAAAGGTACATTTGCATCAGCTGTATTTTTAGAATGTTAGATGTTTGAAAGCAAATCTTGCAAAATGAACAACAAATCCATGTCTTACTTGTAATACAAGGACAAAATAGGATAATTCCCATGACCTTTTAAAAAGAATTTAAAGATTTGAAATACATATATAGCTTCAATCCTAAATTTCATATCTTCATTTTTCCAGTAAAAGGCTAAGATAAACATATCCTTTAATAGCATTTATCCACCAAGTCTTTATCCCACAGACTAATGGGTATAATTTTGGTATGTGGATAATGCTTCTGCATAAAGGGCAGAAATGTAACTCAACGTGAGAACAGTTGAGCTACTTATTCAAAGATATGCTCAATTTAACCTCAAAGATATTATTACTTCATTGGTATCTCTGACTATCTTCTAAAACAAGATCAATTTCCCTCAGTCTGGGATGGTTTAGATATGACCTTACTTAATGGTGGGGGAGTGAATGAGGAACTGAACTGTTAATGTCCTTCCATTTCTAAGACTCTCTGATGACCCTCTCAGCCAATCAAAGTGCCAGCAAGTGAAGTTGAAAACTATTGCCCTGTTGAACTCATGCTATGAAAAAATTCGTGCAATGCCTAGTGACGTATTCAGTGAATACTCTCTGTTAAGTGATCTTGTGCAGTCCCCATGAGAGTTCTCCAAGCCTAGTGGGGCATCAGTTAGCACACATTACCGTAAATCAAGACATAACTTAATAAGCTCACAAAGAAAGTGAAACAATGACGATGGGTAGATAATTTCCCTGGGAAAATTTGCAAGAAATAATGGCATTTGGTAATTTGAAAATGAACCTCCCCACGTTGTCTTGTTTATTGGAAAGAACTAAGATGATTAATTCTCAGTCTGGAAAAAAAGGTGCTTTAACTGTCCTTGTAGATGGTGGTTTTCATTGAGCCATTTAGATGCACTTATCTAATTTCATGTATGGCTGTGTATTTTTGAGCAGAGTTTTAAGATTTTGTGAGGTATTCTTCCCTTCTGACCCACCATAATCTTTCTTTGCAAATTCCACTGTCTTGGTATTTGAAACTCCCTCTTTCAAAGATCATTCCTTGGTCTTTGGGTGACCTCTTATCCAAATATTCCCCTCAGAAAGTGTGCCTCTGACCACCTATGATTTGGATATTAGTTAGCAACTTCCTGAAAACTAGGCTGAACTATTAAGAGAAGAATTGGAACCTTGTGCCTTGGTGTTGGGTGTGATGTGGTAACATACATCTGAGGAGGTGTGAGCCTATACCTCAGAATCATATACAGTGTTGTAAGCTAGCGTTACCTCAATAAAAAATTAAAAATCCTAGTGAAAGTGCTAAGAGGTCATTTTGGGGCTAGAACAGGGAACTGATCCTATCTGTTTAACAGTTATGCTATTGGGGGTCCCGTGTGTGTTTGTTCACTATCTCCTACACTTAATTTACCTAAAAAAGGAATTTTAAACAACTAGAGTTGTGAGAGTCCCATACTAGAGTGAAATAACCTGAGAAAGATAGGTATAGAATGTATACATTAAGGCCTTTTTGTTTTGTTTTGTTCTTTTTTATTAGCATTTTTTATTTTGAAATAAGCTTAGACACACAAGAAGTTACAAAAATTGTACAGCTATATCCTATATACCCTTTACCCAGCTTCCCCAATGATATACAATAGGACTATAGTACAATATAATATCAAAACCAGGAAAATTAGTGTCCTAACTGCCATCCCTTAACTAAATTTGCGACCCTATCTAACAGTTCTCCTTTGCCAACACCCCTCTCTAAATATACCCTTAGCCAAACGCCAGAAGTTTATTAATACCCAAATATTGCTAAAATATCCAAGAGGGACTCCCTAGTGGTGAAAGGAGTTAAGCACAGCGCTATGAAGCTATCCGCAGCCTCTGCAGCACAAATTTGATCCTCGGCCAGCCAGGGAGCAACCCACATGGCTCAGCAGACCTCTCCTGTCTTGCCCGCTGCTCCCCTAAGCAGTGTGTTTCAGTCAGTCTGCCTGTTCTGTTCCCCACTCTGTCTCTAGTGAATCCTCTCACCCCCCACACCGCTGGCCTATACCCCCGTTCTTGTATGCATAAATAAATAAATAAATCTTAAAAATAAAATAAAATATCCAAGGGAATGTACTATCCCTGAGAGAATTTGAAAAAACAAAGCTAATTTCTTTCTTCATTATGTCCCTGACACTGGTTGATTATAGTTCTTAGTTTTATAGCAGTATTTCTATGTGATTAAAACTTATCTTTATAGATTCTAAATAAAAATGTGGATGGAAGGAAAAGTTGTTATTATAGGAAGAAGTGATTATTAATGAAAAATTTCCCAGAAAAATTCTTACCCATTTGCATTAGCTCAAGCTATAGTGTCCAAACTGGGGTGTATGTGTGTGTTTTTCTCAGTTTATTCCCCCAAACGCATAATGACTAATTAGTCTTTGGTGGAGGGGCACTGATCCTTAAAGTTCAGAACCATACACAGACCAGATGAGACAGTCTATTTCATGGTACTATTGGGTTAAGAATCTGAATCAAGGGGTCAGTCCACCTGCTACCTGTGACACCTCCATGACCTGAGCCAGTAGAGAATTGGGGTAGAGGAAAACTTGTTAGCTAGCAAATGTTTATTTCCCCTCCCTGCAGGAAGAGCTGCATTTTCAACTTCCTTTAATTTAGTTTCATAAGTAGACCATGGTCAAAAGGATAGAATAAACTCAGTATTTCTTTTGCATTTTGAACTCAGTTTCTTGCCTTCTGGATGGCAACCATAATGGTGAAATTATCAATTAATGGTAGCTACCATTTATTGATTGCTTGCTATGGGTAAGTTTTTCTAAGTATTTTAACTACATTTTCTGCTTCTGAGGTGAACTATATCAAATGATGAGAGTTTACGTAATCTGCTACATGTCACATAGTTTGTGCACATATGTTTCTTTGAGTCCATAAAACCACAACATCCTGCAAGGAAGTAGAGGCCCACAGATATTTCTACTTACCTGAGGCCCCTCAGCTAGCTAGGGTCATCCTCAGGCCTGAATTTAGAGCCCGGGAACTTCCTAAATTTCTGTAATGTTATTCTGAAAGCAGTAGTCCATGCCCCTAAGCAAGTGAAAAATAGGAAAGTGTTTATTTTTTCCAAAGAAGGTTATTCCTTAATGAATCAGGTCAGCATTACAAAGTATTTTATTTTCATATATGGAGAAGTCCACAGCCTTGGAACTTTTTTTTTCAATTGAAGTCTATATTTCTAATAAGTCTTGCTCTGAGATTATAGCTCTCTTGAAAGACTTTAAACAGAATGGTGATATTGGTGCTTATGTGATTATTGTTCCCTAGTGGCTTTTTCTTCCACCTTCTGGTCTCATCATCTAAGACATATTTCAGGGTAAATTTTTAAAAACTGGCATTAAATATATCTCACTAAATACACCCAGTACTGCAATTTGTAATTGCTTAAGAATAAATTTGGTAATTGTCAGCTTTGGTTAGTAATGTTTCATTTAGATTTGTATCAACTGAGTTGTGATTTGCTATTGAATAAGGATGTAGTCAGTTACCCATCCAAGGATCATTCTACAGACAATACCTGTATTAGAGGATGAAAGCAATTTGATAGGTAGCAAAAACATGTAATCTAGTTATTTTATAGATGGAAGTTATTAAAATATTATCAAAATTACTTTTGTATTAAGATACATGATAAACATTACCATAAACATATTAAATCATTAAAGTAAATAAGCTGATGAACAGTGTTTTTAAGTCTCTACCATTTTATGCCTGTTGTCTTATAAACCTGCTTTTTAGTACAATTTAACTGAAGGGCTCCCTTAAAATCTGAAGAGATATTCGTGCTCAGGCAGGAGCCCAAGACTGCTTTGAGGCTGGAAGCTTCAAGAGGTAAGCACAAAGCCCTCCAGGTTAAGTTTTCCAAAACCTTTCAATTAGCTAAAAAGTTTTGCTTAAGCTTGTGGCTAAGGGTTGGCTCTCCATTCTAAAGCAGGGCGGGGCCTGCCGTGCCATTCAACACGATTTCAGAGATGATGAAACCCACTCAGTCCCCATTCATTTCCCATGACTGTGTTCAAGTTAATGTGGTTTGCACTCAGTGTACAGCAGAGCATCAAATCCCCCATCCTCCTTCTGTGCTTAGTCCAGGTCTTTGATGTCTGATGTTGCAAAGTTCTGCAACATTAGGGCTGTCCGGCAGTTTGCCACTCTCTTCTCTACCTACCCTGCCCCCACAAACTACGTTATTTCTTGAGGGTTACCTTTTGTGTTCAACATCTTACAGTCATCCAAGCATGGTAAAGCAATTTTAGATCATTATATACTCTTTCCATAAAATTCAACAGGCTTTTATAAAGTTGGTTGTGTACCTGGCATTGTACTTGGTATTAAAAAGATTAAGAAGGCATGTGACAAGGGCCTTGCAAGGATCTGTCCTGTTTGCAGAGGGGATATCATACACATTCAACAATCACAAAGCATCATAAGTCAGAAAACAATCAAACAGTAGCACGTGAATAGGAGAAGGTAAATTATGCTGTTCGTGTAAATGAGGCAGTATACATGATTTTTCACAATTTCGACTGTATTTTTCTTTAATGTGCATAAATAAAAAGCCTCAGTTCTTTTGAATGCCTTCTTTCTTACTCATTCTGATCTTTAGTGTGTAATCCATAAAAGGCCATTGCTCCCTCCATAAATCTTCTTTAATTCAAAGCATAACTCTCAGAGTTCAAAAACTGAGCAGATTAGCTATTGCTGCTCCTCACTGAAATTGTCGGTATATAAACATCTCCCTTGGGTCACAACTACAGTCGGCATAAAAATAAATCAAAAGTCAGCTATAAGTTCCAATGATTTATCAATGAGTTTTTTAATGGTGTGTTTCTGAATTATAGCATTTTTGCAAACTCTGCCACCAATTGTTATTTTCATTAGTTCGTAATATTTTTAGAGTTTATGTAGGTATATAAGTATGCATACACACATATGTGTATTTGCATCTATAAATTTTGCATCTCATAATGGCATATTCTTTGCTACCAGATCAGCTGCACTATTTTTGGAAACATTACTTGGAAATCATAACCTCTTATTCAATCTAAATATGACTTCATAACTTTTATAGCTTTTACCCCATGCTTTTGCAAAACTTTACTGTGATTGCAAAAGAGCTCTGTGTGGTTAAGAAAAAAAGAGTGACTTCTCAAGACATACCCTAAAAAATGCTTTGGGTTTCTGTTTGGTGTTGGGATCCTGAGGTGACTGATGCATTTGTGTGCTGGTGTGTGAGTAGAAAATCTCAGAGGTTAAATAAAGGTGTGTTTTTAGGTTAAACTGAAAATTTGATTCTATTCTTTTCTTCGATCACTAATTAAATTAATGTCAAATCACCCAGAGCAGTGTTTTCAGGGGTCTCTTTACCCTAAAAAAGATTAACATTAATTTAAAATGCAGATCATCATTAATTTTATTCATTAGGCCTAAGTAATTCTCTTGCTAATTCCCCTAAAGGGGAATGGAGTTTAAAAGTTTAATTTCTGTTTAAAACACAAAGCTTTTTTTTTTTTTCATGAAGTGAATTTTCATTTTAACTCTGTTGATCTGAATGTATTGTTTTAAAGCAGGACTTCTTAAAGTTTTGTATACCTAAGAATCTCCTAGAGATCTTATAGCACTATGCATACTGATTCAAAAGCTCTAGGTGTGTATGTGTACAGACTTGAAAGATGTTCATGCTTCCAGCATACTTGAGATAGACCCAAATGGCCCTCTAATTTCCCCTGACCTCCAGGCTTCACAGAACTAAAAGCAGCTCTGTGAACTACTCTCAGCCAGGAATACTGAGACAAAGCCAGCCATCCCCTTTCGGCTGCCTTGGACCCCAAAAGAGCACTTAGACTAGGTGTATCCCCACTACAGCTGGTAAGAAAATTGTGTATTTCAAAAATAGAAATAGATATTTGGTGAACAAATTTGAAAAAGAGGAGCAGGAAGTCAAGGCTGTTTGCCCCACTACCTTACAAGCGCTTTTAGTTAGGGTGAGGAGTGGATCAGAATGGTTAGCCCTTGCGTGAATTAGCAATGAATTATCTGTACAGACATCAGACATCGGGTCGAATGGGTCATGTGACATTTGCATATTTTAGGCTCCTGTAGACTTAGTGTGGAGATGGTGCCAAATTGTAAATGCACTAAACATAGAATGCTAGATTTTGTGTAGGCCAGAGAGGCTGAACAACTGTAACGTTGTTATAACTGTTGAAGATTCAAAGTGAAATCTTGAAGATTCAAAGCAGAATCATCTACTACCTGTGCACACGTACCACACCTGGGTAGCAGCCCCTGATCATCTACTGGATGATATCAAAAAAATATATTTCAATCAAGATAGGCTTAGGGGATGAGCTCAACTTCAGAAATGCCCAGAGGTGATTTTATTAGTTAAGATATTGAATTTCCAAGTCCAGGATACAAATGCAGGGGAGTTTGCTGCTTAGATGACTTTCAAGAGTCTGGCACTGTCAGAGGCAAATCCCATAAAACATTCCAGTTGTGGAAGAAGCTAAAAGTGTATCTCTGTGGCTCATTATTCACAAGTCTCCTTTGGACTAAACTTGAGCATGTCCATTCAGAGACAATTATGAATATCCTCTGAGTTGTTTAAAGACCCAGATTCCTGAGATTTGGAACAAATTGCACTGGGTATAAAAATTTGTGTATAGGACACTGTACTGGAAACTCCAAATCTTATAGTTGGAAGCAGCATTAGAAATCATTAGTCCAAACTCCCACTCAAAGCCGGAATCTTCTCTGCTACATTCCTTGGCAGAAGGTCATCCAGCCTCAGCCTGAACATTTCCAGGGATGAGAAGCACACCATTTTTTGAGACAACCTATTCCCTAATGACTGTTTCAAATGTTGAAACATTCTCTCTAACACAGAGCCCACATAGGCCTTTCTTAAATTTCTACCCTCTGGTCCCATTTCTGCTATGTGGAGCCTTAACGGATAAGTCTTTGCCTTCTTCCTCTTTGATGAAGAAAATCTCTCAGCTGCCTCAAAGTCTTCTCTGTTTCAGTTTCTCAGTCCCAATTTTTCCATTTTTGTCTTCCCATTACCAACCCTTACCCACTCAAATAAGCAGATATCAACATTGTGATACTACTAAGAGATGACATACTACTAAGAGATGACAAAATCAATATTTATACAACAGGACTATTATCTTAATAAGTTGGAGTTTTCGTTTAATTCATGTGAACAAAAAGTTGTAAACGTTTTCTACCAGCCTTGTGAGCCTGCAAGCTTTTACTGAGTTTATTGAAAGCTGAAAATCTTCAAAACTTGTACATGGACATTGAATGTAAACCCTGGTCTCTTCCCCATTCCATATTGGATAATAGAGTTTTCTTTTTAATCTAAACTCAGACTCTAACATATATCTTTCTAAGGAGACCATATCATTAACTTTGGCCTGTCATTCTAGTTGAACAAGATAATTTTAGCTATTTATCTCAGCTGGTGCTAACCACGGATTATATAAAAATATCTCCAGTCAAATCATTGATGAAAATGCCAAAGATGACTAGATCAAAGCTGAGTCTTTCACATCTCTCTTTATACTGGTATTGATTTATTAGTTTCACTAGTATTAGCAGAGAGCTGAGCACATAGTCATTGTTCAATAAATGTTTGTTGGAATAATGTACAGGGTTTCAACCATTTGTGTGCTTCAACAAGAATCTCAATAGCAATCTTTTTTTTCTACATGCTCGCAAATGATCTTCACATATAATAATTCTGGATTAGGAGCTAGGTGTTTTTTTATCCTCAAGTCTCATTCTAATTTGAAAGCTTGTCTTCTTGTAAGTCTTCCACTGATTTCATTCCTAGTTTAAAAAAACAGATGATGAGACTGACAATAAACATGTGTGTGAAATTGCTGAGTGGGAAGAGTGCCTTATTTTGCTGCTTTGCCAGTGCTCATATTTTGTCACATCATTTTCTGCATCATGGTTCTTCTCTGAGTTAAAACTATGCCAGTAGCTTTCCTTGTGGGTTTTGGTGTCTTCAAATATTAGAAGCTGTCCCTACCTTATCTGTTTCTAATTTTGACTTAGCTTTTGAAACTATCCTGAAAAGTTCAGTTTTTGTTTGCATTTACTCACACTGCTCAGTAGACAGTGGGATTCAAATGAAAACATTTTCATTTTTCTCATCTTCTCTGTGGACAAAAAAGCTTTTTAATCTTTAATTTTGACTACCCTTTCAAATCAGCAAATGTTACTTTTTTAAAAAAGGAAAGTACAAAGCATGCAAAATGAGAATAGTTGGGGAGACTCTCACTGATCCTTATCATGCTAACAACAACTGAAAAACAAAAAGCAAAAGCTTCATTGATATGACTTCATCATTTAAAGGTGCAGACAATTTTAATGACCCAAAGTTAGTTCTTCATATAGATTTTGTTGAAGGCCCATAATGATCAAAATCATATCCATGTTTATATATTTCCCTAAAAGTATAAATATCTTTATGCATTGAAACATAGAAAAATTATTTCTTATCCCATCTGGCCTAGACTAGAGAATTTTAGCTATGAGTTTTAATATAAATTAGCGGAATTTCTCAGGGTTTGGAATGAATTGATTTCATTTAATGCTGCTATTTTTAAAAAGCATTTTGAACTTCCCGGATGGTGCTGAAATTTGAGAAACTGAATCACTTTTAATAGACCTGGCTGAAGTATGTAAAGATGTTGATTCATCTCACGAAAAAATTGGGCAACTACTCATACAGGTCAAATTAAAGGCACAATTTGAAAAGGAAGCCATGATTTTATAACCATTTTTATATTAATCCCAGAGATCTGAGAAAAAAATTCAGTTTATTCACAAAAGCTAATTAAGTCTATATACTGGCTAGAATCTAAACTACACACTTAACAGTAGACTTAGAGAACTTTCAAATAGTTCCACAAGTTTCAACAGAATAACTCATAAAACTATAACAGACCTATTTCATAATTGTGTATGTCCTAACTTACAGAATGTGGAATTTCCACTGGATTTAATACAGAATGTGTCCACATAATGCTTTGCTATTTAGGGG
The DNA here is from genome assembly GCF_964194135.1 of Talpa europaea. NCBI lineage: Eukaryota > Metazoa > Chordata > Mammalia > Eulipotyphla > Talpidae > Talpa > Talpa europaea. Next base: position 22,682,556 of record NC_140074.1, on the reverse strand, counting down.
AACTATAATTGCAGTTCTCAAATCGTTCCACCAATTCAAGGAACTTTTAGAAACTGTAAATTTTAGTATTTCACAGAGGTTGGTTATGATAACAAGTTGTCTGGCAAGGAAATGTTGAAACTTTCTCTTACTTTTCCAATTCAGGAAAGGTAGTTGGTAGATCATAGCGTTAGCAGCTTAAAGAAGAACAGTAGAAGGGGAGGGCGTACACATTCACATTTAGTCCCACTTTTAGTTCCATCAGGACAGAGCTATTAAGAGGTTTTCAAAATTCCCTTGTTTAAAAGAGTACAATGTCAAAGTTTTGGGCAAGTCCCCATAACCCATCTTGATGGAACCAGAAGGTCATGCTGAGTGGGTAAAGAAGAAATGACATTATTGCTAGAAGCTTAAGCACATGTCCCTTCTGTTTTCCTGTTCAACAAACAGAAATTACAATTCAGTTTCAATCAAATTTTATGGACACATACTAAGGTCAGGAACTTATCCAGACACAATCCTTGATCTTCATGGAGTATAGAATTCTACAGGAGAAGGAAGGTGGTACAGATGAGGTAAAAACGAAAAGAAAATGTTCAATAATGATAGAAGTTTTGATAAAGGTGACATGTGGTGATGTTTCGGAGGTGCTGGCTAGTTCCTATAGATTGAGAGAATGGTCAAATTGTTCTGTGAGGGGTGTCTCATCACCAATCCATTCCTGCACCCTAAAAACAGAGTAATATTTTAGAAATGGACTTGGTTAATGTCACCCTCATCTGACTCTATTGGCAATCCTTGACATGACCCGCCGTGCCCACAAGGTCTGGTCCGCCTGCCTCTCTATTCATGGCTGATGTCAGCACTCCAGTCAGCATTCTTCTCTGTGTGTCTTGACAGCAATGTCAGAGATGAACTTTTTCACTTCTGTTTGAATGACCCTTTGGTGTCTGGGTCCACTTACTAGAGAGGGAATTTCATGAAAACAGGGGCCACACCTGGTTTTGCTCACCACTGTATCCCCGGCATTTCATACAACTTCTGGCATATAATAAATGTTAAATGCATGTTTTGGAATGTGAAAATGCATGAAAAAGTCAGGTAGGATCTCAAATATGATGACCAAGCAGTTTTCAATACCAGTCAGTCCAGCGATTCTGTAGTCTAATGGTCCTTATCTGGTATAATTTTAAAAATGTCAGTTTCTCATTCATCTGTAGTGTATTGAGTACCTGTTTGTACAGGAACCTGAATTAGACACTTTAGGAAATAAAAAGCTGAAAAGAGACCTGAACTAGACACTTTAGGAAATAAAAAGCTGAAAATGCATGTCCTCTGTCCTTATGGGATTTATGTCTTTCATAAGTGAGATAACCTTAAGGTAGACGGTAGCAAGTATTGATTTACTTATACAACCAAAAAAATGTGCCAAGCATTATTCCACACTGAATCCCTGACTTTATAAAGTTATGGTGTAATGGGGAAACCAGACTTGGTCAAATATTCACACAAATTCATAGTTGTCACCAGTATGTTACCCAAGACTGTGATGTAAATGTCTAATAGGGCCTGGGAGTGAGGTTGCTTAGAGAATTGAAGTCCAGGGCAGGCTCTGAGGGAGAGTACTGGAGCAGATGTGGAAGGGACCTTCAACCTAAGAAGAGGTCGATACAATAAGATAGAGAGAACGGAGGAAAGGTTAGATAACATTGGATCTACTTTAAATAACAGGTAGAAATTTTTAAACAGATAACCCTGGCTAAATCCAAGGTAAGGCAAGAACAATATTCAGTAATAATGAATGTCCCCACATCGGAAGAGTCGAAGTGGTCTGGATTGGTTTGAGAATTGCAAGGGTAATGGAGATTTGTGAGAAAAAAGCATAGAGAGAGGATGAAGAATATTCATTCTCTTAAATGCTAAGAGAGGTTTGGGGGTTTGATGTAGGAGATGGGGTGCAGCCACTCTTGCCTCTCCTACCCACCTCCTGGCAGCCAGTGTCAGAGAAAGACATGCCTCAGGTCACTGCCACTTACCCTCCCCATGTATATCACTACTTTAATGTTGTGTTCTTCCCCCAGGATTTTCCTCTTTTTGCCTTCAGCAACATACTCCCAGCTCGGTTCTTTTCTGTTCAGAGAGACCCCCATCTTATATCCTTGTTTAACTTCTACCACCTTGCTGCTGACCTTTTCTCCACACAGTTCTTCAAACAGTCAGACGACTGATGCCACTGATGCCACTTCCTATTCGATTGTGAAAGCTTCAACCGATCAATAACCACCTTCTACACTATTGCTTATATATGTATATATATAAAAAGCATTATAGAATATATATTATAGAATATATAATAGAATATAATATACAATATGTTGTATATTATTATATATTATATGTGTATTATTTTATATACATTATATATGTAACATATATTGTATATATTATTCTATATATTCCATGTAGTCTATAATATATATTCTATTCTATATAATATATATTCTATATGCAATATTTATATTATAGAATATATTACATAATATATAATATATATTCTATTATATATAATATATTCTATATTCTATTTATATTACATCATTCTTCATTTTTGTGCAATGTATGCTTTCTCATCTCTTTTATAGTCCTCGTGAAATTCCCACCACCCATTCACCCAGGAACCATCACCATAGTCCCTATGCTCTTCCCTCCCCACTGTTGCTTCTTTAAACTGCTCTTGCCAACATTACTCCCAGTTTGCCTCTTGCTTGCTCAGCACACACTTCTCAACCCTTATTTTCCTAACCTCTCTGTGATAGGCCCCTGACCTTTGGCCCCTCTGCAGACTTCCTCTTCCATTATATGTTAGGACTACAGCTTTTCTATCTTCCCAGCACTGAGTGTTCATGGGGTCCTTTTCCTCTAACCACACCCTCTGATGCTGTGTCCCCTGGAAACATGCTGAGTTTGGGAGTGGCTCACAGGTTTGTAGGGGAGCACCATTGAGAGGTACACCTCTAAAGAGGAGAGGGAGGCAGGAGTAGGAGAGGGAACAGCTCACTGGCCATGAGGCTATGGCTGAGCCCAAAGGGCATAACTTCAGGGTTATCTAAAATTGATACCAGAGGGCTGAGCCCTGGTATGTGGGCATCAGCCAGTCACTAGCCGTGCACCCACACCGGGAGAGCTGTGCCCTTGAGGAAGACAAGTCCCTGTGTCTGAGAGGGATTCCCACTGAGACACCAGCTGCACATCAAAACTAATCTCTCTCCCTCCACTCCAATCTTCTGGCAAGGCTGCTTCTTAACTTCTCATCCCCGCAGCTGAATTGCTAGTCACAGAATCCTTCTTCTCCTTCTCCAACTAGTCACCATGTCCTTTAAATATAACCTCATTAAGCTCATGTCTTGTATCCATGCCTTACTCTCCATTTCTGCTGCTGCTGCTTTCAGACACCCATTTCTCTCTTCCGTTACTCCCCAGGGGGCCTCTCTCCGTCCCTGACTCAGGGCGGCCTGCAGTCTATCACTCTGTTTTGTACACAGCTTAATATCTTTTAACCTTCTCACTACTACAGGGTCCAGTCCATACCCCTTAATAACAGTAACAACAGATCGCAGAGGTCCTCTGCTGATCTGGTATCCCTTTATGAGTTCTCCTGGGATACTTGTTCTTAGCTAACTGCCTCTCCCGTATCTGACTTAGATGACTCGAGAGCTTAGGAAGGCAACCACAACACTAAATCACATTATATTTGGAAGTGATTTCTTCTTAGTCAGAAACCAAGTTGTTGGCCCTGAACAGTGATAAGCAAGGCATTTCATTAAATACCAGTATTAATCCCAGGGGGTCACATGACCTTTTGAGCTGCTCAGCCTTGGCAGGGAGACAGCACCCGCCTCCTCACTGGGCTAATCTGAGACCAAATGTTGCCACTAAATCCTTATTGAGCATGACTTCCCCACCCAGCTGTTAACACTGATACACGCTCCATGCCAACACCAGGCGCCATTACCAGGCACTGACACAGCTCCGTTTGCTAACACTGATTGCATGCTGGGAAGGGAAGAAGAAGAACAAGGTCATCACATGTCAGGGAGAGTCAGGGGAGACTCATGCCACTGTATGTGTGCTGGTGGCCTGCTGTGTCTTATTTCTCTACCATGTCCGGCCAGATAATGTCAAGCAAAAAATGAATTCTATTCATTGGCATGGTGTGAGAGGAAAGCCCTCTGTATAGTTTTGGTCTTGATTATAGGAGAAGAAAAAAGAAAGGGGCGAAGAGAGAGAGCAAGCGAGAGAGAGAGAGAGAGAGAGAGAGAGAGAGAGAGAGAGTTACAGAGTTAGAATAGGAATGATAGGAGAAATATAAAGAGAGACTTTTGCTCCAAACATTGCTTTAAAAATTACCTTTTGATGAAAACAGCCCCTCTGAAAAGTGCAGGCCAAGTTTTGCTTTAAAAGTAGCAAGCTCCCCTTTTGATCTTTTGCAAGGAACCCAACACCCACTGCCAGGGCAGCCACCCCCAGGGACAGCTGAACTCAGCTTCCCAGCCCCTAGGGTGGTGAGGGATGTTTTTGCTTTGGTGTCAGCAGGACCTAAAGGCAGTAATTTGGAACCATGACTGGCTTCCTCCTTCACTCCCCCAGCCCCATCCAGTCACTCGGGTTTCAAGCCTGTCCCTTTCGAGCTGCCCTCTTGCATTTGCTTTCTTCTTGAGCTCCTGAATGTTACCCTAGGGGGGGCTGCAGCACCGCAGGCTTCCTCCTCACCACCACCATTTGCTATTGTTGGCTGCAAATCCAGTGCCTCGAGCCAGCTTCTCGGCAGCTAGCAAGGACCCAGCGCTCAGCTTACCCAAACAGACAAGCTGGCTCGGAGAGTCTGTACACGCCAGGCAGCCCCTTTCTCCGACCCCTGCCCCTGCTTCTGCCTCCAGAACCTGAGATGTTCATTTCACCGAGTGTGCATGGCGCACTACATACAGGCAGACACACTCACGATTTACACCAGCTTAGCTCCTTTCCAGAGTGCCTGTGCCCCCACCTCCGCCCCTGCACCAGGGAGGAGAAGCAAGCAGGTCTTTTTCTTCTTTTTAAATTAATTCACATTGGTTTTCTGCAAAGTTCCTCTGAAAGCTCCCTAAGTATTGCATTCCAAAACAGCATCTTAAGAAACAGTCATTCAAAAAGAAAAAGAAAGAAGCACAGTGTCTCCTTTGCTAGGTCATGACCAGACCACCCAGCCAGGGCCATGCACATTCTGCATTGACAAATCCCTTGTCCTTTGGGCAACATAGTCACCCCTGGTGCTTTTGTCTTCATTTCCCTGTAATTCTGTGTCCCAGCAAAGTAGTAAAGAATATGTAACTTCTTAACTCTACTGAATTTGCTGATTGTTCTTCCTTACTGAAGAGAGTCAATTGTTAGAAATATGTGGTGGATATAAGTAAATGAAAATATCATGATGATAGCTAACATTTAAACAAAGAAAAAAGAAAGAAAGCATTATACTTTGTTCACAGCTATAGGTCCTCAGACTTTTGAGAAGTACCTGGCTCTCAGAGCTCAAGTGGTATTTTCTGAGTGAATCTAAGGCCATGTGTTAAGCACGTTATTATCTCATTTCATCTTCATACAACCCTATCATTGATTGATAGTGAAATGGAGGCAAAGAGAAGATAATTCGTGTGCCCAAGTTTGTATAATATAAATGTGTGGTTTGAGCCTAGCTTCTTAGATATTGCAGAACTCTATACTGTCCAGTGATTTGCAATTTGTATTCATTTTAAATCTTTGCCCAAATCCTGAGCATCGGCTAGCTAACCCCTGCAGATCATAGTTAGAATTTTCTTGTTTATGATATTCTCAAATAACCTTCCTCCCTTTTACTTGTTATTATGTTTTCACACATACAGGCAACAGAGCACTAGGCTTTTCTGAAAAAAACTTGCATCCTGGGAAGCATGCACTGCAACAGGATTTATGAGAAAATTAGATCAGATCGGGCCACCCAATACCCAATGGAACTTTGTGAGCAGATCACCCACAAAAATAATATAAACCTGTAAAAACATTACCAGAGTTTAAAAGGTGTGTGAGATACCTAACAAATTCGACTATAAATATAGGACTTTACCTTTAAAACAAAATGTAAAAGAAGCTTAATGGAAAGGGTGATAAGAAGTGTTGAGGCTATTGAGTAGTGGATAAATCCACAAACCTAAGGCGAGCAATCATTTCTAATGGGAAATTAGTTAGGAAATTGTTGCAATATCTTCCAGCCCTAAAAAAGAAGAAGGTACTGATTGTGCTACAACATGGATGAATGCTGAACACATTAGCTGACAAGTCAGACATGAAAGGCAACATATTCCATGATTCTGTTTCTATTTATTGTCCAAAATTGGCAAATTCATAGAGACAAAATAGATTTAATGGGAGTCCAGGACTGGGCACTGGGAGGAAAGAATGATGGTGGAGATAGTCTAAGCTACCAAACGGTATACTATAAAAGAATAAATTTTAGGGTATGTACATTATATCTCAATTTTTAAAAAAGCAAATGCAGAGACAACTCATTCTTCTAATCTGAAGCTCCCTGGAGAAAAAGAGACTAGTGAGAGATTTGTGTGGGCTGGCAATTATTTGTTCTTAGTCAAAAGCTGTTGTGCATGTCTTACTTCTAATCAGTTTTAAAATAAGACAGGATTTCAGGTCCAGTGTTTTCCTCCTATTGGGGATAAAAAAGAAGATCTAGGGAATTCACAGTGGACTAGAATGGGAGGTAAAGAATTCACTAAAGAAAATACAAACAAAGCTATAGCCTCATGTGTAATGTCAGAAAATGAAGAATGGCATGATGCCGCTTCAAAGACCTGCTGAGTTTGTAAAAGGAATCCATTTGTTTTTTCTATAATAGAAGATGCTAAGAAGACAAAAACTTTAGATATGTGTGTCCCGGGAGACTTAGAATGTAATGATCTCAGCCTGGGAGGGATAACATTTTGAAATACAGTTTCTCCAAATGGTTGAAAATAAAGTTTTGAGCTATGTTACCTAGAACAAAAGGTCCTCAGTTCAGTTTTTAACTAAGTTTTGGGTGCTGCACAAGTACACAAATATTTAAAAGGCAAAATATATGTAACAGTAAATTTTGATGCCAAATAAAAATTAAATCAGTAAATTGCAAGTTGGAATGCCCAATAACGGGTATTATGCTAATATATACACCAATTGTGAATAAAGTTTTTCTGTCTTTTCATTATGACCTCAGGTATTAAAAGTGTCCCCTTCTTCAACATCCTTCATGCATAAGACTCAAAATATCTTCTAAAGACATGAGCTAGAGCCGTATTCTAAAAGAACCATTGTATCCAAGAGCTTGGTTTAAATTTTACAGGGAATGTTAAACCTGTTAGGATGTATAATAAATGTGTATTTTTACCCACATAAGAGACTTCAATCTTCTTGTAGTAAGATTTCCAGCATCTGAGGAAAATATGAGAAAGAGAGAGAGAGAGAGAAAGAGAGAACACAAGTATAATTTGTTTTCCTAACAGTTGATATTTTACCATGTGTTTTTCAAAGATTTGCATTCTATCTTCTATGGAGATTTTCAAGGGGAATTATTAAAATTTAAAGTTGAGAGACACTGTCTTTTCAAATGACTCCAGACATTGAGCAACTTAGTTAAATGTATGTTTTATACTCATCCCAAAAGAAGAAAAATCAAAAACCTGTATCCTCAAATTGGTTTTCTTTCTCCTTAGTATTTATTAAATATTTCCAACACTTGGTAATACTTGATTTTATAATCTCAGAGAAGGAGCTTAAGTACAGGATTCTAAAATGGGTTTAATAATTTATCCCTTGCTGCTGTGATAAGGAAAAGAACCTGCTATTTTATACCTTTCCTTTTAAGCTTTTTAATAAAATGGAACTCCTGACAGGTGGCTTTGCCATCATCTATGAACTTGATAGTACAAGAGAGCGCCACCTAGTGGTGTGCCAATCACTGGCTCTGGGCTGTTCAGGGGAATGCAGCTAAGAAAAATCACACAGGAGTGAAGTTGAGTCGAGAGCTTCCATCAGCCTTCTGTTACCTGCCACAAGCCAGCATGGTGCTGAGTTTTACAGAACTGAATGGCCGTTCCAGCTCCCTCCATACCATCCTCGTCAGGGCTGGTGTTAAACAGTGTGTTTACAAGCCTATGCTTGCAATTTCTAACCTTGCTGTTGCCACTGCCATCTGCTTAAAATGAAGGCTTTGGAGGCCTGACTATACCTCTCTCCAAATGGCCGGCCATACGGGGCTTTGAAAATCTGGCCTTTGATGTGTTTTATAGGAATAAGGAAACATATATTAAAGTCGGCTCTGCTCTAGGCCACATAACTGAGTCAGTACTAAAGTTGTAATTTCATCTTCAGTTTTTGAGGAGCTTAACTGTTTTAGCTTTCCTGTTGCTGATGACATCATAGGAAGTCACTGATGAGCTGACAACATTTTATGATCTAGTTGAGGATACATTACTTTTGTCTTTCTCCTTCAGTCTATAATGAATACCAGCATTTAAATGAATGTTAAAGAATTATCTGCAAAAGAAAGCTGAACTTTCTAAGTAAATTGCAAGGCAAAGTTAGTGAGGTATTCTCTCCAGGGTTTTATCTTTTGCTCCTTAATCAACCATGGAAGTTACAGACGTAGAACTCTGAAAGAGTTGCAAGTTAGAGTGGAGGGAGTTTTTGTAAGCAGATGAAGACTGGAGCTCATAGAGAAGAAAATGGCTTCATAAATCAGTTTGGGGTGAATCAAAGGTCTGCTTCATTTGCAGTTCTTTTTCTTTCTAGGTGTTTACTTATTTTTGGTTTGAGAAAGAGTACGGAGAGAGCTGCTCTATACTTGTGAATTTAGTGTGTCTGGCTTACAACACCATCTCATTAAAGTAGGAAAACTTCTCTTACAGGAGAAAAGCTAGGGCTGCCACTGCATATAGATTCTCAAACACTGACTAGATTGTCTATATATGTCACAAACAGAAATGGCTCCAAAGTATGAAAGTAATAAACTCTTTTTTCATTCATTGATTGTGGAGGAAAAATAAATGGTTGTGAAAGGGTGGTCATTTTGTCTTCTAATGACAGACTTGTAAGTTATTTTCAAATTTAAAACAGTTGTGTGACCTCTAGTACAGAAATGAGATTATTCTTGCAGGATTATATTTACACATTTTACTTGGAGGAGAAAATAGACTGAAGAAAGTTGGCCACATTTGCTATGGTATCAAGGAAACATGAGAATGGCTTCATGGATTTAAAGAGCTCTTAAAATCTTCATATTCTTTGTTTCTATAGAAATGACTGAATGTTCTTAGTTTCTTCAGAAATGACTGAAAGCCTATAAGGGTCAGGCACTGTCCTGGGCACTTTGCAAATGTCATTTCATTTATTCTTCATCTTTTGAGTTAACAGGTAATGTTTTCATTTTATACATGAGGCAAATGAACTTGCTCAAATTCATGCAGCTTCTAATGGCAGAGATGAAATTTAAACTTTGGTTTATTTTGATTATAAAATCCATATTCATTCAAGATTGACTTAAATGTGAACAAAAGAGAAAGTGTAGAGTAGGTCAATAAAAAATTCTACCAGTCTGCACTACTTGAATTTTAGTCTTAAAGGATTAAAAAAAAAAAAACCCAAACAGACTTTAGGGATCATCCTTCATTCAGAGCCCTTATTTCACCGATGTACCTTTTCTCTGTTGTAAGATTATTCACTCTTCTCTTCAGGACATGGTTATGTCTTTTGCTTGACCCTAAATAACAAATAAACAGAGAATAGATGCAGGTGATAATGGTGGCATGAGTGAGAAGCAAATGACGTACACAGATTTGAGGGTAGACAAACATCAAATTTTTTGTGTAATATATGCCATATTTAATGTCTTTTTCCTACCAATTTAAAAAAAATTGAATTGTATCAATGAACTAGTAATATCAGTAACCATTAGCAGTGCTGAGCACTTATTTTGTCAGGCACTTTCTACATCTATTAATGTCTGATTTTTTATTTTCTCACAACTGTCTAGTAGGGTAGATACTATGAATCACCTCATTTTAAAGGAGTAAACTGGAATTCTGGGAGTTTAGATAAGTTGTCTAAGGTCAAATAGATTTTTCTGGATCCAGGATTTAAACCTAGTTACTTGGACTCCAAAGCTCAATTTCTCAAACACTATGCTATTCCTGGCAGGGATGGTTCCTTTAGTCTAAATTCTTATGGGATTGTCCTTATAGCAAGAACCAGATTTTTTCTTTACTATTCAGCTTGGTCTTTCCTAAAAAGCATGAACTTTCATTCAGGGGCACACACATCCATTACTGCCTTATCCACAAAATATATGTCTATCCTCAGAGGAAAAAATACTAAGATCCCTGGTGAGGACTGCTTTGACCGTGTTTCTCTAATGTGCAAAAATTTTTGAACATCGAGCTTGATAAGATAAAATGTTCATAATTCAGGGCCTCTCTGGTGGTGCAAAGGTTAAGACTCAACCTAAGAAGCTATCCGCAGCCTCTGAAGCACAAGTTCAATCCCTGGCCAGGGAGATACCCACATGGCGCAGCAGACCTCTCCTGACTCGCCTGCTACTCCCCTCAGCAGTGTATTTTAGTCAGTCTGCCTGTTCTGTTCCCTACTCTGTCTCTGGTGAATCCTCTCACTCCCCACACCTCTGGTCTGTACCCCAGGTGTATACATATAAATAAATCTTTTTTAAAAAGTTCATATTTCATCTACTTTCCTAAATATAAAAACAAGGGCCTATGTTGTTTTTAAATCACAGTACATGTAGCATTGGTCTTCATCAGTTCTTCATCTGCTCTTCATCTGCATCAGTTACAAACTGGGCAGCTAATAGTGATCTTTGATATTTGCTAAATTCTAAGGTTTCAAAATTTTTGTCATTCTATTTTATTGATATGAAACTAAAGTCTCTAAAAAGGTGCTATAACCAAGAGTTTACCAACTGATACCAAAGATCAAATATTAGCCAAGACTCAAATACAAAATACTATAAGTATTTGACACCTTGCTTAGAGATATCTTAAATTTTTGGCATCACTTGAATTTTTACAAAATATATTTGATCTTCATTTGAGTGTTTGCAGAGAGCCTTTTTTTCCCACCTGCATTTAATTCTTGTCATGAAAAAAATATTCCTATAAAAATTATCAGAAAAATGTCCTAAGAATAATAAGGAAACAATACTTACTATATACATATTACTGTGTCAAGTGCTTTTTAGAAATTAACACATTCATAGTAACCTTATAAGTATTAATTTCTTTATTTTATTATTTTATGGAAGAAAACTGGGGTTCAGGAATGTTAGCAATTTGTTCAACATCATATAACTGGGAGTGATAGAACTCGGGTTTGATTCCAGATCTGACCCCAAAACCTAAGATATTTCCTTTTTCATCACACAGTTTTCACAATACCCACTTGTGTGTGTAAGCACTTCTAGCAGAATGCATGTTTTATAAATGTCCTATAGAATAGAAAAGGCAAAGAACAACTTGAAAGTGATCTGTTAGTATTGAAGTTTCAGAAACTCTCGATGTGGCTTCAATATAAAACAGACACTAAATCTCACTTCCAAATTCTCAGTGGGAATTTATGACCAAGAAGGGGGAGAAATGTTGACATAAATATTAGTCTGGATGGCATACATGATATTCTCAAGCATATAAAGATGTGAACTAAAAATATGCTATACTCTAAATTTATCTTTCCTTAAAATGCAAAAATAAACTGGTAGAGGACTTCTCATTAAGGGATTAAATCAGTCAAATGTCTGCCAACTTATAAAAAGTATTATTCACAAAATGTCAAAGACCAAGGATGTAGATGCAGTTTGAACTGACTTGTTTATTGTCAGGTGAAAATGTAGAAACTAGACCACACAAAAGGCAAAATGGGTTCATTTCAATGCTGGACAATCTTTGAAAGCCAATTGAGGTATACAAGGTAACTTGGTTCTGGAACTAAATGGATTTAGCAAAGCCAGTAGCAAATATTACAATATAGATAAAATATACCAGGGGGCACACAAGCATTTCCAACAACACATGTTCTTATTTATGGTTTTTTTTTTTTTAAATAGCACTCTTGATGTTTGGGGTAATACTGTTTTTCTTACAGCAGAATTAGGCTGCAGGTTGGACCATATCAAAGAGAAATTTTCATTCCCAAGTTATCTTAAAAAGACCTTAGGGTGAGAAGACTTCCCATAAAAGTAACAACCAGAATGGACTAAAGACAGTGCTGAGGGGCAAAAGTGACTTTAAAATTGCCATGGACATTTGGGGAAAAAAAAATGTTCCTTTTCCTGGGAGGGGTGTGAGGCAATCACAAGACCTGGGCCACACAATCTCCATGCTGATTGTTGACATTGTTTTTGACTAGCTTGGAACAATGATAGTAGAGAGTGTTTTGAATTCTGTTTACAACAAGTAACAAAAATCAAAATAAATATTCAGTTGGCTTCATAACGAAGCGAATATTTTCTGTATTATGTAGTAATAAAAGTCAGTGTGCACTGTAAATAAAGTTTGCTCAAGGGCTCTATGAAAAAGAGCCAAATGCCAAATGACAGCCAGAATTCTACTACGAGCAGAGAGAGTTTAGAAATTAGTCACAATCCCTGAAGCCTCATGTTGCAGTATGTTTGGTTTGGTGCCTTTTTATTTTGTAGAAAGTGGAAAGTGGCGGTAGGATTGGCTTAATGCCCTTGGTGTCATTACTCATTGAAATAACGGGGGGAATGAGTGCCAAATCTATGGGGGTGAAGGGAGGGAGATGTCACAAAGATTTCAGTTTGGTATTTAAAACAAGGTGAGAAAAATAGAACCAGTGAAAAAAAGAAGAGCAGTGATATTATCCTAAGGATCATAAATAGGAGATTCAGGCAGTTTGTTCACCTGATGCAAAACAGAATGTCCCCCACATTGAAGTTTATGTTTGGGGACTTAGTAAGACAGGAGGAGATGTGCCCTCCCGGAGCTCTTTGCTAGAACCTCTCTGAATGTCTCTCTCATCACTCTTTCTTGAAATAGAGTACCTTCCCCCAAAGATCTAACATACCTAGCTGCCAAATGAGATTGTTTTCCTTTCTCTACAGGCATGCCCCCTAGGTTTGATGACAGGAACGCTATGAATGCAGAAGAATCCAAATTTTGATGTATAAAAAATTGCAGGTGTCAAGTGCACATGATTGTGCATTTGTGGGGTGTACACAATTCAATTTGGCTTATGCATTTCAATCCAAAGCTTTGTAAGCTTTGGAAAACAACAGTGCAAGAGATTTTAAGTGCATTCTCTCTCCCCTCCCATTCTCTCTCCTTTTCTCTTGCACAAAGTGTTTGACCAGAAAACAAGAGAGAACAAAAATCAACTAATAAACAAAACCGTAAGTCTCAATAATAAATCTTTTATACATTTCTGAATACCCAGTTAAGAATCACTCCGGGTATTTTGTTCTTTTATGAAGCTTTTGTTGAGTGTCTCAAGAAGAATGTCAAGACTGAGCCCTGGAGAAAGAAGTTTGGCATGGACAGCTAAGGCTCTCCTGCCAGCCAGTGTGGGAAGGACACAGGACTCTGGATGAGCTAGTCATCCACTTGGTGTCCAGGGAAAATTATTGCTATTGTAATCACAATCTGAGCAGCTTGAAAACTAGAACAATGAGATCAGGGCCAAATGTCACAACTGCCAGGGAGAAAAGAGAAAGAATTATAAAGGTCATGACCTACCTTTCAAATTTTTTATATTCAAACTCCCTAAAAGAATTTAGATAAAATATCTACCAGATACACAATTTTAAGTTAACATTTAAAATGTGTCATATAAATTAAAATACTTGCAAAGTATATAATATTAAGAGAACTATAAATATTGACAATTGTAGATCTTTCTACTGAAATCATTACTGTATCAAGATATTCATAATTATTCATTAAAATTATATTGAATATTATCTTTTCTCTTTAAATTTGTATTATAGTATGTTTATTGATAGAAATTTCCCCTTTCTACGAAATAAAAAAGAAATATCTTCTGCAAAGAAAGAAATATGTTTATAAAATGAACAAACAATGTTTGTTAAATCTTCTGTTTATAAACCTTTAATGTTTGAAAAACTTCCTTCTGGGTGTTGATAGTCTTTCAGTTATTATCAGTACTCAGGTAATAGCACAAATAATACAAATTTTGACAAATTACATGCTTTATTGAAAATATTTCTCTAAATAAAATATTAGGGGAGGGCCTCCCCAGTGGCGCAGCTGGTTGAGCTCCGCACTGTGACGCTGTCCACGGCCTCTGCAGCACCAGTTGGATTCCCAGCCAGCCAGGGAGAAACCCACATGGCATGGCAGACCCTCTCCTGTCTCACCCGCTGCTCCTCTCAGCAGTGTCTTCAGTCGGTCTGCCTGTTCTGCTCCCCGCTGTCTCTGGTGAAGTCTCTCACCCTCCTGCACCTCTGACTGTACTTGTATAAATAAATAAATCTTAAAAAAATAATAAAATAAAATATTAGGGGAGTTCGTCTTTCCCAAGTAGTCCATCAGTCACTGGATTAATACTATTTATTGACAGAATGAGATGTTACTTGCAAATCCTATATCTAATGTTTACATTTATTCACATATTTGCTAAACAATATTGATTAAATAAATGGAATAGATTTAATGGCTAAATGAAGGAACTTTAAAACAGTGTAATTCAGTTCTTTGGTTTTTTTTAAGTTTTTTTTTTTTTAATAGAGGCATGTGTTTTATGTGTTTTATGTATTTATTTATTTATTTGTTTGTTTATACATGCACTGGGTACAGTCAGAAGCGCGGGAGGGTGAGAGAATTCACCAGAGCCGGAGCGGGGAGCCGAGCAGGCAGAAGGACCGAAGTACACTGCTGAGGGGAGCAGCGGGCGGCAGGAGAGGTCTGCGCGCCATGTGGGACCCTCCTCTGGTGGCCAGGGAGCAGCCGGGGATTGAACCGGTGCCGCAAGAGGCCGCGGGCAGCTTCGCAACCCAGCGCTCAACCGCTGCGCCACAGGGGAGGCCCTAATTCAGTTCTTTGAATGCCTTCTGAATTATATAGCAAAGCTCACTTAGCGATTAGCCAATAAAAATTTTATTTAATAGTTTATCAACTAACAATTCTATTATTTCATTTAAAAGCAAAAAATTATAAATGACATAGCCAGCAAAATGATTAGTAATACAGTCATTAAAGCCATTTACCTTCTCATTTTCTGCTTTAACAAGACTTAGCAAGTGACTATTTACTCGTTTCTATTTCTCTTGGAGTTATCTTGTTTAACTTAATATATATTCAGGAAAATAGAAATAAAGTTACCATTCCTCTTCCAATATAATGTATTTTGATAAAATGGTACTATCACATCCCATGCTTTAAATATACTTTTGTTAATATACCTTGTTATTGCAAAACGTGTACCTGATGAAGGACTTGTGTCCATGATATATATGGACCATTCTCAACTCAATAGTAAGAAAACAAAAAAACAAATTAAAAAATGGACAAATATCTAAACTGACACATTGCCAGAAAAAAGATACTGGTAGCAAATTGGCATGTGATAAGATGTTTAGCCATTAATTATTAGAGAAATACATGTTAAAGCCATAGTTACACACTACTTCATAGCCAGTATCATGGCTAACATTTCAAAAACTGACAATATCAAGTGCCGAAAATAATGCAGAGAAACTGGAACTCTCTTAAATTGTGGTAGGAATGCAAAGTGGAATAACCAGTTTGGAAAAGAGCAAGTTGCTCATATTAAGTTAAACATATATTTATCATAAAATCTAGCAGTCCCATTCCTAGGTATTTACCAAAGAGAAATAAAAATATATAACTAGGTAATTTTATGTACATACAGGAATATTTATAGGAAGATAAACAAAATGTCCATCAAGCAGTGAATGGACAATTTAGTGTGTACACATACAATGGGAAAAGTGTGGAGGTGATTAGTTACAAAGGGACACAAGGACACTTCAGGGAATAATAGAAATATTTCTAAATTTTGAGTATTATGTGGGTTACACAATTATAGATTTGTCAAAACCCATAGACCTGCAGATCTAAAATAGACGGATTAGACTGCACACATAGTATACATCAATAAACCTGATGTTTAAATATTAAAAAAAAAATGCAGCTGCAAATTTAACTCTTTCAATTAATGGAAAAATATTTGCCATATAATAGCAAAATCAGGAAAAAAGCCTGACTTGATTTTTTAATGTAAGTTTTTTATTAAAATAACATTGTTTTACAACACTATATATGATTCAGAAATATAGGGTCCCATCTCTTCTCATATGTGTTACCACTCCACACCCAGCACCAATAGACCACAGTCCCCATCCATAGTCCATTAAGGACCCTCCATACTCAGCCGCTCAGTCTTCTTCTCCTCTGCTAGTATTATTAGCTTAGGGAAACTACGTTACCTTTTCATTCTAAAAGTACAAATTTATATACACACATATATTCATTTTTACAGAATACATATGTGTTATAAAGAACTTCTGGATATGTTGATAAAATAAGTTGATAACACTATAATATTCTTTAGCAAGTTCTCTTTGTTTGTTTGCTCTCCCTCCATGCCCTCAGAAGTGATTCATTCTTTGACAATAGTTGGCAATAAGAAGAGGCAATGTGGTTAAGTGAAAATTATCATCATTCCCATTGCATACTGCATTGTATCTGGATTCCGATTAGCTTTCCATAGCTTTCCATGTTTCTAAAGCCATGCTTTGTCTTTACAGAAAATTATACAAAACAGGGAAAGACAGCAACTGGAATATGGTTTTATGATGTATTAATTAAAGGAAGCTTATCTGAAACTAATATTTTTTATGAATTATTTCATTTTATATAATTCTTACATCATTTTTCATTTTGGCATAATGTATGCATTTTCATTTTGGTTATATTCCCCATATTATTCCCACACCCTTTTCCTGACCCTAATCCCTCTTCTCCTCCCCCCGCCCCCCACTGTAGTATGTCTCTGGTCTATTGTTGCTTGTTGATTTTGATTTTTACTATATTAGTCTTTTTCCTGGTCCCTTATTTAGGTTTTCTAAATTTCTGCTATGAGTGAGACCATCCAGTATTTTTCTTTTTCTTTCTGGCTTATTTCGCTGAGCATGATCCCTTCCAACACCATCCATGTTGCTGCAAATTGCATGTGTTTATCTTTTTTGAATGCTGAGTAATATTCCATTGTGTCTATGTGCCACATCTCCTTGATCCAGTCATCTATTTTTGGGCATTTGGGTTGTTTCCGTAGCTTAGCTATTGCAAATAGTGCTGCTATAAACATAGGGGTGCAGGTGCCCTTTTGAATTAAGGTGAAACTAATATTATGAATCATTCTTTTCTTTGATGCCCTATGCCTTGGAGTAATCCACCTCTGTAAGTTGCAAGTTCTTCTGAAAAGTCAAAGAAACATACTTTTGAGGAGGAACTGGAATAGGAGTCCAGAACACTGCAGTTCAGTTTTAGGGAAAATTACATATGAAGTTGGGTCTATGAAAATTCTCCCTCTAAGTATAGTCATGTTTATATATGAAAAGGAATATCTCCCTCAATATGAAAATCATACTTGTGCATCAATTTTGATGGTAAGAGAACCACATGTGATAACCTGCTGTCATTTCATATGTATTTTTTTAACCTAGTTCATCTTAAGTTCGGTGCTGATTTAATGTCTGTGATTTCCATTTGATTTCACACCTGCAAAATGAAATACAGTTCTACCTGTCTAAATGAGGTTCTTTGTGTGTACCTGTGTAATGGTGATATGAATGGGTGGAAAGGAATTAGATTCTTGAAACCACGATTTGAGCAAAATCCAGAAAACCTATTGACACATAAGTATTAGCGTAAAATTTGTATGACTCAAACAACTCTTGTGTAAATATTTGTTTATCTAGCTTGCCGGAAATGAAACTTGAAAAGCTCAACTCCATGTGTTACTAATTTACTGTATCTGAACTCGGGTATGTTTCATTGTATGCAATTCTTCTCCAAGTCTGAAAAGGATGGAGACAAATGAATTGATGCAAATGTCTTAAGTATGTTACAGAAACATCCACCTATCCCCCTCAGCTGTTATTCTCTCCACTCAGGCTTGTATGTTGGCTACCAGGCCAGGAGTCCAGAACAAAGTTATAATCTCATATTATCTCTCCTAATTTCTGCTTCTTGGTTTTTCTATTTATTTGTACTGTTCACCTTCCTTCCTATTAATGGAACCAGAACATTTGAGAATTTAAGATTTAATAATGAAAGAATTGTTTTGTACCCAAAAATGGCAAAATGATTTCTAATGTGCAAATAAGAAAAAGGATTCTAAACTTAAGCCAAATTCACCATATTTATTTCCAAGACACATAGGCACTTTTTAAGTCTTGCAAACTTTCTTTTATTATTGCTTCAAACATCAAGACACGAACAAAATAGATATTTTATTTCATCCATTTCACTAATGCCACAGTTTTTCCCTTTTGCACAATTCCTAAGGAGTGAATGTGAATAGTTATTATCTATATGCCCGATTGATTAGGATTTTTATTCCATCACTTCCTGTGGATCTCTGAAATTTATACTATATTGAAAGCTGTTTAATCCATCAAGTTAAAATTACTGTTCATTGCAAAGTAAGCTTTAGGTATGAGAAATTTAATATGGAACCTGATAGCCTCCTACTTATTAACATTATGATTTCTTTCAGTGTTTTACTACTTGCTTATAAATACATTTTTGTTAAAACAGAATAGTGCATTCATAGTCACAATTGTATACAGGTATAAGTTGTTCACTTTTCTCAAACATTTGGAAGAAATACAAACAAAAACCATATGTTTTAAATATTCCACAGAATACCTTTCTCCCATTTGCTCATATGTTGCAAATGTTTTTTAAGCTGGTACTATTCCTGAGGAGTACCACTTACCCTCCAGTTTTATGACAATTATCCCTGTATATATTCATAAATGCATTTTCACTGAAATGTAATGTTTTAAAACCTAACATTAAATTCTTAATCTTTCCCTATTTTTAATTTTTAGAGCAGTCATACATGCAGGTCTCCAAGTCTCCAAAGTAGCTTATAAAATTCTGGGCAAATGTAAAAGAGCATCTAGTCCACTCTCTTTCAGACCAAAGTGAGCTTCAACTGATCCAAACACATGAGAATATAAACTTTTTTAAGCAGTGACTTTTTAGCGTTTTTAGGAATGGACTCAATGTAAAAAAAAAGTTGTCAGTTCTATTCTCAGAAAAATGAAAAGTACATGTGATACATATACCCACAAAATTTCTTGTTGAACTTGGCAATGATCACCAAACTCATCCATAAGGAAGAGGTGGAAAGGTCTTATGTTAATCGTTCCTGTTTTAAAGTTTAAAGAAAGACACCCAAAATGCTTGCTAGATAACTCATTTTGTTGTGGATACTTTATAATCCAAAAATTCTTATCTCTAAGTAAAAACCCTCCCATTACAACTTATCCCCTTAATAAAGGTCACACAGAGCTGTTAGTCACCATTACCTTTCATATTCTTGAAGGCCGTAGTAAGCCACACCTTGGATGTGTCCTCACCAAGATAAATAATCCCAGCTAAAGAATTCCATTTTGGCTATACCTTTTCTCAGAGGTCCCATTATTCAATCCTTAATCATCTTTGTTGACTTCCTCTGAATAGGCTTCCAGTTTTCCATACTCCTCTGAGAATACTGATCCTAAATTATTCCTCATACTGTAGCAAAGATCTACCTCAGTAGCCTTGGTGCTTAGCAAGCCTTGCATCATCCACTGGCCTGAGCATGGTGGGTGTGTCCTTTCTCTATCATACTGGAATTCCTGAGCTAACAATTTGCTGTGGGCTTCATCAGTGGTACTCTTGATTGCCTAGTCTACTGGATTTTCCTTTTGGGATACATGTTCTCTCTTAACCCAGCCACCAAAGATGTGAGATGTGTTCTTCAGACACACCATTCCCAGAACTGCAGGGGAATCGTCCAGCCTGCGCAAGGATAAGGGAAGGCACTTTTCTTACTATCTAATGGAAACATGTAAAATGAACTATGGAAAATGTTGACTATCTTTATTTTCTTCAACTAAATATCCTGTTTTCACTTTTTCTTCAGAGATTTTTTAATTAGAACTAATCAGAATGGGGCGTTTGCAATTGTATGGGGGAATATAAAAATAAAATTTAATATTAAAAAAAAAAGAACTAATTAGATACCTGAGCCTATGCTTTCTCACTCATTTAATCTCCCTTGAAAGCTTGGCTGCTACCGTCTTGTTCACTGAGATATCAGTTCAGAATTAACCCCCTTGGTGACTATCCCAATTTCAATTTGCATCCCCACTTTATTTTGCTTTCTCTTTGTCATAGAGCTTACCACTGTCTGATCCTATCTTGTTTATTTGTTTAATTTTTTCCATGCGTTTCCCTCTGACTAGAGTAAGCACCACAAAACTAGGGATCTTATCTAGTTGTCTCATTCATTCCAATAGTATCTAGAACAGTCCTGGACATATGCTAATCCCCTCATAAATGTACATATTATGTATGTATGCTTTGAAAGAAACTGTCTCATTCCCCAGTTACCATACTTCTAAACATTTAAACTCTATACCCTTGTGAAAACATTTTATTTTTTCATGTACTCTATGTATATCATCACTTGTTAGAGTACTGTGGACTGTCCATTTCTTGAGCTAAGTTTGAGGTTTTACTTTAAAAAATCACCAAAACGTCTTGATAAATAAAAGGGTATGGGAATACTGACTTATCGGTTAAAGTAAAATCAAATGACTGAATAAAAAATATTTTATAGACATACACATCAAAAAAAAAAAAAAGGAATTTCTCTAGGGGATGTCTCCACTGCTAGAATATTCCTCCCTCTCCTCCAGAAACCACTATGGATTCTGAAAAATCCTTTAGACAGAAATATAGAATGCCAAAGGAGAAAGCAGTTGGAGAAAGCTACAGTGCTTTTCTCTCCCATGAAGATGGGAAAAGAATTCTAGTTGTGTTTTTCTGTAAAGCATATCATGCTTTAGTAAAAACAGTTTTTTAAAAAATCCTGGGTTGGCGTATAATCTCTCTTAGATCACACACAATCACAATCACTCTTAGGCGTAGCTGATATCCACCCTCCACTGGGGAAAGGACAGGGGATGGGTCTCTGTCTCCAATCAAATTCATTAGCTGGAAGAGGCTGGTTTAGTGTACTTGGCTTCTGGTATTCAACATCAATGGCAAGTTTGGTGCTTCTTTCTTTTGAAGAAAGAAATTTTTCCATACACATTCTTCCACTTTTCTGCAATTGTACAGGACACCCAAGACATATTAGGATTTCATAAAAATAATTATAGAGGTTGAAGGGACTTTGAAAGTCTTTTATTATCTAAACCAATAGCTTTCAAGCTTTTAAAAATGTATTTCATCAGAAAAAAAAAACAGCATTGTACATGGTACCTTGTATATCTATATCCAAACTGAAATTTACACCTACATATACACATACACATGCATACTTCTGAAATAGAGGTTTTGTTACAGGGCAGGGAGAGGGGCAGCCCAAACCCCGCAAACCTGCCTATTCTAAATGGGTTCTGCCATCCGCCGCATCAACACAAAACATATGACACTTTAATGGGAAGGAACTTTAATAAAAACTAGGAAACAATACAGGTAAGGCAAAGAGTCTAGTTTCTAAATGAAGCACCCAAAGTTACCCGTCCCCTAGTGGGTAAAACTCCATCCATATGGGATTGGCTCAGAGCAAGGCCCCAAAGCCTGCCACAAGTCTAAAGCATCTTCCAGTGGGGACCCACAGAAAAGAGTCAGAAACAACCAAACAAGCCCGGAAGGAAAAGAGCAAAATCAACATCAAGATAAAAGCTGCCATTGTCACCTCCCCATGGGTCTCACCCACATCTGTGTCACCCCATCCACCACCAAAAGACAAGCGCAGTTTCTTCACGTGTCTCTAGGCTCCATGTGCCTCCTCCAGGTCTCCTGGCTCCATCCTGCTTCCTTCCTCAGTCTCTTCTTCTGCTTCTCCTCTTCCTGCTCAGCTCCACCCTCCCTTGGGTGGGGCAGGGAACCTCCCCCTTTCCTGGGGACCACCCTGTTACAGTTTCATCAAGCAATATTTACCTTTACTATGTGAGGTGCACTCAATATTTATACTCTACTCTGAACTATTCCTTCTTTCCTTTTATTTTTAATGCTGGTTGTTTACATACTAAATTGATTTCATGACCTATTAGAGGATCATTACCCACAGTTGAAAAATAATGATTTAATCATTCTGCAAGTGGGTGAAACTGATATCTGCATACTTAACTTAGTTTTATCATAACCTTCCATGCCATGTATTGTCTTTCCTGTTTCGGTTATCAATTCCCAAATTCAATTGTGGTTCATGAATATCCTTAAAATAAAAAAGCTTTATCAAGGCTTTTTTTTCCCTTACACTGTGAATAAGACTTGAGCCAGAATATGCTGAGTCAGTGAGATGCTTCTATCCAATGACAATGAAAATTCTGAGTGAGTTACAAAGACACTACTTTCCCATGGGCATTTTTTTTTTTTAAGTCAGAGTTATAAAATTTTAGAGCTAGAAGAGACTTCTGCAAATCTAGTCCAGCCCTTTGATTTTATGACAAAAATACTCTCATACATGCTCTGAAAAGTTCAGAGCATGTCTTGTTCCCTTATCAACAATATTTTTAAAAACAGCATTTGCTGCCATGACCAGATACATTTTAAATAAACAGAACTTTTGTGTTTTAAGAAATAACAGAAGACTAAAGTGTTTTAGTATTGTAGAAATTCTAGAAATGTTATTTCTAGCATTTAAAAGGTGGGACATTTGGTATCTTAACTCTATCTTTTTACAAGTTGCCATAATAATGGAACAGTAGAAGTCTTGTACTCATAATCCATACATCAGCTTGTGTCAATAGTTCTATAGGCATGGATATTCCACTATTTAGACATTCAACAAATATTTGCGAACTTAGTATCCTCTCTCAAGCATCTTATAGTGGAATACAAAATTCTTGTTTTTTTATATATAAATTATATTATCTTAGAAACAACATATCATAAACAGTGTATCTTTTGCATTTCATTGATCAGATTTTTTTTTTAAAGATTTATTTATTGATGCATACAAGAGCTGGGGTACAGGCCAGAGATGCGGGGGGTGAGAGATCTCACCAGAGACAGAGTGGGGAACAGAACAGGCAGACTGACTGAAATACACTGCTGAGAGGAGCAGCAGGCAAGTCAGGAGAGGTCTGCTGCACCTTGGGTGTTGCTCCCTGGCCAGCTGGGAATTGAACTCGTGCTGCAGAGGCTTCAGATTGTTTCATAGATGGTGCTTAACCCCTTGCGCCACCAGGGAGGCCCTCATTGGTCAGATTTTATTGGTATTTATTAGATATGTTTAATTTATAATCTGGATCCTAGTTTCTTGGAATGGACATAGGCCTTTTGATTTCAAGTCTTCTGTTGTACTTGGGACCCTACCTCCTAGCTATTTTACTCATTCATTCAATAAATATTTCTTAATAACCTCAGACCTATCAAAAATACTGGAGCTACAAAAGGAAACAAAAACAAAGTCTGGGCCTCCCTGGTAGCCTAAGGGTTAAGTCTCAGCTCTACCACTACAATGGCCCACCACAATAGTCTGAGTTCAACTCCGGCCAGGGAACTAACCCACACATGGCGCAGCAGACCTCTCCTGTCTCATCCACTGTTCCCCTTGCAGTATATTTCAGTAAATCCACCTGCTCTGCTCCCCACTCTGTTTGGTGAATACTCTCACCCTTCCCCCTCTGGTCTACACCCCAGCTCTTCTATGCAAAAATAAAAAAATAGCTTAAAAAAAAAGCCTCTACACACAGGGAACTTACACCAGCAGAGTCCATCATGAATAGGGAAACCCCTCATCTGGCTTAGTTAATCAAACATTCTGGAAAGGTATTGAACCAGTCAAGTTGTACAAAAAAGAATTTCCAAAGCTCTTTTGGCAATAAGGAGACAGTATTTAAAGATTTAGGCTCATTAGGATACTTTAAATTTGTTAACCTATTAGCCCACATTGTTCGTTAGTCTGAAGTACAATCCCATATGGTTTCTTCCCATGTGATTTTGCCCTCCACGAGAAGGTGATTCTTCCCATATGATTTTAACCTCCACAAGAAAAATGATGTTATTAACCAATAATAATTAAGAAATGGAGGGGGGAGAAAAGGATAGAAGAAATGTGGGAGGCAGGCTGCAGGGGAGGAAGGTAGTCTCAGAATGGAGTAGCAAGTTGAAAAGTCAAGATTGCAGAGAATATTTGTGGAATCGTGATTAGACATAGTAATGAGAATACTTACAAAGACTCCCAGCTCAAGTAGAGTTGACTCTAGAAGAAGAAGCGGGAAAATTATTGGCATTCTCCTTCCTGAATTGCATTGTTTTGATGTTCTGACTCAAGTCGAAAGCATGACATTTCATGATCAGCTAAGCCATGGAGCAACCACACCCTATTCTTGGCAAAAATATATATCATATTACATTACCAAGGAGAGCACAATGGAAAGTTTTTAAAAATCATAAACACCATATCTTATTTATAAATCTTGTCAAGATTTCCAAGGACTTGCCTAGCTCCATGCGAAACCCCTGTTTGTTTGCTGTATAAGATGAAACATGTAGAGTAACTGCCTGAACATCAAGTTCCTTTGCAATTTTAAATTCTTCAATCCTAACTGAGGGGGAACTTTCCTCTTTAGTGGTAAAAGTAGATCCAGGTTTTATGGCTGGAGAGAGTCCAGGGCACTCAAAATGGAGCAGACGGTTGTGAAGAATTATTTATGGCAGATTTTGTGATGCCTGTGTCTTACTCTGATTTTATAGGGGGGAAAATGAAATCTGAAGCAGAGTGAATTCAATTTCCAAATTTTACTAGGTGTACATGCAGGTTTTACACCAGGGTATGATCACTACCCTCAGCTTCTTTTCATGGCTTTCATTCTTTGCAAAAGTCAGTTCTTCCTTGAATAGACCTGTGGAAATACTGCATTGGGTCATCTACAAGAATTCTCCAGGATAACCCTTTTGAAGTTTATGCAGCAGAACTATCCTACTGTGACACATACAGTGGTGACATCCCTGTTTATAATGAGCAGCAAACTCACTTCCAATGGAAATCACCCCTTCCAAAGAAGGGGAGATGCTTATAGAATCCTAAAGCAAATGTCAGCATAGACGGCTTTCACTGACTCTTCTTAAAATCATAACATTGACTGTGAGCCATAATGCTGGTCTTTTAAAAATACCAAAATATTGTCTTTTTCAAGGAAAATTAAAACCATGTCCAATCTAATCTTTAGTAAATGTAACTTTAAAAACAAGTTTTATTTTCTCACACCTCATCTTAAAAGGGAATATTATGAATCAAAGAAAGTTGCATAGCGAAGAATAAGCAAAATAAATCTTAATTCAGAAACATAGCTAAATGTACAGATTTAAATACCAGTTTCAAATTTTATTATATATCGGATTTTAATGCATGTCAAAATTATTGATAAGAATATTTCCTCTGTATCTTCTTTTCCTCTGGGCAGATTATATCATTATAATTCTTATAGCATTAAACAACAGACAGTTTCAGCATATTGTTTTTGTTTATATAGGTAGTTATAAATAAATTTTCCTTTTTATTATTTAATCTACCCAACCTCACTTTTTATTAAACTGGTGTTCCAGAATAAAATTTAAAGAAGAAATAAAATTGTATTCACTTGCAAAGCAATGAAGGATTTGCTTTTACCTTATAGAGAGGTTTCTTATAGTGACCTCAGAGTGAGAAAAGGAAGAAGTAGAACTAAACATTGAACCACAATAATGACCTTTGAGGAAGCACTTGGAAAAGGGAGAAAATAGTATTTGACATACTTGGTCTTTTGATTAAGAGTTGGGAAATATGTATAAAATTATATATGTTAAATAAGTATATATATAGATATGCATCAACATGTCTATTTTTAAATATACATAAGTGCAAATTATGTAAAGTATATATTATATATAAATATGTGTGTGTAAAATATTTTTTAAATAACAAAATGCCCAGTTTCATTTACCCAGCTTAAGAAATTGGATATTACCAACCTCTTTGAAGATTTCTGCTTAAAAATGAATTTATTCATTCAAAAAGTATTTCTTCCTTCAGCAAATATTTATTGAGCATTTATTGTGTTTGGCCCTGTGCTAGATACAAGGACATCGTAGTTAAACAGAACTGGAAAGATTCTTTCCCTTATGGAACTTATAGTCTAATGAAGGAGTGAAACATCAAATATCTAATCCCACAAATAAATATAAATACAAATAATTGTAACTATGAACTCTGACAGGTCCTGTTCAAGAAAGCAATGAAAATAGACAACTGGAAAGACCAGTTTAGATTACCTGACCTAGGAAAACCTCTCTGGGGAACTTTTAAGCTGAGAAGTGAGAAACCATTAGAGTATAATCAATAGAAGAGTGAGAACATTCCAGGCAGCAGGAAGAGTGAGCTGAGCATGAAGGCCCTTGGAGCACAGTCTTAGTCACATCTGAAAAATCCAATCTAACCTACATATGTAAAAACTTAGTCCAGAGACCTACTTCTCCAGTATTTGCTTTCCTATTGAGTGAGGGTGGCATTGTTAAGTTAGCACTGGTAAAAACTTATACGTGCTTTATTCATATTTTATTTGTAAGAAATTTAGTAATCTGACAGAGTTCATCCTATCAATTTTCACACTGAATTCCAGTTATTCTGCACCAGGATTGAGATTCACATCAGGGGATTTCATTGCAATGACTTTTACATAGGTACAGAGGTACATTTTTTTTTAATTTTTTTTCTTTTCTTTAAATTTTTTATTAAAAATATGTAAAATTTAGCATTTTAACCATTTGTAACAGTTCTGTATCACTGAGTCCATTCAAATTATTATGCAGTCATCACAAACATCCATTTTTCAAATTTTTATCTTCCCCACCTGAAACTCTGTATGCATTATACATTAAGTCTTCATTCTCCCCTCCCCCCAACTCCTGGCAATGACCATTCTATTTTGTCTCCATGAATTTGACTACACTAGATTCCTCACATAAATGGAATCACACATGTCTTCAAGGTCATCCTCTTAGCGTATGTCAGAATTTCCTTCTGTTTCAATACTGAATAATATGTGTGGCTATGTGTGTATGTGTGTGTTTGTGTGTGTGTGTGTGCATCACGTTCCATTTACTCATTTATCCAGGAACACTTTCAGCTATTGTGAATAATGCTACTGTGGAAAAAAATGGGTATATGAATATCTACTTCATTCTGTTTTTATTTTTTATAGGTATATATCCAGAAGTAGACTTGCTGGATCATATGTTAATGCTATTTGTGTTTTTTAAATTCTACATTTAACCACCATTTATTAGACTCCTGCTAATAAATGTGGTAGGTAACCATGTCAAAGTTGGGAATACTGCCTTCAAGGTTTACAGTCTAACAGTTGAGTAGTTGTTGCTATTCCTTTGATGGTGGAAATGATTTACAGTTGATTCATTAACTCTTTTAACTGGGTTTTTGAGATCAGTAATATATGTGTACAATATATGAAACTAGTTTCCTCATGACTCTGTGCTTCAGAGCCAGATGGAAAAAGCCCTACATCTCAGGTTACTGAGAATATCACTGACCTACCTCCTCAAATGTCATCTATAATAGTAGATTGAAAAGAAAATCATTTCAGATAAATCAGAAATTTGATTAATAGAAAATGTACAAATGAAATTGTATAGTTTTATGTGAATTCTAATTTGATTAGTGAGGAATTACTTTTCCCATTTGAATCGCATGTTACCAATGGAAGTAACATATAAGAAATAATAATCGAGGGCCTACCCTGGTGGCGCAGCAGTTGAGCGCTGGGCTGCGAGGCTGACCACAGCCTCTGCAATGCCAGTTCGATCCCCGGCCACCAGCAAGGGTCCCACATGGCACACAGACCTCTCCTGCTGTGCCCACTACTCCCCTTAGCAGTGTATTTCATCCGTCTGCCTGTTCTGTTCCCAGCTCTGTCTCTGGTGAATTCTCTCACCCTCCCATGCTTCTGACTGTACCCAGTGCTTGTATAAATAAATCATTTGAATAAGTTCTCTTAAATAACTTTAAATTTTCTGCAGATAACTAAAATAACAAATATATAAACCTTAAAAAGTTTAGGATAAACTTGGAAAACTTAATAAATCATAAATGCAAAGATAAAGCTTAGTCACCACCAGGATTAAGAAAAACAGTGTTTTCATCAGCATGAAATCACTCTTATTTCCCCATCTCCTTTGGAATTACTCATAGCAAGCTCCCTTTTTGCAATTACAGTGTTTTACTTTTGTATGTTTATATTCCACCTTCTTCCAACACATTGAAAGACTGTTGAGAGTACAATTATAGAGAGTGAGAGTGAGGGGGAGAGAGAGAGAGAGCACTTGAACCACTTTCATGAAATAAAATTTAAATATCAATATTGACAGGATTTTTTTTTTAAAGATTTATTTATTCATACAAGCACTGGGTACAGTCAGAATCACGGGAGGGTGAGAGAATTCACCAGAGCCAGAGTCGGGAACAGAGCAGGCAGACTGACGAAATACACTGCTGAGGGGAGCAGCGGGCGCGGTAGGAGAGGTCTGCGCACTATGTGGGACCCTTGCTGGTGGCCAGGGATCAAACCGGCGCTGCAGAGGCTGTGGGCAGCTTCGCAGCCCAGTGCTGTTGCAACCGCTGCACCAACAGGGGAGGCACCAGGATTTTTTTTTTTTAACAAACTTCTTTTCTAAGCTCCTAGTAGCCAAAGCAAAGATGGAAACTCAAAGTATTATGGCTATTGTTATCTAAAAATTGAGACATACTAGTCTATTTAAAACATGCTTTTTATATTTGACCATTATGCTCTAGAATTTGCCATTAAGAGTTTTACAAAATTGAGCTACATAAGCAAAACTATTCTAGGTAGTTTTGCAAGATCTCAGTGGTGTTCCAGATAAACATTTTTTGTTCAGCTATTAGTCAAGTCCCAGTTTATAAAGTTCATTGATAAATCAGTATGGAAATTCACATGGCCAGTATGAAATGGGTCAGGTTTGCAGTGTCCCAATTGTATAAGCTGACAGAGGAACATATTGTTTGTACTATGTAGTTAATATTTTGCAATATCCTACCATCCATATTTATATTAAAACATGCATGTTGTATTAAATACATTTCTTTGTGTTGTAAAAGTCTGAAGGGGAAGCTGTTCCAGGGGCATTACAATTTTCCAGAGTATAAAGCCATCAGGGCTCTCTTTCTGGCACACTATCTACTTCAGCATTACCTCATGGTCCATCCTACACATCGTCATTCTAGCAACAAAAGGAGGAAAACATTAAGACATAACATTCTCTTCAAGTACATTATTTGAAAGTGCACCTATTGTTTCCAGGTACATCTCCTTAGTAAGAACTTTGTCACATGGTCACACCTAGCTGCAAGAGAAGCTAGGAAATGTCTTCTGGGTGGCTATATATGTTTGTTACCAAAGCAGAAAAAGAATAGTAAACATTCGGGAGACAAGTAATATTTCTGTTACAGGTATCTTATGTAAAAGAATTTTTTCCCCTTAAAAAATGCAAGTTGTAGTTTAAAAACCGAGCTGTTGAGAACAAAGGTAAATGCAAATGATTACAGTACACTCTCTACTTAAAGAACATTCTGCAGCCAACATGAGCATTTCTATCCCAAACCAAGTGATAGAAAAGTGAGAGGACACAGAGAAGAGGGAGTGGAGAGCAGAGAAGACATGTATATCAATACCAACACCCAAAGCTGGTGAGTGTGACCATCAGGACAAAGCTCTCTAGAGCAGACTGACAAAGCCATCAATGTCACATGCTTCAAAGCTTGTTGCTTCCTTATTTTCTCTCTCTCTCTCTCTCTCTCTCTCTCTCTTTTTTGCACAGTCCAAACATTTACCACCCACTAGTATCTCTCCTAGAAGAATGTGCATATGACACATTGCAAACTTTCCTCCCTCATGAGCTGAACTTAAATTCAAGAAATCTCAAGGCCGAGACTTGTGTCCCATCTAGCTGCTCCCAAAGGCAATGGCTCCTGCCCTGCAATCATGTCTATTGAGGGTGGGTCTCCCCCTTTTTCTTGGATCCCTATACTTTCTATAACTACCAGTTTCAGGACTGGGAAACCAAACTGGATTTTAACTTCTAGGAAGTGCACATATGAAAATAGATAACTCTGGATTCTTATAGCTGTTCTCTCCATCACAACTCATATTTCCCCTCAGGATACCTACTTATTGGTAATGTTTTGTTGTTCCTGGCTTATATTCAGTTCTCTATGTTGCTATCTATATATTCTTCCTTTTTTTGCCATATTACCAGCTTCCAAATTCTTCAAGGAAGTGTTTTCAAAAAAAGGCTCACCAGGGCCTCCCCAGTGGCACAGCGGTTAAGCGCTGGGTTGCGAAGCTGCCCGCAGCCTCTGCGGCGCCGGTTTGATCCCCAGTCGCTGGGTGAGAGTCCCACATGGAGCGCAGACCTCTCCTTCCACCTGCTGCTCCCCTCAGCAGTGTACTTCATCTACTCTCCACTCTGGCTCTGGTGAATTCTTTCACCTTCCCACGCCTCTGACTGTACCCAGTGCTTGTATAAATAAATAAATAAATCATAAAAAAAAAAGGCTCGCCACATTTTCAAATAAAAGAAGACAAAATATGGAATTTTGTCCACAAACCTTTTCAGAACTGGAGAACATAAACTATACATTACTTTTAGTTGTAGGTTATTTTTCAGTGTTTCATTATTTGACAGTTTTCAATATTTCTTTGACAGTATTTATAATTGTGAGGAGATAATTTTGTTAAGTTCACAGAGAAATCATTCATCTAGTTGGTGTTAACAAATATTATCAGCATGTAATAGGAATAAAATTGAAGACTATGCAATAATTTATTTTATGAGAAGAGTGCTCTGATTTTCCATGGTTTTATTGCTATTCTGAAATTCAAATTTTATTTAAATTTTAATCTTTATTTTCATCATTATCAGAGACTAACTTTTCTTTTGTCATTCTCATGTTTACTTTTTTTTCCCCTGTTGCATTTCTTTTGGCCCACCACCATATCTGTAGACATAACATATGTTAATTAACTCACATGTTAATTTAACAAATATTTATCTAATGCAATTATGTAGAAGACTTCATGGAAGAATAATATTTATCTACACCTTAAGGTTAAAAGGATTTTAGCAAGCAAGGCACAGATGGAAGGAAGAGCCTTCCAGTTATAAAGGACAGAATGAACAGCCAGCCTGCCATGGAGGACTTGGAGTATTGGGGTAATGTCAAGTATTTCAGTTGGGCTGGTGTGTAATTTTCTGTTATCCTGGAAATGGAAGCAGATCATGGAGGTCCTTGAATGCCACACTGAGGAATTTGGCTTTTGCATTTTAATCCTGCTCTTTCTATATTGTCTATAAATCTGTTAACACCCCTTTACCTTATTGTCTGGCTCTGGTATAATTGTTTTATCTGTGGAGGATGATGTCATGGAAATAGAACTGAACTAAGAATCAAGAGCCTTGGATTTATATATTACACTTGGGTTTAACATGTGAATATTACAACCATAATTCAGATTAAGTTGGTGTCTCTTTATGTCAAAACAGCTACAATAGACAGTTGATCTGTTGCCAGAACTTTCTATTAATTGTATCTTACACACAGTAGGTGCTTAATAGGTCTTTGTTGACGCCAACTCAATAACAAGCCTCTGTGATCTATGGCATACCCCTAGACTGTAGAGAAAGGGGGAAAAAGAATTGTCAACAATTCTATTGTATTAATGCTGTGCTTTGCTGTGTTTGTTTCGCTCAGGGGAAAGAAAGTCCTGGGATTAGAATCTAGATTTTGAAATGATTTTTTCCCCAGAATTCCGTTAGAATTTTGAAAAGTTGAAAGATATGTAGACAGCCAGGTTACATCTTCCTATCCCCAGCAATGCTTAATTCAGGGTGTCTAATACTATTGGTACTTAGCATCTTGGCCCCAGCCAGTTACAGAGGGGTTCTGGAGGCTTCCTGAGGTGGTAGAAATAGCCCTAGTTTTGGTGCCAGACAGTTCAAATCCCTGCTAGTCACTTACTACCAGGAAGACTTTAAGGAAACAAATTGCTGAAAGTTTCTGAGCCCATTTTGTGTTTGTTTATATTGTTTGTGTTTTAAGCTGTTAAAAGATGGAAGTGTTGGTGTGAGAGTCTAGCTCAGGGCCTGACTCAAAGTCAGATGTCATAACATGTTACCACTGTAGATGGTGGATATATAGGTGAAACCATGGGACAAAGAATTCTCAAATAGATGTTTTCATCTTCAAGCAGCCTAAATAAGTGGACTGAGGTTTAAAATACTGGTTTCCTGCTTTCTCTTTCCTTATTTTGTTCTCCTCACCTGCAGTGCCTGCCCCCTCTTTTTACCTCTCTGTGTACAATATCTCCAGCTCTTTTTCAATTTCTGTTTCTTCCACTTGGGTATTCCTCACTGAGTTCTCAAACCAGCAGAGACGCCCCTTGTCTCTGAACTCCTGTGGCCCATTGGACTAAAAAAAGTCAGAGTAGCATGGTGGTTAGAACCCAGAAGACCTCCCTTTCTCTGAGTGTGTGACCTTGGACAAGTTATTCAATTCTCTGTGCCTCTTTATTCTCTTCTGTTAAAGGGAATGCGTTAGTCAAGAATATAATTTACACTTGCTAATTTCAGCCGAAAATATTGTAGTATGGGTTGTTAGTTAATTCACAGAAAATTGGAATTGCTAATGAAAAGAGACTCTCCTCTAAGCTTTCTGAAAATTCCCATGCTACTGTAGAGCAATATATATATGACCACAGTAGCTGCCACCTCTTCCATAACCAGTAAGTCACCTGCTGAATGAAAAATTGAATGCAAATGCCAGAGTTGCAAAAGTCATGCCCACTGATTGAGTGGATAAGCTGCATGCTCCAAGCCTGCCTCTTGGTACCCACAGAGGTAATGACTGCTTAAGCATGGTTGCAGATATACCACATTGCTCTGTGACCATTTTTACTAGCAGAGAGGGCAAAGTATGACCTCTGCCTCACTTTCCTCCTTCCAGAACTCTTGGGTATACATAGTGCCCTAGCTGCAAGGGAATCTAGAATTGCTAGATTTCAGTCTTCTGTGCTTGAGGAAGGCATTGATTGGGATGAATGTTGATAGTTAATCCCTCATAAATAACATTAACAGGAGAAAAATATGTGTAACTACCCCAGAGGATTATTTTAAAGATTACATAAATTAGTAAGTAAGTAAATTTAAAGATTATATAAATTTACACAGTGCCTGGCACATGGGAAACTCTCAATAAATGTAGATATTTTTGATAATTTCTCAGAAAGTCCAGAGGAAAAATCAAAAGACCCTAGATATAGCTCCAATTTCCCACCTGCTAAATAAGTAACTTTAATGAGCACACTTAACATAGAAAGCTATGGTTTCCTTACCTGAAATGGAGGATAATATTCACTGTCTGCCTTATAAAGTTTCTGCTCATGTCAATTAGGTCATAGGTGAAAGTGATTTGAAAATTGTGGCAAACATGCTAATTACCTTGGTGTTAAGTGGGTGTTTGGTGAGTTAGGAAACTACAGACTCCTGCTTAAATTCCAGCTCTACCCTGATCACTGCTGCTGGCATCTATTAGTTTTACCTATACACTATTTTACCCTCTCTTTAATTTTCAGAATTAACCAGGGGAATCAGATAACTTCTACATATGCCTGTGAGGATAGTGAGGCTCAGGCACTGCCAGAACCACCTCCTTCAAAAGGGAAGATGAGCCCCTACCCTGCTCATCAAAGTCCCCTATCCCAAATTCTTTACAGAAGCCCCTCCATACGAGTTCCTGCAACCAAAGGGCCAAACCAGGAGGCCCAGGCTCAGGAAGAGACAGGTGGCTCCGACGTGAACACTGTAACGCATTCTCCCCAGGGAGAGAAATTCTGAGAGTTTACCTCACTCTTTCCTGCCATAAAGCACACTGAATGTTAACAGCTTGCTCCTGTCCAAGCTGGTGTTTTTTAAATTAAGTATTGTTAAATCCATACCATTTGGAATGATGTTTCAGACAGCCCTGACACTCTTTCTTGCTTCTGCTTTCATTTCACCTAATATATTGTGCAGGGAGCTGGGAACCAGTATTACAGTGGCCTCACTGCTGCTGCTGCTCAGACACTGGCAGACGGCTTTAATTTAGATACCTGAAAAGGAAAAAAGGAACTTGGCCGACGCCCTGCTCAGATGCCATAAGGGGCCTTTCTCAAGATGCCTTTAGTATGGATCTAGACTACCTAGAGTTTGGGTTATTTTTTTCTTGGCACTGACAAAGGTTTTCAGAATGACAGAGTGGGGAGACAGAGAAGCTGTAGACTAAAAGCAGATACTTTCCATTGTCAGGTAACATATACCCATAGTAAAACCTGGGTAGTCTGTCTTCTGCTTCTGTCTTCACTATAATCCGTGCCCCAGCAGTGTGATACCACTGCAACACATGCATCCAAACACACGCATGTCATACATACAGACACATGCACATACATGCACGCACGCATGCGCACTTACATGAACTCATACATAAGTATATACACAGGTATATATGACATGAGAGTGGTTTAGAATCAAAAGACCCTGCTCAAAGGCCAACTCTAGCTAACGAGACCTGAGGCAGGTCACTTAACACCTCTGATCCTCAGTTTCCACCTGTGTGAAATGGGGTGAGTACTTAACCAAATTTACAGAGTAGTCATAAAGGTCAAATGAGACCGTGAGTGTAAAATCATTTTGTAAACTTTCAAGATACTTTAAAGGTTACTACATAAACTTTGGTAATGATCAAAAGTAGCTGATCCCATAAATTTTCCCCCATCACCCTCACCCCACTTGACTTTATTCTCTTTTTATCTGAAGTAACAGTAAGCTCAGTGCTAACCCTGCAGTGTATAATTCTTGATTGTGCAATTGCTTTTCCTCATTTCTCTGGGCATCCCTGACAGGAGAGGAAATACTGTGAGCAGAGGGACCGGAAGCCTGGGACACTGTGGTGAGTATCTTCCAGTCATTCAAAAAATGCATGAGGGCTTGAATTAAAAATACAGTAGTATTTGGTGACATCATCGAGGTGATTGTCTTGCTCTACACTGGCATGTTCATCAGACTCCAAGGCAGACTCAAAATGTCTAGACAGTATTTTGTCCAAAGCAGAAAGGCATCTAGACCAGCATAAAAGTAGCAACTAGTTATTCTCTAATCATGTGAATTTTTTTCCTATTTCTTTACAAATTGTATCTTAGCACCAGCATCATTGCTTCTATTACTGCTCCCTCCGCCCAGTTTTCTCCTTGAAT
Organism: Talpa europaea; assembly: GCF_964194135.1. Taxonomy (NCBI): domain Eukaryota; kingdom Metazoa; phylum Chordata; class Mammalia; order Eulipotyphla; family Talpidae; genus Talpa; species Talpa europaea. The sequence goes on along the minus strand of NC_140074.1, from coordinate 22,646,921 downwards.
TTGTCTAAGAAGTGATGTTGCATATGATAAGGGAGAAATGTTGCTGGTTAATATATTCCATTGTAGAGAACTAGGTGGAACTTATTAGCTGATGACTCGGATTAGAATAACAACAACAACAAAAACCCTGTAACACAAAGCTCTAATGTTTAAAGAGAGATACATAGGCACACAGACCTCTCCTGCCGCCCGCCCGCCCGCCCGCCCGCCCGCCCGCTGCTCCCCTCAGCAGTGTATTTCATCAGTCTGCCTGCTCTGCTCTCCGCTCTGTCTCTGGTTAATTCTCTCACCCTCCGGCGATTCTGACTGTACCCAGTGCTTGTAAAAATAAATAAATAAATCTTTAAAAAAGAGAGAGAGAGATACATAACCTAACTTTATGAATGAGTTTATTTTAATCAATTATTTTTAATGTGATGAGGATTTCAGATAACACCAGTTAATCATTTTTACCTGTATGTATGAATACTCTAACTTATGAGCATTTGCTAGTTTTTGAGAGATTTGTAAAACAATTCTTCCTGAAAGAGAAAAGCTTATTTTAAGAAGAGGACTTCTTTATTAGGAATTCATACCACCCATATCTCCAGGGGAGAAAAAAAAGTGAATCCTTGTATGACCTGATTTCCCTAACAGGTTGAAAATGAGATTTTGAAACTCTTCTTTCTTAATTGATAATACCATATGAAGTAAGTAACCTGAAGTTGAACAACCTGCTTTTCCTCACCTTTTTGACAGCAACACTGCAAGTATGTGTATGTGCAAACCTGCCTGTATTCACATGCCTGTTATGATTCGATCAAGTTTTCCATATTTGTGTGTCTCAAGCCTTTGTCAAGCCTATTTTTTATTAATGAAAGGAAAGAGCATTCGTTCAAAAATGTCTCCTACTTCCACCAAATATACTGCTGGGCTATCAGAAGATCTAGCAAAAAAACACTTTCTGGTGGCCTACCTACAGAAATGTAAGGCTAAGTTTACTGTTTCATTCTTTCAAAAATTCAATGATTTCCTTAGCAGATAAGAGGAGAGACATCCTTGTTTGACACTTGACACTTTTCCTAAATCTCTAATAAAATCCTTCTCTGATAGAGCCAAAGCTTGCATGCTGGTGGGTTACCCAGCCTAGGAAGCTGCCTGACCTTCCCTGTGCTGCCACTGGCCTTGTCATTTTGCTGCTCATTAGCACTTCCTCCATGGCTGGACTGGACCTCTCAGATCATCTCCTTAGTCCAGACCTCTCACAACAGTGGAAGGGAAGAGGAGGTAGAACTCAGTTCAACCTTTTTGCCTGCATTGTAGCAGCTCTGATAAAGGATGTGGATAAGGAAGAGGCTTAAACTGTTGGTTAAAAGGTTTGGGGATTAACTGAGGATTTAATCCATCCTTTCATTCCCTCCCCCTGCTAAAGCAGACAGTTGAGAGTTGGCAGTATGTCAAAACCAGGCTGTTCCTCAACCCCAAATTTCAGCCTCCCTCATCACCTCATCCTGGAGTCTTTGTTATGTGTTTCTATTTAAACTAAAGGATCTAAATTTCTAATTGTGTCTTTAAAATTAGTAAGCCTTGGATGTTTAATGTGTCACTTTACAAAGAAGCAACTTGCTTTTTTTTTTTTTTTTTTTGCCAGATCAAGTCATTAATAGACCAAGTAACTTATGCCACTTTAGGCAGAGTGAGAAATGTTCAAAAAATGCATATAGTCTCTCTTTTTCAAGTCAAGGGGGAAAATAAAGAGGAATTTTATGGAAAAGGAATAAAGCAGTTGCACAGAACACATTTAAAAGGCACATTAAGTCAGTTTTTGTCTATGGTTCTTTTCCTTTATGGCATATGTTATATATTGACAGGGATTAAGTTTCTCTCTTGAATGGAACAATACAGAGTCACAGGGAGCTACTGTACTTTACAAAAAAAAAAAAAAAACAGGCATCAGCATAAGCAAATGGCAAATAGAAATGCATCTCACAAAGAACTAACCAGGTTTGTTAAAAGCACAGGACCGGGCTTCATCTGTTGCATTTCTTTTCTCGCTCTGCTACACGCTCTGCACAACTTTCTTTTTCGTCCTTTTCCCCCCTTTTTCCGCTCCACTGTTACACTTTCTCTGTCCCCCTGGCTTTGTTATTCAGCATGTCTGATTAGCAGGAACCTGATTGGCTGGCTGCCTGCTCCAAGACAGATTCCATTCAGCTTACCCCCCACCCATCCACCCACCCACCCACCCCTCGGTCAGGAAATGTGAGCGGGGCTGATGGAAGCTGATAGGCAGGGCTGGAGTGTTAGCACCAGTACTGGATGTGACAGCAGGCAGAGGAGCACTTAGCAGCTTATTCAGTGTCCGATACGGACTCCGGCAAGGATCCAGGCATGGAATGCTGCCGTCGGGCAACTCCTGGCACACCGCTCTTCTTTCTGACTTTCCTGCTCCTGGTAAATGCCTTTTCATTTCAATATGTTGCTATTTGCCATTTAGGTGCTGTTGGAGTAGTGGTGATGGTGGTGGTAGTGGTGGTGGTGGTGTGTCTCTGTGTGTGTGTGTCTTTATCTTCAAGCGCCAGGTAAAATAATTTACGTGACGTATAAGAAAATAAAACTACTGATTTAGAACTTTAGCACCATCTTCCCAAGCCAAATAAGCTCTGCAAGACTTTGCGGAGTTAGAGGTATCTGATAATACTGAGACATGAACTTTGGGAGATAGTGCATAGAGTTTGTGAGCTGAGGAGCCAGAATTAATGGTGATGTGTAGGCTTAGATTTGGGGTAACAGACATTCTGAAATCAACCACACTCACCGTGGTGTTCCTGGAATTTTTTGAAGGATGGTCTGTGAGGGACTTTCCCCTGCCTTTATGAATTTTTCTCTCTGTGTGCACATGTGCTACAGAACCAGGTACAGAGGCAGGGAGAGCCTCGTTGCAGCCAACCCAGATTAGAGCTCATAATTACTGCAAGTCATCTTTGGATGCAAGTTAATGCTAGTATTTATGAATTGAGGATTATGGTCTTTGATCTCAGATCTACTTTTGAAGAAGAAAATGATGACTTTTCGAATGGCTGCTTTCCACAGTCACAGTGATAAGATGCTCTGCTCTTGAACATCAGCACACACTGCATTTTTGACTCAAAGTAAATGTTCCGTTGTGACTCATACTTGGTTTTATGGGCAGAAAATGAACATTTACTGTCCAAAAAAAATCTACACTCAAAATATTAATAGCAATGCACATTTTTTTAAACCAGAGTGTTCTGGGCAGGCAGCTTAGTAAACCTCATCTGAAGGTTTGATTCCAAAATTTGCACACACTGATTCCAAACAAACGTGACTGTAACTCTCCCTGCCCCAAGTGTGGCATGCCAGAACTTCCTCAGAAGGTAACAAGGCGAGGAAGGAACAAGGTAAAAATGCAATGAATGCATATGGTGCGTTGAATCTTTGATGGTGAAGGAATGTTTTGTTCTGGTTAGGCTGACAAATTTAATCTGTGCTATAATTTTGAAGAAGAGAAGCAAAGTCATTTGGTATAAATGGGAAAACTCCAAGAAGATTCATCAGTTGGAATGATCAGACAGTGATTAGTTTACATATTTCTATTCCTTAATAATTTACATCCTTGTTGCCATGAAAACAAAGTTCTACATTGTAAATGCTGTAAATATAGAAATATATTTTCAAGTTTTAAAGACATAAAGAAACTTAAAGACAAACTGGGGTGTAAGCATGAATAAACTAAGTTTCAGCTATTCGGAGGAATAGAAAAAATGGAATGTTTAGGTGTGCATTATGACTACTGGAGCAAGCAATTATGAAAGGCATCTCATATTTTCCATTTGGGACATGTTACTTATATGCACACCATTAGTTTGCCTCGTCTTTCCCACTTTGTGACTCTTTTAAAAACTGTGCTATTTTCCCATTACATTGCATCATAAAGCAAATTACCGGTACATTGCTTTTTTGGTATCTTCCTAAGAAAGTATGATCTCATTATACTTTGGAAAACCTTGCCCATTCAGTAATAGATTGTTTTGCTACACATTTGGTAAATGTATTATACCCTCTTTGAGATCTTAAATCTTCATATGAGTATTTGGGCATATAGTTGGACTTGTGGGGATAAAAAGGAGCATTTGCTTATTTCAGAAGGACTTAAAATATATTTTGTTTTAAGTTACAATAGTTGTATTGTGAGGGTAAAATGAAATCAAACCCATTTGTTTTATGTCTTCATGTAAATGAATTGAGATTCTGAATATTATACTAGAAAAGAAAGAGAACTTGAGCGCCCCCATACATCCCTCTACAGAGTAATAACATCACCAGTAATACCCCCATGAATTGTGTCTAACTGTCCCTACTACCAGTCCAGTATTTAAAAAGCATTACAACCTATCTTATCAATAACCTTACAAATAATGTATTTTAAGCCCATTTTACAGATAAAAAAGCAGCTTACATGTGAACCCAGAGATCAAATAATGGAGAGAATATAACTTGTTTACTTTATCCTGTGGTTGTAAAATGTTTAGCAATGATGGAAGCAATGGTATAGATTGATCTGCAGTCATTGTTGGAGATATTTAGCCTTTTTGCATCTTCTTGGCCCTTGGAGATATGTACTTAACTGACCCTTTTAGCTTTGTAGCCAAAATTAAATTATTGATTTAAAACAAAGTGACCATTAGCCAGATCAGCTGCTGACTTAGAACCAGAAGTGTGATGTGTGTTCAACCCTGTCTGGCAGAGAAACTGAACTGGGAAGCTTGTTTTTCTTATACTTCTCTGACATTTTACAATAGGCTGTTTGCTCCTACAATTAATTTAAGTAACTTCAAAAGTTCCCTCTTACTTAAGTTAAAACATCCTGTTTGTTTAGTGGCAAACTCAGTTTCTGCCTCAAAGCAGCCTTCCTATCACTGACATCAGAATCATCTGTACCATGCCAGCGTTCTCGAATCGTATACAGATACTCAGTGTTGTTTACCCTCATTTTTGTCCAAGTCCTTTCCCCTTGGAACATTATTCCTGAAAGAATGAGATTCCTATATCTTTTTTTATCTTTTATACATTACCTCCCATATTTTCATACAACACTCATGCATGTATCACAAACTTCTCTTTTACTCTAGACACAATGGACAGTTGGTCTAATAAAGAGATTTCATCCTGAAGCTCAGGTCGAATTTTGCCACATAACCTAATCTTCCCCATCTTTCCCAAGGAGGACACTCCCCCTCCTTTGTCCCAATTGTTTAGTTCAAAAGAAATGTGGCAAAACCATGACCGGCCATTGACATATGTGTCCATCGAAACTTGAAGTCAAATCGCTTCTGGTCAGAAAGGCATTTAATCAAATTTGCATTTGCTTTTTGTTTCTTTTAAGTGGTTTTAAGCTCTTTCGCCTACTATTGTGGGAGCTGCAAGAACAACACTCGGAATTATAATAAAGTACATGTGTTTTTCTGTTGAATTTCTTTTGCTTCTCTGCACTAATTTATACATGGAAACTAGTCAAACACAATAGCCCATTCCCTTCAGTCACTCTGGCACTCTCCTCCACTATTATCTAAGTGGATCTATCTTGGATGGCTAGAAGCACCATTAGCTTGTGCGATGAATGTTAAATCCCTTATTTACAGCAGACTGTGACCTGCCGTAAGATTGTGTGTAGGGAGGGAGGGGGTGTGTGTGTGCGTGTGTGTCCATGTTCATGCACAAATACCTCTCTGACTGTTTGTTCTACACTTATTTTGATTCGCATGCTTCATTTGACTAAATCAAGCCTAAGGATTTTTCGCAGAAATCTACAGAGCATAGTCATTTCTTTGACCATTCATTTCTTCATGGTTTTTTAAAGATTCTTGTCTAGACATGGTTAGTGACATTTTTGTTTTCTCAGGTTCCAGGATTTAGTGTTTCTATCTGGTCAGAACCACACTCTGAGCCTGTTCTTATTCACATATGCATCAGTTCTGTGGCTTCCTATAAGCTGAGAGAAATATGTCCAATAGTGGTCACTAGTGAACTACAAAAGAATCCTGTTACACCGGGAAAGTTTCCCTTGAAAGGTTACATGGATATTGAAGACTTTAGAGACAGAGGGAATAAATGAATGTATTATTTGTGCCTTTACATGAGTGTTAATACACGTTGATTCCCCTTTATCAATATAGTAGAGCAGCCCTCTGCACACACTGGGGCAGGTTGTTACTACACTTTGTTAATGCAGAGAGCTCATTCTTCCATCCTAAAATAAAATTAAATTCAGAGTTTGTGTATTTTTAATCAGTAAACTGGGATTAACCCCTGTACCTTTTACTCATTTTTTAAAATGCAATTTATTCTGGTGAATTTTACATAGGAATTATGTTGGATGAGACGTGGCCTGGTGTTGGTTTTCTCCTTTATTATTACTTATTCAGATATAATTTTAAGCTCTTTCAAAAAATTACAGTGTACTGTAGACCTCTGAAGCTCCTGTAGAATGCTTAGTACATATGGGCATCATAACTAGGAACAAAATTAAGAGCAGAGAGGACATATAGGGGCTGGCAGATGGTTCTCTAATTCTCCACATATACAGTGTTCCCTGAATTTATGTAGGTAGTCCCGTGTCTTCAGTCAAGTGACATCTTTGCTTTTAATTTGCTATTTTCAGGTTCCAGGAATGACACTTTCTCATGTCTGATTATTCTGATATGTTTCATTCTCTCCTTTCCTCATTATGCCTATTCCACTATTTCTTGTGGCCACATGATCAGAATGACCCAGAAGTGACCCCTGCATGAGGACCACAGTCTGTTCTTGAAGTGAGAGCATTCCTTGAATCATCAGGAATAACCTACTGGTTAAGTGCATTGAGATAATCACAGGAAAATGTGTCTAATTGAAATTTTACAGTCTTGCCATTTTTACTAATTTTCTTCTTCTAGAGAGCTGGCTTGAAACTGTGTTTTCACCAGAATGAGACAAGTTCATGTCATTTTCTGTCTACATCATAAAAACCATACCATGTGGTTGAATTCGGGCTTGATTGGCAGTACTGGCTCACGAGCAGCTTAGGACTGGCATACCAGAGGTGATGTAAGTCCTAAAGGATCCTAATTGAAATAGGCCAGCACAGCTGTGCAGGGAGCCGGCCTGCTAACTGGGGTAAGCTGTTGCTATCAACCCCTTCTTTCCATGAGCTCAAAAATAAATGACTAAATCTCCCCAATTCCCGAACTTCAAGATTAAAACCTACATTGAATAAAGCTTAACTGTTCTGGTTTCCCCTGTTGGGGACCTTGCTGACTGGAGAGCCCACTCTGCTGAGAAGTTTGAAGTTTTCTGATCAAGTTAAGAAGATGTCCCAATGGTAGGTGGTTGTTACCTGAAGCCAATAGTGACTGCTGACTTTTGTTTTTTTCCAGAGGTTCTGTGTTTTAAATCAGCTAGAATATTTCCCTATAGATACTAATGGCTTCTATTCCAGTCATAGACATATCTCTTATCTCAGTAACTTCTGTGACCTTGTTAGAAGAAATATCCTAATTTCTGGATTTGACCACCTTGTATAGCTACCTGTACAGTCAGCATGTAGTAATTGTCCATTGTAAGCAGAAAGAATTAATTTAATTTTTACAGTGTTTTAAAAATAATTTCTTCTAGTTCTGTTGTTTCTTCGCATTTCTGTCATTAGACATCCATATTGCATTTCACATTTTGTCTGCTCCACAGAGTTGGGGTGACAACAGGAGTTACTTGTTCCTCCTACCTCTATCACAATGTCTGGTAAATAGATCCCAATAAATGTAGTTAGATGAATGACTAAATGGATGAATAAAAATAGCATAACAAAAATATGTAAAAAGAATTTAAAGTAGGAAAGGAAAATGTGCACCTCCTTTACACATATGAAGAATTCCATGAATTCTGGATTTGGTAGCTAAGTCAACACCCCTAAAAACACAAAGAGTGTATTTTGTATCATATATATTATATGTGTGTGTACGTATTTTGTATCATATATATATATATATATATATATACACATTCACTTAATGAACAACCATTGAACAACAATTCTATTTTATCTTTGTTAATGAGAATGAATTTTGCATGTTTTGTATCATTTAAAATCCATTTAGTTTTCAAGTAGTTTTCCTTTGATTAAAAACATGTTCTCAGGGGAAAAAAATGATTATATTAGTCACAGTTTTGTAAAACTGGAAAGTACTTATAAATTTTATTTTTTTAAACTGTTTCTTTTTTTAAAATGTATTCATGCATATAAAAACTGGGATATAGACCAGAGGTGCAGGAGGTGAGAGGATTCACCAGAGACAGAGTGGAGAACAGAACAGGCAGACTGACTGAAATTCTCTGCTGAGGCGAGCAGCAGGCAAGAGAGGAGAGGTCTGCTACACCATGTGGGCCACCTCCCTGAGCAGGGATCAAACTCTTGCTGCAGTGGCTGGCAGTAGCTTGATAGCGCTGAGACTTTAACCCCTGCAACACCAGGGAGGAGCAGTAATAATAAATTTTCATATTAGCAGAGATAAAGTTATGAATTCACCTACACTCATTCATTCCTTTTACTAAGACACAAGCTATATTTCCCAGGCTTCTGTGTGATTAAATGGTGGCATGTGATTGACCAGAGATGTGGCCAATGAAAATAATTGGGAGAGACATATGATACTTCTAGGCTTTATCGCTCCCACTTAATCCTGCAACCACCAAGTACTCTCTCTTTACCTGCCTTTGGGATGCAGGCAATACAGTAGAGAACTTCAAGACACTAGGGAGTTGCAAAGACACCAATGGGAAGGCCTCAGTCCCTCCATGACAACAGGGAGCAGAGGCCCACTCTGTCACTTTCACAGAAATATATCTGTGAACATTAATTTAACTAAATATATCTTTCTAACACAAAAGCCTTTATAAACCAAATGCTACCAAAAAAAAAAAAAAATCATACTTTGTTATGCTAAAGCACTGAGATTTGGGAGAAAGTTGTTTGTTATACTGAAAACCTTTTAAAATGAAATATGCTTCCAATTTAGATGCAGTGCATGCTCACACTTACTTAGAAGTACTCATATTACTTTCATTTGTGTGGGAAAAGTGAAGGAAGAAGATGCCATGTTATCCTTAAAGGTGCTTTAATCCTTATAGTTTTGCAACTTACAGTATACCCAGAGTGTACTAAGTAATTGGGGGCTTGAGTCAGCCCTGCAGGAAAAATAGGTAAATGGTTCCGTGTTCATTTTCAAACATAGCACTTAGGAGAGAATGAAGCAATAAGAAATGAGGAAAGAAACCAAGAGAAATAAGGCTGTGGTAAACAGTTGGAATCTTCTAGAACAGAACTACTTAAGCTTTTTGTCTCCTCATTCATGTACTGTTGTCCGTTCTGCCTAACTTACCAGAATGTGGTGAAAAGCAAATGCAGTCTTAGATGTAGGAGTGCTTTATAATCTCCAAAGTGATTACTTTCATTCCTGTGAAAATCATTTATCTATCACCAACTGCGTACCCAACACAACAAAGGTCCATGGAAAATTAAGATCCTGTACTGCAATAAGAAGTTTGGTGCTTTGGATATTTTATTGTTGAGGATTTTTGGCTTCTTTAATTTGTGACAATGTTTTTTTTTTTTTTTCTTCCCTAACTGAGGTAACATTGGTTTACAATGCCATATGTGTTTTCTGAGGTATAGGAATACACCTCCTCAGGTGTACGTTACCACCCTCCACCAAGAGGGGAGAGAAAGGGTAAAGAGGAAGACATGGAAGGGATCCAATAGACTTGTGGTGGAGTTATTTTTAATTAAAAAAAAAAAAACTTCTGTAAGAAATACTTCTGTAGTGGGTATTATCACTACCTATCATTTATTTTCTCAAATTTTTATATCTTTTCTTCATTGAGATCCAGTCCTTCAATTTAATCTATATTTCCCCCTCTGTCTGCATTCTTCCTTTTACTTACTTTTTAAAAAATCATTTTCTTTAAATTGAGGTAACATTCATTTACAACACTATATGTTTTAGGACATTATTGTCTTGAATTGCCCCCAAGTTGATTCAACCTGGTAAGTAACTCTCTGTTCTTGTTTAGATAATGCTTTTTAGCTGTCTTATCCACATATAATGTAAGTTGGGACTCCCCACAGACTGTTTATGTGTTATCTTCATGGATATCATCAGTCAGCATTTGACTCTGAACCACAAGTTTTCCCAGAGTCCATAATCATATGGACATCCCATAGTTTATTATCTCTAAACAATATGTAGCAAAACAAACTAAAACAGTCTCTTTGCTAATATAAATTCTTCAGGGAAAAAATTTTTTTTTCAAAGCAAATTCTTATCATTGTGAGAATTACCATAAATTATGCATATCCGCATCTAGGGAGCTTTCGTGGTAGACCCCACAGTTATTGGGGCATAGAGCTGGCAGACCTCCATCTTCTGTATTTCTAGTATATTGTGCTTACTTTGCAATAAGCATAATCCATGCAAAAAACAAACATATTCCATTTGCAATGACATTTCTGACATTCATAGTAGGGTGCATCTCTTTTCCTCATTAGATTTTTCTCTAACATTCTTATTTAGATAAATTCATTATGATAAAACCAAAAAGGCCTGTTGCATGGAAAAGGGAGGTAGTGGAGAGAAAGGGAATAGCAGAAAAATGCTTTGTGTGAGCATGTGCCATTTATAATACAGAAGATTTATTCCACTTCTGAGGCAAGAAATTGCAGGACTCTAATAGTTTCACCACCTGTGAATTATTTGGGTGCACCTCATAAGCGGGTTCTTTCTTCTATTTGTTTAAAGAAATAAGTAGTATGTTCGCCAATTCTACACTACATTAATTTTCACAGAGTTTCCATTTTCATCTTCATTGCTTTTTCAGATTTTTTTCCAAAGTTTCTGCCATTCTCTAACTAAAGCTTTGGGTATTTTCCCCTTCAATTTTTGTCTGGGGATTTGCTCTAAGTCCATTCAGTCTATTGGCCTAAATATTGGGTCAAAGGAAGGAAGGAGTATGATAACCTAAGACACCCGGATGTAAATTCCACAAGCACTAAAGAAATGAGACAGGAAATTATGTGCAACATGTAATAAATTCAAACAGTCCAATAAAATAAATATACTTGAATTTGTTCCCAGTGTCAGGTATGGTAGGGTGTCTGATTTCGTAGCCTACTTTGCTGGCTGTAATCTCACCATTTGAACTACAATATTGTTCAAATATTGTACTTCATCAGTAGAACCAGAAATAAAAATGGGTAATGGAAACAATAAGGTCTCCTACTGTTCGGGTGCTGAAGTGAGATTTGGAGGGAAAGGTTTTTTTAGAAATAGCCTGTTTCTTCATTATAGTTGTTATAACCACTTGTCATTGAGACCTAATATAATTTTCCTGTGTGCCACATGCTTTTACATTTTATTTGGGAGCTTGCAACTGATCCGAGATAACAAACATACTTTGAAATTACGGTTACAGAGTTAGTATAATGACATTTGTATTCCCAGGGCATAGATTCATACCATTTTTTGAACTAAACAGAATCTTTCAGATAGCATAAAATTTTGCCTCAATTGTCTGGGATCTCTTCAAAGGCAAGGGTTTGGTTTTATTCTCTCTTGGATATTTTTATAACTCTAGCACCAAGCAAAGAGTTTCGTATTCACAAAGTGTTTGATGTAAGTGCATTAATCACCTGTTCCAGCCCTTTCATTTTGCAAATAGCCAAATTTAAAATATAACTGTTTGCAAAGAGATTTAGGACATGTTTGCCAGAAATACCTAATAAGTAGGATCCAGATCCTGGAGTTCAGATCTCTTTCCTTTGAGTACAAATTCTGTTGAGAAAGAGTTCATTTATTCTCTTTCTATTATACTGTGTGGTCTAAGGGACATTAAATAAAAGCCAGTCAAGCTGGCCAAGTAGAACTTGAAATTTTAAAATGTCACATCAAGAATAAGCTAAGGACACTGTTGGAAATTATCTTGAGTTAGATTCAAGGATGACTGTTGGTTTATAAATTTTGGAGTGACCTGACAAGAGGACTGAAGTCTATAAAATTTATCTTTCACCCTAGACCTGTGTCATACTGGTAAACTTCATTTCTCTTACTTTCCATATCAAGGAAAAGTATGAAAATTTTGGTGATACATATGTGAGTATAACTTCTTGTGGGACTTTATTCATAGTAGGTCTCCAAGAAATGTTGGCTTCCTTCCCTTCCCTTAGTGCTAAATAGCATATTCATGGTGAGTCCAATGTATTTTAGGCACTGTGCTTGGTACTGGATATACTCCATTTAGCAAACAGAGTTCTCAAGGTGGATCTTCCTGCATATAATATCAAAAGGGATTTGGGATGAGGGAAGACTTAATTTCTCGGTTCTTCCATTGGTTTTATGTTGCTGTCAGGACATTGTTTTCTTTAAACTGTATATTTAACTATTGCTGATGTAAGGAGGTCTCTGCCTAAAGAAATAGACACATTAATTCATTATTTATATGATTCAAGAAAGAATGTGTTAGAAAAACTCTAAAGATTTATATTAAAGATCCTTTCTTTGCGTGTTTTTTTTTTTTCTGGACACTCCTATTTTAAGTAATACTGAAACCTAAGCATAATGAGTGTATTACTTTGTCTCTTTGTTTATGTGATGCATAAACACCTGTCTTTTCCATCTCAGAATTATGCTTAAGTAGTAAAATTTTTATACCAGCTCTTGACTCAAATGAATAAGACCAATCAGCAGCATATAGAATGCTGATGACAGTAGGGTTTTCCTCAAAAGGTTTAGCTTGTTCCATGGAACATTACAGATCTTTGAGCATCACCCTGGTGATCATTCCGCATGCTCTCAGCTCTCTGTTAGGAGGGATCCTGATTTTCCAACCTCTGTCATCTCCCTATTACCAACTCCAACCTGCCTTACTCCAAGGCAGGCATTCTTTCCTCTGATAGTTCCACTTTGCTGATTTCTGTTTATAGGGGTGCTAGGTCTCATGTCACTGGGACTGTTTTGACTCCAGACTCCAGGCTCTTATTTGAAGGATAAGAAACCCAGTCAGAGGATAATGACCATTTTAGAGTTCTATATTACTGGAAGCAGTGATTCCCAGACTTTTGGATTCCATAGATCATTAAAATTTTGTAAGTAAGTAAGATGGGTTTGTTGGTAGGTAGAAAGTTTGAAAAATAGATCCAAAGCTTTTAATATTTTATTATGTAAGGTTATTAATAATGTTCTAACACCATAGTTTCATAAATAAGTTAATAATATCTATAGTACTAAAGGAAGTGTTTACTTCAATAGCAGATATACTTTGCATATGTTAAATTATGTGTATTAACGACATTGTGGAGTAATTACAATTATCATTTTCCATTTTACAGATGAGGAAACTGAGGAACAGAGAGGTTATATAACATTCTTCAAGTCACCCAGCTAGCAGTAGAGGTTGGAGACTGAGTTCATTCTTATCCCAATTCTTCTATTATGTTTCATCAGTGTGAGAAATGGTTAGGTTATTTGAATAATCTGCAAGTTCCAAGTGCACCATTTAAGAAGAAACAATAGGTTAACACATTCAGTTTCATAGAAACTAACCAGTGCCTTTCATTACTCTTCCTTTCTCCCTTTTTTTAAGATTTATTTATTTATGCATACAAGAGCTGGGGTGCAGGTTAGAGATGTGGCATGGGTGGGGGGGGCGGGTGCATGAGAAAATTCACCAGAGACAGAGTGGGGAGCAGAACAGGCAGATCTACTTATATACACTGCTAAGGGGAGCAGCGGGTGAATCAGGAGAAGCCTGCTGCACCATGTGCGTAGCTCCATGGCCAGAGATCAAACTCAATCTGCGGTTGCTGCAGATAGCTTTGTAGTGTGGTACCACCAACAAGATCCCCCCCCCCATTTTCTATTTGTATCAGTAAAAATTTGTCGTTGATTAGTCTGCTCGGTGCCAGACACTTTCCTTGGGACATAAAAATGAGGAAAACATAGTTATCCTTCCAGGGAGCTCACAGATACTAAATGAAGTTTTAAAAGAGGAGAGGAGGAATTAGGGTCAAAATAAGGGGGGTGGGAATTGTATGGGGAATATAACCAAGATGAAAATGCATACATTGTGCAAAAATGAAAAATGATATAAGAATTATATAAAATATAATATATTAATTAAAAAAAAAAGATAACACAGACAGAGACTGAGTGGAGGGCTTAGGAATCACAGCAGCACAAAGAAAGAGGGCAAGAAGCTGGCACTTCTGTCCACATTACCCAGCTCTGTGCTAGGTAGAAATAAACCCAGCTTTGAGGGAGGGATCCATGAGGGTGACACTAAAAAGGGGACCTGCTAATAGAGCCCTAAGGAGGGGGATAGAAGTTCACAAGCAGACAAGAGAGGGAAAAGGGCATTCCAGGTAGAGGCCTCTGCATCGACACAGGCTCAGAGGAAGAGAAAGGACTGTGAGCTCAGCGAGGAGGCATGAGTGAATCCCTGAGGCTGGGGTAGAGCCACATCACACAGGGTTTCACGTGCCCTGTTCAGGATTTCTGAGCCAACTTTGCATTTATGAAGACAAATGTCATGGCCATATGAGGTTGACAGATCTGGAGAATGGAGGCCTAAAGTCTGGTTAGAAGATTACTGCTTCTTCCTGGGGAGAGACCAGCCAGGGGGAAGGAGAAAGCATCTGGTTCCGTAGCTTCAGTTATTTGCACAATAAGCCTGTGTTTCCCTTCGCCTTGCGTCAGAGGTTCTTAAAACTCCAATGTGTTTTGGACTTTTTGGGTCACACTGTGTGACATACAGCTTGTAGCCTATTGCTGAGCTGGCGCTCAACTATTGGCTAAATGAATGTGTGAAAGAGTGAATAATTTTATTGAAGCCCTCCCTGTTGAAAATTGAGAACTACAGTCAAGAATTCTTTTTCCCAAATTATGGAAAATCTTTCAGAGAAAAAAATATATCAGTATCCTAAAAAAATTAAGAGCTCTCTTCGGCAAGAGTGAATTCAGGCCTAATCTTTCTGAAATGATTAACACACTGTTGTGACTTAAACCTTTATTCACTTTCAATGGACCTTTCAAAATAAATAGAAACTATTTCAAAGAGGCCCTCTGGCACTTTTTGATAGCTTTATGACCCTCACATAACACAAAGCCCATAACATGAAGTCACTGGGGTGATTATTGTAGGCAGAAACTACAGTATTTTCCCATGTGTGACTATTTATCTGTTTTCTCACCAAGAAGTACCCTATTCAACACTACATATTCATGCCATGGTTATGAATCTTTCCATGGGAAGCCGGCAAGTATCTCTGCCCTGATTCTTACAGCATTCCACATTATCTAATATGGACTACACATGTGGTATAGCCCCCTTTGCAAGCTGCTGAAAGTCCAGTGCAAGAGGCAGCATTAAAGGTCTAATTATAAGTTATCTGACCTGATTAAATATTAACTGTGGTCTTCGGGAAATAGCCAAACTATATCTGAAATTCATAAATTCATCCTTTTTATATATAATTTTTTAAAAAGATTTATTTATTTATTTATACAAGCACTGGGTACAGTCAGAAGCACGGGAGGGTGAGAGGATTCTCCAGAGCCAGAGCAGGGAGCAGAACAGGCAGACTGACGAAGTACACTGCTGAGGGGAGCAGTGGGCGGCAGGAGAGGGCTGCACACCATGTGGGACCCTCGCCCAGCGGCCGGGGATCGAGTCGGCGCTGCAGAGGCCGCTGGCAGCTTTGCAGCCCAGCGCTCAACCTCTGTGCCACCGGGGAGGCCCTTCATCCTTTTATATTAAAAGCACAATGTCACTGAAGAAAACAGTCTACAATTATTATCAGAGAAAATATGAGTTAATGTCACATAAATTCTTATATCTTTTATGAAGCCAAATGCTAAGGAATCATATTTTAATCAGGCTTGGGAATTTTGTGGGTATATATAATTTCTCATTCTCCTAATTATGAATGAATTTTGAATTCTCCAATATGCACCTAGCTCTTTATTCAACATTAGTATCAAATTGGCTATAGCTTGCCTGCACCTCATAAGTAGATTTGCTTTGGAGCAGCATCAAACGGGTATTTATATTTTATTTTTATTTTTTTAATTTTATTTTATATACTTTACATCCTTCTTCATTTTTGTACAATGTGTGCTTTCTCGTCTTGGTTATAATCCCCTTAAAATTCCCACCATCAGTTCACCCATGAACCATCATCATGGTCCCTTGTGCTCTTTCCTCCCTTGTTTTGATCCTACTCCCTTCTCCCCCACTGCAGAATGTCTCTGATTTATAATTGCCTCTTAATTTTGATTTTTACTTTATTATAAATCAAATGGTCCTTCTGACTGTCATTGTAATTGGAGGCATCTACTACTTTTACTTTCCTTCCTCCTCCCAACTCCGCCTCCAAAATGGACTACCAACAATGTAAATATCTCTTCAGATTTAGCAAAGGGGGGAAATGCAATTTTCAGTCTCCTACATGCCAACTGCTCTTTTCTGTTTTCTCAGTAAGCCTCACCACAGCCCATTTTACAGATAAGAAATGTAACTAAAACCTAAGGGTGGGGAGGGGTGGATGTATTCCTCTACATTTAGTGTATGTGCATTTAATTCCTATAGCAAACAAATCATGTTAAAATATGCAGTACAGATTATATTCCATGTTGTTGGAACACTGTTATTTGGACTCTGTCAGCAGGAGCCTCCCCAATTTGCTGAGTGATTTCCACAGTTTCAGAACCAAGTTCATTAGAGTTCACTGCTTGTACCGTATTTCATCGATTCCAAGATACACATTTTTTTTTTATTTTAGAAACTTGCTTACATCTTATAATTGATAACAGGTGACCATTTAATGAGTGATCATTTTTAAAGTCTTAATGGTACATAAAATAGTAATATGACTTTAATCTATGACATCTTGGATTTGATGGAATACTGCATCACAGTCTTTCCAATTTCTAGCTGATGGGAGCAAAGCTAGACTTGAGATTCAGATACAGAATATAATTATGGATCCCCCCCACACACACACACACACCTCCTTCCTCTCATTCACTCTCTGCTGATATGGATAGTTTTTGTCTCTGCTTGTCAGTCTGAGACATTGAGAGTTTCTACATTGAGTTTATCTCACTTCGATCTGTCTTGTGCAAGGTCAGTGCTCCCTTGCCCAGGGCCTCCTTATTTATTTTTAATCTGTATGTGTCTCAGTTTTCTTATCTGTAGGTTATATGGTATAATGTACTGGTGTCCTATCTTTGGTGAGTATCAGAATCAGCTGAGCACATGTTAAAATGATGAAGGCCCAGGCTCCTCCTACTTCACCGAGCTGGGTCTTCAAGGTGTATTAACTTTCCAGGTGATTCTGATTTATACCAAAGTTTGAGACCATGGGTATAGTTAAGAGCCGGAATTCTTGAGCCAGCCTGCCAGTATGTAAATCCTGACTCACCAGTGTAGCCTTTCTATTTTCTGTGTCTCAGTTTCCTTGTCTGCAAAACAGGAATCCACAGTAGTGTCTATCTCAAAAGATTATTGTGAAGTTAAGTAAAGTGATTATACAACATCCTCAGCACAATACCTGACACATGTAGCAAGTGTCCAATAAACATCAGCAGTTATTACTACTCCCTCACTACAAGGCTGATGTTCCTTGCCTTTTCCTGTTTTCAAGGCAGAAGATAATTTGGTAACTAAAGTCTGCTATGCAAAATCAAAAGGGACTGAGAAAACAACTCTAGAATTGCTTTTTAATTTGGCGGTGTGTGTGGGGGGGTGGATATTGAAATCAGGAGTCTAAAACAGAACAAAGATAAAGGTTGGTTCAAGAAAGCCCTCCTATGGTGTCACTTGCATGTGGAATATAGAGAAACCAAACAAAATGTCAAAGACAAACTTTGAAATCTAACAATAGATGTGAGGCATCCAGGAGGGGAAGCGAAGGGGAGGGGTAAAAAAAAAAAAAGGCAGAGGAAGAGCCCAAGGGGCTTTGATGATGGACTGTGGGTGCTTTGGTGGTTTAAGAACTACAGTGACCACACCTGAAATGGGAAATCACATAGTGTCCAAAAACTAGCAACAATGTAAGAAAGAAAAATACTATTTTTTTTAAAGCCATCCTAGAACTCATCTGTAAATACTGGTCTAATTTAGGGATCTAATTTTCCTCTACATTAAAAGCACCTGGAGAATTCACAACAAAAAAATTCCTCAGCAGCCACCAGCATCCCTCTCGCAAGAGAGTCAGATTCAGGTGGTCTGGAGGGGGCCCAGACTTTGGCAGTAGCCTTGAGTTCCCAAGTAATTTGAACATGTAGTCAAAGTTGATAATCACTGATCTAACTGAAAAATTTTAAAACTCTAAACATCTCTCACCTAACAGGGAACTTGTCTCATCTTTAAAGACGTTTTATAGAACCTTCCCCCACTTGGAAAAAAAAAAGGAAAACCCAAACAACAAATAAAGCTTAGGAATTCCTTTTCCTCAAATAGGGATGCTACACACTTCAAATACTTCATGCAGCTGATGTGAATGTACTTTGTAAATTCTAAACATTTGTATATCTGAGAAGATTATGTGAAGATGAGTATTATGTTGCATAGCATGCAGCTAGTAGCAGATAGTGTAATCTAAGGCATAATCTACCAGTTACATGCATGTATAAATTTTGTGTTTGAAAATAGGAACCATGCACGTTTGTACGAGGTAGAAATTAAAATCTTTCTGAACCTGGTTTGAAGAAACAAAGCAAAGCAATACAAAACAGATACCCTGGGGTTATCCAGTCTTCTGAATATACTAGTCATTTAATCTTTTTTTTTTTTTTTTATTTTCCTTTTCCCGGATGGTCATCATATTACATTAAATAGTTGGGCTTATTTCCCACAGTTTTGAGGCAGCCACGTTTAATTCCAGTTCTGAAGGGGCCTCCCTGGTGGTGCAAGGGGTTAAGCACAGCACTATGAAGCACTATCCACAGCCTCTGCAGCATGAGTTCGATCCCTGGCCAGCCAGGGAGCAACCCACATGGCACAGCAGACCTCTCCTGTCTCTCCAGCTGCTTCCTTCAGCAGTGTATTTCTGTAGATCTGCCTTTCTGTTCCCCACACTGTCTCTGGTGAATCCTCTCACACTCCCAACCACCACATCTCTGGCCTGTACCCCAGCTCTTGTATGCGTAAATAAATAAATCTTAAAAAACAAATAATTCCAGTCCTGATAACTTACTTACTCTTACCCATACTTATCCCATTAACTACTTAGACATTACGTGTAGGGGAAGTGTTGGTAAGGTAGATTTCTTTTATTCTTTTTACTGCAACTCTCTATCCCCTGATCTTACTAGGGCCTTTTTCCTAAAATGTTCCTAAACTTGCTATGCCTCCCAAGAATATTATGAGGATCTAATGAATATGCATGAGTACACAAACTGTAAAAACTCTGCTCATCTCATCATGCCCTGCTTCAAATCCTTCATTGGCTTCAGCTGTCGGCACCAAGGACCAATCCCTGAGCGGGAACTCGAGGGCTGCTCCCAGACTCCCAGACTACCTTTCGACCCTCATCTATAGCTGTTTTGCCGCACCTGTAGCGGTGCCACGCTGGCGCTGACCTGGCCGGAGCTGGAAGCAAACAGGGATGCCAGTTTTGTATCATGTGGTTGACAGTAAAAAGAGTCTGATTTAGGGCACCAACAGATGGAATGGAAGAGGAAACAGAAAGGAGACAATTTGCAAGAGTGAAATCTAAGGTACAGGCAACTGTTTGTGGCGGAGGGGCGGTGTGGTACTGGTGTGTGTGTGTGTGTGTGTGTGTACACAGATTGGGGTGGGGTAAGTGGTGGAAGACGCAGACGGAGGGAGGGAAAGTATTTTATAGAAAAGTTTATTTACTAAGAGGAAGAACTGCTAAAGGACTGAGAACCCAAATTCTGAGTTTGGCTTTGACATGTTCAATTTAAGCAACAAACCAGCTTTTGGGTGAGTGGCAATAGAAACCCAGAGATTGGGTTCTAGATATTTTTGAACATCTAAGAAAAGACAGCTCAAGTGAAGGAGAGTGGGTAAGATCAAGGAGAGACTAATAAGCAGGGCCCCAAGCAGAGAAATTTGAAGATTGCAGTATTTTCCAGCTAGAATGAGTAAGAAAAAGCATGAAGGGAACAGACCAATAGTCACCAACAGAGAAGTCGGGGAAGTGCTTTCCACAGCAACGTCTGAGTGAGGGTCATAGGATGTGGTGAATTACATGATGCTGATGAATTTCAGAGAAGCCACATGAGTCATGTGGTAGGGCAGAAGCCAGATTGCAAAGCGTTAAGGAATTTGGGGGTACTGCAGAAGGGGGAACAGTGGCAGTCGATTAGCCTTCCAAAAAGTTTAGGAGTGAAAGGAAAGGAAGCAGGAGACAGTTTAACTTTCACCACTGACAAAGTGGAAAGCAAAGGCAGGAAAGCACAAATTGGGAGCCATGAGATAAAAGTGAGCTTGGTTTTAGTAAGAAAAAAAAAAAGAAAGAAGTAGCTCCTCTTTGATAGCTCAAAGAATGCTGATAGCAGTCGTGTGTGAAATTGATTTTTGAGGCCCAGCACCAGACAGAGAGGCTGTGAGGCAAATGGGGTAGTAAACCATGATTTAGCACCTTCTCTTTCTCTGCTTATTACAAAACAGGCTTTAAAAAAAGATGCCTGTGGTGCACCTCAGCAATCTTGATATTGTCTGTGGCCAAAATCCATTTTAATATATTCCTGAGGTATTTTAGTGATTATAACATTACTTTAGACATCAGTCTACTAAGTTTATACATTGCTAAATGTGGTAAATGCATATAAATATTCCTACCATTAAATAATATTGAATGATGCTAAAGGAAAAGAATTATTCTTGCTGAGAACAAAGAGATGACAGACTCAAAATGTCTGCACATGGCAAGCAAAAAATAAAATTTACAAATTCTTAGAGAAACAGTATTTGTTTCTACTTTATCAAGCACTGAGAATCAGAGAAATGCTCATAAAAATCACAAAACAGTGTGGTTTCATATGCTAGTCAACGTTTAATAAATGGCTTCAGTAATGACTCCTTCAGTGTCATTTAATACAAATGACTAGAAGATTGTATATTTCCATGTATAATACTGAATATTTTTCAGTTATGATTTTAAGATAGAGTACAGGAAATTTAACCAGGTCAAAAATATAAATATGTTTGATGGACTTCACTGGGAGATAGGTTGAAATGATAGGTCCAGGTCTCAAATCATCATTACTATTTACATTTCCGTACAAATAAGGCTGTCCTATTTACAAATAATGGTGGCAAAATATACTTGACTGAAAAAGACAATTCTCTTTCTAGAAAATCTTTCTTGCAATGATTTGAAATAACTTATTCTACAATGTACTTTGCACATAGGCTACTTTGTGATGTCATTTAACTGGAGACTGTTTGGCCTGATGTAGTTACAACAAAAACTATACCAAGATTATAGCAATTGACTCTCAGTTGTTACTGAGAAAGGATTTAGTATGTTTAAAATAAATCTGCAAATCTGAATATTAAAAAAACAGTTACAGTTTCTGTTGTGGCACACACAAATTATGGCATGAAAATTGATATAGCCATTAGCAGAAATATCATCCTCTAATACTTGGATAGGAAAAAAGTTGTGCAGAAACTGAAAAATCATCTTATAAAATGAATTTTTGTGCCATCATTTGGGAAAATTTTTCTTAGATGCATTTAACTGATTTTCAAAGAATTAAATAGTATGCATGAATTGATAGAAAGTACAGGGTATAATTTGGCATTTCTTTTATTATTCAGAATTCACTTTTGAATTTGTCAGGGGCTCTGGATGCTGATAATTGCTTTAGTGAAGGAAAGCAGACCCCAATGGAAATTTTCTGTTTCAAGAATTACTTTTTAATAAAGAACTTCTTGTAACTGAAGCAATAAGATCATCTTTACCTGAATTTCACTTTTAATAGATCTGGAATCCATTATGGGAACACAGGAACACAGACTGGGGGGCCAGGACCTGACCACTGAGGTCCTTTAGGTCAATATCTCCTGTGTTTCAGAGTAGTCACTTCCTGAGGCTTTCTAAGACATTCCTAACCATTCTAGGCTGTGGAGCCACAGAGAGCCTTATGTCAGAGAGTCGACAGTTTAGGTCTGCATTCTAGAAAATAAATTGCAGCAGTGTGGAGGTCAAGCTAGTGGGAGGAAAATTCAGAGGTCAAATATTCAGAAGGGAAATCCGTTGCAAAATTTCGAGCACAAAATATTAGAACTAGAATTACGGCTGTGAAAGTAAGGGTGGAGAGGGTAGAAATTGAAAAGACCTGTTTCAGAGATGGACTTGAAAAGACTTGATATCTGAATGTAGAGAATGTTGAGCCTTCAAATACTTTGTTTTGTTTTCCCCTCTAAAAAAGTGTTGCTGCACTAGGTTGGACTCAGGGGAGTTAAGTAGAAATAGAAACGGAAGTATTCAGGATTAGAATTTAACATTCATGAGAAAGCAACAAATCCCTCCACCAGCCATGAAGCAGAGGGCCTTGGATTAGTGAGCTCTGGGGCTGGTAGTTACTAGGAGACACTTGGAATCAAACAGAAGTTGTTGAACTTGGGAAACCTGGATGGGAGGCAGTTTTTTCCAGGTAGCAAATCAACTTATTGGTTTCCACCTGTGCCTCACATGCTTCCTGGCGCCACAGCACCTCGTGGGGTATAAACAATAAAAATCTGTTGACTCTCAGGAGTTTACACTAAGCAATTATGGTAGTTCTGGATTGCTGGGTTCCTTTTTTGGTTTCCTTTACGTTGATGATGGAAAGGTATTATCAGGACCATAATTAGACCTTCAAGATGATTTACTACCCAAACTGCAAAACTTGCAAAACCATGCCAATTATTGAAGCTGCTACCAATTATTGTAGTTGAGTTACAGCTAAAGATAGAGGAAAATGTTATCTATTGAAGATACAAAGATAAGATAATTGAAAGAGCTATTGCCTTTTAAAACATGCATCTGAGTTGCAGGTGCAGTGTATTTTGCTAGAATTATTTTCGCATGTGTTGGGAGTGGGGGATGAGGTAGTGGTGGTACATGTTTGAACTGGAGAAGAATGTTCCAGAACTTAAAACCACTTGATTAGATATTTCTCTTCTTCCTACCCCCTCCCTTCATGTTTATTCAATGCATTATGTATATTTTTGAGAAACAAATAACAAGTAAACAACTAAAGTTTAAAACAAAATATACTTCCAAAGCTTTCATCATCTATTAAATATTTGCCCAAAAGGCTTATAATTTGTTCTAAATGACATACAAAAATAATTATTGCAATAACTATAGATAACTCAAAAATAGAAAGTATAACCCCTGCTTTCAAAGTGTTTTCAAGGGATATTGAGATAATTGCTATGTAAAATGATAATCCTGAAGCATTAGAAAGTTTTGCTTTAAGTTTAATTTATTCTATACTAATTCTTGCAAATTGTAAGTGCACAGATAGAGTATCAAATAATTGTCAAAGTTATTTGGGTAGTGAGAGCTTATCCTACTTTCTCTGGGTAAAGAGAATTTGTTGTGAGGACATAGAAATAAGAAAGTAGAAAAAAAGAAAATACAATATTGAATCAGGGAGAATGAGCTTACACTTTCAAACATTCATTCCAAAGTATCTGAATGGCACTTTGAGAAAGCGCTGATTGTGAGTATAGGAATAGCACCTAAAGTACACCCAGTCCTGTGGAGCTTCATTCAGAACCATTACACAAATTGTTTCCTTGGCTCACATGGCCTCATGGCAAAGGAAAAAGTAGTCAGAAACTTTCTACTACAGCCACACTTGATAGTAGCAATAAATTAACTGGCCATGTCTCCCTACTTCTCTGTTATCAAGAATCTGAGTTTTTGTTCATCCGTCCTAAAACATTAATTTATTAGCTTTCCATTTTCCTCAAATCACAAAATGATTTTTCTGTTAGGAATTCTTTCCCCATGATTTTCAACCCCAACATATGCTTTCCAGAGCATCAGATGTTTTGTTAATTCTACAGATGTTTTGTAAATGCATTTCAGCAAAATTTGCCAATGCTGTAGAAAGTATCTATCGCTGATTGGAGTTACAGTTTGGACAGAGCTGGAGTTAGGTTAGATGGAAATGGAAACTGAAACTTCTAACTGGCTCACCAGGAAGTCAGAAATTCACAAAAGTGCAGAGAAGGAATTTCATTTGAGGGGGTGTTCAAAACATGCCCCTTTTGGGGAGTGAAGGGGTGTGGAAGCCCCGGAGGTGTTTCTTCACTGTTTTCCTTGGTACTTGGCCTACATATTATTTTCTACTGGAGAATTTTTTCTTTTTAAGTATAGAAAAAAACAACCACCAGGAAGTATAGCTTTGGTTTTAGAACACCAGGCAAAATGGATTGTTTCACACATGAGATGAAATAGTGTTAAGACTTCAAAATATCTCTACAAAGCAAAGGCTGAAAGGTGATATCTGTCAGCACAAACATGGGAATAAATGATTTTTTTTTAAATCACTGCAGTTTCTACAGAATACAACTCACATACTGCCCAATTTTTCTTGTGAAATAAATGGCATTATTGGTTTCAACCTTCTGCTCCTAATTGAGCAGCCCCTAGGTTCCGGAATTTGGTTGTTATAATTATTATTATAAAGCAAATTATTAAAATGGAAAAGTAAAAACAGGCCAACAGGATATTTCTAGTAGTAAGTCTCCTTAAATATTCCAGACTACATAGGTTATAATCACACATACGTATTTGTATATGTACATATGGTATACTTTATAAATACACGTGTGTATGTATGTCTATATTTCAATATTTGAATTTGAAATTACCTAGTTATATTTATATTAATCAATCACCACTACACCAGTACAGAGTATTTCTGCTTGCTAAATTTATGCTTTTAAAGTAATAGAACTGACAGTGATTTCTTGAGATAAGCTTACCTAATATATTCAATGACTGATTGCAAATTTCCTGAGTGCTAACCTAGCTCATATCATCAATTACTGAATTTAATTCAGCTGGGTGTAAAATTGTGCTCTGGTAGAGCTTTTTGTACCTTTTCAAAAGGCCCAGAGGTTTCTCAGCAGTTTCCTAGATAAACTGTAACCCAACCTTGTCCTTGGATTGAATACAAAAAAAAAAAAAAAAAAATCAAGTTACCATAGTTCTGAAATGAAAATCTTACTGAAATATTTGACATTAAACAGTCAGGTTTTTGTTTCCTAAAAAGTAATGCAACTGTCTTAACTCTATCTCCAAGTTGTTATTCCCAGATTGAGAAAGAATTCTGAGGACAATTTTTTTTCACAGAAAAGCAACAACATTATTTCTTGTCATCCTATAATAAATCCATGTACTGATAAATGCTGTGCAAAATGGAAAAGGCTAAAATTTAAAACGAAATATCATAAGAGATGGTCAGATATGGGGATAAAGCTGGCTCTGCTAGGTATTAGCTGTCTGAATTGAGGGTGTGTGTATATCTTTGTGGAGAGATGAAAGGATTAACATGAACATTGCCAGGACCAACACAAACGTTCTCTCAGCTAATCTGCACAATCCCCCCAGTAAAGGATGTATCAGTGTTCCATTTCACAGATGAAGAAACTGGCTCAAACAGACCTGACAGTGGGCCTGGGTCTAGTTTCCTGGCGCATGACTATAAACAGCTGTCTGACTCCCAGGCCTGTGCTCTTTCTCCTGCACCACAATGCCAGTTGTTGGACCTCTCTGAGCCTCAATGTTCTTATTTGTTAAAAAGGAAAAAATTTTCCAACCTGACCTGGCTTGTTGTCATGAGGACTAAATACAATAATTTGTGTAAATTCTGGCAAACTTTCTGGCACATAGGTACTTTAATACATCCCAGCTTTTCCCCTCACGACCAACCCTCCAGGCTTAGGTGCAATTAAGAGTGCTAGCAAGAGTGTGACAGGGGTGCTGGTGTGCGTGCACAGCACAGTGAAAGGAAGACAGGTACCCCAAAGTTGTCCTGCGGCCTGGATAGCTTTTACACCCTGTTAGAGAATTGACTTTTCTCTCAGTAGCAAGGGACAGGCTTCACGCAGTGGCCTCTGAAAGACCATGCACTGTGTCACTGGCAGTTCATCATATCCCCCAGCAGTGCAGCTGTGATAAGAACCAGATGATCTGAATTTCCTAAGCAAAGCCCTCAGCAAATATCTGGGAAGGCGCATGCCTCAGTATCCACACACTCTGTGCTTTAAGAAATTACATCAAAAAACAAATGGACTTTTACAAGAGCCCGGTTACTGCTTAATGTCTGTAAGCTCTCAGGAGTGGGGAACCACAGCCCCTACCTAGTGGGGTAGGAGGCAGAACCAGTATTCCAAGTTGTTGAAGAAGCCAAGGATTAGATAAGATTTATGGAGACCTGATGTGTGTAGGGGACTAAAAATGGAATTTGCAAATTTATTTTCAAAGCTTGGTACTTGGATGGCATGTTTCTGTATGTTGATGTCTCCACTCTGCATGGGCACACCATGAGAACAACGGTTCTCTCATCACTGGAGGAGCTGACTGGCTTTATTTTGAAGTGTGTAACATCCACTTTGCCCAGTGACATAGGCAGCTTCAGATGGCTTAAGCTAAATGCTGTTTGTCTGGGAGGAGAGGGAAACCAGAGATTCAGGCGCTTTCTTGCAGAGCTCAAAACGGCAACCACTCTTTGCCTTGTCCCATAACCCATGTTGCTACTTTTGAGGATCTGTGGATATCTGAAAAAATGCTTTGTCTATAATACAACTTCATCTGTTATGTGACTTCAGTTTTATAAAAATCTATCATCCATTTCCTCAGCACCTACTTTTGTTTTCACTTAGGTCTTTATAGCTTGACCTCTTGTTACAACATTGGGAAAAAGTCTTTTCCAAGTATTGGGGGGTGGGGGTGGGGGTGTCCAAATATCACCCCAGATCCTTTTTATTGCTAATTTGTGCTTCATCCTACATCATCTTTCATAAGTCCTTGATAACCTTCCAGGTTCCAGGGAAGGAGGTTTCCTGATAAAGTGGTATATAGAAGGTCATTCCAAGGTTAAGTGTCTATTGAGCAGTGAGATGCAGAATAACTGTAGTTCCATGTGCTAACTCACAGTGTTTCACTACAGTAGCTGTCAGGCTCCAAACTGTTCACCTGAGATTTGGTTGCTGCAATTGGCCCTGAAATCAACCACAAAACTATCAGATGAAAACCACATTTAGATAAACCAGTAATGGTGAGAAAGTGACACCATTCTGAGGTTGCTGGATCTAGAAAGTCTCTTCAAGCCCCCTGTTATTCTGAGGTTGTATAAAATGATCATTTGCCACAATATATATATATCCATGCAGTTGGCTTTCACTGGGACATAGGGCTTCTTAACTGATCAGGAGCAATGGATGGAACAGGGGGTATTGACTGATCAGTTTTTTAACAAGAAAACAGTGGATTTAGGAGTCATCATTACGTGGCACCAAAGATCTGGAAGTAGCTAGACTTTTTCTAAATTAAATACCATAAGGAAAGTATTCAATTTTCATGCGATTGTAGAACAAAGACCTGGGCCTCTCTTCACTGGATTTCTGAAACACTGACTCCAAAGTAGTGCCAATTGTTTTTGCTAACCTTTACAATGACTAGAAAGCATGGGATTTATATTGGAATTTTCCCTCAAGTTCAATATTAGATATAGTTTGACCTGAAATCTCCTACTGGTAAAATAATGACTTTACACACAGAATACAGTGGTTGCTGTTTAGTTCTCTGTCAATTCATAAAGTCTATCATATCACCTGACACTGTTGCTGAAATTTCCAGCAGTAAAATCAGGAATATTTTCATGATCACTGTGTTTTTTATAACATCAGTGACTTTATTTTGAAACATTGAGATTAAAATATTACATTTATTTTATTGATCATTGATGGAAATCAAATTTGGTTTCAGAAGCAACCAGTATTGCTTTTAGGTGACCCATTATCCTTTATTTTTTTCGCTCTGCCTTATTTTCCCTTATAAATTCAATTCAAAGTGTGCAATTTAAAATAATGTTGCTGTGTAAAGGAACACACATTCAGAAGAGAGAAATGAACACAAGTCCTACCTGAACCAGGTGCAAAAGTGGTATATATTGAAGGCCTTGTAATAAGTAAATACCTTTCTTTTTAAAATTCCTGAAAGCCATTCCTTAAATGTCATTTTTGCTAAAAGATATAAAAATCTGGCTCCAAAGGAGGAAAATCACTTTACTTTCTTGAACATTAAACATGTATTCAATTGAAATGAATTGTTTGTTCCACTTTTTAAAAGGAAACTTGGAGTTTATTCCAGTTTGAGAAATAAGTCCATGACTTGCTTTTGTGGCACTTAATGTGTCTAGCTGTGCTGAGACTTGTAATGATGTGAGATGTTTGTCAGTGAAACCTCACCTTTAAGGCATTTTAGTGCCTCTTGAGACAAGGCATAGGAAAGATATCAAACAACTTTAACAGAGTTTGAAACAAGTTGCCGCTCTAGAAAAACAAAATCTAAGCCATCCATCATTATTTCTTAAATGCATTATCCAGAAAATAACCAGAGAGAAACATCCTAAGCTTTCTGCTGTTCTTATCACACATGAAAACAGAATTCACTTCATTTTAGCATTTGTGATGTTGGTTTTCTTCTCAGTGATACTTAATTTGAATAAAATAAAAGGAAATTGCTTTGTATAAATATACCATTCTCACATAGTTACTGCATGAGGCAAACATTGCAGTGCTCTCAACAAAATCATCTTTCAGTGACATAGGACAAAGTAAAAGGAAGTCAGGAGATGCACAGTAAATCTGAGGAGTGAATTTAATGGGTGTGTAGACAAAACATTTGATGTGTCTACATCCATGTCAAAGTGTCTTTCTCCCTCACTATTAAGCCCCAGAAACTGGGTACTCCTATATTTCCATAATTAGAGAATGATTTTATTAATCTTAAAAGGCCAGACTTTGGAGCACAATAAATGCATCCTTTAGAAAGGACAGACTTTAGGGTAGCCAAGATGTTTCTGTTATCCATTCTGTTCCATCTTTTATAGGAACCTCAAATTACTGGCAGATCACATCTCTAATCAAAGGAAATGTGCCAAGTGGCTGGGAGATTCTGCTATGAGAACCTTAAGAGTGTAGTGACTCAACCAAATTCAGCAGAAAAACTCACTGGTAACTTCCCAGTGATAATGTTAATAGAAAATGCTTTTGTTTTGTTTACTTATGTCCTATTCGCTTTTTAAAATGTGTATACGTATATAGTTTCATTGTGGTAAAATCTATATGACATAAAATTTACATTTTTTATCATTAAAGTGTACTGTTCAGTGGCATTGAATACATACTGTTGTGCCATCATCACCATAATCTATTTCCAGAATATTCTTTTCATCTTCCTCTGCTGAAACACTCTCTATTAAGGATTAACTGCTCATTCCTCTTTTCCTCGGTGTCTGGCAACGAGCATGATTTGACTGTTCTCGGTGCCTCCTCTAAGGGGAATCATACAATAATCATACAGTAATCATAATCATACAAAAATACTTTTGTGGCCTAGCTTTATTTTAATTAGCATAATGCCCTCAAGGTTTGTCCATGTTGTAGCATCACAATTGTCTTCCTTTGGTAAGACTAATATTCCACGTATGTAAGGACCACATTTTGTTTATCCATTCATCCACCCTTGGGAATTGGGTTGTTCCACCTTATGTGTTTTTTATATAGTAACTATTTTTTTTTCCTATTTAAGATAGACATTTCATTTTTTTATTTTTTTAATTTAATTTTTTAAATTTTATTTTTATATAGTAACTATTTTAATCCTCACAATGACTTACTGACCTAGATATCTTTGATAAGAAACTGAAGCATAAAGAGGTTGTAGCTAGGAAACTATGAAGCCACTATTTCATCCCAGGCCATGTAGGTCTGCCACTACCTGCACTTAACCATGACCTCTCCTACTCCTTTGAAATGATTTAGGGATTTCGGAATCTTAATAAAGCATGCACTAGCACACAATCCTTGATATAACACTTGGAAGCCGGTCTTAAGACTTGACTTGAACAGGCTTTAATAATTCCAATAAGTAGTCAGTTTAACAGCTGAGCCCTATACTAATTGATTCTTGTAATCCCATTACTGTAAAACAATTTTCTGGGGGCAGGAAGATGGTTGTTTCTTTCCCAGTGACCTGTCCTTCTTGGATGCTATAACCTTGACTATAACTAGGTTTATACTCTTAATAAGTTTCCATTTATAGATTCTACTATATGCTAATCACATTACTTATATCATCTCAAATTCTTACAATGTTTTATAAGAGGTTACCCACCCCCATTGCCTCCATATCCCATGCTCTCCCTATATTCCATCAAAGTGCCAACCCTGCTTAGCTTGTTAGATCAGATGAGATGGGGCACTTTCAGATTGGCATGACCAAAGACTGCTCTCCAGAGAAAAATACCAAAGATGAAGTTACCAGAATGCCTCATATCTTTTTTTTAAAGATTTATTTATTTATTTATAAAAGCACTGGGTACAGTCAGAAGTGCGAGAGAGTGAGAGAATTCACCAGAGCCAGAGAGGGGAACAGAACAGGCAGACTGACGAAGTACACTGCTGAGGGGAGCAGCAGGTATGGCAGGAGGGGTCTGCGTGCCATGTGGGACCCTGGTCGGTGGCCAGGGATTGAACCGGCGCTGCAGAGGCTGTGGGCAGCTTTGCAGCCCAGTGGCTCAAGCGCTGTGCCACCAGGGAGGCCCCTCACATGATCTTTACAGTATCTTTTTCCAAATATAAATTGTTTTGAAGGCTAACTTTTGTCATGTATGTGTATTTGATTGACATAAGAAGATAGCACTGTTATATTGAGATACCATTTTTAGTTTATTCAGTAAAATAATTTGGTTGTAAATCACCTTAGCTGTTTATAGAGTTTTTGCTGTGGACTGAATTGTGTCCTCCCCCCATTCATATATGAAATATTTGGAGGTGGACTTTGGGGAGATAATTAGATTTAGATGAGGTCATGAGGCTGTAGCCCTCATGATGGGATTAATGCCCTTTCTGGCTCTTTCTATGTTAACACAAAGTGGAGGGCTCACAAAGTGAGCCTACAATGAGAAGGTTCTCACCTGAAATCCAAAGGGAAAGCTCTAATGAGGAGTTGACCATGCTAGCTAGCATCCTGGTCTCAGATTTTTAGACTCCAAAATTGTGAGAAAATAAATTTCTATTATTTAAGTCACCCAGTTTATGGTAATTTCATTATGGCAATTTGAGCAGTCTAATACAACTGTGTATATGCATATGTGACACAGTCTCAATTTATAATATGATTATAGGTAACATTTGTTAGTGTAGCTAATCTGCCTATAGTATATGTGTGTGTATTGGTATGTTTGATATTTTCCCATTTTATAGAAAGGAAAACAGGAATAGAAAAGTCATACACTGCTTGTTCAAGGACACAGTTATTAAAAAATGGAATCTATATTCAAATGCTGGCCATTTGTAACACTAAAGCCTAGCCTGTTAACTATGGCACACATTTAATCTTTGACTCATCTATGTAAGAAATGAGAAGCACAACATGGAGACCTGTACATAGCAAATATCCTGCAATAAATGCAGATTTTATTAGGAAACCTGTCAATAACATGTACATTTGCTTGCTAGAAGCAATTCCTACATTATTCAAGCTATTTCATGTAGGTTTTCTAATTAATGAATTTGAAAACTGGAAATGACATTGCTTCACAAAAAAATATATCTAGTATAAAATGTTAAATTTTGGAAAGTAGGACTGATATGCACATGTCAAGCATCTCAGAGTGGAAACATCTCTGAGAGCAGCAAATTCTGGGCAAAATTATAATTTCAGCGCAATTTCTCTTTAACCCAGATTTCTACTTCTGGAACCTTCCTCCATTTGCTCCCTTTGTGCAATCTCTTGTCACCTTCAGTTATAGTCCAGGGTCTTTAAATTCAAATATCCCTCTCCCCAAATATATAGACATTACTAAATAGGAACAAATAGAAAATTGGAGTGTGCTTTCTCCCAGCAAAGGTGTGATGTACAGACACATAAACCAGCCATATTTTAGATCATATGTTTTGGGTTTGTGAGGACATGATGATGACCATCCTCTCCTTTCTCCCAGAGCTCCAGGACAGCGCGCTCAGAGGAAGAACGGGACGGCCTATGGGATGCGTGGGGCACCTGGAGCGAGTGTTCACGCACCTGCGGTGGTGGCGCCTCCTACTCACTGAGACGCTGCCTCAGCAACAAGTAAGTCCTGCAAGCATGGAGGGTAGGTGTGAGGAGTGGTTTTGCTAATGCTGAAGCATACCCTTTGTGGTCAGGGTCATGCAAGTATAGAGATGCACATAAATCCATGTTGAGAAAGGAAATGGAAGAAAGGTATGAAGAATTAAATGTGTTTTCTTCATCTTCTCTAGGTATTTATATAATCTTACCTGATAAGCAATATAGGATTTGGCCCATTGACCAAACAGATTTTATCTGTTTTTATATTGAAGCTGGAAGGAGGATTAAATGAATCTCTTATATACTGTCAATGGGTATGTAGATTGATCGACACCCATGGAAAACAGTATGGCAGTCCTCAAAATATTAAAAGTAGATATACCATATGATCCAGCAATTCCACTTCTAGGTATTAAAATAATACAAAAACACTAGCTTGAAGGGATGTATAACACGCTTATGTTCATTGCAGCACTATTTACATTAACCAAGGTATGCAAACCTAAATGCCCAAGAAGAGATGAGTGGATTAAGGAGTTGTATATATACACAATGGAACACTACTTAGCTATTTTCAAAAATGATGAAATCTTGCCATTTTTGACAATATGAACAGAACTGAAGGGGATTAAGTAAAATAAGTCAGAAGGAGAAAGACAAATACAAGAGGGTTTCACTTATGTGGAATATAAAGAAACAAAGGAATTGGCTAAAGAAAGCCAAAACAGACCCTAGAAATATGAATGTGGGGAGTACTAGAAAAAGGGGCCAGTGACCTGTGGTGGAGGATTATAGGTGCCATGGTGGAGGGTGTGGTATGGTAACATACATCTGAGGAGGTGTAGCCCATTCCTATAAATCATATACAGTGTTGTAAATGAACATTAACTCAATAAAAAGTGATTCATTTTTTAAAAAGTGATACATTTTAAGAAAATTCAAAAACAAATGAGCCTAATATCTTTATATTTTAGTTTCATAATATAATTTTTGCATCATCCTAACAATTATGGTGATAATATCGACAATATTAACATTAACCCCATGTTTAAAGAGTTTGTTGGATTCCAGTGTTACCAAGTATCTTGCAAATGAGTTCTATATTGGCTTAGTTTTTTTACAAGTTGTAATGACAAGAGTGTCATTAATGTCTTTCAGCTCAGTGAGTCCCTAATGTCTCACAAAGTCCCTAATGTCTTTCAGTTCAATGCGTGATGCATGTAGAGTATAAGGTGATTGGGAAGAATAGATCCTGCAGTGGGAATTGGGGCCTGAGTAGTGAGAGTGATGATGAAGGTGAAAGTGAGAGTGGCTAATGATTTCTAAGCTGAAAGGAAAAAGCCTGAGGTGTTAGAATGGAAAGTCTTTACTTAGAATAATAACAATTCAAAACTGCTTCTTGAGCTGTGTGGTCTATGACTAGATTTTTTTTCTCCAAACTATAAAATATGAAGTACCATGGTAATAATTTTTAATGAAAAATTTTATTTGACAGTGAAAGTGTTATATGTAGCAAGTAAAAGTTTAGATCAAAATTACCATATAAAACATGAAACAGAAGAAGGAAAAATATGCATCTACTGAATCTTCTAGACTTTCTTATAAATAACAGAAAAGAGTGGGATGTAGGTTCAGGAAAATGTCAATGTATTCTAGTAAGAGTGGGAATTTCTTGAAACCAGGGATTAAACTTTACTTTGAAATAAAGACGCCGAATATTCTGAAATATTCAGAGCCAATAACCATTTCTGTTCTAGACAGGTCCCAGTGGAAATGCTGCAGCCTATCTTGCAAAATATTAGATCAGTTTTTCCATTCTGGTATTTGGGTTTGCAGTGAAGGTGGGTCTGTTGGATTGTATTCAGTAGGAAGTTTTCCCTGCCTTCATCAGAGGTTAGCATCACATCCAACCAGATCCCTGAACTGATAGGAAAGAGTTCAGCTTTCACCTCTGATTCACCTGTTCTCTTAATCTTGAATATCAGAACCTTTTTAAATCTTCACTACATGATACTACATGGTGATAGCACTGATAATAAACCTATAGCAGCAAAGCCAAAGTGTACAAATTTGGAATGTAACTATTATGTCATTTTCCCAAATTAGCATGATGGAGTATTCTATGAGGATGAGCCAAAACATGTGTCTCACAAAGTATAAGAAATGGATGGGAACTTCCATCGTGGCTCAGTGATGAAAATGTTACATTGTGAGAACTTTTACTGAGTGGCTGAGAAGCAGTTGAAGGGACAAATTAAAATCACAGATAAAATTCTGTCATTTGGCAATCACTTACTTGGCAATCATCAAATACTGATGTTATGTGAAATTAAAAATGACTGTTTTGTTAAGTACATTTAGACTCCAGTTGTTAGGACTTCACTAAAATACTACAGGAGATAACATTTATTTTTCCACTTATGGTGAGTTAGAAAAATAGACTATAAATTATGATACTGTAAATGTATAAAAGAAATGTCCCCATTTGACTTTCAAATATTGGAAAAATACATTCAGTAAATTTATGCCAGGCTACCTAGGAAGCTAGAAAAAAGTGAGGAGAAGGGTGAACCACTCATTCTACAGGGATTTGAAGAAGAAAACAGCCTCCCAGCAGATGGCATTTCCATATCCAGCAAAAACATAAAGATGCACCAAAAAAACAAATGACTGAATCAATCTAAGTTTCATTTGTCTCAAGAGAACTGAAATCAGCTCACGTCTGGGTAAGCTCACCTGACAATACAAACCCTATGGAAAAATGTGGTCAAAATATGCCCCAGGACATGATAAATAGTCCTATCAAGATTTAAAAAAAGAAATACACAATGGCCAAAATAAGGCACCTGCTCAGAATGGGAGAGCAGAATGGTGCAGGAAAGCATGAGCTTTTGAAGTTGGGATGGGGAGGGAAGCAGGGAGGGAAATGTAGACAAACATAAAATAGAAACTCCTTTATTCCCAACTGTCAGTGCTGGATGCTGAGGAAAAAGCTCTGACTAGGATGACACTGAGCAGAATCCTTCCTTTGCCTCCTCCCGTCCTTTTCCTAAGGTTCACAGAAAGCAAGCAGTGCTCCATTTTTCCAATTTCTGATATGGGATCATTGTTCATTGTGTTTATTTATAACTCTGGTGGGTGAAATAAAGACAGGCCTACATGTAAACCTTTTTCTACAATATTCACTTATTTCTGCAAGGTTGTCATTGAGAAACTCCATTAATGCAACTGTTGGTAAACTTCTCTTACCAAATGGTATACAGTTATCTTCTTTTATTACTTTTTATTAGAAACGAGACAACATTATTTGTAGTCTATGTTGGTCTTTTATTGCAAATGAATTAAATAATGTGCCAAC
This sequence comes from Talpa europaea, assembly GCF_964194135.1. Taxonomy (NCBI): domain Eukaryota; kingdom Metazoa; phylum Chordata; class Mammalia; order Eulipotyphla; family Talpidae; genus Talpa; species Talpa europaea. The sequence goes on along the minus strand of NC_140074.1, from coordinate 22,611,159 downwards.
TACTGTGAGAAACTATTTCTTCTCTCTCCAGTTCTTCATGCCTCCCATGAAATAATTTGAAATGATATTTTAATTACATATTTTAATTGAGATAGACATTGGTTTACAACACTGTATAATTCAGGAGTATAGGTTTACACTTCTTCAAATATATGTTGCCACATCAACTTCACCACCAAAGCATCTATTACCCTCCACCTTAGCCCATTGAGCTCCCTCTCCCCTTTACTCATCACCCCTACTCTCCCCTTCTGGTAGCCTCAGTTCTGCGGTCAAAGTTCTAGGGTTTGTTTCAGTTTACTTTTGTCTGTTCCTTGGTTTTTTTTCTTTATACTCCACCTAAATGAAATCATGAGGTGTTTGTCTTTTTCCTTCTGACTTTGGTTGTGTTTTTTAGCAGAAACTACTTCAACCTAAATTAAGCATATATATTATTGAATTTCATACTAAAGATTTGTCTCTGAGAGCTCTAGGTTTGTCTTCACTCAGTTAATTTAGCTTTGCCCATAAGAAGTTCCAGATGGATAAGGCACTTAATGTCATATGTACCACTGTATTAAGTCTATGCCAAAAGCAAGTTCAAGGGGGAAATTACAGCTTGTTTGAGATGGCAGTGGTTCAGATAGCTGGATGCTCTTACGTATGGTATCAATCTTTACTTTCAAGGCTGAAAAAAATTTAAAGATCTTTACAACCTTTTTTTTTTTAACTTCTGAAATTTCAAATTAACCTGCACACTTATTAATATTACAAAAGAATAGATTAACACTATAGATTGGTAAATCATTAAGAGTATGTAAATTCTAGCTGACTAAATGAAGGGCTTGTCAGCTTCAGATAACAGTGAGAGGGGAAAACAACAGCTTATTGTGAAGGTGGAAACAGCCATTAAAAGTTTATGAATTTTGAAGTGAATTTTGTGTTGAATAAAATTGTTAGATGAACAAGAGTTAAAATCATCACACTGTGAGGGTGCCTAAAAAAGTAAGATTATAATGTTATTCCAGAAGGATGTGGCTGCCTGAATGGTGTCAATATAAACACAGAAAAATTAAAATAAATAGCCACAAGGAGTCTTAGAGGAATGGGGATGATTGCTCCAACTTCTCAATACATAATAATTGTGCTAAGAAGACGTAGGCTAACTTCTCTGAACTTCTAGTGGAAAACACATTTTTTCTCCTATAAAGTAGTGATATACTAATATAAATTTTAGTTAGCAGCTAATTTCTAAATTATGTATAATAATAAATATTAAGAGAAAATTTATTATGTTAAAATTTGCCTTCTTAAACATTTTCAAGTCATCTCATCTCTATCATAACATCCAATTAAAGTTCACAGGACTTGTTTTAAGAGGTTTTAAAACTTTCAGCTCAAGTGAGCTCCAAAGCAAGATTTATCTATTATTCTTCATCTAGTGTTTTATGTTATCATACTTGTTTACCTTGGAAATGTTTGGAGTTTTGTTTGAAAGAAGGATATACAGTTCAGAGGGGGTCTGACTACTCATGTCACTTGCATGAGGTGGTCTTTCCTTTGTGTTAGAGGAGGGGGCACGTTTGGGGATGTATGTTTAAGTTGAAGTTGCCTGCCTTTTGCTTTTTAGGTCAAAGCTTCATCTAAATATATTACCAAGACTTCTGAGATGCTAGGTATTTTATGTCAGGTGTTTTGTTCTAAGATCAGATCCCCTTTCAAGGAAGGAGTACACTAAGTCCATTGACTTGTTTGGGACAAACTGAATGTCCGGTTTATCCTAAAAATAAGTTTGTTGGTATTAGAAATGGTTAGAAATATTTGATGTTCATAACTTTTACCAACCTTGTTTGGAGTCTGTAACTTTTGTCCGTTTTTTTTCTTTTGATTTAAAAATTTCTTATTCACTTAGTTTAAGAGCATTCTCAAATTTTTATTTCTCCTCAGTTTTCTTGTTTAACAATTTTATAGAGATATCTTTGACTCATAAAAATTATATTAAGTGTGCAATATGATGTTTTTATGTAAGTATTCATTGTATAAAGATTACAGTCGAGCTGAATAACATATCCATCACCTCTGCATAGTTCTGTATTTGTGTGTGTGTTAAGGTTGATTAAAAATCTGTCCTCTTAGCATATTACAAGTCTATAATACAGTATTGTTACCTGCCATCACCCTACTCTGCATTAGAGCTGCAAAAATCATTCATCTTGCATAATTGAAACTTTGTACCACTTTTGACTGATTTCCCCATTCCCTTGACACCATGGTTCTACTCTCTGATTTTATGAATTTGACTATTCTGCAGCAAATGAGATAATGCAGTTTTTGTTTGTTTCACTTACCACTATGTCCTCCAGCTTGATTCATGTTGTCACAAATGGCATATTACCTTCCTTGTTATGTCTAAATGCTATTCCAGTGTATATCACATTTTCTGTATCCATTCATCTGTCAATGGGAATTGAGGTTGTTTCACTAAACTTGGCTAATATGAATACTGCTACAAGAAACATGAGTGCACCTGTCTCCTTGAGATCCAAGTTTCATTTCCTTGGATTACATGCCCAGATGTGACCATATAGTAGTTATATTTTTTTATTTCTGAGGAGCCTCTGTACCATTTTCCACAATGGGCTTACCAGTTTGCATCCCCATAACAGTGTGCAAGAGTTCCCTTTTCTCTATGTCCTCATCAATGCTTATCTGTTGTCTTTTTGATGCTAACCATTCTAACAGACATGAGGTGTTATCTCATTGTGAAATTGTTTTGCATTCCCTTACGATTAATGATGTTGAACACATTTTCATGTACTTTTTGACCATTTACAAGTTTTGTTTTGGGAAATGATCTTCAGGTGCTTTGCCCATTATTGATCTTTTTTTCTATTAAGCTATATGAGTTTCTTATATTTTTGATTCTCAGCAACTTACCAGATCTATGGTTTGTAAATATGTACATTATGTAGAATGCATTTTCACTGTTGGTTGTCTCCTGTGCAGAAATACTTTAGTTTGATGCAACCCCACTTGTCTGTTTTTGCTTTTGTCACCTATCTTTTTGGTGTCATGTCCAAAAAATTATTGCCAAGATCACTGTTAACAAACTATATTCCTATGTTTTCTTCTAGTATTTTCATAATTTCAGGTCTCACATTTAAATCTTTCATCCGTTTTGATTTGATCTCTGTACTTAACATGAGATGAGAGTTCAACTTTGTTCTGCATGTGGACATCCAGGTTTTTAAAATCCATTTCTTAGAGACTATTCTTTCTCCATTGTGTGTTTCTGGCAACTTGCCAAAGATTAGTTGGTCTTATATGCTTGGGTATATTTCTAGGTTTTCTATTCTGCTACATTGATCTCTGCTTGTTTTTATACCAATATCATGCAGCCTTTATTGCTATACCCATGTAATAGAGTTTAAAATCAGGAAGTATGATGCCTCCTACTTTATTCTAAGAATTTCCCCCAGTTTTGTAAAGATAACATATCTGCAGCAGTAGTGCTCAACCTTAGCTGTACTTTCAGATTATCTGGAAAACTTTAAAAAGAAGCACAAGAATATGGGCCCCATTAAGCCAATTAAACTAGAATCTCTAGGGATGGAACCCTGTTATTAGTGATTTCTTAATATCTCAGCTTATGATTTTGATGAGTATCCAGCATTTAAAACCATTTCTCTACTGGAGGAATAATAGTAAAAGGATGAGGTTTTTTTCTCCTCTGAGAACTTAGAGCTTTGAGTAATAAAGAAAAAGGATGAATTTTCCTATAAAGACATTTCTTTCTGTTTAAATGCCTCGTGGAAGTTCCTGTAGGATGATCCAGTCTGCAGTGTGGGAGGAAAGACGTGGGCACCAACATGCCAGGACATAAAGTAGTGATTGCCCTTCCATAGTGCAAGCCAAGAGAATGGCTTTTCTGAGTAGTTATACAGTTGTCTTGTCTTAGTCAAGATCAGCCTTGCCCAAGTGGTAAATGAACTGGAGTGATTTCTTAAATTTTCTTCCATTATGTGATTAAGCCCAGAAATATGACTCAAGGATGTTAATGAATGACTAAGTTAATACCCAGTGATTGGAGTAGTTTATGAAATTTTTCTGAGACCCACTGGTCTTCAAATTTATTAAACTTCTTATCCATGGACTGGCATTTAAATTTTCACCTTCAATTCAACATCTGTCATTACATGTCTTCACCTACCAAAAATGAAAGAGTTCCTAATAAGACAGAATTTCCTCTGATTGGGTCCAGTTTGTACAACAGAAAAGTTCATCTAACTGTTTCTTCTTTTGATTACCAAGGAGTAGGGAAAGGAGGTAGAGGGAGGAGTGGTAGAGCAGAGACAGAAACACAAAGAAATAGAGAGACAGAGTGAGAAATTAAAAAGGGACACCAAAAATTAAGGCAAGAAGAGGGGATGCAAGATTGGGGAATGGATGCTTCACCTGGAGACAGAAAGAACAAGTGTAGAACACTAAGGAACATCATATTTAAGTGTGATCTTTGGTCAAAGCCTGTACCTACATATACCAGATCTAAAAGAGTCAATCCCTACCTCTGAGCTGAGATGGAACTGCCTCGTCAAGACAGAGAACCTTTTCTAGCAGAGAGCCACATGTGGGCCCCCAGTTCTCATAACAGTGTATTTCATTGCTCTGAGAGAATCTTTTTCCTATTTTGTGATTATCCCTTTCTTTTTTTTTTTTAATCAAGCCATGGATTTTGAATCTTGGCCCCACTATTTCCTGATTATGTGACATTGGACTGGCTGTTTACTTTCCCTGGGATTTAGTTTTCTCCTCGAGTGGCAGTGCCTGGAAGAGACTAAGTATTTAGTAAAGATTTATATTGAAAGAACATCTAAGATTCCCCTGAACTCTAAAATGGAATGCATGACCCTGATAGAGGCTTTCTCTTCCACATAAGTAGTCAAAAACCATTTGGCTAGATAGGATGAAGGCAGAAAAGCTGAGCTTAATATAAATGGTTTTAAAGAAAAATGTTGTGATTCTCCAGGCCCCCATTTTGCAGTGGACATCTGGGTGAAATGGGCGGATTGAAGAACTTTTGTCTCTAGCCAAAATAATTCATAAATTCCCAGCTTCAGGGTTGTATTGGGTGAGGTTGTGAGAGTCCTAGAGTTTCATAATATACATTTTCCTCATGGGGAAGATGGAAAAGTTGGACTTGGTGTTGCTAAAACACATTTGTTTTTATTCTCATTCTTTGCCTCTTTTGGCTACTGAACAAATGTAAGATCATTTGCAAACCTTATGGCATGTGTGTATGTATTATAAAGTGCATGTCCTTCCTGCTAGTGGATCTCAAGCCAAAGGCAGCAACCCCCTGGCTCCCACCCTGCCATCTTTCAGGGAGCAAATGCATTACAGTGACAAACACAACTTAGAGTAAATATGTGAAAATAAACATGTCCTTTAAAAAGAGCCACACTTTCTTTCCTTTGGTAGCTATTTAGTTTCATTTTAAACTTTTCATCTTTGGTTTATTATAGGAAGACTTTAATCAGGTTTCAGGGTTCAAAAATTTGGAGCAAATATGAGACCAAAAGTTCTTCATGACCTGGAATTATCCTTACAACATTTCCTTCTATTGTACTCTCTCCTTTTGCCTGCCTAGCTTCGTCCCTTCCCACCTGCTCTCTCTCCCTTCCTCCTTCCCTCTTTTTCCCTTTCCCTCTTTCCTTTCCTCAAGAAATGCTTTGGATCTTTTTTGATCAGCAATCAAAAAAGATAAACTCCTGCCATTCTCAGCAACGAGGATGGAGCTAGAAGGAACTATGCTCAGTGAAATAATCCAGAAGGAAAAAGAAAATTATTGGATGGCTACACATAGCAGGAATATAGGGGAACCAAATAAGACATCAGTGTAAAAAAAAAACAATACAAAACACAACAAAGCAAAAATGGACAATTATAAATCAGAGACATCCTGCAGGGGTGGGGGTGGGAGGGAGGAGCACAGGGGACTGAGGTGATGGTGCACAGGTGCACTGGGGAAGGAAATTCTATGGGGACTACACCTGAGGGGGTGGGGGATCACAAATATTGTTTAAAAATGAACAATGCTGTAAAAAAATTTAAAAATAAAAAAAAATGCTTTGGAGAGCTAACAGTATACCAGGTACTTTGCTAGGCACTGGGTCTCAGGAATCAGACATACAGGCTGCAGAAGGGAATAGCAAATAAAGAAACAAAAATATCTTTTCTAGGGCCTCCCCTGGTGGAGCAGCAGTTCAGCACTGGGCTGTGAGGCTGCCTGCAGCCTCTGCAGCGCCTGTTTGATCCCTGGCCGCCGGCGAGGGTCCCACCAAAAAAAAAATCTTTTCTAAAAGTAAAGAGAGATTGGGTGGCTGCAGAATTGTTCTCTGTGCCTCTTCTAATGAACCCTCTATCTACAGTGCCTCTTGCTTCCCACATCCAGTTCTCGAATCCTAAATGTGATTTTAAGTTTCCTCCCCAGTGTCCATCAATGTCTCTTTGCTGTATTATAAGCCATTTTGTTGGACCACTTAAAGTCACTTTCTTGTAGTCTGACTTTTGCAGTATTTGTGTGCCACTGCTCCCCGTTAGACATCAGTCCTATGGACAGAGGGTAATCTTGCTTTTCTTTATATCTTCTTGCCTTGTACAAAGTAGGTGCATAGTCACTGTCAGGAAATTTGCTGAATTGAATATCAGGGCCAGGAGCCTACTATGGTACTTTGTGAAGCAGAAATATGAAGCGAGGGCTGCTTCTTGAATCCCCTTTTCTCCCATCACACTCCTGTGGCTCAAAGACATCTCACCTCAGTAAGTATCTTCATTCCTTCCTTCTCATCAACCTCCCTTTTGTTACTCCTTCTATTCCTAGTGTCCAGATCAGGCCCAATAACTGTTGACTGTGTGTTACAGTTGACCTATGAGCAAGATTGGTTTAAACTGCTCAGGTCGACTTAGATGTTTGATTTTTCTCTCCACAGGTTCCTCATTCATGGAGTCAACCAACTGTGAATGTCAGTTGATTGATTGCCTGAATGAGGAACTCCATGGACATGAAGAGCAGACTGTAAATGATACAAGAATTTTTGATAGAGCAGGGATCAGTCAATGTCTACCTGTGTTGTTCAAAGGTTAGCTGTGTAATTTTGTGTGTTCTATGTGGACTGATGTGGGTTTTTTTTCCCTACTGAATTATAACTTTGATAAGGGTCAGGGAAATCATTTTTGTATCTTCCAGAATGCCTGGCTTAGTACTTGCTCAGCTTGGATGTGCAATAAATGCGTTAAGTGACTAAACAAGAGTGTTATATAAGAGTGTGTTAACCAGGAGGCCCTGTTCGTGGGCTTACTTCCACTTTCAGGCTGTTTACTGTGCTTGGTCTCTCTAGGCCTGAGCAGCCTGCGCAAAGAGCGTCTGCTGTGTTGGAAGCTGGACGTGATCATGACAGTTTATACTGCCGTTGTTCTTGCTTGCTCCTTTTTTGATTACCTGAGCACCCACCTCCTCCTAACCCCAGCCCATATTTGTGAGAACTCGATTCTTTGTTGTAGCATGTCTGTCTTTGAAGAACAAGCAGAGATATGTAAAATCATACTTGTTTGGGGGAAAAAAAACTGGCAGTCATTTTTCTAGTTGTAATTTAGAACACACCAAACACTCGTAATAGCAAATAAACCAGTTTGAAACTCATAGGATAAACTCCAAAATTCAATCTGTAATATCCTCATGCGGGCCTACACTTTAATTTTAACAGCTCCACAGCCATGGAACTGCTGCTCAAGATTGTATAGAAGCACAGAACAGCTTGCCTTAATTCCCTATAGTCTGGAGAAGATCAAACAACCAGAGGGGATGTCTTCTTATAATGTTTTCCCCAAATATACATCATTTCCATTTATATTGAATTTGGACTCCACATTAAGTTTTAGTAACCCTCTCTGTATACATAAATTAGGGTCTCCAGGCTGGCACAGATTCAGAGTGTTTTTATAATGAAAGATTAGTATAGAGCAGAGTGTTGAATCATAAAACAAAGGTTACAAAAATATGTTACTGATGCCAAAGGAACACTTTTAAGTCTAGACCTCAACTTGGGGCACTGTTTCTTAAATCTGGGCCTCTGGTACCCCCACTCTGTTTAAAATGTCTTTGAATATGCAGTCTTCAGGTTGACTCTTCCTGGGCTCCTTAGGCTGTGTGAGAGCTGCTGGCAGATGGCACAGGGCTGATGTGACACCAGGGCCAATGTGACACCAGGGCCACATCTGTCCCTGCCAGCTCACCTACTGATGGAGAAGGCCTGGCAGCCTGCTTCCTTGTTGTTTGTTGTATCATTACAACAGAGACCATTTTCAAAACCTACATTTATCAAGTTGTCATGATAGTTTGGCTTGTATATCTATCTACACAGAAAAAAATAAATCTCTCCCTTAACACTCATCTATTTGAGCCACGTGATGCATTGCACACATAAGAGACAGTGAAAAACGGATAGGCGTCCTGCGTGGGATTCAGGGACCTTGCAAGTAAATGCTGAAGGCAAAAAAGATTTTTTATGTATGCATTTAAAATCCCCAAACACCAGGGGCCCATAGCTCCTCCTTGTTTCAGAGGTACTTTTCCACTGCTGGTTGTGTAGGCTGTGGATGTGTTGTTGCTAGATTTCAGTGACTTTGTGTAATGAAGGAGATTTACCCTCAAATGGGAAAAAACTGTGAAGCATAGCCACAGAGGAGGTCAAAAAATGCCCTTTAATGTTTAAGATCTGCTTTCCATAGGCAAGTATAACCAGATTAAGCATCAGTTATTATGGAGAATCTTATAATCAGATTTCTTCTTCTTTGACAAAAGTGGTTGCCTGAGAGCATTTATGATTGGGGAAGACAGCAGAGGGGATTTGAAGTCATAGTCCAGACTAAATATACATTCATTAAATATTTGTTCAAAAAAATCCAAATTTATGAATATCAAGGTAGAACTCACTGGGGATGCACACTAGAACACTTCCATTTATTTAAAGATATACCATGAAATGAAAAAACAATGTAAGTATGATTTTCTGTACATTTTAATTGAGATACAATTTATGACATAAAACTTTGTGTAAATTTAATGTATGTAACATGCTGATTTGACACATGTATATATTGCAATATGATTACTATCTTAGCACCAGCTAATACCTCTATCACATCACATAATTATTTCTTTTTTTGTGGTGGGAACAATTAACATCTAGTCTCTTAGCAAGTCTGAGGTTTATAACATAGTATTGTTGCATTAGTCTAGAATCACTGCACTGCGTATTAGATTTCCAGAACTTGCATAACTACTTGTGGGAGATCTATATCCTTAAACAACATCTCCCCAATTCCCCCACCCGCACCCCAGGCCCCAGCAACCACCATTCTACTTTTTTTAATGTAGATACTTTTGCAAGGAGGGTTAGTAATGAATTGAGACCAAGCACCACACAGATAGTTTCCATGTGAACAAAGCTCATTTTAATTCTCATGAAAAATGCTCTAAATTAAAATTAAACAACTGGTTTAAACATGGAGTCAAATGCAGAGCACTAAAGCATGACTTTTTAAAGCACTGGAGAAACATAGGGGGAGGGAAAGATGAGAAGATGGCACTCATGACTCACGGGCTGGCCTGCTCCCCTCTGCAAGACAAAATCACCACGAGCCCTCTGTGATGCACAAACCCCAATTCTGCATCATTTTGAACCATAGGTGAGGACCGTGATCATGTGAGCATAGCTTTACATGGGTCCCGGTTCTTATAGCTTCCTTTTTAATAGCCAAGTTGATTAGTATCAAGTGTTGTCTCCTGAAAGAACCTCTTACAATAATGTGTCTGTAGAGAATGAAAAGCATCCTGACAGTGCATTTGCACTTCATTCCCTCGGGTATTTCCAGCATTTGTTATTCCTTTTGAGGTCTTTGTTAGAAGCCCCAGAAATGTAGACTTGTAACTGGCTCCCTGGGGATGCTCTCTTCCTATGTAACTCCAGAGAGTCCTGAAATGCTCACTTGCACTTGATGGAAGGAAGGGAAACAGTCCTCTCATACTACTTGAAATCTTTGCCGTGGCTCAAAGTCTGTTTGTTCTGTGTAAACTGTTCTCATTGTAGGTCTCCCCATTTCAAAGGCCCAGGGTTATTCTGATCTGAATTGGTGACCTGTGTTCTTGTAGAGTTAATAGTTTCTTACTGGATGGAGGCAGGGACATGAAGGGAGAGGGGTGGAGAGAGAGAGAAATGCACTGCACTGTTTTTAAATTCTTAGTCCCAAGTCCAGGAGGAAAGGTAGGAGATAGAGAAATATCTGTTCTTACCTAGCAAGTCTCTGTGCCTTTTCGATTTTAAAGACAAAGTCTCGCGGGCTTAACACAATGCAGTTGTCCTTAAGGTCTTTGGAATTGTTTCTTTTTTAATTATATTCTTTGTTCAGAATCGTTGGCATTCAATAACATATATGAGTCAAAGATATAGGTTCACACTTCTTGGGATATGTTGCCACACCCACCACTAAGGTACCCATAGGCCTTTACCACAGCCCATTGGGCCCCCTTCCTATTTCGCTCCCAAATCACCTCCACATCTGGGAGCCTCAACTCTACAGTCAAATTTCTAGGGTTTGTTTTGATTTGGCTGGAGTTTTAAATACACAGTTATCAGATTTTCTTGAAACTTCACTGACTCCAGAGATGAGCCTGGCATATCACCAGGATCTGTTTTCTTAGAGAGGGGATGAGAAGAATTTTAAAGTAAAAATTGATGTATTTTATCAGATTTTAAATTTTTTAAAGAACAATAAAGCAAAGATACTTTCTTCCTCTTTTAAAGATTTAACTTTTAATTTATATAAGCAGAAGGGGGGAGGAACAGAGAAGGCAAGAAATTGTTAGAGCCTGGAAAGAGACCTTTCAGTTTTCCATAGCAATTCATCTCTTCTAAGGTTGTTAAATTATGATAATTGAAACTATGATAACATCAGGATTTTAAGAATTGGAACCGTTTGGGTAGGTTTGTTATGTGTTGATGAGAGACCAATAAAATATGCCTCTAGCCTGTACTAATCTTATTATAAGTGAATTAAAGTCTGAATAATTCACAAACAAAAGCTTATGATTGCGGTGGTTTTTCACTTTGAGATAAAGAAGTCAAAATTAATAAGTGATTGGTGAGGAAAAAGCTGAAATAAATAAGTATGGAAATTTCTATACAGATTTGGGTTGGAAAACATTTTAATATTTACATTTGTTATTTCATTCTTGAACCAATTACTGAGTCCTTAATTGGTACAGTATTTATTTCTCTTAACGCAGTCCTGTAACTGTTGTATAGTTTGTGTCAAGAGGATGCATTTACTTAAATCCTGTTATCAGCGGTCTGTCACATTCATCGGAAACCATTTTGGGCTAAAATTTCACATGTTGGTGTTCATTCCCAGAAGTGAATTTTATTTTGCTTAAATGTGAAGGAAACCCTTCAGCTGTTTTATATTAACAAACTATTTTTAAAAAAGAGAGAAGAAAATATTTTTTACTGCTAAATTCTCAGATGAGACTTCTGTGCCCAGATAAATGCCTTGGATGAGGAACTTCACACTTGGCAAGAATCAAATCCTTGTGGTGGAATAGTAACTTCATTACTTTAGTAGAATTTATATTCACATTTAATAAATTTGAACTTTAAAAAAATATAAACTTCTCTGCACTGAAGTGCTTTCACATTACATTTTACTGACGAGCGTGGTTCTCTTGGAGAAGTTCCAAATGTGCAATGTGTATCTAGGTATCTTTTACTGACTAGAAGTGGATTTACCAGAATTGAGAAGCAACTGATATATTGCTGTAATAAGAAGGTGCAGTTAACCCCCAGGCCAACTCCCTGCTCAGCTTCCTACATTTAACCTGGTGCTAGTATTTTGCACATTTTAAGTACTTGTGTTCATTTTCTAAAATTATTTTATATGCTATGCAGTTAGAAAACTTGGGTTCCAGTCATAGTTTCTCTCTGTGTATATGATTTTAAGTTACCTAATCTTTCTCATTCTCCATTTTTTAATCTGAAGTGGGACTTACAAAGCCTTGTGGAGTTGTTGGAAGATTAGAGATGATCTACATAGAATACCTAATACTGGATCAGATACCCACAGCAGACTCTCAATTTATAATAAAGACTAGTATTACTATTATTATCCAAAATTAGATAGTTGTCTTTAAGTAATGAGAACCTTTACGATCTAAGACATTACCACTTTAATACCATATTTCTGTCAATTAAACAAGCTTTTGCTAAAAAAGAGTAATACAATATAGCAGAGAGAAGATTTAATTCAGGGACATAATTAAATATTTGCAAATCAATATTAGGTATTAAACAATTACAGGATATTTGGAAATAGTGGCAAATGTTTTTTGTTTTGGGTTTTTGTTTTTGCTAAATATGCATTTAAGTCATCTTTTGCATGATATGCTTTTATCTCCGCCTAATACCAAAGATGCTTTGAAAACCATGTACGTATATACAGTTTAAAATACCTGCTAGAAGAGCTTATTTAAATGATCAAAGCAGGTATTTTTCTACTTTGTTAATTTTAGTAAATTACATCTCTAACCCCTTGGCATTTAAACAGAGCTTTTGGCAAGTTGAGGAATCTCCACACAGCTTCCATATGATCCTGTAATTCCATGCCTAGGTATTTCCCAAAGGACACAGAAACATTAATTCAAAAGGATAACTGCATCCCTATGTTTATAGCAGCACTATTTACAATAGCCAAGCTATAGAAACAACCCAAATGCCCCAAAACAGATGACTGGATCAAGACATGGTACATATACACAATGGAATATTATTCAGCAATCAAAAAGATAAACTCATGCAATTTGCAGCAACATGGATGGAGCTGGAAGGGATCATGCTCGGAAAAAAATAAGAAAGAAAAAGAAAAATACCGGACGGTCTCACTCATAGCAGGAATTTAGAAAAACTAAATAAGGGACCAGGAAAAAAACTAATTACAATAAAGTAAAAATCAAAATCAACAAACAACTATAAAACAGAGATGCACTGCAGGAGGGGAGGGGAGGAAGGAGTCCGATCAATACGGGGGGGGGGGGGTGGAAATTGTATGGGGAATATAACCAAGATGAAAATGCATACATTGTGCAAAAATGAAAAATGATGTAAAAAATATATAAAATTAAAAAATAATAAAAGAAGAAAAAAAATAAACAGAGCTTTTGTAAATTATCTCAGTTAATGATCTTAACTTTATGTACTGGTGTTTCCTGTATCCATTTGACAGCTGAGGAAACTTAAGACCTTGAAAAGATAAAAGACTTATACCAAAAAGAGCAAAGTCTCTAACCCAGCTCTTTAAACTCCTAATTCAGAATTAAATCCATTACTCCTTTAGGGAGTTATGGTTAACAAAAGAAAATAAAATGAGGTGGAAAAGACAGTTTTCAGGTTTTAATGATTAACACCAGAATTCACTTTTTAAAAGCTGAAGTCATTGTATCTCCTGTGCTTTAAAACCTTCACTGGTTCCCCTTTGTTGCAAAGTTCAAAATTAGAAGGGATTTCTCTCATTTCCTGAAATTTCCCACATAAACCCAAAGTTTCAACCAAACAAAATCATTCGAAAATTTGTAAACATATGATATCTTTTCAAACTTCAGTGCCTTTGCCTGGTCTCCTCCACACATCCTTATGTAATTTCTACATTTGTTACACACTTGACTAAAAATTTATCAAATGCTTACATAATGCTCGCTGCGGGCTAGGAACTGTTAAGTGTTTCACAAATCTTAACTCGGTTAATCTTTATAACTACCCAGAAGATAGAGAATATCCTAACACACATCTTTAGACTCAGAAACCTGATATTTTTTAGCAATTATACCAAGAAGGGGTTTTTCTCTTGGAGGTATGCTTACAATGACTTGGCCCATGAAATTAATGTTTTAAAATGGAATGCCATTTTATTAATTCACAATGAAAAATAGAACTGTGTATCCCATGAACCAAAATACCCATGTCAGCCTGCTCAGCACATCTGCCTCTCAGCAATCATAAAAAAATCAGATCACCCTTGGCAAATTTCTTGGCCAACTGTGGCATCATGACAAGGGGTATTCCTGGGATGAGCAAAACAATCTTTGGCATCAGCTGGGTTAGCATGAGGCATCTATATCACGGCAGCAACTACCTTGCCAATGGCCCTTTGCCTGGGGCATTACTGGGCTGGGCACTGACAGCTATGCATCTCTGTTATTCTAATTTTTACCATGATTCTGATGCCTGGCCAGCCCACCCTTTCCCTTGCTACATTCTGTTATTAATGTATATTCATGCAGTCAATATAGTTACAGTCAGGTCTTCAGACTTGAGACTTTTCTACCTCTTTAAGATAAATTTTGTGTGTTTGCAGATAGCATTTTCTTTTGAATGGCATTCTCAAATACTATCAAGCTTATCTGTCCCTGAGTTACATGAGTGATTTTCCTAATAGCAAACAAGTCATATTCATTTTTCTTTGTAGCTTCATAAGTAAATGCATTGCCCAGCTTATAATAGGAACTTAATGGATAGTTGTTGAACAAAGACATGAATTAGAAGGCAGGAAATCATTGTGGTTCTGAATATAAGCTCTGTAGTTAGCCAGATCACCTGGTTTCAAATGTCAGTGCTACTACTTAATAGTTGTCTTATTTTGGCAAATTACCTCATCTCCCTATGCTTCAGTTTTCTGAGCTGTATAATGGGTATTATGATAGTATCCTGTCTCCCAGGGTTTTTTGAGAAGATTTAATAAGTTAATACATATAAATAACAAGCTTAGAAAATTACCTATAATAGGATTCTGTAACTATTCAGTGTTAGTATAATCAATTAAATTTCATAAATAGAGCTTTATTTGCTTTTTACAAAGCATGACTGATTTTGAATAGAGCAGAAAACTTGTGTCATCATTGCATGTTTAATCAAAAATTGTTTTTGCTCACAAGAGTTCAGTAAAATGGAAACTCCCATGTGTTGCTGGTGGGAGTACATAATGGTACAATCTTAATGGAATGCAATTTGGCAATATTTACCAAGAGCCTTATAAAGCTCATTCCCTTTAGTCTTGTAATTCCCTTTTTAGAAATTTATCTATCCTAAAGATAGTCAGAAACTTGGATAAAATGTATGAATGAACATTGTTTATCACACTATATTTTATCAACTCCCAAATTTGGAAATTACTTCAGTGACCAGTAATGGAAAAAATGTTATACAAATTATGTTTTTTATGGAATATTATGTAGCTCTCAAAATGATATATTTACAGTTATTTTATGGTATGAGGAAATAGCTCCTCATTTTTTTCAGAGGAAAAAAATAAGGTATAAAACTGTATGTTTCTGAAAAGAAATTGGTTAAGTCAGAATGATAGTTTTTGTTTTTAAATGAGATAACTACAGGGAACTTTTTTTCTATTTGGTAATCTTTCCCAAAACCTCTATACTGAGCAAGTATTTATTAGACATGGACATAATTCTTTAATAATTGTGACTTCTCATATCCTTAGATCTATAATTTTAAAAAGAAATGTTGAGTATTAAGTGCAGTACTTATCATATTCAAGATGTTTTTTTCCAATGAAATTCATCTTCAGTTTTATACCAGAAATAATTAAGATAGGATTCATTTTTTTAAATTTATTTATGCATACAAGACCTGGGGTACAGGCCAGAGGTGCCGGGGGCTGGGGGTGAGAGGATTCACCAGAGACAGAGTGGGGGGCAGAACAGACAGACTGACTGAAATACACTGCTGAGGGAAGCAGCGGGCAAGTCAGGAGAGGTCTGCTGTGCCATGTGGGTTGCTCCCTGGCCAGCCAGGGTTAGAACTCGTGCTGCAGAGGCTGTGGATTGCTTCATAGAGCTGTACTTAACCCCTTGTGCCACCAAGGAGGCCCCAAGATAGAATTCATTTAATATTAGTATTTTTCATAAATACTTGCTTTAATGTTTGTTTAAGCACTAGCAAAATGACTGCTTAGTTTCAGCTGCTATGGACAAATAAATTTATATGCACAACTACCTTAGGTCTGCTGAATTTAGTGTTTGATAGTAAATCCTTAAGAATACACACAGAACAAGAGAGGTTGTTATGATAGTATTAAGAGGAAATTAATGAGAGATGAGAACTTTTGTAAGGCAATAGCTCAAAGTTTGAGCCCTTTATAGATAGTAATGAGCTGTTTTTCTTTTTGTAACCTAGGAGCTGTGAAGGAAGAAATATCAGATATAGAACATGCAGTAATGTGGTAAGTATTGAGGTTCTGTGATTGTGATAATGTTTTTTTTTTTTAAGTGCTGAGTAATGCAGTTCTGTGTATCTTGAGCAAGAAATCAACCAACTAATATTTTACTAAGTTATTTATCTCATGAATCTTATGAAGCATTTAAAAATACAATTTTTTAATGTCCTTTCATTAAACTCTTAAGCATTTGTCCTATTTGAAACTAACTTGATTATTTCAAAACAGGGACTCTATATTTCCTCTCTAATTGCTGACTTTTCACTTCTAAGTCTCTTGAGAACAATTAACAGGGATGATAAGGGAAATCACTTGGAGGGTTGATGAATTAAAGATTAATCAATCTGGGAGATTTGACAAGTCATTGATTCATCAAATACAATTCAGTGCCAACTATGTGTGAGGCACTGCACTAGTAGTATAGACAGCATGTGTCATTGTCAGAAGTGTCAAAACATCTGTAATATAGTAAGGAATGCAGAAAGAGAAGACAGATGTGTACCTAACCACACTCAAGGACAAAATATGTTGTATGTTGCAAGAAAGTGGTGGAATTCTTTGTGGATTAAAACAGATACAGCTGAGGGCCTCCCTGGTGGCGCAGCGGTTGAGTGCTGGGCTGCGAAGCTGCCCGCAGCCTCTGCAGCGCCAGTTCAATCCCTGGCCACCGGGCGAGGGTCCCACATGGCACACAGACCTCTTCTGCTGCCCACTGCTCCCCTCAGCAGTGTACTTCATCAGTCTGCTGGCTCTGCTCTCCCCTCTGGCTCTGGTGAATTCTCTCACCCTCCAGTGCTTCTGACTGTACCCAGTGCTTGTATAAATAAATAAATAAATAAATAAATAAATCTTTAAAAAAAAAAAAAAAAACAGATACAGCTGAAAGGTCTTCATGGACAAGGTCATTAGAGGTAGGGCTAAGAGGACTAGGAGGGTTCTCACTGGCCCAGACTGGGTATGAGGGGTGACCATCAGTCCAAGTGGAGGAGACTAGACAACATTGGAACAGGGATGTTTAAGGTGTGTTCAAAACTAATTTGGGTAGGATAGTGTTCAGTACTCTGAAAGAAAATAATTTGAAGATATGGTTGAGTTATACCATAAGCAAATTTGAATGTTAGGTTTCCTATTTTATATTAGTCCAGTGAATGATGGAAGGGGTCACTACATATTTTAGAGAGTCTGGTATCATGGAGTGTCACTTCAGAAGACAAATACTATAGTGATATGAAGAATACACTAGAACAGGAAATAGACGGGGAACAAGAAGTAATGAGGGCTTAAACTGGGAGAAGATGATGCAAACGAGGTCCAAATTAAGATACCTGAAAAATTTAACAATTTGGAGTAATAGAATGAGGTGGGAGTAAAGAAAGACCCTTCTGTTACAATTCTTTTTTCAATATTTTATGACTGCTATTTTCCCTTTTCCTGTCTCAGGTCAAATGCTACCTCCTTAAAGAGGTTTTGGTGACCACTTTTTCTGATGCTTTTGTCCCACTGCCTAACCTCCTCCCTCACAAAGGTTCATAACACTTTGCTCTCATTGTAGCATTTAGAGCTACCAAAATTCATCTCATTTGATGAGTTGGATTTTTACCTCTGTTTCCCCACTCTAGTGTGCAAACGCTAAAGGATAGGAACTTCATCTTGTCCTGTGATTCCCAGAACTGGTGACTTATACATATTAAACACACAGTAGATTTCTTGAATATAAAATGGCATTTAAAAGAATAGGAATGTAAGTATCAGAACTTAGAAAGTTGGGAGATTTGGGAAAGGAAAATAGTAAATTTTATTTGGGAACAGTGTTAACTTTGACCTACAGGCTGGAATTGTAGATGGCATATTAAAGTAGGCAATGGGACTTAGATATTAAGAAAGAGATTAGGTCTCAAGTCATAGAAACACAAAGCAAAAAAAATAATAATTTGAAGATCTTTTAGCATTTTGTTTGCTTGAGTTTATATAATGATGAGAGAAGGGAACCTCCACAGTAGTGAATATCCGTATTCAGTAGAAAAAGAACACAGATAGAGATAAGCCATGAAAAGCACCCTGGGCCAGATAGAAGAAGAAATAAGAAAATAATTCCTTAGGGCCTCCCCGGTGGCGCAGCGGTTGAGCGCTGGGTTGCGAAGCTGCCCGCAGCCTCTGCGGCGCCGGTTCGATCCCCGGCTGCTCCCCGGCCACCGGAGGAGGGTCCCACATGGCGCGCAGACCTCTCCTGCCGCCCGCTGCTCCCCTCAGCAGTGTACTTCGGTCCTTCTGCCTGCTCTGCTCCCTGCTCTGGCTCTGGTGAATTCTCTCACCCTCCCGCGCTTCTGACTGTACCCAGTGCATGTATAAACAAAACAAAGAAAGAAAGAAAGAAAGAAAAACATGCCTCTATAAAAAAAAAAAAATAAAAATAATTCCTTAGATGTTAGGTAGGATAAATGTTATCAGGAGGTTGAAGTCTGAAACAAGGCCAATGGGGGAGCAGTTTCATGAAGTCTGAAACAAGGCCAATGGGGGAGCAGTTATATTATAAGATTTCAGGGGGTCAAGAGGTTTATTAATGATGGCATGGTACTAACAGAGTCACCCCATCATATGTGGAGTCACAGAAGGATAGACAGTGGTTTGCTTTCAATGAGAGATGCCTGAGAGATGAGTTTGACTTGAGGGAGAGATGAAGATATGTAAATATAAAGGTATACTTGATGCCACAAGGTCTCAAACAAAATAGTGGGTGACACAAAGAAGTGAACACTGGATGAACCAGAGAAACATACACTTCATTCTGAGAAGCAAATTGAGAAAGAATGGATGAGAATATAAAAAGATTTTAAAGAAGAGAAAAGTTGAATCTGCTCATGAAGAGGCTCAGGTTTCTCCATACAGAAGTTTTCTAGGTCATCTGCTGAAAGCAAAGGAAGTGTGGTGAACTTGGGAAAGTGAACATGAAGACCTTGAATAGCCATTGGGGAAAATGGGTGGAAGTTAGCAAAGCAGAATAAGAGAATGTTTGGGTAGTAAAGGTGGTTCATCTGAAGCTAGAAAGCTTGATCTTACAGAGAACATGGTCCTCTGGGTGTTAGGACTTAGTCTGGCAATTCTGAGATGCACTGAAGCAGGAGCAGATAAAATAAAGATTGGGGAAACCCAGGGCAAGAATGCAGATGAGATGAGAGAATCTAAATGAATAAAATGTATATTTTTTTAAAATGCCTGACTAGGGAGATTAGAAGAAACTAGAAAGCATCATAATTGGGAGTAAGGGTAATTGTTCAATGGACAGTTTTTTTCAAGTTCATTTCTCTATTTCCATCCAGGACACTAGGTACCACTTAAGCCCATTCATGTCATTGCCTTCTCCTCTACCACCACACACATATCCCTTACTCAACTTGCATTGATTATTGACTGTTTTAGTAAATAGCATGAAAAAAATTTTTCAATGATAATATATTCTGATCATTTTTTCTTATTCTCCCTTTTATTACAATGGCATCTTATATATCAAGGGTTTTGTATGTTTACAATAATACACCCTCGCGTTGTTAAGGAATCTGCTTAATTTCCAATTCTTTTTTTCTAGCATTTAGAATAGTGGAAAGGGTTCAAACCATCTTAAGTAAGATAAATGCCTAAAGAATCACAAACATACGTCTGCCTACCCTTTCCTTAAAACTCTTCAGAAATAGTCCACAACTCCTCTGCTATCATTATGAGCATTTTTATGGACAGATGCAGCCGAAAACTCTGACTTAATATTACTTAAAACCCACTGTATTACATGAGCCAACTCTTTACAGCTTGTAGAATCAAACTGACAGAGGTTTTTATGAGAACCTAGAGTCTTCAAATAATTTGAAGCTTTTTCCCCCTGGTTTTTGACCATGACAGGAGCAACATTGTCAAAAAAAGGAATATTAATTAAAAATATTGTAAGAAAAGATTTTTTCAAAATTACACTCCTGTTTTTTAAGCAAAGAAGTTCAGAATGATTCAGTTAAGTATTTCCCTTTCAGATACTAACTTTGGAAAAACTTGAGATTCACTTGTTAGCTAAGACTACAGGGGTGCTCCTTAATCCCTAGACACCTAACTGGGGCTCTTGAACTTCTCCAAATAGTCACCCTTTTTTCTATTCTTTTGATGTGCTACATACAATGTTTCTTGTTCTTGAGGCTCAGGAATAAAAAAAAATCTCTTCAATTTCCTCATTTTTTTTGAAAAATCAAGAAAAGCCTATACTTTTATTTTTAAAATTTTTAAGGTTCCCTTGCTATCACTCCACTGACATATCAATATAAGAAATCCTACTGTAGACATCGTACCTTCTTATACTGTTTCTGTTGGTCAAAGCAGAATATTTTCATTCCTAAGGACATAGTTCATCTAACTCTTCCTATTTTATAGCCCCTCCTCCTCCCTAGGAAATTGGAAAGACACTCTCTTTGAAAAGAAAAATGAGGATACTGTTGAAAGAAATAATAGGTATAAACTAGCAAACCACTCAAATGGGTCATTTAGATCTAAGATCTTCCCTGATCACTTTGAAAAAGCTCTCCTTAAGTCACATCTTCATGTTTATTCAAATTCAACCTCAAATCTGAACCCTGTGATCTTAGACATTTTAAACTGACTTCCAAAGTGATTAGACTAATGCTTGATTACTTGCAGACATCACTGTCTTCAGCTTCATCAGATTTTGAGACTTAGGAAACAGTGACCAAAATTAGCAGCCTAAAACACTAGGGTGCCTATGAGGTACCTTGGTAGCTGGTGGCACTCTTAAGTTCTTTATTAAGATTGTAGTGCTCCACTGCAACATTTTATTGTTCTTTAAAATATCTGTGAGGTTAAAATTGGCAAACTACATTTCTGTTGTACTCAGTTCTTAGAGATCAGTCATGATGCCGGTGGGCAGAAATTTCCATCTTCTGAGGGATGATGGAAACAACTAAAAATGTCTTCAGAATACAGAAACAAAACAATATTCATTCTTTTCAAAAACAATAAGGGCAAGAATTGTTCTTGGTCCTGGGACACAATGAGGAGAAAGACCAAGAACACTTCTCCTAAAGCTTTCATTCTAATGAAGCAAGTTCAGTTGGAGACAAACATACAAATTATTTTTTTTAAGATTTATTTATTTATTTTTACAAGCACTGGGTACAGTCAGAAGTGTGGGAGGGTGAGAGTATTCACCAGAGCAGGGAATAGAACAGGCAGACCGACAAAATACACTGCTGAGGGGAGCACCGGGCAGCAGGAGAGGTCTGCGCACCATGTGGGACCCTCGCCCTGCGGACGGGGATTGAACCAGCACTGTAGAAGCTGCGGGGATCTTCGCAACCCAGTGCTCAACCGCTGTGCCACTGGGGAGGCCCCATACAAATTATTTACAAGAAAAATGTAGGTAGCAACCAGTGCTCTGCAGAGAATTAAGTGGTCAGTAATCTATTCAGATTGAATGATCAAGGAGACCCATTTTAAAATTGATGTTTGAATCACAGGAAGGAACAAGCTCTGTGTCAGGAAAAGCAACCCAGATAGAATGAACAGTTAGTGCAAAAGCGATGAAGTGTGAAGCAACTTGGTGTGTTCAGAAAAAGACTAAAGACCAATACATCTTGAGTATAATGTGCAAAGGAGAGAGTGTTGGAAGATAAGAAAAAAACAAAGAGCCAAAATAAAACAAGAAGGCGCTAGATCATATGGGACAATATAGAGTGTTTAGATTATATTTTCAGTGCAAAGGGAACCTACTGGAAAATTGAAGGAGGGGAGACTAGAGTTGGATTTATGTTGTAAAAGGCAAGTTTGGCTGCAGGATCTCTCTGGAGATAAGAGTGCAAGCAGGAAGGGGAAGCGAAAATGCCAGCCGAGGACGTTGTTGCAATAGTTCAGGTGAGCACTAATGCTTGGTTGGACTAGGGTGGCACTGGTGGGAAGATTCGAGACATGTTTAGAAGTAGAATGTCTTGTCCTAAGTCATTTTGCTTCATTCTCAATTTGGCACAATTCTCTTTTCTGGTCTCCAGCATTGTTGCCATGGAATGTCTTAGGTGCAACATTCCAACACGGGACAAAGGCAGCAGCTCTTATGGCCAGAAAGAACAAAATGACCTGGGAAATTTCCTAACTTTTTTAGGTCTTAGTTTCTGCACCCAAACAATGAGGGGGTTGAAACAAATTCCCAAAGGTCCCTTCCAGCTCTCCAATTCTATAATTCATCCAAACTATTTGGTCTGGCTTATACTGGATTTGGACCTGAATGCAGACTAATGAAGATATCTGTGTTGGTTTAGTGACTGGCAATACTGTAGTAAAAAGATTTACAGTCAGCAATAAAGTAGAGTTACAGGGAAGGGAGCCAATGTGGACCAGAGAAGCAAAGCTCTTGCCCTTGCTATAGACCTTGACCATCCATCTCAACCAGTAGTTCTCAGCAGCAAGGTTGTAAGCGTTCATGACTTTCACAGAGTCCTTCATGTGGTTATTAATGGTCAATATAAGGTAAATTCCCCTTTGAACCAAATGTCCATTTGTACCTTCATATAGCATAAAGTCAGGACACATTTGATGCTGTGTTGAGTCAAATAGTAACACATGGAAGCAATGAGTAGTCTTTCTTCTACAAGCCTTCCTGGGTCAAAATTAAAAAAAAAAAAAACTGCTAGAAAAACATTCAGATCAGGGAAATACCTTGGCGTCTAGACAGATGCTGTTGTAAATAATAACAGTTGCAAGACTCGGTCGGTGAGCCTGAATCCTAGGCCATTTTCCAGCCAACAGACACAGCTAAGGTTGGGAGGTTAACTTTCTCATGATCAAGTCCTTATTTCAGTAGCTGAAAAGACTTCATGCTACTTGTCAGGGTCATTCATTTGCTCACTTATTCTCTTGTTTGTTTTACTTAAATGAAAATTACTGAACAACCAACACTTACTCTGCATTAAGAATATTAGGAGTTGCTTATATTGATAAAAGGATGTGTGCCTGTCATTGGGAAAATCTGACATAGAAACACAATTCAAATGTGATAATCATAGAAGGTATGGAGGTAAGCCTCAAGTGCTTAGAGGTCACGGAGTCCACATCTGACCCTCATGCCTAGTACGAAGTGTCGCATGCTGTGCCTCTGAAACTGTATGTCATGGAACACAGTGGACAGCCAGGGTTACCATGAGCTATTTTAAATATTCAGGGGATACACAGAAATACTTGATATTTGTTGGGCACTCTGAACACTCTGCTTTATTGCTTTCTCTGATGTCTTGTCTTGGCAAAGTTGGGTTTGATAAAAAGTAAGCACTATAAGAAAATCAATGTGGAGCAGGAATTGAGGGCAGTACCATTCAATCTGATTTCAGACTTTGAGAGTTGTACAGTGCACAACAGGAACATCCATACCATTGGTTAAAAAAATTTATGAATGAAATAAAATAACATTATTTACTTTTCAAGTTACAAGTACTGTTTTTTCAAGTGGCCACTATGTTGTTTGCACACAAATACCTAGTAAGTTTTTTGTACCTAGTTAATAGGTATTGTTGAGTATTCCTTTTGGCCTAGGAGTGCCATAAAAAATACTGAGATTAAAAAGGCTGTGAGTAGATGAATTCTGGTAATTCCTATCGCATGGTAGGCATTCAACACATATAATGGATCAGTGAATAGTAAATTAAGGTAACATCTGACCTAAGTTTTTCAAGATGGTAAGAATTTTTCTAGGCTATGATGAGAGAGAATGTTAGAGGAAATGGTAGTAAGATTCATTCAGTAGTTTGCACTGTCACCTGCTTTGTACCAGGCACTTGTCTAGGCACTGGGGTATAATAGTGACACAGAAAGTTAAGTCTGTGTCAGAATAGAATAAGTCTATTCATATGAAGCTTATATTCTAGTGGGAAAAGACAGATGATAAATAAGACAGTGAAAATTTCAGAAAGAAATGAAGCAGGATAATAGCATGAAGAGTGACTGGGGTGGGGAGGAGCAAGTTCTGCTCTATAAGGAGAAGTCAGGAAATTCTTTGTGAGGTGACATTGACACTGGGTGTATGTGAGTGGTGAAGGTGAAATAGCCCAGCTTATTTTAGGCCCTGGAGGGTCATTTTATGATATATGGTATGAGAGGGTTATGGGGAAAGTGGCTTTTATCTATGCTGAAGAGTCTGAACTTACCCCCAAATGTTATTTTTCAAGGGCATTCTTTAACATCTCACTAGGAGTTACAGGCATTGTCTGAAAGAACAGCAGGCTGACAGAAAGCTAGGTTGCTTAAACTACCCCCTTCTGTGCATCTCTCCTCTTCCAGGCCCACAGCCAGTCAATCTCAGACTGAAATATATGTCAGGCAGTAGAGGGATTTCTTAACCTCAAGTAGCAAGTCTCTTAAGGGGGAAAAATTATGAGGAAAAGAATGCTGGTTTCTTTTTAATAAAAATTCAAAACCCCCATCTAGTACAGGGGGCTTCCAGAGGGCACCCTGGGCATCCTGGTGGTTCCCCTCAAGACTGACTCAACTCTCTCCAACAGTGGAACAAAGACATGGGATTCTGGCCAGATCCATCCATGTTTCCTCCTATTGACCCATCCAACTAAGAAACAGAAATTTTCCTTATATTGTAATCTTCACCAAGAAGGAGAGTGATCTCATCTTAAAGTCTGGTAGGACATGTCTTTTCCAAGTAACTTTATTAGGACTTCATTTGTACATTAATATAACAAAATTGGGATCAGACTCACCTATCCTTTAGACTCCACATGCGTTTTGCATTTGGGCAGTCTGTGTGGGAGGAGGGAACAGTGATTTAAAGGACACAGGTTTCCTTTTCCAATCCCGTGGACACCGAGGACTGAAAGCAGCATTGTATAGTGGAAAGGAAATAAACTTCTGAGCCCTGGGGCTGCTCCTTACTGATGATGTGCTTTGGAACAATTCTTCAACCTCTGTCAGATTTCCTATAAAACTACCCTTCTTATATATGTACAGAGAATGTTAATACATTTTATATTGATGGTAGCTTAAAAATTAGAAACAAATGGAGGGGAGCTGGTCAAGTAAGTTGTGGTATGTCCATTTCAGGAACACTATACAATCATTAAAAAGAATAAGTAGAATCTATAGGTACAATCTGTAAAGTTCTTCTAATATACTGTATGGGAACAAACATCAAATTGTACAGTAATATCTTTAAGATGGTCTCAGTTTTTAAAAATTCCTAAACTTGCATGTATCTGGGAAATGTAACACATCACACATTTTGAAAGACACACATCCCACTGATTACAAGTCCTACACAATAGAGAGGTTTGTGAATAACTTATGAGGGCCTTTTTATTCTATTTACTCTTTTATTCTATTTACTTTTGTTTCATATTTTTTTAAAAAGAGAACATGTATTTTATTACTGGTGTAATTTTAAAACTTTTGAAAGAAAAATGAGGTTGGGTTAAATATTTTAAAATTCATTGAAAATGTATTTTTGAAATGCTGGGAAAAAGTACCACTCACAAGGTTTTTCTGAGGCGTTCATGAGAAAATAGCTAACAAGCACTCAGCCCAATGCCCGACTAGGTAATATTGGCTCTGTCTTTTCTTATTCCCATTCTTAAATTTGCCCCTTTCTGTGGCAGAGTACTCATTCCAGATGAATACACTGTATACAAAAGTGAAAATTAGATTTCTTTAAATTTCTGAAGATCAGCCTTAATGTGTGGCATCCTGGAGAACTTGTCCAGATTAATTTGCCATGTAACGGGTTGCAGGTGTTCTGGAACAAGAACATTAGGCCGCATCTCTGGCAGAACTGCAGACTTACTGTGCCCCTTCCTGTGGACAAAATGGAAAATCAGCCTTTCTCTACAATGCCCAGTGCTTCAGCTACACAGTTAGGTCTCTGGCAGCTATAAAGCGTGGCTTTCTGGCCAGACACATGCTAGGTTGGAATTGCTGTGTATTCTGAGAAACATACCCCAGGGGACCAATCTATATCCCTCATAATGAGCCTAGCATATCACAAAGCTAGAATGAACATAGAAGGGTGACCTAACTACTTGTAGGGCTTTGTGGTTTGTGTGTATGTTTCCTTTTCAGCATTAAGAAGAATTGCTTTTGCTGAAACAAAAGGACGTTCTTTAGGGAACACATTTTCAAAATCATCCTAATTTCCCTGGGCTGCAGTTCTTTCTATTTATGCTGAGATTAGATAATGAAGGAAGATAGTTTTTAGGAAGTAAAAAATGATAAATGACTCTTACTGTTTTTGGAGAACAGAGTCCCTGTCCAAACTATGATAACATAAATGCTAAGCTTTGACTATCTTGCAAATGAATTCATCTCCAAATGCAAGTACACAGCATGCCATG
This sequence comes from Talpa europaea, assembly GCF_964194135.1. Classification (NCBI taxonomy): domain Eukaryota; kingdom Metazoa; phylum Chordata; class Mammalia; order Eulipotyphla; family Talpidae; genus Talpa; species Talpa europaea. Next base: position 22,584,478 of record NC_140074.1, on the reverse strand, counting down.
TGGATAACTGGACGTTGATTTTGGTTCAAAACACATCATTTCTCTTTCAAACTTAAACACTGAGCATTTAAAATAATGGTTGAAAATATTTGCAGCAATTACTCTGGGAAAAAAAAACCCTCATATTTTATGACTAGCTGTTTTATCATTTGTGGCATAAAGAAATAAACATTTTTTTAATGATTCACAGATTCCTTCATTTGGTGGATCTGGTGGATATAGATCTCTCTGCAGTGCTTGCTACCAGGCAGCTCGCCAAGTTTTGGGGGTTTTCCTCCCTAGTGGGTTGGGCCCTCCTGCTTTTCTTCTCCCTCAGGCCTTCTCCTGACTGCTGCACACATTCTCTTTGCTTTTTTAATGCTTTTTCTGACATGTCTTTATTGCACCCCTCCTAAGGTTCTCTATTTTTCCTTTCTTATTGATGTGTTCTCAACTTATCCTCTGCCTCCACTTTCTATCCTAGAGTGGTACGCCGTGAGTATGAGTTTGTGAGCTCTGTCACTTTGTGGTCGGTGAGTTCCTCAAGGTCTCAGTCCCCTCAATCGTGAAGTGGAAATAAAACTAGTCCTCATCTTACAGTATTTCTTTACAGCATCTTGGCAATCATGTAAATACAGGAGGAGACAGTACATTTTTTAGTTCTTTCTGCTCCCCACCTCCAACTTTGGTATAAAAAAAAAAAAAAAAAAGCAAGGGATGGTTTTATAGAAGATAGAGCCTTGTGTGACAGTCGCTCACAGTATCCTAACAGCATGAAACAGTTTTTTTTTTTTCCTAGAAGAGATAAATTCCCCAATTAAGGAGAGTTTCACTCTTTCCCATAAGTCAAGTTGATATGAAGAGCTACCATGGTGGGGGGAGATGTAAAAGGAAATCTATTGGTAAGTCTGACTCCTGGCAACATCATCCCATGGGGACTGTCAGTGAGTGCTGGCATACTTGTAAATGGCCTCTGAGTGATATGAGCTGGCATTCCTTAAATGAAGTCACATATTCCAGCTTAGGCATGTAATGCTGACTGATAAGAAATTAAAATATCTCATGTAACAGTTCTGTTCTGTTCCTGTAGACTGATCGCTGCTGTCAAGCAGCTGCTTTCCTAAGCCTGTTAGTATGAACAGGAATGCCTACTAGGCCAATTCCGAATTTGTTCCCTCAGTGTTGTCATGATCAGTTGCTATATTGAAACTCTGAGCAAAGAGTTCAGCTCATACTTTAGCAGGTGTGTCGTATTTTTCATACAGTGCTGGCTTGATAGTTTTGATTGGTTCTGTTTTTTCTTTAAGTTTATTTGAAATGAGGCAACATTGGTTTACAACACTGTATATGATTTAGGGTAGAAGTTCACCCCTCTTCAGATGTCAGTTACCTCACCTCACCCACCACCAGAAAGCAAATAATCCCCCTCCCCAAGACCATTGGGCCCCTCCTTCCTTTATCCCCCATCGCTGGCCTCCCTCTATAGTAGACTCAGTTCTGCAGTCAAGATCATAGGGTTTGCTTTGGTGCAGTTTTTATTTGTTCCTTAGTTTTGTTTCTTTGTATTCCACCTCCAAGCAAGCTGATAGATTTGTTAAGGAAATATCCTTCATCAACTCAACTGATGAAGTGGATAATAGGATGAATCCATCATGTTCTAGAGTGCTGGGGCTCATTAAGCTGGTAAGAGTCCCTTCCCACAGCTGATTTCATAACTAGGCAAATACCTTTGATCTCTATGTGCCATCATCCTCCTTATTGAAAATGACTAGAACAATGATCATATAACTGACAAGGGAATGTATAGAATATGAGAAAGGGACATTAGTACATTTTGTACATTTGCCATGTGACAGGCATATACTTGTGACTTTTTACTCCCTGATTCATTCAATTCTTTTACGCACCTTGAAAATACTGAGTATTACTCTGACTTTACAAATAAAGACATTTAAACATTCTGACTGATAAAATACTTCTCTAGGTCACACAGCTAAGTAGTAGTACTATTAGTACAGGAGCCCATGCTCATTTCACTATTATGTAAGAGGGGGTTTGGATGATCTAGACTAACTCATTTAACAAATAATGAAGCCGAAATACAAAAAATATAAGGCTCAAACATTTTTTATGACATATGCTTTCATTTTAAGGAAAAGAGATATCCCAATAAGTTTGCTGTAGCAATTATAGTTCTCCAAGGCTAAAATTATATGAATTGCTGAGAAATTTTAATGTGCAAATTAAATACAGCAGAAAAGGCAAATCCAAGAATCCTGCCTGCAAACATCCCAAATTCCCTCCCCTTTAAGTTTCTCTGCCTGTCATGGGGATATAAATTTATTGAAGCAATACTCGTCAAAATCTACTTTCCCAGGGCCTAGGTTCTGTGTTGGGTAAGATGTGTGTTGGCTTCTGGTGACTCAGATAGAAGTAGATAGACACTTGAGATTTGACAGTGACTTAGACAGAAGTGACTATTGCAGTTCTCTTGGCCAAGTGCCCTGTGGAATGAAACCAAACAAGCTGCCATGCATAGGTTACTAACATGCAAATACTTGTCTGAGGCTAACAGTGATAAGCAGCATCAAATCTTCCTATTAGCACCAAGATGTGTTGAAGCTCAAGCAACATAAACACTGACGTTTTCCCCTCTGAGAGATCATTCACAGGCCACTCTGCTGAGTCCTGTGAGCTGGGGTCATTATTTATTTGACTCACTTTCGTACTGTATACTTCATTTGTTTTTCTTTGCATTTGAAACCTTCTTTTCATTTTGAGAAAATTGAGAAATATCAAAGGTTATCACTGAGGTTGGACTACACCTTCTTTGTAATATTTCTGTAGTGGAAGCTCCACTTGCTCTTAGAGTGTATTTAGATTGGATTTCCAATTCAGTTTTGAGTTTTGAGTGAAATGTGGTCACAGAAGAAATGGCAAAAGGCATTATTTAGGTTTCTTTTCCTTTGGAATTCCACCGAGCTATTAGTATGCTTCAGAACTCATTCAATACCATCATCCTATAATGTTCCTTACTGTTTTTCCCAAGTGATATATTCATTACAAAAATTCCTTTCCCAACCACTTTATTTTCCAATGTGTTATTTATAACATGTTGATTTTTCTTTTTAATTCTTTAAAATATTGATGGGAATTACATACTGTGTTAGAAGTATATTAGACAAACTTCTCCATCCTTGTAGAATAGTAGCTTGAAAACCACTTTTCAAAGTACTTTCTTTGCAGCCAGCCACCATCATTGCTGGGTGATAAAGGCCAAGCAGGTTTCTAGGACCATCATCCCTATTTCATCTGTATTTCATCCCCAACAGCTTTACTTTTTACCTGCCTTATTTATTAGCATCCTGCATAAGATTCTTTGGGGGAAGAAATAAATGTACAACAAAAAGAGTTTGAAAGTCTCTACTTTGAAATGTTCCTCCTAAGAGGTCTTCTAGCTTCTGCTTGATTATTTCTAGGGAAGAAAATTCTCCAACTTTTGTACAATTCTAGTTGCCAGGAAGACATTACTTTCCTATTTCATTTAATTCAACCGATACTGACTATATACAAGACATTGTCTTTTGAGAAAATGAAAAGGAATTTATATAATACAGGATACTCCTTTCAAGTGTCCTGTATTTGGAAGCAAGACAAAGACAAAAATATAGACATTTATTATCCAATGCAGAATAAGATAAATTATTGAAAGAAAAGTGTAAGGAGAGTGCTAAGAGGACATCTAATCAATCTGTTATTTCCTCTATTTCCAAATTAACAGCAATGCCAGGTAAAATATAAATTGATAAAACCAATGACCTAGTCAGATTCTAAAGCAAGATCAAAACATCCACAGACCCAAGATAGAGCATTAATGCAAGATGATGGGCAATACCGCTACCATAGCCCTTTTAGCTCACTCTTGGGAGGTAAGAAAAGATTAGCAATAGCTCAACTTCTGTGGGATCACCAGAGCTAACACTATTTTATTTATTTTATTATTTTATATATTTTTTACATCAGTTTTCATTTTTGTACAATGTGTGCATTTCAATCTTGGTTATAGTCCCTGTAAAATTCCCAGCACCCTTGTTTTGATCCTACTCCCTTCTCCCCCGATAGTATGTCTCTGGTTTATAGTTGCCCATTGATTTTGATTTTCACTTTATTGTAATAAGTTTTTTTTTCCCTGATCCCTTATTTGGGTCTTCTACATTCCTGCTATCAGTGAGACCATCCATATCTTTCTTTTTCTTTCTGCTTTATTTCACTGAGCATGATCCCTTCCAGCTCCATCCATGTTGCTGCAAATGCCATGAGTTTATCTTTTTTGATTGCTGAGTAATATTCCATTGTGTATATGTACCGCATCTTCTTGATGCAGTCATCTATTTTTGGGCATTTGGGTTGTTTCCATAGCTTACCTATTGTAAATAGTGCTTCAATAAACATAGAGCTAACCCTATTATATTATAGAAGGGACTCTAAGCCAGGTAGATAGCTCAGCGTTAGGAGCTTGGAGAGAGGCCTTTCCTTATGGAAAGAAGCTAAAATAGTTTTGAAAGTAATGACTATTTGCCTGTGAGGAGTTCTTTCCATGAAACTGAGTCTAGAGGGGCTGGTCAACATAGATAAACCATCATGCACTGAAATTCTGCCTAAATAGATCTTAGCTCTCTGAAAACTTGCAATTTCTTCATTATGGGTTAGAACCCAAAATATCAGTATAATATCTGATTCTGAACCAAGAGTTGTGCTATCCATGTAAAGAAAATCACAAAACTATCATGATAGTATATCAGCCCTGGAGCTTTAGTGGAGGTCAAATGAAGCATGTGCACTTGTTGAAATGTGACATTGAATGCCAAAGATTAAATAGTTTTATAAATGAATGACAATAAAAGTCAACTAAAAAGAATATAGTAATTGTAACAAAAATCTGTATAGATAAAGTAAATTCCAGACTGGACATACAGAGAGAATTAGTGATTTTGAAGAGAGCGGTTTAAAGTGCCCAAAGTATACATCAAAATTCCAGAGATCCAGAAAATGAGTTAATATCTTCAACATGCTAATGGAAAATAGCTGTCAGTGTTTGGGACCCCCAACTATAAATCAAAAGTATCAAAGCTGTTATGATACACATAGACAAGAGTGTTTACTATACACAGACTTTCAGCAAAATTATTACAGGATGCATTTCAGAAGAAAAAGTTGGACTCTAGGAAAGGTTGGCATATAAGGGAGCAATGACGGGCCCAAGAAGCGTGAGAGTGTCTGTGTTGGCATTTGTGTTACATTGCTGCTCTTCAGCTCTCTCTTCCTAAGGAATGTTCAGAGATATTGAACTTCTCTAATTTTTGAAGTCAGCAGGCATCACCATATTGCCCCATCAGTACCTTTGGACTCTTTCACCCTAAAATGTAAGGTGATTCCATTCAGGCGAAATCCACTAGGGCCTGTTTGATGGTCTCCATGCTCTTTCCTCACGGTAGTCATCTAGGAGACTGTATTCTAAAACCTCACTTGTCAAAGTGTTCTGGGGACCAGCAGCATCAGGTGAGCTCATGTGAGAACTGGAGAATTTCCTCTTCCATCCTAGTCCTGCAGAATCTTCATCTGCTAGAATCTTCATCTTAGCAAGATTCCCCTGATGCCTCAACAGTACATGAACAGTTGAGAATCAATGTTGTATCAGACAGTTCATTCTCTCTCTGTCTGGGTCAGAGTTACCCTTTAGATAACAGCTGCTCTGGAGAATCAGACGCTGCCTAAGTAACAAATAAATCTGTGTTAAGCCAAAGGGATTTTGGAGATTGCATCTTTAGAATCACCTAACCTAACCTGACAGCTACAGTCATGAGTGGTAGGCAGAGTGATCCCCCAAAGAACCCCATGCTGATCCCTGGATCTTGTGAATATATATTTTATTACAAGGCAAAATGGAACTTGCCTGTGTAATTAAGGTTACAGACCTTAATTGTCTTAAGACAGGAAGAGTAGCCTGGATTATCCAGGGGTCTAACTAATCACATGAAGCCTTCAAAGCAGAGAACTTGTTGCATTAGAGGCAGAAAAGATGTGGTGAAAGTCAGAGACTTCAGACACAAGAAGACTGGTGCACTTTTACTGGCTTTGAGGTGAAGGCAACGGGTAGGGACCCCAAGTCTCTAAGAGCTTGATGCCCTCCAAATGGTAGCCAGCAAGACCAATGAAGGGAAATATCTGCCCTACACTACAAAAAACTGAATTTGGCCAGCAACCAAAATGAACTTGGAAGTGGATTCATCTCCTGACCTAGCCCTTTCAACACCTTGATTTTAACCTTGTGAAAGGAACACTAAGCAAATGACTCCATTGCGCCACATTGTACCTAGACTTCTGTGATGCAGACTTGTGAAATGATAAATTTGTGTTTTAAGACCTAAATTTACTATAATTTGTTAAGGGAACAATAACAAGCCAGTATAGTCAGCAAACAGCTATTGACTCTAACTTATTTTTTTTTAATCCTTGTGCATTAACATATCAGTATTTAGTGGCTACTAAGATCCTTTGCATTAGACAAAAGGACAGAAATAGAAAATTAGATTTCCAGAAAATTTGAGCAGAAACTCATTTAAAAAATTTTAAGTGCTCAGGCCTCCCCAGTGGCGCAGCGGTTGAGTGCTGGGCTGCGAAGCTGCCTGCAGCCTCTGCGGTGCCGGTTTGATCCCCAGCTGCCAGCGAGGGTCCCACATGGTGCGCAGACCTCTCCTGCCATGCACGCTGCTCCCCTCAGCAGTGTACTTCATCAGTCTGACTGTTCCATTCCCCGCTCTGGCTCTGGTGAATTCTCTCACCCGCCCGTGCTTCTGACTGTACCCAGTGCTTGTATAAATAAATAAGTCTTAAAAAAAAAATTTAAGTTCTCATTAAAAGAATAGAAAAGCTGTCCATAATTTCCAAACCAGCAAAGGAAATACTGGAAAATAAAGAGAATTTTACCAATTTAATAGGAGTTAGAGAAAAAAGAATCAAAGAAAAATGGCAGTAAACAGAAAATACGAAGACAAGATAATGCTTGTTCAAAGTTTACAAGGTAATGCCAAAGTTATCTACAGTGATTGTTTCAGTTCACACTTCCATCAGAATTATGGGTGTTGTCTTTGCTCGATATCCTTGCCAGTGCTTGATTTTATATGACTGTGATTTTTGTCTCATCTTGTGGGTACACTCCTGAAATATATCCAACTCAGTCTTATATATCTTGTGTGTGTATGTCTCATTTGGCTTGCTAATAATATTTTCCTTAGAACTTTTGCAGCTATGACTAATTTTCTTTCTTTATAGTCTTTCCTGGTTCTGATAGAATGAATTGGAAAGTGTTCTCTCTTTTTTCATTGGTAGAGTTTATTTTGCATTAAGATTGTGCCTTTCATGGTTAATAGATTATAAATCTTGAGGAATATTCTTTCTTTGTGCATTTTTAATTATTGATTGAATTTATTTAAAGCCTATATGAAATATAGTATAGTGGTCAAGAGAATGAACTTTGGAGGCAAACTAGTTAGGTTTCAGTATCAACTTTGTCTTAATTAGCTGTGTGAAAGTCATTTAACCTCACTGTGCCTCAGTTTTCCATCTGTAAAATGGGATAGCTTGTGAGCATTAAATGAGTTGATGTAGTGCCTCCCCAGTGGCACAGTGGTTGAGCATTGGGCTGCGAAGCTGCCCACAGCCTCTGCAGTGCCAGTTCAATCCCCGGCCTCCAGACGAGGGTCCCACATGGTGCACAGAGCGCCCGCTGCTCCCCTCAGCAGTATACTTCTTCATCAGTCTGCCTGTTCTGCTCCCCGCTCTGGTGAATTCTCTCACCCTCCCACACTTCTGACTGTACCTAGTGCTTGTATAAATAAATCTTTTAAAAAAAAAAAGAGTTGATGTATTTGAAGTTTGTGGGACACTGCTTGGTAGTTAATAAATTCTATATACGCATTTACATTAATTGTTATTTCTGTTTGTTCTTGAATAGCATTTTTAATAAACACAAGTAAATAATTAAAAAGCAAGTATTTTCCTAAGATTACATCTGCAAATTTATTGGTTTAAAACTACTGAAAATTTTCTGTTACTGTCATTTTATCTCTGGCTGTATCTACAATTGTCTCCCCTTTTGCATGCATATCAGTTTTTGTTTGCGATGTCATTTTTCTTAATATTATCATTTAAGAAAGTTTGTCAGAAGTTTATCTATTTTACTAGTCTTTTCAAGTAACCAAACTGACTTTGTTGTGTCTATGGTTTCTGTATTTTCTGTTTCATTCATCTTTATATTCTTTCATCTACTTTCATTGAACTTACTTTGTTGTGCTTTTTCTAATCCTTAAGTTGGATGCTCATTTTATTAAGTCCCAGTCTTTCTTGTATTCACATATAATTGTTCAACTCAGTATTGTTTTGGTTGTTTCACATCGTATAAGGAAAATGTCATTATCACTCACTTTATCCTTTTATAATTCACATTATGATTTTTCCAAGTTATAATTTTCTAGTCTGCTTATTGTTAAAATTATCTTTCTTTCTTAATCTACCAATTGCATTGTGATTTTTAAAAACTGATCTTTTTGTTCTATTTCTTCAAAGTTTGTTGAGATTTGCTTTATGAACTAGTATCTCCTTTAAGTTTCATTTTTTTTTCTGTCTGGAATATAGCCTTTGGGTGAATGTTCTTTAGAAATAAGTGCTCTTGGCTGTTTTTGTTTGTATGAAATATCTTTAGTTACCCTAAATTTTTGTTTTGCTATAAATATAATTCTAGATTGACAATTATCTTCCCTCAATACTTCCCTCAACTGTCTAGGAACAAATGGACTTAATTATCCTGTTTTATTTTCATTTGACTGCCTGACTCTAGGGATTTATATTTTTAATTATTTCTGGAAAATAGTTTTCCCTGTAGAGTTTTCCCATATTTATTATTCTGTTGTTCATGTTTTCTACATTTTTGTCTCTCTCTGCTTCATTTTTATAATTTCTTCAGTTTTTTTTTCCATTTAGCAATCTCTTTCCCCTCTAATTAATCAAAAATATTTTTAGCCCACCTGTTTTGTTTTTAAAGGCATTTGCAATTTTTATTAACCCAAGTCTTATTTGGGTCTTTTAAAGGTAAACTTGAATACACATATTATTTGGTAACTCTTTGAACATCCTTTTAAAAATTTAAGTACATCACATTTCCTTATTCTGTTGTCTGTCTGATATTTTCAATATGTGAATTCTTTGTAAGTCTTATTTTCTAGTTTCTTTTTATTATGTTGTATTTTTATTGATAGCAATGTTGATTTACAACACATATTGATTTACAATATGATTTAGGATATAGGTTCACATTCCAACACCAGAGCCCCAATAACCTTCCACCATAGTCCCCTGGAACCCCTCCCCTTTCACGCCCATGCTTCCCTCTGGTAGCTTTAATTGTGCAGTCAGAGTTCTAGGGTTTATTTTGGTTATGTTTTGTCAATTCCTTTGTTCTGTTTCTTTATATTCCACATATGAGTGAAGCCATCCAGTATTTGTCTTTGTCCTGCCTTATTTCTCTTTGCAACTATTTTGTTTCCTCATATTCTGGGTGATATTTCCATGTGTTTCATTATTGTTAGGGTTCAAGAGAGAGTTCCTTGTAGCCTGAGTTAATATTTGTATTTTCTCAGAAAATTTGCTTTTGTGGGAGATGATGATGGGATGGTGTTCAATACTAATCAGCATCACTTTAAACAAAATTCTTGTGTGTGTGTGTGTGTGTGTGTGTGTGTGTGTGTGTGACCTTCCTGGTGGCTGGGGATCGTTGAACTGGCGCTGCAGAGGCTGCAGGCAGCCTCGCAACCCAGCGCTCAACCCCTGTGCCACCAGGGGAGGCCCCTAAACAAAATTCTTAACATAAGAATAACATAACTTAAACATAAGTCTCCACATTGTGTTCCAAACTTTCATGTGTCCCATTGTTAGGAATTTTGAAGAAGACTTCTGTCCCCACCTTCACCTATGGCCAAGCTGGGGCAGGAATATTTCCTTATTATTTCCTGTCTGCAAAGCTGAGTGGGTTGTTTTGTTGATATCATCCCATTTTATCTTCTTTTTTTTTTTTAAAGGTTAACAAAAGGTTTATTCACATGGGAAGGTGAATGAGGAAATGTGTAACTCAGGGAGAAAAGAGGGAGATAAATTCTTAAATGTGTCCTACCTATTCCGCTGACCTGGAATCCCAAATAACCCACCCAGACGAAACCTGCCTGGCCAAGAGCATGAGCCAAGTGTGCCTGACCCCACTAACATGGCTAGTTTTTACTTACAAACAGAAAATGGCTGCTTAACTCCGCCCTAGGTCCGCGCAACTTCCCTGTGGGCATCCTGGGATTTGTAGTTCCCAGTGTCTTGATGGGGTGGGCATGGCATCCACAAAGCCTGTATGGAATTAGCTCAGGACATCCTTTCCCCTAACAATTCCCCCCTTTCACTTTTTGCCACCATTTCTGGTGTTGAAAATCAAATGTATGGATGCTGGGGTATAGTCTCAGATTTGCTTTCCATTTTATCTTTGAAATAAATTTTATTTTTTGCAAAAACTTCAGGTTCACCACAAAATTGAGCACAGCAGACAGAGATGTCCCCTGTGTCCCCTGCCCAACATGAACACCCTGCCACTATCAGCACCTACACTAGAGTGGTACAATTATATCAATGCACCTACTTGACACTCTATTATTATCCAAAATCTATAGTTTACATTAGGGTTTACTCTGGGTCCTGTGCATTCTGAGTTTAAACATATGCATAACTCATGATTATGGTATCCTACAGTTTCGCTGCCATAAAAATCCTCTGAGCCCCAACCTTTGTGTTCCATCTCTCCCTCCATAATCCAGAAACCATTCACCCATCTCTTTACTATATCTGTATTTTTTAGTTTTCTTCTTTTCTAGAAGTTGGGTGTTCTTTTCCTTGTTTTTGCAGTTTATGCTTCCTCTGAGGAGTTTTGCTTTAGGATCTTAGTATATGAGAGCTTGGTGCTCTTCCACAAGTTCCAATTCATAGACATTATCCCTTCTTTCCTGCTCTCATACATTATTAAAATGGAAAGTTCTAAACCACCAGGAAGCCACAGATCTCTTTAGGGCATCCATCAATTTCCTCTCTGGATTCATGCATTTTCATTGTTTTTCTCTGTGAGGAATCTTAATTGACAGTTCATCTGTGCATTTAATGAATTTTAAGTTTTATTTTTACTTAAATTTAGTGTTTCAGGTTGTCTGTAGTGGAAAGCTTACTAAAAGTATTTAGTGCTATATATTGTTGCCTACAGAATTCCCTTAAGTTGATTCTTGACAGATATTTATTTAGAGTCGATTGTGTGCCAGGCTTGTGCTAGGCTCTTAGTAAATCAACAGTACAATGCTGTGTGGTAAGTCCAAGGATAAAGTTATGTATGGGGTGCTATGGCATCTCAAAGGAAGTTGCCTCACTCAGGCTGAGGATAAAGAGTTGTTGCAGAAGGATGCCAGGAAGTATTACTTAAACTTTAAGGAGTGGAGTCAGCCAGGTTAATACGGGAGGCCATATTGGATAATGTCAGCCAGAGGTGCAAAGCTTAGAGGGAACAGCAAATATTCTAAGGTAAAGTGTGGGGTGGATATAGGAGAAGCGGGAAGGTCTGAGGCTGTTGAACAGGCAAAGCTAGGTCAGCTCCCTACAGAAACCTAAGGTATTTGTTGCATTGACACACCATGTGGAACACAGGAAAGCAGTCTGAGATAGTGGTAAGTAATACTGATGATATGTGAGTGAGAAACATTTTGGGCATCCTTTTCCTTACTACCTTGTCCAGACTCAGCCTTAAAGGACGATAAAATAGGAGAGGACTTTGCTTCTGTCCAAAAATTATCCTCCAGTTTTGAATTGGAAAGTTTTCTCTCTACTTACCACATGGTACTGCTACTCTTTCTATAAACCTGTCATTAGGATGAAAACTTGATGCATGGCCTCAACACCTATCCTCTTCCTTTCAGTTATGGGCATCATGAAAGGAGTATAACTGACTTTTCACTATAGCCTAGTGCTTGTTCTATGATTTTTGACCACATGCAATTAATGTTTATTATGAGTAAGTGCAAGGCATTGTGAGTCATCCAATCTTACATTAGATGAGTTTAATCAGTTTGCCTTTTTATTCTTACCTAAGTGAAGCCCTCTGAGGGAAATAGAAGTTTTATTGGGGGAGGAAAGAAGCATGAATCATGGTGCAAGGTGTTCTTCAGAATCAGGTCAGTGCTCAGAGGTTGTGCTTTAAGTTTCAAAAGACAACCTAAAAACAATGGGGTTTGAAATCAGAAAATATATTTCTCTAACTCTGTTTTTGGTTCCTTGAAATATGTCCATGATCCAAGATCAACAAACTAAGGAGTATGAGCACATACGAGCAAAGTTGAGTGTTGTCATCCATTAAACTTATAACCCAGTGAATTTGGCATATGATATTGTTTGATTAGACACATATGTTAAGACATTCGTATAGGCCACTTTAATTAAAATTATGTTTAAGCAACTAAATAAAATAGTTCTAGTGGTGTCAGAGCAATGGGGAAGAAAAAACTACATGAAGCAAGCACAGTCTCAGGTTCCTCTGCAGCTCACAGAGCTGTGTCACTCGTGAATACCTCTCCTCTCTGTGGTGTTGCTAAAAGTAGTAAGACCTTGCATTTAATGAGTGTTTCCTATGTGCCAATACTGATGTCAACATTTTACTTGTATTAACTCATTTATGTCCTGTTTGTCCAGAAAGTGACCATATTACAGCACCTTTAGGTCACCTTTAGGCCAAGGTGAATCCAGAGCCCCTAGGGAAGGGCTTGTTCTCTTGTTTAGGAGCTGACTCTTCTCACTGTGTTCTGATAACAGTGCCCAGCAGTCCAATTTATAGGTTGCTAGTTGGAAGCTGATGAGAAATGCATTAAAGGAGCAGTGATAGACCTAAGTGGAGATTTGGAATGTGGAAAGAGAACGGAGAGATATAATTGCTGATTCCCATGTAGATTCTAGGCCATTAGCACAGGAGAAATTGGAAGAAGAAAATTTGGAAAGGGACTGGGGACTAGGTAGCAAGTGATTTCTGCAGTTGACTGGAATGAAAGAAAGGTGGATTCTTTCTCTGGCCAAGTAGGGAAATGTTTGCTCTTCCCTACAACAAACCTGTGGTGTCTCCCTTCCACCATGTTCACTGTCTTGACCTCATTGGAGAAGAAGCCCCCTGTCCTGCTGCCTTGTTTCACTTACAGCTTTGTTCTGAGTCTGTGGTTATCACATTTTTCTAAGATAGTTCTGCTCTCAACTGTTTTCCTAGTGTTGCCAGAGTATCCTCATATTTATCAAGCATAGGTTCTAATACTTGGTATGGAAAAAAATATCCCTATACTGTGATGAAGCTTACAGAAACATGAGGATACTTCTTTTTACAGGATCAATGTATTTAAGCTGTTAACCATGCCCATGGGTTCTGGAATAAGAATTTTGATCTTCTAAGAAGTTAGAAAGGAATTAGGAAATGGAGATAGAAGTTGCAATTGAACTCTATCTTATCCATAGTAACCCTACCACGTTCCAATCATTCCAAGACCTGTAATCTTCATGGGTTCCCCTGGACAGTCTAAGAACATCTTTTTTCCTCTGCTTGGAAAATGCAACACAGAGAGCATCTTATTTCTGGCCAGGATGACTTGTGTTACTGGTCAGGGTTAAAGTCCACCAATCCAGAAGAGAAGAGACTATTCCATTCCATTGACTGAAGAAGACATGTCTTTTTCCTTTAGCCATGGGCCTGGAACCATCTGGCAGCACTTCTACCCTTAGTATCATCCTTCAATGAACAGACTGGTTACTGATTCAAACAGAAGCCTGGTCTCAGTTTTGTAGGAGCTGATCCAAGATAACCCAAAAATGTATACTACAAAAATCTCACCAAAAGAGTATCCAGAGGCATTTCCAGTCATTCATGGTACAGCATTGCATGCCTCCAACAAAGAAGCATTGAGTAGATGCAGTGCCAAGAAAACAACAGCACTCAGGACTCAGAGATAACCAAGAAGTTAAACCTGCATACATCATATGGTTTATTACAGACTAGGGGGAGAGAAGGAGAAAGGATAATGCTCGAGGTTGTCCCTGAATTTCTTAATTGTCTACCATGGTATTCATCCTTAAATTGCTCTAGACAGGATCTTTTTCCATTTTTCTTTAAAGTGAGGGGTATAAGCACCATGTGTTTAGGACAACTTCAGTCTCCATAGCTGTGCCTTTGTAATATATCAAGCTTTATTACCTCACCCACTCTTATAAATGGAAAACTAATGAACTTGTTATGCAGCAGACCCAAGCCATAGTAACAGCTTCAGGATTTGCATGTTAAAATGTTTCCCTTACACTAGTACTTCCTCTAACCTGACCCTCTACCACAAATATTTTGGTAAATGCGATCTGGAAACAACAACAACAGCAACAACAACCAAAAAAATCCTGCAATTGTATGCTTATAAAATGAAATAGCATGCAATGTTCCAAAAGGATTACAAATTACTACTTCAAATATGCTAATTTGGGGGAGGGAAAAACATTTGAGACTACAATAAAAAATAATAAAGTCAGAAATGCTGATTTAAGAAAAGATACTGCTAAATTGGAGCTAATTCAGAGAAAGGGACTAAAAATAATAAAAGCCCTCAAGGAATGAATATTTTCAAAATTGAGAGAATTTAAGAGTCTAACATGACAAACTACAAGCAGTCCTACAAATTCCTCTGGGGAATTGGATTCCAAAGTCTGCATTGTTCAAAGGAGAAAAAATAAAAGCGCTGAAATGAAATCTACCCAAAGGAAAAAAAAAAAAATGAACTTTTAAAACTAAATGTTTTAAATGTTTTTACTTAGATCAGCTCTCAGATGCCTGGAGACATTACAAACTCGCCTGGCAAAGCATTTGTTTTCAGATAACAAGCTCTAATTAAGTAGGGTGGGGTTAATGATTTGTTATTTCACAGATTTTGTATCTCTTGTATCTGGACCTGAATAAACTTACTAGGGTGGTTTAGTACTGTGAAGTGTACCTGTAACCAGTGTTTGCTTCCTTAAGGCACAGAGCAAAGTATACCCAAAGCTTGAAGAAAATGCTTTCCATATTGTTTTACACAGTCACAAATCTGCAAAGATGTTTTATTGATTGTGAACCTGATTTACAGTAAGACATTCAAATAGTTAATGATTCATTTTCATGGATACCTATTTAAATACATGATTTGCAAGAGTAGTGATAGTCTGAAGAAAAATAAAGAAAATCGGTTAATCTTTTATACCAGAAAAA
Source organism: Talpa europaea (assembly GCF_964194135.1). Classification (NCBI taxonomy): domain Eukaryota; kingdom Metazoa; phylum Chordata; class Mammalia; order Eulipotyphla; family Talpidae; genus Talpa; species Talpa europaea. Next base: position 22,569,111 of record NC_140074.1, on the reverse strand, counting down.
AAGAACAAATACTAAGATTTTTAAATATATCTTGTATACATGAAAATATAGTATCCCAAGGAAGTCTTGTTAGCATTTTAAAAAAGAAGTAAGAATGAACCAAGTATCACCTTTACCTACCATGCACCTCCCTCTAAAATCAACCCCATTTTGTTCTTTGCACTCTTGGTGATGTGTTAGGGGTTTAAATATTATGCTCTTGAGATATTGTCTCCATACAGACTGTCTAGACAGGGCAGGGACTATGTCTGTTTCATTTCATTTTACATAGCAGCTACAAGTCTTGCACAAATAAGTGCTTTTGATGATGATATTGATGTTAGTATACACAGGTGGCCAAAACTGGAGGGATAAAGTTTGATACCTTACCATTAGTACTTTACAGTGCATGCATATAATAGCACTGATGTTATATAAAATTTACAAATGTCTGGCTATTTATTAAATAAATTATTTCAGCCCATTTTATGTTTCTTAGTATTGCCCTGTTAAATTTGTTTACATGGAAGAGAAAATATCAATCTGCCTATTCAGCAAAGAGGCAAGAATCTCCACTCAATTCTCCTAGTGTCTGAAATGTACAAGTATTCTTATGAATATGTGTTTAAAAAAGTAGATATTCCATCAAGTTTTCCAAAATTGCTTGATTAGAAAGCTATCAAGATTTAGATTTCCTAGGAGATTTAGGAAAACAGAATTGGAATGAAAGCATGAACTCTGTTTTGTTAATTTGATATGATGACCTTTCTTTTTTCAAAGGCAAGTGTTTGAGTACTGGTATAAAACAAGGCTAGCAGTCAAAGATCACTGTAGAAGGAGACAAATAATATAAAATAAGCACAGTAAATTATATGGCAAACTTCAAGGTGGGTAGGTGGGATGGGAAAATGTTGACAGGATAGAAAGGAGTGTGCAGTGGGAGCGGGTGGTACAGTTTTGCACAGGGACGTTAGGGCAGGTCTCATTAAATGAGAGTTGATCAAATACTTGATAGAGGCAAAGTAATTAGTCACTTGAAATCTGAGCAAAAAAAAAAAAAAATTATAGGTGGGGGATAGATACCACACATATCCTAAAGAAAGAGTATTCTTTCTTTTGGTCAAGTGGTAGCTGGGAAAACCATCATGGCTGCAGCCAGGTGAATAAAGAAGAAACTTGGAAGTGATGGGGCCAGACTTTTACCTCTTCCTGAGATGAGGGCTTTGAACTTTAATCCATGTGAAGTGAGAAACCATTGCAGAGACATAGCAGAAAGGTGACACAATCTGCCTTTTGCTTTAATGTTCATTCTAGTTATGATCAGACTTTTGTATATAGAACCTACTTTTCCAATGAGCTGACTATGAGTCACGGTTATAAGGCAGTGGGTTCCAATGTCTGGTCTCCAAATCAGCAATATTAGCATCATCAGCAGACTGGTTAGAAGTATAAATTCTTGGACCTCACCCTAGATCTACTGAATTAGAAGTTCTAAAGTGAGGAACCCAGTTATCTTGTATTTAAAACAAGCCTTTCAGGTGAGTTTGATGCATGTTCAAGTCTGAGAACCAGTGCTTTAAGATTTGGGGCCTGAAAAGTTGGAGTTGACATTAACTGGGGTGGTGAAGTTGGCAAAGGAAACAGATTTTGAAGAAGAAGGGGAGGATCAGGAGTTCAAGTTTGAACATGCTGAATTTATGATGTCTTGAAAAACTAGGTGGTAAGGCAGCAGTTGCCTATAGGTTTCTGGAGTTCAGGAGAAGTCTGGATTGAAAATAGAAACTGAAAATTATGGTTCTGATAACAAAATATCATGGTAGATTGATTACATTGGATTAGTGGATATTTATTGTTTAGTATATAGTTTCATCCAACCTTTGAATAAAAGAAACAGGAAGTTGGGCCTCCCTGATGGTGCAAGCGGTTAAGTCTCAGCACTATGAAGTTATCTGCAGCCACTACAGCACCGAGTTCAGTCCCCAGCCAGGGAGCTACCCACATGGCGCATCAGACCTTTCCTGTCTTGCCCATTACTCCCGTCAACAGTGTATTTCAGTAGAGCTGCCTGTTCTGTTCCCCACTCTGTCTCTGATGAATCCTCACCCCCTGCCTGCATCTCTGGCATGTACCCCAGTTCTTGTATGCATAAATAAATATTTTTTTAAAAAAAGAAAGGAAACAGAAGTCAAGCAATGAAGACCAAAACATATAAAAGAGGCAACCATCATCTACTTAATTATGCTAACTAGTTTTAGAACATTTGGGGGGGGGGTATATTTTCCAGAGTCTCCATCCATTTATTGTAGAAGAACTTTTTATGGTAATCTTTTCCTATTTTACTATTAATATATTAAGGATTCTTAATATTTTGAAGGCAAACCTTAGAACTAACAAGAATTTCTAAAATCTAGTAGCTGATAAAGTTCCATGCGTGTTTTCTTCATGTGGTGACAATCCAGAATTACTGGAGTGTCAAGTAGATGCCATATTAAGCAATTCTCTCTTTTTTTTTTTTCCTTATATAGGAACATTTTTGGAGGGTGAAGGGGAGATAGAGGATTTAGAAGAAAATTTGCAAGGTAGGGAAATTCATTAAGAAGGATAGATTTCTTCTGTTACTACTCTACATTTGGTCACCTAAATATAATTGCCAGTATTTTCTTGATAATCTCAGGCATAAATGTTGGTTCTATTAATAAAGCCATACATCAGAATATGGCATTTATACCTGGCACTCATATAACTTCAATGAAACAGCAAAATCACAAGAGAAAGGCAAACAGAATATTTAAGGACAGAGATAATGTGCAGAGATGGAAGGAAAATGTCTTTAAAGACAAGAATAACAAAGAAAAAATAATGCTTTCCTCACCCTGAATCTATTGTCCATTTATTTCAAAGCCATTTTAAAGGTCTCTCAGTTGCTGCCACCTTAGCTGCTGAGATAATATCTTTTACATTTAAATTTCACCCACTTTAAGAAACTGGCCCTCTTTTCTCCCCAATGTAATCCAATCCACCTATCATCATCAGGGACATCTGGGATCCATCTTATCTCTCCCACTGGCTAGCTGATTAACCAAAAAATGTTTTGAATTTTGAATTGGAATCATATATGGCAAAATGCCACAGACTTTATGAATTATATTGGGAGCAAATAAAAGTTCAGATTTTATTTTTGTGCTTTTAAAGAACACTCTCTCTTGCTCTGCTTCTACTAGTTGATGTTACTGCAGACCTATGAGAGGCTGGAACTTGGGGGTCACTAGTCTAGTACATCCTACTCATACCATGTTTTTATCAGGTACTTGTTAGGGGATGTGTTTAGTTCAAATAGTTCAAATGACTAAAAGTTATTTTAAATGTCTTCATTTACCACCCATAAGCCAAGTTCAGTGTATAGATATGTATAGAATTATTTATTTTCTTCTTTGTCTAATATTCCAATTAAAATCTTGTGAACCTTACCACTATGGTTTTTTTTTTTAATTTTATTTATATACTTTTTACATCATCATTCATTCTCCTCTCAGGTGTAATCCCCATAAAATTACCATCTCCAAGACATCCATGAACCAGCAACATAGTCTCTTTTGCACTTCCCTCACATGTTTGGATCCCTCCCTCTCCCCCCAGCTGAATGTCTCAGATTTATAGTTTGCCTGCAATTTTTGTCTTTTTTTCCTGATCCCTTATTTATTTTCCCTATATTCCTCCAATAAGCGAAACCATCCGAAATTTTTCTTTTTCCTTCTGACTTGCTTCAGTGAACATAATCCCTTCAAACTCCAGCCATGTTACTGTGAATGGCATGAGTTTATCTTTTTGATGGCTGAGTAGTATTCCATTGCGTGCATATACCACACCTTCTTGATATTGTCATCTGTTTTGGGGCACTAAGGTTGTTTCCATAACTTAGCTATTGTAAATAGTGCTGCAATAAAATAGGAGTGCAGGTTTCCTTTCTAATTAATGTTTTTGTGACTTTTGGGTAGATTCCTAGAAGAGGAATTGCTCATCATATTATAGCTCCATTTTTAGTAGTTTGAGCATCCTCCACACAGCTTCCCATAGTGGTTGGGCAATTTTGCATACCCACCAGCAGTGTAGGAGAGTTCCTTTTTCTCCATATCCTCGCCAGCATTTGTTTTTGCCATTTTTTTTTTTTTTTTTTAGTATGTACCTTTCAACTGGTATGAGGTGGTTATTGTCATTGTGGTTTTGATTTGCATTTCCCTGTTTATCAGTGATGTGAAACTTTTTCATAAACCTGTTGGCCATTTGCAATTCCTCTTTGGCGAAGTGTCTTTTTAGCTCTTCTGCCCATTTTTTGACTAGATTGTTTACATTGTTTTTATTGAGTTTTGTGAGCTCTTTATATATCTTTGAAATCAGTCCCTTATTAGTTGTGTGGAGTGTAAATATTTTCTCCCAATTGGTAGGGTGTCTCTTTGTTTTGGTTATTGTCTCCTTTGCTAAAAAGAAGATTTTTAGTTTGATGTGACTCAGCTGTTTATCTTTTCCTTCACTTTCTTTGCTTTGAGAGATGAGTCTTTAAAGATGTTTCTGAGATATATGTCATGAAGTGTTTTTCCTGTCTTTTGTTCCATGGTTCCAGGTCTTATATTCAAGTCTTTTATTCATTTTGAGTTGGTTTTGTGCATGGTGTGAGGTAGTAGTCTAGTTTCATTCTTTTGCATGTGGCAGTCCAGTTTTCCCAGCACCATTTATTGAACAGACGGTCCTTGTTCCATTGCATATTCTTTGCTCCTTTGTCATAGATTAGTTGTCCCTAGTGTAGGGCTTTATTTCTGGGTTTTCAATCTGATTCCATTGGTCATATGTCTGTTTTTGTTCCAGTACTATACTGCTAATTATTATGGCTTTGTAGTATAGCTTGAAGTCTGGGAGTATGATACCTCTATTCTTCTTTTTAGTCAGGAGAGCTTTGGCTATTTGAGAATTTTTTTGTGTATGAGTCCATGTGAGTTTTAGTATTGCTTATGCTATTCTTCGAAGAATGCCCTTGAGATTTTTATCAGAATTGTATTGAATCTGTAAATTGCTTTTGGTAGGATGGCCATTTTAATAGTGTTAATTTTTCCAGTTCATGAGCAGGGGATGTCTTTCCATTTCTTTGTGTCTTTTATTTCTTTTAACAATGTTTTGTAATTTCCTTTGTATAGGTCTTTCACCTCCTTTGTTAGGTTTATTCCCAGATATTTAATTTTTTTTTGGTACAGTTGTAAATGGGATGGGTTTTTTAAATTTCCTCCTCAGACTGATTGTTTGCATATAGGAAGCCTATTGATTTTTGTGTGTTGATTTTGTGTCTGCTACTTTGCTAAATTTGTTCATTGTTTTAATTAGTTTTTCTGAAGAGTTTTTAGGGTTCTCTATGTATATTATATTGTCTGCAAATAATGATAGTTTTACTTCTTCTTTCTCTTTTTGAATTCCTTGTATGTTTTTCTCTTGCCTTATTACTCTGGTTAGGACTTCCAGTATCATGTTAAAAAGGAGTGGTGAGAGAGGACAGCCTTATCTTATTCCAGATCTTAAAGGGAAGCCTTTCAGCTTTTCACCACTGAGGCTGCTATTGGCTGTAGTTTTGTCATATATGGCTTTTATTATGTTAAGGTATGTCTGTTCCTTCTACTCCAAGGATTTCAATGACCTTCATCACAAATGGATGTTGAATTTTGTCAAATGCTTTCTCAGCATCTATTGATATGATCATATGGTTTTTATTTTTCTTTTTGTTCATGTGTTGCATTACATTGATTGATTTTCGGATGTTGTACCATCCTTGTGCCCCTGGAATGAATCTCATTTGGTCATGGTGTATTATCCTTTTGATGCATTGTTGGATTCTATTTGGTAGAATTTTATTAAGGATTTTTGCATCTGTGTTCATTAGGAAAATTGGCCTATTGTCTTTGTTTGGTTTTGGTATTAGTGTAATGTTGGCTTCATAAAAAGTATTTGGTAGTATTCTTCCTTTCTCAATTTTTTGAAAGAGCTTTTATAGGATAGGCACTAATTCATTTTTGAATGTTTGATATAGCTCATTTGTGAAACCATCTGGTCCTCGGCTTTTGTTTTGGGGAAGGGTTTTGATGACTGTTTCAATTTTGTTGCTTGTAATTGTTTTAAGTTTTCCTCCTTTATCCAGCTTTGGATGACTGTAAAGTTCTAGGAATTTGTCCATCTCTTCTAGATTATTGAACTTGTTTGCATATAAATGTTCATATTAATCTATGATTAGTCTCTGGATTTCTGCTTTGTCTGTTGTCATTTCTCCTCTTTGATTTATGATCCTGTTTGGTTTTTCTCCCATTTTTCCTTTGTGAGCCTGGCTAGAGGTTTGTCTATTTTGTTTATTTTTTTTGAAGAAACAGCTTTTGGTTTCATTGATCTTTTGTATTTTTTATTTCTATTTCATTTATTTCTGCTTGAATTTTTATTTCCTTTTTTCTACCAACTTTTGGGTTTTTTTTTTAATTGTTCTTTTTCTAGTTCTTTGAGATGGGAGATAAGGCTGCTTCTTTGGGATTTTTCTTGTTTCTTTATGTGATCCTGTATTGCTATATACTTTCCTCTTATTATTGCTTTTGCTGTGTCCCATACATTCTGGAAAGTTGTGTCTTCCTTTTCATTCATCTCAAAGTATTTTTTAATTTCTTCTTTGATGTCTACATTAATCCAGTGGTCTTCCTGTAGTTTGGGGTTCTATCTCCATAATATGGAAGGATCTGTTGCTTTATTTTTCTACTTTACTTATAGTTTAATGCCTTCATGATTAGAGAGGATAGTTGGTATGATTTCGATCTTCACGTATCTGTTGATTGTCTTGCAGCCCAGTATGCCATCAGTCCTGGAGAATGATTCATGTGTGTTTGTCTTTTTTTGGGTGCAATTTCCTATGAATGTGTTAGGCCTATAGGGTTTAGGTCTTTATTTAGGGATATAGCATCCTTGCTTATTTTTTTTTTGTCTTGATCTGTCCATTTGTGAGAGTGGGGTCTTGAATTTTCAACTACATATGTATATTCTCTAATGTCTGTTTTCAGAAATGATAATGTCTAATGTATTTTGGTGCTTCTTCAATTGTTGAAAATGTATTGATTGTTATATCTTCCTGGTGTATTGTCCCCTTGATCATAATGTAATGGCCATTTATGTCTCTTTTTACCTATTTTAGTTTGAAGTCTTTTATCTGATATGACTGTTTCTGCCTTCTTTTTGGATCCATTTGAGTGTGGAATTGTTTTCCAACCCTTTACTTTCAATCTATGTTTATCTTTTGCAGTTAGATATGTTTAACCTTCTGCTTTTTAATCCAGCTTTCTACTCTGTGTCTTTTTATTGATGAGTTTAGTCTTTTTACAATTAGGGTTATTATTGATATATTGGAGTCTGTACTTGCCATTATGTTCATCATTTTGTGGTTCTATTCCTTACCTTATACTGTTCTTTCTATTCATTCCTCTGTTGGTTTTGGCTTTAGGGCTTCTTGTAATTTTTTTGGAGTGGGGGTTTAGTGGTAGTGAATTTCTGAAGATTTTGCCCAAGAAGGTCCTTATTTTTCCCTCAAAGAGGAAGGAGAGTTTTTAGGGTAAAGTATTGGTTGGCATTTTTTGTCATAAAGTTTGTTGACTATATGGCTCCATTCTCTTCTTGCCTTAGGGTTTCTTCAAAGAAGTCTGATGTCAGCCTAATTGGTTTTCCTTTATAGGTTATCTCTCTCTTCCCCCTCATCATTTTCATTATTGTTTTCTTGTCTTAGACTATTGAAACCTTTACTATTATGTGTTTTGCTGTAGTTTTTCTTTCATTGTGGTAATTTAGTGTTCTTCAAGCTTTTTAGTGCCTGGGCCACTGTGGCTGTGAAGTTGGCAGCCTGTGCCAAGGCTTTGGTTGCCCATCTGTGGGTATCTGGGGGTCGCAGATATCACAGGTGGGGTGCTGTGGGTTCCAAACTGGGCTCCAGCTGCACCTTACAATGTAGGCCAGCTTTGTGTGGGGGTGGGGGGGAGCTGTTGGATCAGTAGGGAGCTCTGGATCGGCCAGGAGCCAGAGATCCTGTTTTCCTCCCTTTCTTTGTCCTCTTATCGCTCTTCTGTCCCCTGGTGAATTGCCGGTATCCTCAAGCTGGCCCAAGCATCTGGCCCCACTAAGATCTCATTATTAGTCCTTTTTATTAGTTGTTTTTATGAGAGAAATTAATCCTAGCATCCCTTCACTGCCATGTTGATGATGTCACCACCACCAAGGTTTTAAGAGAGCAGAAATCGTGTGTGTGTGTTCTGAATTCAGGAATTTAATGGAGATGGTTATATCCCAAGGAAACCATCCCTCAAGTTTAGCACTGATGACTTGTGAAATCACAAAGCATCCTACCAGAAGCTGATATCTTGAAGATGATGCCCTGTACTAGATTTTAAATATTTCTCAAAGCAGTTAGAGCATCAATTTCTAAATATGACATTTAAGGAGATCAGAAACTATAATGGCTTCATGGGCCCAAATTACAATTAAAAACTGAATAGTTTGTACATTGTGAATTGTTGTACTAATAAGAATTATTCTGTTATTATGACGACTGTGGCCCAGAGACTAGGATGACTTTGCTGGAGTTTCCTCTCCTGCAGCTGTGTGATTCACAGATGCATCAGGGGTTCAGTACTGTCTTGAACTGTGCTTGAGATGTTTTGGGTTCAACAAAAGAAACTTTTGCCAAATCCTTCTTCCCTTAATTTTTAAGTATGTGTTTTTCCAGGGAAATTTGATTCATGTGTTTCTGATTCATTTACACTTAAATCATCTAACTGTTATTTTGTAGGAGTTATTTGATGTCCAAAAGGCTTTCTGAACCTGTTTTATAAGTCCTCTTAAGTTCTTTTTCTTAAAACAGGAAGTTGCATTTTGCCAAGTACAAATAAACTAAAGCATTAAATTCAAGTTCAGTTTCCAACTCTGAACTCCAGGTTTAAAGTGCATCCTCAATGTAGTAAAATATATTTTCCCACCCTTACAAAAATTTGGGCACAAAGAAAGTGGTGATGCAGGTAAAGGTATTCACTAGCATTATCATCGTCGTGATTTCTTTGGTATGAAAGTCATGAAACCTGACAGATGTTCTTGAAGCTATTTGATACAGGTGAATTGCAAACAATAAAATCTATCTTCGTGTTAACTCTGTGATGTGTCTACATAGGTTTACTGTTTTTCTAACAGAAAAAAGAAACACCTGAAATTCTTAACTTTTTAACTTTTTAGTGGTTTCCTATTTTATCACCTTTGAGTCTTATTTTTAGTAAATGTGGGAAGAACTAACACATTTTGTTGAAAAGAAAGCACTCATAAAATACCCTGTGTAGTACATTTGCACTAAGATGAGGAACAGCACCAGTTAAAAAAATGTAATTATCACGCTTGTCTTAGACTTTATCTCTGGTTCACACATACAATTCATAAATACACATATATTTTATTAAGGTAATTATGAGAAGATTGGGCACCATTCTAACCGATTTCCTCAATATTCTACTTTGAGTCCTCTTCAGTGTTTCTGCTATATTACTATATGATCAGGTGACTTCCAGGAGAACCTCTATTTAAGTGTTACTATTTGAACTCTCAGTTCACCTATAAAATCTTTCATCCTATAACCACCAGGGAAACTGATCAATCAAATAAAGCTGATTTATTAAACTTGATAAGCCAGGGAAAGCAGGAACTTAACTGTCTCTGAAGTGTCTCAAATTAGGGAATTTAAGGAAGAGAATTGTGAAGTGGGGCTGTGATTAGTCACAGGGTTATTTTAGGAGAGAAGCTAGTGAGGGTTAGGCAGGACTGATATGCTTTGTTAAGTGGGGAAGCTGGGGTCTTTGTAGTCCATGAAGAATTAATGCTCAGTCAGTTTGCTAAGCTAATCAATGCTAAGTTTGTGCTTTCACTTAGAACACAAAGTCTAAAAGAGCTGGTGTTAAAATATTTAAGTTAAATAAGTAATTATTTGTACCTCACTTGTCTAAAAAGAATTTGTGCAACCCAAATATTAGTTTTATGTGCTGCTTAATAGAATCTATAAAATTTGAAAAGTCAAGCTTTCCATTTTATAAAATAGAATAATGCTACTCTCCTAATTTTTTAACTTAAGGCAGTTTTCGTTGCCATCACACAATTTACTATGTATAATTTTCAGGTTGAGGTTTTGGTCTTATTTCTCACAACAAACAAATATCACAAGAAAAGTTTAACACAACAGGAAAAAATTATTATTAAAATTTTTGAATGTTAAGTTATAGTTTAAGAAATTAAAAAGTGAATATTTAAAGTTACTTTAGATTTGTTGGGTTTACTTCTGTATCTATGCTGATATATGAATTATTCTTTTATTAACTCTGAAAATGTGTATATTACTAGCAATCAAACACTTCTGAGATTTTATGTTTTAAGCTATTTTAAGTTCATTAAATAAGTAATGATTTATACCTTACTTGTCTAAAATGAATTTGTGCACCCCAAATATTAGTTTTATGTGCTGCTTAATAGTACCAATAAAATTGGAAGAGTCAGGAGTTCCATTTTATAAAATAGAATGATGCTATTCTCATAGTTTGGGGTTTTTTTGTTTTTGTTTTTTTTTTGTTTTGTTTTTTGGTGGGACCCTCGCTAGTGGCCGGGGATTGAACCTGCGCTGCAGAGGCTGAGGGCAGCCTCGCAACCCAGCGCTCAACTGCTGCGCCACCAGGGGAGGCCCTGTTCTCATAGTTTTTTTTAAAATGTAAATACATTTTTCGAGAAAGAAGCCTTGCATTAGAGAACTCAAAGGTGATGATGTAGTAACCAAAAACTGCTGAGGGCCACATGCAAATCCATTATCTAAGATAAAATATTGTAATAAAGTCTCTCCACAGAGGGGTATTCAATAATCTTCCATTGTAAATCTTAATCTGAACACATGTAGACTAAAATAGGCATCAAAAATCCTTCACAAGGGATAAATGATACTATTTGCCTTTTAAAAGTTAAATCAGGGCCTCCCTGGTGGCACAGCTGGTTGAGCGCCGCTCTGTGGAGCTGCCTACAGCTGGAGTACTGGTTCGATTCCCAGTCGACCAGGTTGATGACCACATAGTGCAGCAGACTTCTCCTGTCACGCCCGCTGCTCCCCTCAGCAGTGTATTTCGGTCCATCTGCCTGCTCTGCTCCCTGCTCCCTGTTGAATTCTCTCGCCCTCCTGCACTTCTGGCCTGAACCCCAGTGCTTGTATAAATGAATAAAAATCTTTAAAAAATAAATAAATAAAAGTTAAATCATACCTGCTTCCACTGAAGCTTATAATTTATTAGATAATGGCTGTTTTATATTTAAATATGCCTTTATACAGCATGTACACATGTTGATTCTCAACAGTGAACACCTAAAACTTTTATAATGTTATAATGCAATGTTACTTCAATAAAAAGGTTTTGAAAGAAAATAGAAGTGCCCTTTATAAAATATACATTTTAAATATTCTTGTTTTCCACTGGTCTCTGTTAAAAATCAAAAGCAGAGAATAACCCAATTCTTCAACTCTTTCTCTTCAGAAACTTCATTAAATAATCATCGCTATAGCTACTTTGTTCTGTCTTCCTTGTGCTGGTGTTTAGCCAACATCAGCACATAAAATTCTCACAGTGACCTTTAGAGCTAAGTATGATCATTGCCTCTATTTTAAACACAAGGAAACCTCAGCTCACAGACACCCACCAGATTGCAGCCACATTTCCATCAGAGGACTCTATACCTTTCCACCCAGCCAAACCTTAAACTAAAGAAATTCACCTGTAACTTCTGCTTTCTTTTTTGTGTTCTAATGTTTAATTCACTGTTTTAGGAAGAATTAATAGATAACCCCATAAGATTATTTAATGGGATTATCAGAACTTTTGTTGCTAGTTGCCACAATAAAGCATGTCATAGCTTTCACTGTCAGAACTTAAAGCATCAGAGATGCTTTCAACTAACCTTCTGATTTACCAAGTTCTATTTAAGTCACAAGAAAATTAAAATATTACCATGTGGAGGAATCCCTGAACCACTAGACAACTTTGAAAAATTGTATTTCAAGGTAGTTCCTTTTCCAACTAATAAAGTGTGTCTATTTTGAGCCGGTTAATTCTTGCTTCTATCAGAAACTATATTTCAAGGTGATTACTTTTTTTTAGCTCTACAGTTCGAACTAAGTAATTGTATGACTTCTCATGGGAAATGGGATGGTCCGTCCGTAATGACCAGAACATTTATTTTGCTTTTGAAGACTTTGAGGGACTAGTTTGTGCTCCTGTTTTCTGTTTGGACTGTCCCCTTAGCCTGTGTGCCCTTTTTTTTTTTTTTTTTTTGCAGGACTGTCCACCAGAAGCAGGTGATTTCCGAGCTCAACAATGCTCAGCTCATAATGATGTCAAGCACCATGGTCAGTTTTATGAGTGGCTTCCTGTGTCCAACGACCCCGACAACCCATGCTCTCTCAAGTGCCAGGCCAAAGGAACAGCCCTGGTTGTCGAGCTTGCACCTAAGGTCTTAGATGGGACTCGTTGCTACACAGAATCTTTGGATATGTGCATCAGTGGCTTATGCCAAGTAAGTGCTGACTTCTAATTCTATTTTTCTGGATGGCTTTAGCATCTCTGTATAAGTACCTTTTGCATAGTCTTGCTATTGGAAACATTCTGCTACTTTTCTAGAGTATATAATTAATGACAAGTTTGAAAATTGAGGCTTAAATTTTAGTTAAGTTGACAATGTAGTGTTTTGTGTTAAAAAAAACTGGAATAGAACTTTTTTTATCTCACTTGATTATGGAAGAATAAAAATTCTTGAATAATGTGTCACTAGAATCTGAAAGAAATCCTAGATGCCGAAACTGTTCTAGACTCTGAAATTTTCTCTACTCTAGTTATCCCCAAAATGTGTGTGGGGTGTGTGTGTTGAGGGGGGCGGTTTGGAGGCTTTGAGTTTCATTGAGTTAGTGCTTTAAAATCACTCAGGTGAGATTGACTAAAATCTCCAGTGAAACTATAGAAGAACTTGTTTCTTTATCGTAATTACAGTTTTGTTGAAAATTCAGCCAAAGTGTAAAAAAGGCATGGCAGTGTCGGCTCAGACAGATTTCAGCCAGGTTAATCTTTACACAGAGCTAGCAAATGGTTTGATTTCTGGTATCAATTCATTAATGTCTGCTTTGGGTTGGGAGTTAGTCAAGTGAGGGAGAATTCCTATGTTTGCCATGTACTTGCCATCTTGATCTTAAAGTCTGCTTTTTGAATTATGATGACCTGCCTAGTTTTGAGAGCAAGTAGTTCTTACATCTTCTTTCTTGTGTGCCCTACTTGGCTGTATATACTTATATTTTGAAGTAAACATTTTAAGAATCTTTGCTTCTGTCAAGTTATTGGTTACTTTGATTCTCCAAAATCTCTAGCATGTATAAGAATAAACATAAAATATGTTTCAGTAATTTTTTTGTTTCAAATTTATACATTTATTAAAAATGTATTTTCTATGCCAGATATAAATGGAATAACTGTAGTGTAAAGTGTGTAAGAGATAGGTGCAAGAGATATGAGATGTCCTGCAAAGTTTTTTGTATATGAGAGGCAAACAGACATATTAAACCTTTATAAGGTCTAGACTCACAGGGAGGGAAACTGTCATGTCCAAATGCTTCTCATATAGGAGAATGAAGATGACAAATATGTGTGTATATGTATGTGTGTGTGTGTATATATATATGAAGGTTTCTTTATATACAAGAGATATGTGAGTGTCAGATATAAATTTGAATATAAAATGCTACAATTTTAAATCTATGAAAGGCCTAAGAGAGTATCTCATCAACAACCTGAAAAGCAATATATTTGAACATCATTTGTGACATTTGGCACTTGCTTCTTTTTCGAAGATACTCAGTGGTGTTGCAATAGAATTACAGAATATGCAAAAGCTTTGGGAATAAGAGAATTATAAAACAAATAGAGAAAATGTGCTCTGTCTTAGGGAATGGCAAATAAAATAACAGTAATTTCTTCTGCATGCACATTAAGTAAAGCAAAACAGATTTCCATTTTGTAAATGAAAAAACTGAGAGCCAGAAAAGGGGTACAATTTTCTGAATGCTGTATGTATGGTTGGTCATGGGAGAAAAGAGTCCAAATTCCAGGTTACTAGATATCTAGCCCAAAGTTGTATGCACTATATTACACCGCTGAAATAACCAAAATAAACAAAATAGGTCAGCAAATTAGGTTCCTTTGGTTTCTGTGGCACGTTGTTCTTCTCCTCTACCAGCTGGGCTCATATAGCTGGCAACTGAAAGGGAATCCTATTTCAACAGCGAAAGAGTAAATTTAATACTGAGTAAACATGGAGTGACAGTACAGGACTTTGAGTTGCGAGTACAATATGCCTCCTTAGATTCTTATGAGTGCAACTTTTTCAAGTTGGGGGCAAATGTAAATTGGAGAATAGAGAAAAAAAGAATCCCATCTCATTCATAGAAGTTATGATCAATTAACATTAGTTTCTCCATTTATTTGTATTGTTAGAAGTATAGAATGATAAAGGAGAATGAAAAGCTCAGATTGCATTAAAGCACTAGCAGATGTTTAATTTGGCTGGAAAGCAAGGGACTCGTCCACAGGTACACAGTAAGAAGAGAGAGGTAGTTTGGGAGAAGATCATGGGAACTTGAATGGCAGATGGGACTATGGTAAATAAATGGCATTTTAGTAGAAAAATCCATAATTAGCACTGCTTCAGAAAGATTAAGATGGCTGCATTTAAAGGACACTTAAATTGGAAGGCCCTGGAAGTAAAGAGACCATCTAAAAAGGAGACCTTTACAGTACCCAGGGTAAAGCTTGAACATAGGCCTGCATCAGGGAACAGCAGGAGAAGCAGAAAGGAAACTAAGTTTAAAATCGGGAAGGATTTTTCATTTTGATTATAGTTAGGGCAGATGGCAGAAAGCAGTAAATCAATCTTGCTCGGGGGTAAAATACTACAGTTTAATATGAATTTGAAAGGGATATAATTTTGATCCTTGCTACTGTTACCAAATAGTTTGTGGTTTCATGATTAAAACCTACTTCAATCACTGAATTTTAAATATTGAAAACACTGCATTTTGTGTAGTAGTATAGAAGATAGCAAGAAGATAGAGGAATAAAAATGGAATATTTAAAATGTAGTAGATATTTTTTCAGAAGAACAAGAATGAAATTAGTCACCAAAAGAAAGGGTGGAGGGGCCTCCCCGGTGGCGCAGCGGTTGAGCGCTGGGTTGCGAAGCTGCCTGCGGCCTCTGCGGCGCCGGTTCGATCCCCGGCTGCTCCCCGGCCACCGGAGGAGGATCCCACATGGTGCGCAGACCTCTCCTGCCGCCCGCTGCTCCCCTCAGCAGTGTACTTCAGTCCCTCTGCCTGCTCTGCTCCCCACTCTGGCTCTGGTGAATTCTCTCACCCTCCCGCGCTTCTGACTGTACCCAGTGCATGTATAAACAAAACAAACAAACAAATATAATAAATAAATAAAAACATGCCTCTATTAAAAAAAAAAAAGTTTAAAAAAAAAAAAAGAAAGGGTGGAACACTCACTACTTAGTGAAAAAAGTTTACATAATATATTAAGAACGATTTAATATATAAATTGTATTCTAGTTGGAAGAAATGCATTTATATAGGTTGTATCTATAGACTGGGGTTGTTTTCAGGCTTTGGTAAGAGGCTTTAATAAATCCATATTTTCATAATTTTTAAAACTGTCAAAAGTATAACATAATAGTGCAGTTTTTACAAATAGATACAACTAGTTTCCTGAAAAAAGTCATCTCCCCTGCCCTACTTTCCCTTCTCTTCTGTATCTATCTCATTTCCCAATTATTGGGGATTCTTAACTCTCTGGTTTTTTTTTTTTTTTTTTAAGTTTTTTGTATTTCTGGGGCTAGGTAGATATGTGTTGTAAAGAAGTATTTAGCTTTGGACATAGTCCTTTGTTGATAGAAAATGACAAATCTATAGAGCTGTCACAAGTATCAGGTATTTCAGTTACGCCTTTTTAATACTTAACTGAAAACCGCTTCCTCAAAACTGTTTAGTCCTTTCAATGCTTAAATAAAGCAATAGATTCTTAGAGCCAAGAGACACCTTGGTGATTCACATATGCTGTTATTTAATAGAGGTGAAAACTGACATCTGGTGACTATTTCAAGGTCATGAAATCTGTATTTGTTATGAATTTGTATCAGGAAAATTCTAGAATCATCACTATAAATTGATACTATATTCTTACTCAGTAATATTAGAGCATTGTACTAGGCATTATATTCGAGTATAGTAGTGGTAGTGGTGATAATATAAACAATAATATCTTCCATTTTTGTGACAATCATATCTAGGCACTTTACATAATTTTTTAACATATTAACAAATCTGCATATTAGGCAGCATTAGACTCAGGTAATAGATATAGAGAGAAGATAAAGTAGTTCTAGATAAAGAACTGAGGCTCAAATGGATTCTGTGACTTGTCTGGGACACCCAGTTCTGTCTGTCTCCAAAGCTTCTGTTTCTTCTGCTAAAGCCAGGGGCATAGAGGTGGGTAAACTTGGTGCATACCAGAATCACGTAGAGAGCTCTTCCAAGACAGAAGAACTCTTATTCCATCCCCCTGAAATTCATATTTAGTAGTTCTTGTGTTGAGAACACTCTTTATGATTCTATTGCTTTACCATATTTATGAACCACTTAGTTTCAAAAGCACACACGTTTTAGAGTCAAAGACATAGATTACAATCTGTCTCTTTAATTATCTATGTTATCTTGATTAAATTAATTCACCTTCCTAAATTCCATTTTTTCAATCTGTGGAAAATAAGATTGTTTAATAGACGAGGACACCAATAGAAAGAATTCAAATGAAAAGGTTTAACAAGTTGTAAATACTTGGAAGTAATGGGTCCCTGTGTTCGAGATTCATAACCCTATTAGTTCAAAAAAGTTTCTAGAATGAGCTCAGTAAGCAACTTGTTTGGCTAAGTAGGGTGTTAAAAAGAAAGCAAGCCCTTTTACTATGTATATTCATCACCATCATTTCATAATTGAAATATTAACAAGAAATGGTAGGAGGGCAATCTTTAAATTGAATATAATTTGCCTCATGAGAAAGTTACTATCCTTTATTTTTCTTCAGTATACAGAAATTGTCACTGATAGTTTTTCACAGACCAGCAATTGGAAAGCTCTGCCTTTGAGATCATCTAGTCCTGCCCCAGGAAATATTGCTGCACTGGGTTTTGTGATTTTCCCAGGATTTTACAGCTAGTTAAAGTCAGACTAGTGGTCAAGAATGTTAATGTTTATCAACATTTTTTAACTATATGCCCCCCTGCTTTATTTCTTCAATTTCTCCCAAGAGCCCAAATTTTGTCCAGCATTGGCCCTGCCATTTATATGTGAAAACAATAGGCTTAGGGAAAATATATTTTCAGACCGTATTCTTCCCTTTCCCTCCCACCTAGAATCTGATCATTGTCCCCAGGGTGGGGTCATTGTGTTGGTGTCTCTTCACACCTTGCATCTCAGATTGAGAAACACTGAAATTTTTCTTAGTTTATCATTCTAGATTAGTTGAAGCTGGAGATAAGGCAGAACTGGAGAGGCAATTTGTCATAATATGAATAGCCAAGAGGAAAACTCTGGAATCACACTGCCTGGGTTGGAATCTAAGCTCCACCACTCATTGGTGTGTGACTTTGAGGACCTGAAGCCTCAGTTTCCTCATCTACCTAATGAGGATAATTTTATAACTACCTGATAGGCTTGCTGGGAGCATTAAGTAATCACATGCATTTAAATACTTACTATGCACATGGTAAATATTTTCTTGTAGTTGTAGTACCCAAATTCCTTCTTGTCTTTTGACTCTTTCCTCTCTATGACCTTTTTTAGTGCTTGGATTAATGTGGTTATACATACAAAAGGGGATACACATTCCCAGTGAATGAACAGGCCTTCTGATAATTCCCTGTTCCAACCTTCTTTTCTAATAGCTCCATGTTGTGCCATTATCAAGTCCTGGTCTAGAGCAGTGAATTGCATCCTGTACAGAGTTAATGAGCCATCACAAATAGGATCAGCCCTATTAGTACTGCTGTTATTCATTTATTTTCATTATCCAAATTACCCCATTTATATTTGTTGTAAAGCACAAAGCCAGTTTCTGTTTTAAATATATTTTTTAAAGAGTACCATAAATGTACTGATAGAACAGTTGCTGCTGTTGAAAATAATTTTGAGGTTATTTATTTTCAAGTCAAATACAGAAAAGATGTGTTTTATTTTTGTAATTAATGAGATTCATCAGTTGGTACCTAATATACATATATCAAAAGACAGTTATGAACCAGCTCTTTTATAATGAATCTGCATATTTATAATATTGCTTTTCACTATTTGAGAAAATAAGGCACTGTGTAAAGGAAAAGAACTCCTTTTTAACTCTTACCTTATATAGTATTGTCTTTAAATGAATTATACAATAAAGAAATAAGCAATAAATTGGATCATGCAGTTTTGACTTCATACTCTGCAATGTTAAGATGAACCATATTTCTGACAAAGAAGTTCTTTCCACTTTTAATAATTCCTGTGGTGAATACTCTGAAATGAATTGAATGGAATGATTATTTCTCCATTGCTGTCTGTGACCTAAGTCACTAGTATCAAATATCTTCCAGTAATTCTAAAAGTGACGTCAGAAGTAAGGAGTTGGTCATTTTTCCTTCTGTATTGTGTAATGTAATTTCACATAAAAGCATGGAATTGCTTAAAGGATTTAATGCATAGTCTTTCTTTTTCTCCCCTTTACATTATAAGCATGAAATGCAGACTAGCTACCTATTAGTTAAATTGTGGCAAATTACTTAGTTTCTGAATATCATTTATTTGTTCTGTTAACAATCTTCTACATGTTGGGTACCGAGGATACAAAGTTAAATAGATCTCTTGCCTGGAGGATGATACCTTTGTAGGGGTATTTTGAAAAATTCACTTAAAAAATTCATTTAGCGAATATTTGTTTATGATATAGGAGTGTGCTAGATACTGAAAACACACGAATGGACAGGAAAAAAAATACTACAGCCCCTCCTCTCCAACCCTTGAATCTACTTTTTGAAGGGAGATATAACAAATAGAGCAAAGTATGCTATCATCATGGAACATTCCCCTCGTCATATACCAAAAAGTACCCTGTAGTCCCTATACTACATATGTTCTCACCGTAAACAGGGTACCTTTCTAAAATACAGATTTTACTTTTCTCTGTGAAACATTTAACGCACTATTTTGTCTTCCAGGTTGAGAAAGCTCAAATTTCCTTGTACGGTGGCTTCCTTTATTGAGTGTCTTTAAACAACAGAAAGTTTCTCTCACAATTCTGGAAGCTAGAAGCCCAAATCAATATGCCGTCGAACTATTTTTCTTCAGAGATTCTGGGCAGAATTTTCCTTTGTCCTTCCTGGCTCCTGGTGGTGGCTGTCTATCTCTGCCTCCATCTTCACCTGACCACCTTCCCTGTCTTTGTGTCTCTGTGCCTTTACATTTCATTCTCCTTTTGGTGTCTGTTTCCTCTTTATAAGGACACTGGTAATAATTGAATTAGGACCCAGTCTTGTTGAGTATGGCCTCATCTAGATGACATCTGCAAAGACCCTATTTTCAAATAAGGTCACAAACACAGACACTAGGAGATTAGAAAAGCAACCTGTCTTTTGGGGACATGAGTCAACACACAATAACATACACCCCTGTTTACTTGCATATAGTACAAACATATGTACTTACACATACACACATAGATCATAGATGTATAGCATATTTTTGAATCTTGTGTAGGAGTCACAGTGAGAGACATTTAGGCTGTGGTAAGCAAGAGAGATGTTAAGCTGAGATAGGGCATCAAGGAATAATCAGAGGGAGAAGCTGAAAAGACCTAAGTAGTGTCTACGGTTGGAGAAGGAGAGTGAAGACAGGGGCACTTGCGAGGTGTCAGGGCATAGGTCATGAGCTATGTAAGTTACATTAAGAAGGTTGGGGGCTTGTAATATTAAAGGCAAGAGTACCATTAACATACTCCCAGCATTTGAAAGCTATGGTAAGATGTGTACTTTAGAAAAAGTAGTCTCTCTGCAATGAGGGCAAAAATCAGTAGTGGAATTCAAAGGAGAGATGTGAAAATAAATCAGAAGGTAAAATCCACGGACTTGGAGGTTCATTAAATATAATAAGGGAGAAAATTGGAGAGTTGAATATGATGCCTGGGTTTCTAGTTAAAGCAAAATATGGTGATGCTGTTCATTGGAATGTAGAATTTAGGAGTTTCAGAGTTGGTTTGGGGCAGTGGTAAGCGATGAGAAGATGATGTGTATCTATGCACTGTCTTCCATGGATATTCACTCGGTGAAGATGTCACCTCTTCCTCCCTCTTAACTCCAACTTTTTAATTGAAAGGTATATTTCCATCAAGTTTGTGTAGCCTCTGACCTACTTACTATGACTAAAAATGGGTTATTCTTTTCTGTAACCATGTACCAGTTAGATAACAGGTCAATTAAAGTGTTTCTCTCTTTTCAGAAAAACTGAAGTCAAATTAGTGTATAGTATTTTGAAGTTTCTTGAGATATTCTGTTTAACTAAGACACATAAAAAGTGACATTCCATAAGGATTCATTCATCTCATAATGTTTCCTTCCTGCTACCCCAGACACACCATATGCTTCTTGTGCTGATTCTTTGAGGTGTCTTTATTATTTCCATTTTATAAATGAGGAGATTGAAGCTCATAGGTCATATAGCTAGAAAAAGGCAAAGCTTTAATTCAAATGCTATTTTTATTATACACTTTTCTTTAAAAAAGATTTTTTAATAAGTTTAGTATGAGTAAGCACACCTCACTGTTAATGTATATGTATAGTTCAGATAGGAAATTATGGCCTAGCAATTCTATGTTCTATTAAAGTAAAGCACTCCCGGGCCTCCCCGGTGGCGCAGCGGTTGAGCGCTGGGTTGCGAAGCTGCCCGCAGCCTCTGCAGAGCCAGTTCGATCCCCGGCTGCTTCCTGACCACCGGAGGAGGGTCCCACATGGCGCGCAGACCTCTCCTGCCGCCCGCTGCTCCCCTCAGCAGTGTACTTCGGTCCTTCTGCCTGCTCTGCTCCCCGCTCTGGCTCTGGTGAATTCTCTCACCCTCCCGAGCTTCTGACTGTACCCAGTGCTTGTATAAATAAATAAATAAACAAAACTTAAAAAAAAAAAAAAAGAAAAAGAAACTTTATTAAAAAAAAAAAAAAAAAAAAAAAAGTAAAGCACTCCCAAGGTCCAGTGACTGTCTGGACTTGTCCCATGGTTCTTTGTTTCATGAGTGATAGTTTGGTCCACTTGTTTGCAGAAATAATGAATGTGCTAAATTTTGCCTAATGGTCTTTAAGAATATTTCAGCATTGCTAGTGACTACAAAGCTTGATATTCCTCAAGGCCAACTCATTTCTGACACCAACTACAAGCTTGGGATGTCCAAGAGCGCCTCACATTGGATAATTCACAAAGACTCACAGCTCACAGATAGCTGTTATACCTACAGTTACAGCTTATTACGGCAAAGGAATATTGATTAAATCAACCAAAGGAAAGGGATATAGAGCAGGCTCCCAGTGTGCACAGTGAAGATCTTCTAGTTCCCCTTTTGAGATAGAGTTCTATGAACTATGCTTGCTTCGCCCAGTAACAGTGTTTGACAATATCATGGAATATTGTCAATATCAGGGAAACTTGCCCATATCTTGCTATCTAGGGCTTGTATTGAGGCTACCTCAATAGCCAAAGGTGAGATAACCTTTAAGTTGACCATCTACTTGGCTGACCTTGATCTCTAGACCTTCCCCCCACCCCCTCACCAAGGATAGAATTGATACCATTTGTCCCAATTCCCTTACCATAAATGGCATTATTGATATACACTATCTAGCATGGCCCAAGATCCCCCAAAGGAATGAAGACTTGCTTGTCAATCAGAAAAGTAGAGGAGCTTAGAGATAACCTCCCAGTAATCAATGGCAAAGGCCAGCCCTCTTTTTGAGAAAAATTTTCCTTCCTACATAAGTGAATTTTTGGAGCTATCCATTCATTCAATAAATATCTAATTCTTACTGTTAGAAGGCTACTCCTTGGGGTATGTTGCAGTTACCAAGGCTCAAGCCCGTGCTTTATGGAGCACATAACCTCAGCTTTCGGCAGTAGTCATAGATAAAGGGGGAAAATTCCTATCTTCCCTTGCCCATTTCCTGTTTCTAACTTTGGAGAATCATCTTATTATTTCTGAGAAGACTCTTAGAATGGCATCAAAATGTATGCCAAATAGTTATTCTGTGTGTGTTTGTGTGTGTCTTAAGATGTGGTACAGAATGGTGCAGCTGCTTTGGAAAATTGTCTGGCAGAGCCACAAAACATTGAACATAGATTTACCATCAATCAGCAGTTCCATTCCTGTATATATACCCAAGAGAAATGAAAGCATATAGGCACCATGCAAAACAAAAGACAAAAACAAAAAAACAAACTCTTGTACTCACATCTTCATAGCAGCATTATTCCCAATAGCCAAAAAGCAAAAACAACCCAAATATCCACAGCTGATGAATGGATTAATAAAAGGTAATCTATGCACACAGTGGAATATTATTCCACAATAAAAAGGTATGAAATACTGATACATATACTATCACATGAACAAACCTCTAAAATATTTGGTTAAGTGAGAGAAGTCAGTCACAAAAGGCCACATATTGTATTATTCAATTTATATGCAATGTCCAGTAGAGGCAATTTTATGGAGTCAAGGAATATAGTAGTAGTTGGGCTCGGGACTGGCAGAGACTGGGATATGACTGCTAATGAGGATGCACTTTGGAGGTGAAAAATCTAAAGAGATTTTAGTGATTGTTATACAATTCTATGAGTATACTAAAACTACTGAATTGTGTAAGTGGGTGAATTTTTATGGTATGAAATTGTATCTCAAGAAAGATGTTTTTGAAATGTACAAAGATTCATTAAGTCTTTGGACTATTTCTAAAGACTGTTAGCTGTAAGGTTCCAAATTTTTTTTTTAAGGTTGATTTATTTATGCATACAAGAACTGGGATACAGGCCAGATGTGTGGAAGGGTGAGAGGATTCACCAGAGACAGAGTGGGGAACAGAACAGACAGATTGACTGAAATACACTGCTGAGAGGAGCAGAGGGGCAAGACAAGAGAGGTCCTCTGCGCCATGTGGGTCACCTCACTGGTGTGGATAGCTTCATAGTTCTGTGTCTTAACCACTTGCGCCACCAAGGAGTCCCCAGTTTCCAAACTCTTTGACAGAGTTAATGGACTAATTTAGCATTGGTAGGTTACTATCCCCTTTGTTATTTAGGGTCATTCCTGACCCTAAATATTTCTTGGTACTCAAACTGGTTTGTAAACTAGCACACAACAGTTATTTAATGAATATGTGCTAAATGAATGGGTGATAGGGCATTATGCTAATCTGTAGGAATGCATGCTAGTACGGTATGCAATAGGAGCAAGAGCAAGTAGGAAGACCACTACAAAGCAGTTATTAGGAGGTTAGAAGGCCCTCCTCTCCAGCCTCATCCTTTTCCCAGCACTTAATGGCTCTTCACTGCAACTTCCAAGGGGAAGTAACATTCATCACATCTCTTGTACCTCTCTCTTGTGTCCTTTGTCGTATATTAATTTTCATGACTATCTAGCCCTTGCTTGAGACCTTTCCTGGCAAAGACCATGTCTTACTCATCTTTTGACTTTTTATATTGAGTTGCTCAATAGAAGACTGTTGCATGAATGACTAATGGCATCAATACATTTCTCTGTTGACTATTTTTGTCTCTTGATAACTGAACCCTCTTTAATCATCATAATTTTTTTAATATATTCATTTATTTGGACCTTGTTCTCACTTCCTTCAGGTTGTGAAATAGATTCCATTTATATGAATTTAATTGATTTGTTTTATAATGCTAGGTTAGAAGCATTTGGAAATGGTCACTCCTTCTTTACTCTGGTGTAAGAGGTGGCCCAGGTCTACACAGAACCTTCTCCCTGTGTTTAGTATCAGCCACAATCCTGTTTGCATTAGAGCCTTTCTGGAATAAAACTCACAAAATGCATGGTTTCCAAAGCCTCTTCATATCAATCAGGAATCCAGTGTGGTATAGTTTCTTTTCCAGCTATAAAGTAGAAAATGGATCTAGAGATTGTTTACTTCTACAGGATGTTGCATAGCTAAGTGCGATGATCTTCAGACATGAGTTCAGTTCTATCCGTAGTTAATATAATTATCAGGCTTTTGGCCATAATAAAATAATAACCTTCTCAGAAACTTGAAATGTAAGCTTTAAGTACATCAGAAATTTGAAAAATTTGAAACTTTGCCCTAGGTTTTTAGAAAAAGAGGTCAAAACAGTACAGTAGAATGGAGAAAGTCTTTTTGAAATTGGGTTTCTTTACAGCATTTCTTATAAATTTTTTAAATGTCAAGTTTAAAAATCAGTCCCAAATATTAAAGTAATTATATATTGACTGGCAACTTTCCAAGGAAACATCAAGTTAGGCAAAGGGATCATTTTTAAAATGTCATAGGTACTTCATCAAAATTCTTCATAAAGACAATTTAAAGAATCAGGAACCTCCCAGGTTTTCAGCCATGAACACAGTTTCACTCAAGTTTTAGCACATTCCTGGTTGCCAAAGACTCTCCTGGAACATTCATAGGAAGGGCCTCTTGCCAGCATCTGGGAAATCCACCCCAGCACCTAAAATTAGTGTAATAAACCTCACCTATCCTTTCTATGGCTGCTTTGGTTAAATTGCCATGACTTGCTCCAACCAAGAAGGAACAGAGTGTTTTTGCTGTGGGCTGACTACTCATGATCCAAGAGAGCACTTAGAATCTGAGAAATTCAGGAGAGAAAGGCAAGAAATGATCTGCGTAGTTAATAGAGCACGGAGGCCAAAACAAATTCAGAGGGCTCAGGAGGTATTTTGAACCTCTTTGCAAAGCTAATTACAAAAGCAATGGTTTTGAAAGGGCCTTGGAGATTCCCAACTGATCCTCCTCTTTCTGTGTCTGAAGACAAGAGCCCAGGGGCAGGCATGAGATTCACACAGTGTCTGCAATTAGCAATTAAGTAGCAGAGCCAAGGACTCAAACCCAGGTCTTTATAGCTCCCCATTCAGTGCTCTTTAATCTGGATTAAGTGCAAATGCGTTTCTTATGTATGCTTTCAAGAACCTGTAAGAGTTTAAAATATTTTCTTTTGATTTGGATTATTTTTTCATTCTATTAGTCTCTTTCACCATTACTATGCGGATTTCAATCCCTGAGCTAAATTTCCCTGCCTTGTGGCCAAATCATCACAGAACATTCCATTCACTG
Source organism: Talpa europaea (assembly GCF_964194135.1). Taxonomy (NCBI): domain Eukaryota; kingdom Metazoa; phylum Chordata; class Mammalia; order Eulipotyphla; family Talpidae; genus Talpa; species Talpa europaea. The sequence continues at coordinate 22,543,582 of NC_140074.1, read as the reverse complement.
AAAAATAGTTGTACTATAAAAGAAAATACAAGTGGAAAACCTGGCCAACAATAAACATTCTAAAACAACGTAATGCACACCACCTCCATTCCTGCAGAAATGCCAAGTATGAACTTCTGACACCCGCATGCTCTATCGGCCACACGGTGGCCTGATGACTGACTGGTCCCACGTACCCTTCGGATTATAAATACATTGGAGTGGCAGTTTGGTATCTTAGTGCACATATCTAAATATATATGCATATATATTTTAAATAAAAGGTATGAGGAGAGGCTTAGGGAAGTTTGGAAATAAATGGTCAGAATGACATTGACATTAAGATGAAAGAAGATAGCCAGTATTTTGTTTTTCCCAAGTCCTCAACTCTGCTTGAGTACTGTCCTATCTCCTAAGGTTCTCCCGGTGGAGGATAAATTCTTCCCATTGGGTGACTCTCAGTCTCACATGTAGAAGCTTCGTTATTACTACTGGTTAACAGAGAGAAACAGGTTATAATGTCGGTGTAGTCGTTTCCACTTGGTGTTTTTATGTGATCTAGCTAAGGATGAAAGTTTTTGTTTCTTGAATCAGAGTAGCAAGGATTTATAAGTATTCCCTGCTATCTGAAAGAAAACCATTTTTATTTTGTATGATTGTGTGAGTTATTTCAGGGGCCTGTGAATGTTTTTACCATTAATTTATATGGCAAAAATTTTGAGCATTCCCAAATCCCAAAGTAACCTACAAACATTGGGACAGTTGGAGAAGCCAGTACTTACCTTGGGGAAAATATATAATTTGGCTAGTTAAGGCAAAACATACTCAACATTGCGAAGTGGGTGTAGCTCCTCTGGCACTGCCTTTTCTTTCTTTCCTTTTTTTCTATGATTGAGGTAACATTGGTTTACGTCAGTGTATGGGATTCAGTGGAATAGTTTGACAACTCCTCAGATGTACATCACCATACCCCAACCACCCCAGAGCACCCATATCCCTTTGTCGTACACCATTGGACCTCCTCCTCATGTTCCCCTTGCTGAAGCCTCAACTCTGCAGTCATGTTTCTAAATTTTGCTTTAGTATACTTTGCCAGTTTCTTTGTTTTGTTTCTCTATAGTCCACAGGTGAGTAAAATTGTTCAGTCTTGTCTTTCTCCCTCTGACTTATTTCACTTAGCATATTCCCCTCCTATCCCATGCATGTGAGCCCTGGGACAGCAAGTGCAGAAGGGGTGTGTGTGTAAAAAAGGAGTATGATCCTGCTGGGTCAAAAGACCATGTTCTTCATGCACAGGCTTTGTTTTTAATCCAGAAATATTTTAATAATCATTTAAATCATGATCTCTCAAGTAGTGTTTTGGTAGAATGGCTTGATCAAGGCCATGTATGATAGATTTAGTATCCTATTTTCCCAAATATTATCCAGGTTTTACTCTCCGATTCAGAGTATAGTTATTTAGGTTTCTCTCCAGATGATTTTCATGCCTCTAAAGCAGAGGTTGGGAACTAGCAATCCCCTAGCCAAATACATTCATCCCTCGGACAATTGTTTTTCAGTACACATAGTGTGGTTTTATAAAAATTTGAATTAGTTGCCAGTATTTAAAAATACTATTTCCAGTAAAAATCAAGATTCACAGCATAGCATTAAAAAAAAACCCACATTCACAGCATTCAGCTGTGCTCCAACATAACAACCATTTCTTAGAGATGAATAGTTGCTCTGGTCTTGAGATGACAGTCACACATTCAAGCCCCCTTTGTTACCTTCTCTGCCTGAGCTCAATACCTGTTTGCTGGGTATTTCTAAGGGGAAGGAGAAAAAGTAAAACTCATCATCCTGGTAATGAGAATAAAATAACCCCCTGCATATACTGAGCCCAAACCATGCCAGACACCCCCACAAAGCCATTGCCATAACATGTGAACCTCACAGGAACATACTGCACAGGTCTAGAGAAAGGTAACTTAGCTTCAAACATATTCTGTTTCTCTTTCCAGTCAGTTTTCAAATTCCCAAGGAAGAGAATCTAGCCTCCTCAAGGCATCTCTAATGTTTAACTGATTAGTCATGGCCAAGTGATGGAACAGTTAACACAGCCGTGGCCTCTAGCAACTTCTTAGGGATGCTGTAGGACAGTGGTTGTGGTGCCTGGTCTACAATATTTGGATTTCTTGTATATTGATTTCTAAATCAGAACTTCTATCTACATAAAAGCAGATTTTATTAAGGTTCTGTGGAATACAGTAAGATTGACAGAAGCTTCTTAGAATATATAGAAGTCCAGAATTGTAGTTGCTTAGAGATATAGCCTGAGAAATAGCCCATTTTTGTTTATAATAGGAAATAATTGATTAAGGTAATGGTTTTGCAAGTTGCATGAACATTTGCCATCTTAATGGGTATTAGTCATTGTAACAGAGCACTGCAATATAGGCTCAAGCATAAAAAAAGTCTTAATAAATGGATATGACTTTGCTATTCCTGCTGCCCAGAAGAGACTATCGAGTCCTCTTCTCTTCTCTAGTAGTGAGCAACATGATGCATCCCTTGGTGGGTGAACTTGATGGGCTGGAAATGCTCAGAATTTAATGCTGGTAGACAAGACATGGACAACCTCTGTGTTGGTTCATACTAAAATCTTTTTGTACTAGGACAAGATGAACCTTCTGCTGCAAACATGAGCCTCCTCTCTTCTTCAGCCAAAAGTTCACCAGGGTTCAAACAATGTCTTAATGGATTCCAGTAAGATTTTGTGGGGCTGTTAAGAAAGAAGTTTCTGGTTTGCAGTCTGAAGGAATGTGTCTAGTTCCAGCACTGGAATCAGGGCCCACCTGGATTCAAGTCCCAGACCAGGCTTCTAGTCTGCTTCCGATTTGGGGGGACTTGGCAGAATGCCTTTATTGTTCCAACATATTGCTGCCATTCTTTAATTCACAGCTCACATCTCACCTCCTTCATCAACCCTTCCCAGGCTGATGAGAAACCAGCTCCATCTGTACCCCCAAACTAGTACATAAAACCATTTATTCTCCCATACAGACAATTCTCAGTTGTCTGTATTGATAAAGGAGTGTGTTCCTGTAGATAGAATGGTATTATCTTTCCTCTGTGGAGAACTTTCTTCCTTGTAGAGGGATGTAGGACACGTGGAGAGACTTTGGGTGGACACCGAGAACTGGCAAGACAGGAAGGCCAGCCTAGGGCTCAACGAAAATGTTCCTAATGGTGACTTTTGCCTGCATTTTGGTACCTGTTTTTTCAGTTATCCCTTTTCCATCCTCGTCTTTGATCAGTGGGCAACTTCTGAGAAAATTAAGTCCCTTAAATAATGAATAACAATTTTTGTATAAAATGAGAGTCCCGGTTTTGAGTTTTGAAGAACAGCAGAGAACAATTCATTCTTTTAAGATTTATTTATCCATACAAGAAGTGGGGTGTAGACCAGAGGTGTGAGGGCATGAGAGATTCACCAGAGGCAGAGTGGGGAGCAGAACAGGCAGACATACTGAAATATACAGCTGAGTGGAGCAGCTGGTAAGACAGGAGAGGTCTGCTGTGCCATGTGGATAGCTCCCTGGCTGGGGATCAAACTCATGCCCCAGTAGCTGGTGATAGCTTGATAGCACTGAGACTTTAACCCCTCCAACACCATGGAGGCCCCAGAAAACAATTTTTTAAAATATGTATTGGCATCTGCTTTCTTTCATTTTCCATTTCTCCTACTACCTTAATTGTATTTTGTTGTAATTATTATTAGTAGTAGTAGTAGCTGCTCCTATTAGTAAACTCTAAGAGCTTCACATACTTACTATGAATCCTTGCAACAGTTTTGGTGGTGTGACTGGTACTATTGTACAGAAGAAGACACCAAAGCATCAAGAGATGGGGTATCATGGACAGCTTATGCAATGATTAAATTCAGGGTGCAATGGGAAGCCCTCAACCCCTCTGGAGTCCTCTAAGGTGGGAAAGATGAACAATTAACCTCAGAGAGATTAGAAGGAGAAAAACCCACAATTTAATAATGCCCATATAGCGAAATTAGATGGTAATAAATTCTAAAGAGCAATGGAGTAGTTCAGGACTACTATTTATCCTGTGTTCAGGTAGGGTGGGATTTTACATGCTAGACCAGAAAGGGTTACTTCATCCTTACTCTGAGAGTAAAAATGAGATCCTGAGAGAGGACATGTTCACTGATATGCCAACCACTAGATGAGACCCCCAAAGCACTTCCTTGTAGGTGATAAAAGGGGAAACGTTTGTCACTTCTCTGGTTAGGAAAAGGGCAGAGATTAGGACATGATAATCCTGTCTTTGATAAGGGAAGGATGAAGGACTTATGCAAGAACAGAAGCTTTTTATCTTCAAGGAATGTTATTGCTGTTAGCTCAGAATACTCTGCTTGTAGTAAGAGTAGGGCGTCCTGAGGAGACAAGTACTGAGAATCTTGGGGTCAACTGATTTGTACACCTTGCATATGGCATAATTTCATCCCCTTTTGTTGCTGAATAATATTCTATTATGTGGCTTATTAAAAGATAACCTGTGGCATCTTAAAATTTTTAAGAGCCTGAGAATTTATTGATTCAAATTGGGCAGTGTTTAGGGGGGCTTTGCTGACAGAAGACAGGGAAAGTCCCATAAAGTATGGCATCAAAGAAAGGAAATTATTTTATTGGCTATCATTTCAGTCCAGGTGGGTTGGTTCTGAGTGCTTGTTCTTAATGCGTTGATTTTGTGACCTTGAGGCATCTGCCTTCTCAAATTGAATTTTGTTTTCTTATGTAATTCACCACGATAATAAATATTAGGTCTAATGGCCTTCTTGTTTAATTTGACAGCATATACCACATTTTGTTTGTTTATCTGCTCTTGGGTTGTTTCTTCCTTTCCACTATTGTAGGTTTTGCTGCAATGTACATAGGTATACAGATTTCTGTTCATATTCTTGTCTTTGATTCTTTGGGGTATATACCCTGAAGTGGAATTGCTGGATCATATGATAATTCTATGTTTAACTTTTTGAGGAATGGCCATACTGCTTTCCACAGCAGCTATACTATTTTCATTCCCACCAGCTCTGCTTCCATCCTTCTAGCGTGGAGAGCCCACCAAAGCAGGGCTGTGACTTTTCAGGTTTTTTTTTCCCTTTAGGAGCTAGTAAAATGCTAGTCCCACAAAAAGTGTTGAGTAAAGGACTTGCTCATTATGATGGAGATCATGGTAATGAGACTTCTTCAGCTTCTCTAGGCAATTTGCAAATGTTTGGGCATGGAATTCCTCTAAGTGTATTCTTTTCTGTACCCTTTCTCCCTTTGTTGCTCCCAAGCTCAGAGAATAACACTGAAAGTAGTGAGATGCTGTAGTCAGAAAAGAAATAAAAGTCGAACTGTGTCTATTTGCATACCAATGACTGTCTCGGAGAGCAGCAGCTGAAATGTAGGGATGGATTGATTTATGATAACAAATATACATTTGCCAGGCAGGAATTGGCATCTGCAATTTAAATGACAACCTACAAAATGGAGTCTTTTTTTTTTTAGTATCTAATTATACCAAATAGCTAGCCTTATAGTTGAGAGAGGTGTGACAACTCAAAGTTCTGATCCAATTATCCCATTGCAAAAGAAGTTATCACTTTTGGAACTATGAGATAGTACTTGATTCAGTGATGTAACCTGGGATGATACAAATTTTAAAGCAATAGGGTATTTGTACTCAGCAATGAATTCTGCCCTCACTTTAGGAAATTTGAACCAAAATGGATGTTTGCCTGAGACCTGGAAACAGGAGAATATGTGGATGTGAGTTTCTCATGTAACTCTCCCTATGGTAGCATCACCTCTGCTACTGTAATCTGGAACATTTTTGGAACCCAAACTTGAAAATATTCCTCCTGTGTTTTAGAATTCTATGAGGTTCTCATAGAATTCATAGGTTCTCAGGCAATTCTGCAAATGCCTGACAGTACCTGTGACCCAGAGCAGGTGGGGGAAGCAGAGGCTGCCTTCCAGTCAGCATGCTGCAGATTTGACAGGGTGTCATTCTGGGTTGTCTCCTGCTTGACACTGTGTTATACAAATCAAAAGTTCACACTGAGGTCATAATTACTGGCCTTTGGCAGAGCTTGTAAGGTCTCTGCCGGGTTAGGCCGGCCAGATGTGAGCTGTATTTGTGCTGAGTTCAGTTTGTTTCCATTCTCTCGCTCCTCTCTCCTTCCCTCTCTCTCCTCCTTCATCTTGCCAAGTGCTACCAGAGATGTTTTTCCCTCTATTTAAGGTAATACTGGAGTTAGTGCTGAAGGCAAGCTACAGGCGCGTGTTGAAAATAAATTTGCAGGGGACTTATCTTCATACCACTGGAAAAAGCCTTGGAGTCCTTCATGGAAATTTTTGTCTCCCAATAAACTGCCCTTTGGAAGCAGCTAATCTCATATGTGCTTTGAGCTGGATACTAAAAAACAAACTTGGTGGACATTATTGATATGCAGTGGACTAGGCTTTGAAGCAGAGTGGTGCAAATGTCCTTGCAAAAACCATTTCTTTCTTAAAGCAGCATACTCTCCCATGCTAGCAGGTGTGCATATGATGCAGTCCTATTCTTTTTAATGCATACATTTATGTTAAAGTCCTCTAGTATATTAGGTGACTGAGTGTGATGGGAATAGAGTGTTAGAAAGAGGTTCAAATCCCAATTTTGCAACTTTCCAGGTGGGTGTCATAGGATGTTCTTTGGTTTTGTCTTCGGCACAGAGTTTGTACACAGACTTATGAATTCTGCAAATGCCTGACAGTACCTGGCCCATAATAGGTGCTTTGTTTCCCCTTCACTGTTTTTTAAAAGATTTATTTATGCATACAAGACCTGGGGTGTAAGTGAGAAGTGAAGGGGGTGAGAGGATTCACCAGAGAGAGTGAGGAGCAGAACCGGCAGATCTGCTGAAATACACTGCTGAGGGGAGCAGCAGGGGAGCAGGAGAAGTCTGCAGCACCACGTGGATTGCTCCCTGGCCAGCTGGCCTGGGATTGAACTCGTGTGACAGTGGCTGGTGATAGCTTGATAGCAGTGTCTTTAACCCTGGTGCCTCCAGGGATGCCCTTTACTTCACTTTTGTTGTCTGTTTTTGACATCAGAATTAATGAGAATTATTCATTGCCACAGTGTATAGATTACCAATATAATTTCATATCTATAGAATAATTGTTGCTGACAGTATTCCTTTCCTACTTTCCTACCCACTCAGGTAAAACTGCTATTCACTAGCCACAAAACAAGAGGCTGTGCAAAATTCAGCTGGGAAGGCCACACCTCCCTGGAACAAGCAAAGTTTTCTATATTATGGAAATCCATGCGTCTTTGCTCCTGACACAGTCATTAGAAAGAATTTAAAAATTGAAATTGAAAGTCATCAGAGAACTCAAAGTCCAGATATTCTGGGGAGCACCATTTTCTCAAAAGTCCTCATACTGATCATAGCAGATGTTTTCATCTACCCTGTGTTTTCTATCCCAAAGTGATACCTTTGGGCTATGCCTGTACCTACAAAAATATTTCATCTTATTAGTCAAATTTTAATGTTGAAAAATAAAATGAAGACTAGGTCAAAACCATGCAAAGAATCCATTTGAAATGACAAAGCTTGAAAACTTTAAATTCAATAATCTAGCAAATATGGCATTTGATATATCCAATCTTATAGAATGTAGGAACTTTTCTGTATAGCTGTATTGATAAGGACCAATGTATATTTTTAAAATATAAACCAATTATCTCAAATTACATACTTTATACATAATACATGCAGAAGAAATGTTACAAGATGCAGCATAGCCAAATTATGGTTGTTTCATGAATCATAAAAATTTGAAATCTGTTCTCAGCCGTGGCCCCCCAGGAAGCACCTTATGGTGAGTGCAGTGAAGCAGGTAATTTGGGTACCTTTAGAGAGGTTGAATGATGGCACATATCCAGTTGAAACTTGAATAACATGGGTTTGAACTGTGCGGGTCACTGAAATGTGGATTTTCTTGTAAACAGATGACATAAACTTATGGTTTCAATAAACTAAGTACATTATTCTTTATGATTTTCTTTTTTCTCCTTTTTTTTTTTAAATTGAAGGAACATTTGGACAGCATTGCATATGATTCAGAGGTATAGGGTTCCACCTCTCAGATGTATGTTACCACTGTTAATAACATTTTTCTTCCCTTTATCGTAAGATACCATATATAACACAACATAAAATATATGTTAATTGACTTTGTTACTTGTTAACTGTAATAATATATGTTAATTGACTTTGTTACTTGTCGATAGTCGGCTCTTATAGTGAGTTTTCAGTGAGTCAGAAGTTATGCACAGATATTTGACAGCGTGAGAGGAAGGGGGCCAGTGTCTCAAACCCCCAGGTTGTTCAGGGGTCATCAACTATATAAGCACTCTGTAAGAATAGTTAATTTTTTTTTTAGAAAACTAAGTTATGCTGTAATAGAAACTTGAATTTTAAGACATTTATTTAAATATGAAATTAATTTTACTCTCTAATGAGACATTACAGACATATGTTGACTGTTGAATTCTTTGAAATTTATAGTTTCAGCTGGTTTTAAACAAGGGCTATGATAGAGAAGAATAATTCATTCTGATGTATGTGAGTAGGTGGCTAGTGGTATTTTCTTATTCTTTCTGAATGGGAAAAATGTATGTAGTCATTTCTTTTTCTCTCAAGGCCTCTGAGTGAAATTGTTTTTTACTAAAATGAAAGAAGAAACAGCTCATTTTGCCAGTGTTTATATTGCAGTGATTCAGCAAAATGCAGCTGATTTTCCTAAACCCACAAGCCTGAAGTTTGCAAGGGTGGCCAAATTGATAACCTTCGGTTTTTTTCCAGTACAACCCAGTCACCATATTTAGCAGCCCAGGAAACTTTTGGTCCATTCAATATGGCTGGCATACTCATATTTAGGATTTCTTCCCATTAAAACAAATAGATTTAGAATAGTCCTTATTCCAAGATGGATTTGTTAGGGTGTTCATTTCCTTCAGCTGTTATATCAGCTGTTACATCAGCATGTCCATATGGGGTGCATGCTCCCATAGAGAAAACAGGACCCCAAAACAGGTTCTTGCTTCAGTACCTGAAAATTTATCTTCCCACGGGCTGCAGATTTTAAAAGAATGATTTTCAGAAATCTCTGTTGTGTGTACTAATACATTTAGTGATTATTACTTACTGGTACATATTTGAAAGTGGTCCCGGAATTAACTCCAGATTAGTGGTCTAGAATTGGAGAGCCAAGGAAGGATATTTTAAGAATCCTAAGCATTCCTCTCTCATTTGAGTGGGCTGTAAGAAGGATGATTTTCTATCCCACAGCAATTCCAGAGAGATTTTTGTTTGGCTGTTTTTTGTTTTTTTTTTTCCCCTAATAGAATCCTTAAAAACTCCTAGGGGTCATTTACCAGAGTCAACCAGGTTTGCTGCTATTTCATTGGCTACTTTCAAAGAACAGAGGGCTCTTAAAAACCCATTCTCCCATAAAGTTCCCTCTACTCTGCCCTCTAAAGGAGAATCTATTTTCTTCTATGGGACTAGAATTGGTTGTAGTCTTCCTTCATGTTTGCTTTTGTCAAATCCAGAGGAATTGAAATGGCTCTGAGCTTTTGCACACTTGAGCCTATGCCTAGACCTGTAAGACAATGAGTGCACAGGTGCTAATCACTAAGATATCCTTCACAACTTCAGACACATACATATTAGGCTAATCCCTCCTGTGTATACAATGATCACATATTCCCCCAAAGTCATCAGCGCACATGCTCTGATAATTATGGGCACAATGAAATAGAAAATTTGAAAATAAAATTTTCCTGGAAATTTCAAGATAAATGATCAGAGTTGTTATGTGCTGACCCCTGTACTCCATCTTCTTATATAGAATTTTTAATATAAGTCAAATCCTTATAAGAGGCTTTATAACTCATGAGTAAACTGAATCACATAGTGAGAATATGTGATATATTCTGCACGTGGTAGTAAATCCCCCCCAGACTGTCATTTGTCCCCCTTATAATATCATGCTGCCTTTTCCATGGCTTCAGACTATACAACATATAGATTCTTGATATAGGTCATGAGGTTGCAGGATAAGAAGTGGCCAGGGACATGACTATAGATAAAAGGCTGAGATAGGACACTATGGTCTGGTTTCAGTGTAACATTTTTTTAATTTTATGTATTTTTTTACATAATTTTTCATTTTTGTACAATGTGTGCATTTTCATCTTGGTTATAGTCCCCATAACCCTTGTTTTGATTCTACTCCCTTCTCCCCACCTGTAGTGTGTATATTCTCTGGTTTATAGTTACCTGTTGGTTTTGATTTTTACTTTATGATAATTAGTCTTTTTCCTGATCCCTTATTTGGGTTTTCTAAATTCCTGCTATGAGTGAGACCATCCAGTATTTTTCTTTTTCTTTCTGGCTTATTTTGCTGAGCATGATCCCTTCCAGCTCCATCCATGTTGCTGCAAATGGCATGAGTTTATCTTTTTTGATTGCTGAGTAATATTCCATTGTGTGTATGTACCACATCTTCTTGATCCAGTCATCTATTTTTGAGCATTTGGGTTGTTTCCATAGGTTGCCTATTGTAAATAGTGCTGCAATAAACATAGGGTGGGGGCGGTTATCCTTTTGAATTAATGTTTTTGTGTCCTTTGGGTAGATACTTAGGAATGGAATTGCTGGATCCTATGGAAGCTCCATTATAGCAGATTGAGGAATCTTCACACAGCTCTCCATAGTGGTTGGATCAATTTTCACTCCCACCAGGAGTGTAGGAGAGTTCCTTTTTCTCCACATTCTTACCACATTTGTGGTTGCTAGTTTTTTAATATGTGCCATTCTTAAGTGTAACATTTCTTAAGGGAGGAAACTACTTGTAGCAATAGTAAGGTTCACAGTAGAGCTGAGCGGGCCATATCATGGGTCTACTTGTTCTGTGAGAGATTATTTTATATACATGAATAAAAATCTTTTTTTCTTTTGTAAGAAAATTTGCTATTCCATCTAAATGTTTCTGTGCTATGAGTTACTCCTCTGGAAATAAACTTGGATTAACAATCTTAGATTTCTCAGGTTGATCTAACAATTTTCTGCTGTGCAGACTTTAGAGACACATGGGACAGAAGTTTGGAGTTTGCAGATGGTATTTTTGCACACACTTTGTTTTGATCAATTCTCACAGGCTTTCCCTTAAGATCGAAACAACACTAGAGAACTCAGAAACAGAATACAAGATAAATGTATCAATTGAGGACATCTTTGACTGATTTTAAAGCAGAAAACTAAATTGCACAATCCAAAAAGCTTCAAATAAGTGTAAAGAAATATATTCTGGGAAGGAATCGTCTTGAGAGGCAAAGACCAGCACAAGCCCTCTTGCACTGCGGTCCTGAGATTCTTGAGCAATTATAATGGGAGGAGAAATGTTTGGGGAGATGGGCACATCCCTGTTTATCTTCCTTTTTCCTTCACCTCCTGTCTTGATACACACATCCAGCCAGCATACAGCTGCTTTTGAAATCCTGACTTCAGGTAACATAAGCAGACATGTAAATGAAAGCTTTGTTGTATGTAGAAATGTTACTGAATTATGGCCCATATCTGGAATTTCGAACTATTAGATGTAACTTTTCACAAAAATTTCCAGAACTCTGTGCGTGAATGAGTTCTAGCCGTCCTAGCAGAATGGCTACTTTGTGGTGACTTCCTGAACAGATCCATTCCCGGTAAGATCCACATATGTACCCGGGCAGAAGACAGCTGCTATCCTTCCTTCTCAACAAAGGACTCTTGTGTTTGAACAAAAACTATGTACTGTATGCCCAGCAGCCGAAGGGAGTCTGAGCAGTGATGTCAAAGTATGCTGTGATGTCACCGCAATTCACAAAGAATTACAGCTAATGCCATGTGAAGTGAAGCCAAATTCAACACTTTCCCTCTTGGGTACTTCACAGTCTGAGAGACAGAAGCAAGGCCAGAGGTCAGGCCTTTGTATAATTTTGTTTCGCATTCTCCAGACACCCTAATTATGGAAGCAGGGCAGGGAAAAGACAGACTGTTAAAGAAAAGTCCCCTAACCATGTGCTGAGAATGAATTCTAGCGTCTGTCCGCACAAATGACTATATTGAGTTAATTCTTGGGATTTTTGCTGAGGACTGTTAGACAAACAAATTTAACTAAAAACAATATGCAAGAAAACAGATGTTTTTAGTAAAACTTTGGCCCTGACCCTACAGTAAAGAAGAGGAACAAAATAAACTGAAAGCACCTGAAAAGTTTAATGAATGTTGAAAATAAGCTCTAGTCATTCTCTTTTGCCCTCTTAAGGCGTTTATCCAGCAATTAGATGGATTAGATTCCTGATCTCAAGAAAGGCAGTACAGGAAAATCTCTTTAAAATGTTTACAGTCTCATAGATTGGTCCTTCTTTCAACAGTTTCATAGCCCTGTCATTGACATGTCCCTTTCTTCTATTTGCTTCATAATAAAAAGAGCAATGGAGATCCTCTGTGTCTCTTGAACTACAGGGTAAGCAAGCTAATAATAATTACAAGAAAATATCTCTAGCTCAAACAAACAAACAAAAATTTTAGAAATAGGACATTGGTTAAATAGCTTGTGACCAAATCTCAATCCTGGGAAAGGTTTAGACTTTAATGGCAGATGTTGTTAAAGTTCTACTCTTTGATGAGGGTCAGGCCAGGTGGGTTGAAGGTGAAGAATAACTGTACCTCTGGGTTGACCAGATGACCAGCCAGAGTGTTAGAGCTCACACAGATTAGGTAGAGCTTGGACAGAAACTGTTCATGGTTAAGTCCCTTAGAAAAAGTAAGAAGCAGGCACTGAGGAAATAAAGTACAAAGTGAATCTCCAGGTCCAGAGCTGGAATACAAAACCCAGAGCACTGTGTCTAGTGGAAAAGAGGTCAGAGGGAGATTCGCTCAGAAATACTAAGCATTTATACCCCAAAGGCCAATTCTGGAGTAGTAGGTAAAGGACTAGAGACATAACAGGCAAAATGACAAGTGGAAATTAAACTCTCGGATTACAATGCTATTAAATACATTTGTAGAGGTCTTTTTCTTTCTGACAGAGAGCCTTTTTTCGGTCTTCAGAACTAGTGGCAGAAAGTTTAAGTGGTGGAAGTTTTGTTCCAGTTTGGGACAAGGAGGAAAATTCTTTGAAACCATAATGTATGCCTGTCCCCTGTGGCCTTGTCTAATACTGAATTCATTCATTCAACAAATTTTTATTATTTGCTTGTTATATTATTATACCCTTTGACCTTGTGGTGTTATGTTCTAGGAGGTGATAGGAAATAAAAAACTTAATAGGAAAATTGTATTGTACTATAAAATAAGTGCTGTAGAATAAAAAATATGAGGCAGGGTAAAAGAACTTGGGTCTGAGGAGGGACAGAGCTTTAAATCGTCTGGTTACAGTAAGCCTTTTAAAAAGGTGAAAGTTTCCAACAGAAGCATAAAGGAGATAAGACAGCTGCTGTTGAAGTATTTAGGAAGATTGTTCCAGTCAGAGGCAACAACTGATGTTGTTCTGAGATGAGAAAGTGCTTGGTGTGTTTGAATAGCATAAAGAATAAGCTGAAGAGAGATGAAGTCAGAGAAGTAACTCAGGTAATAGAAGACTTTGTGGGTAACCCTAAGGATTCTGTTGAGTTCAAGAGGAAATTGAGTAGTCTTACCAGCGACTAGTGAACCCCAGAACAGAAAACACGAATGGAGAGGATCCTTTTGGGAAGTCTTGGCCTGAAAGAAAGGGAGTTATATTGCTTCCATATACATTTTTCCCCCCCATAGTGGTGTGTTAGAGTGTAGGAGAGTTAAAGCTCATCTTTTAGCCTAATAGCCTATGAATGTTTCCCTGGTAGTTTCCTGTGGTATGTGCAGGACTGATTTTTTTTTAATCAGTTCAATTGATTTTTCCTCAAAAGAAAGAAATCCTTCCCAATGAAGAGAGACTTTCAAACTACTGAATGCAGTGATCTCACTTATTTTTCCCTGGTGCTCAAATCTTTATACTTAGAGCTTCAGGCTGGTGTTGCTTTTGGCAACAAGATGTGGCTGACAAGCATGTTTCTCCTCCTCCACCCCATCTCTTCACTGCCCTTTTAGCCTCCAGGAAGAACATAGTAAGTACCCCACAGAATAGAAGGAGTACTCATTGATGGTGTGGTTCTACTCAACCTGGATTTCAAGTCTGGCAACACCAAATTTTAGTGATATGATCCTGGGCAAGATGTTGAAACTTCCTGAGTCTCAGCTTTGCTTTTGCAAACTATTAATCGATATGGTTTTAGCTAATTTTCAGGGATATTATAAAAGTTAAGTGTTAACTTGTCTTCTTATGGTTGTAATTTTGCAATAAATACAATTATCAAATCATTGTATTGTACATCTAAAGCTAATATGTCAATTATATATCAATTTCAAAAAATCAAGTGAGAAGATACATATTGTACCTAACTAAATATATCAATTGTTTGCCAAATACTCTCTTATTTTCCCCTCTCCTAGTGGCTTTCCTCTCTGTCTTTCTCCTCTTCTGTATCCCTAATTCCTTTCATCGTAGTGCTCTTACTCCCTGTCTGTTCTCACCTGCCTTGAGGAAATCATCTGATTAAACCCACTCACTGAGATTGGGACCATGGCTAGGGCTTTTGGGTATTCCCCACAGCACCATAACACCAGTGTATAATGCCTCGTGCTCAGCTGATTTGGTTTAATTTAAGTATAATCAACAAATTCATGTGTTACTCCTCCCAAGGGTACTTGAACAAGAAACAAAGGGCTATAGCAATGGTTCCCAATTTTTTAACACAAAGGAGTCTTTTATTATTTTTTCCTATGGGTCTTGTGTTTTGGAAGTTTCCATCTACTGAAAACACTGCATATATTAAGTAATAATTTGTTTCCCACTTTATGACTTAATGACCCAAATACAATTTTAAAAATAAATGTAATAAAGATCAGGATTTAGCTTATTTGTATAATGAGATGATTGGTGTTTCGGTGACCTTAGTGTTTTTATTGCCGGTAAATATATTTCCATTAGGCTTTTGAAAATACTAAACATAGCTCATGGACCACTATTAGCACCTTTGCTAATAGGGACCCTATTTTCTCATTGGAATTCGTAGTTGAAAACAAAAGAAACAAATACATAAAGGAAGAAATTAGCGCACCCATAAGAAAGCATGAGAAGTATAGGGTATGTAGGTTTGTGGGAGCAGGGAGGGCTGAGGAGGTGTAATGCACAGGTATAGATGGGGAGCAGTCCCTTCCCATTTACTTCCCCTACTGTTTTCATGATGCATGTTACAGACAAAGCTGCCTTTTCATTCCTGCTTGCAAGTCTGACTCCAGTGTTGATGATCCGGATGAGGTTATTTAACATTGTTATCCCCCTTCATCAGGCCCATAGTAAATGTTGTATAATGTTTGTTCACAAGCATCCTACTGTAACTTACAGTCAGGAGTCCCATGTTGGAATTTTGGTTTTGTTAATTACCAGCTATGTAACCTTGACAAAGTTATTTATTTTCTCTGAATTTTGAATTTGTAACCTGTCTTTTCAATGATTCACTTCTTAGGGAATATTAGTCTTAGAAGCAGTATTTGTGGAAAATCATTGAAAAGATGATCAATTGATTCATTTTACTAACTCTGGAATGGTAAATCAGTTTAGTGTGCTTGTATGACAACCATGGTATGTTGTATTTGGCTTCTAGAGAACAATGGTGTAGAGTTTCTGAGATCACGTAAAATCTCGATGGCAGAGCCCTGCAATTGATTAGTAATGTCTGCCATGTGTTGTGATAGGAAAACAACTGCATGTCTGCATATTTATGTCAGCCCAACCCTTAGCACTACAAGGTCTATCTTTATTTTTTATAAAGATTTATTTATTTTTATACAAGAACTGGGGTACAGGCCAGAGGCGCAGAAGGGTGAGAGGATTCCCCAGAGACAGAGCGGGGAACAGAACAGGCAGATGGACCGAAATACACTGCTGAGGGGAGCAGCGGGCGAGACAGGAGAGGTCTGCCGTGCCATGTGGGATTCTTTCTGGCGGCCGGGAATCGAACCCGCGCTGCAGAGGTTGCAGACAGCTTCACAGTGCTGCGTTCAACCCACTGTGCCACTGGGGAGGCCCTACAAGGTGTACCTTTAGATTAAATTGACCAACCATCATAGTGCTTGGTTTGAAATTTTTAAAACATGCTTATACCAAATGTTCCCTGGCAATCTGTGTTTAACAGGGTTATTGAAGAGCCAGTTCTTTAAAACTTCTCATCTTTAATTGCTCAAATATTTTGGGGACATTGTTACATGGCATTATCTTTCAGAAAACTCACAGGATATATATATACATAGGATTTTGGTATTTTGAGCAGTTATAATTCTCCGAATCCAGTTTATCATCATTCATTACACAAATATTTATTGTATCTAGCACAAGGAGTGCATTATCCTTTTTATTTTCTAAAAGATCCAGCAAATGCTGTGACCCTTAACTGCTCATGTTCTCCTGTTTTCTAGAAAGTTCAAGTCCACATTTGTGACCCACAGCTAGCAAATATATAGGATTCACAGTGCATTCTGTGTAGTTTTTTCCTTTCTGGCTTTAACCCATCTTTATTACCTTTGTTATTCTCTTTGCCCCATTTGTGTTTTGAAAATTTTATTGTGTTGTATCATATGTATGTGCAATAAATCATTTTGTAAAAAGACAAAGCATAAACAAATTAATATCTAAATCTTTTCAGATTGAGGTTGGAGATATATTATCTTCCCTATTAACATAAATAGTAAATGAGTAAAAATGTATATAAAAGCACACTCTTTCCATAAAGTTCTATATGAATTAAATAATTATAAATAAGAGCAGCTGTGCTCAGATTTTCAGAGTTTAGTTTTCCATATTTCTCTTTCTCAGTGCTGAAAATAAAGCGATTTAAAAGTTTCTTACCTCATGGTGTTGGATCAAGAAAAGCTTGACATCACTGACTCAGTATTTGATGCTAGAAGTTGAGGTCCTTATGGGAAACCATTTGAAGTGTGGCCAGAGTGAACCCATCTAAGCCTGTCAGTCTGGGGCATGGTATCTGCTCATGAATTGTCTTTATTTACATTCTCCGCATTATTCACACGGCGATCTTCTTTTTCCTGTGGCTTCTAGGAAAGACATTTTATGATACATATTTTAATGTCTAGAGAATTTCAGTCTTGTGTTCTGCCTGTTCACTTGCTGTAAAGTAAAGGAAGAAACCCTTATCAGCATATATTGTAGGCCTGATGCCTAAAATCTGTTCAACATGCTAAAAGTCTATGAGCCAACTTGGATTAGATGTTATCATCCCAGTTTTTTGTTTAGGGAGGAGTTTCCCCCTCACTTTTATAACTCCTGCAGGAGAGTGAAGATAAATCAGCATTTTTCTTCAAGTGTTTGTATTATCAAAAATAGGAGGAAGGACTGTGTGTCTGTGTGCATGCATATGCATGTGTATGCAAAGTATATACTCAAAACATAAAAGCAAAAGTTGATGATTGGCTAATGGCATTTGAACAACAAAAGCATTTTGGAACTTCTCAGTATTTCTGTCACCTGAGATAAAAACTTTCTTTAAAAAAAATAACTCTGGTCATTTTTGGTGGAGGAGAGGTGAGACCATTTAATTGAACTGACACCTAGTAACAGAATATTCGTAAGTTGCATTAGGTCAAATGTTCAGTTGGTTTTCCACCCTTTACAAAAAATTCCATCCAATTGCCAAAATCATGAGTGGTCATTATCTCGCTTTAATGATTTGTTCAGAATGGGGTGGGTCTGGGAACTCAGTGACCTGAACATTGCCTTCCATGACACTTCACTAATAATGTGTGTAGGTACTTTTGGGAAGTAGTCTTTTAAAAAGACTAGACCTGCACAGTACATCTTGTTCATGCATTAGGACACAGGTTTATATTTGGTCTCTAGATATCATTTATAGTATATTTGTTTATCTGTGCATATAAAAACAAACACACATATGGGCCTCCCCCGGTGGCGCAGCGGTTGAGCGCTGGGCTGCAAAGCTGCCCGCAGCCTCTGCAGCAGTGGTTTGATCCCTGGCCGCCGGCAAGGGTCCCACATGGCATGACAGACCTCTCCTGCCACGCCCGCTGCTCCCTTCAGCAGTGTATTTCATCAGTCTGCCTGTTCTGTTCCCCACTCTGGCTCTGGTGAATTCTCTCACCCTCCCACACTTCTGACTGTACCCAGTGCTTGTATAAATAAATAAATAAATCTTTTAAAAAAAAAAAATGTATCTTTCTAAAAAAAAAAAAAAACACATAAACTGGGCCTCCCCAGTGGCGCAGTGGTTAAGCGCTGGGTTGCGAAGCTGCCCGCGGCCTCTGTGGTGCCAGTTCGATCCCCGGCTGCTCCCCGGCCACCGGAGGAGGGTCCCACATGGTGCGCAGACCTCTCCTGCCGCCCACTGCTCCCCTCAGCAGTGTACTTCGGTCCTTCTGCCTGCTCTGCTCCCCGCTCTGGCTCTGGTGAATTCTCTCACCCTCCCGCGCTTCTGACTGTACCCAGTGCATGTATAAACCAAACAAACAAATAAATAAAACATGCCTCTATTAAAAAAAATTAAACACACATAAACAAATGTATACAGTTATATGCACTTTTTTGTATACTTATATGTCATCAATGACTGCAGTATAAGGTAGTTTATCTCTATCCCACATTGGAATTATTAGCAAACATCACGTGTTTAATTGACTTACCAATATTGACTATGAACCTCAAATATCAAATGGTACTAAGCAGAAGAAATATAAAGATTAATACATCAGTGGCTCTCAAATAGCTATGATCTGGTGTTAAGATAAACATATTAAGAGATTAAAGTTAATATGTACACAACTATTTGAATTGGATCTGTATAAAAGAAACCCCCAAATAATAATAGTGAAGGCACTATTATATTATTAGGGGTCTGGAGTTGGACCTGCTAAGTAAGTCCATTTCTGCTTTCCTATATATTTTTCTCTGTCATTAATGATAGTTCAATTTTTAATTAATCTAACAGTTAATGTAAAATTTTAATTTTTAATCTAACATCTACTCAAGAGCAACAGATTGAGACTTGTCTACAATTTCCTGATCAAACTTCAAACTGTTTCCACTTGGGCCAAAATAAGAACATTTTATCTGCTGATAAAATACTCCACATTTTAAACATAATTGAGCGAGAATATTCTGGCATCTGAAAAAGGAATTGATACAGAGTGGGGGGAAAAAACAGTTGTGTCAGATATTTGTCTTTTCAATTCTGAAGTTGAAACATAGTCAGATCTGACTTGGTTCATGCCTGGGATCCATAAACCCACATAGTGAGCACTCACTCGGTGGTCTGGTCAGCTCAGCCCTAAAGCATGTCACCTTCTGTTAAGCTCTTCCTGATCGCACTGTTACTTTGGAGCTGGAAAGCTGTATTGTTCTTTTCTAAAATGGCTTTGGAACTGTAAGAAATCTTCAGAATCGGAGATATATTCATGATTATCTTCTTTTTGACTCCTTTAGAGACATCAAAACCCTTTAAAATTTTGCCAGAGAAACTTAAACTCTATGAGAAACCTGAAATTCCTTTAAGATGCAAACCTAGTCAAGTCTGAGACATCCAAGAGTGTGAATTCCCATGCCCTTGGTCCACCTGACCTTTCCACAGAGCTCAGTCTCTTATAAGGTCAGGGTGATCTCTCTTCTTTTTTTTTTTTTTTTAAGATTTTTTTTTTTATATTCCCCATACAGTTGCACCCACCTTATTTTGATCCCAATCCCTCCTCTCCCGCCCCCTCCATAGTGTGTCTGTAGTTTATAGTTGCTTGTTGATTTTGATTTTTTCTTTATTATAGTTATTCTTTTTCCTGGTCCCTTATTTAGGTTTTCCAAATTCCTGCTATGAGTGACACCATCCGGTATTTTTCTTTTTCTTTCTGGCTTATTTCACTGAGCATGATCTCTTCCAGCTCCATCCATGTTGCTGCAAATGACATGAGTTTATCTTTTGTGATTGCTGAATAATATTCCATTGTGTATATATAAGGGTGATCTCTTTTCTACCACAAACAACAGCAGTAGTCAGTGATCCTTTTAATACTGCCTACATGATTACTACATGTCTTTTCAAAGGTATCAGCTCTACCGAGGCAATCAGGTAGTTTGGTCTTCTCATATTTGGTGACTAATTTTTTTTTTTTTTTGCCAACTTTAGTTTTTGCTTACTTTATAATTAGCTAAGGCAGGAGGATAAGATGGAGTGGGCCCATGGCAGCACCATCCCTTTGCCTGGTTTACTCTGTCTCCTCCTTATCTCAGCTTAAGAGTCTTCCCCAGGAAAAGCTTCTCTGATCTCTCTAATCAAGTCAGATTCCCCACATGGTATGCTATCAAAGCACTGCATGTCTGTGTTTTATACCTTTTATCCTGATTGCTATTTCACAATCACTGTATGATGATTGGAGCTGCTGCAACCAGGGTGGGCCTCTCTGGACTTAAACTCACAGAGGAGTTTTTACAGTCTGGCCCATAGCAGATCTTAAATTACTGTTGACTGAATGATTCAATAATTTTGTGAGTGTAGATGAGTTTCCTTCACACTCATTTCACACTGTGCTCAGAATCTGGTAATGAAAGAGTTGTTCAGTTCATGTGGGGGTTCATCTACACAGGGCAATTAAAAATAGGTCAATATTTTTATTTTTGTTAAAATGTATGGGATTTTTTGTTTTGTTTTTGCTTCCTTCGATGAAACTTTTTTTTATTTTCTTACATTGTTCATTTTTGTACAATATTTGATTTCTCCACTGAGTTGTAATCCCCGTAAATCTCCCACCACTGCATTATCTGTGAACCATCACCATAGTCCATTGTGCTCTTCCTGCTCCTATTCTGACCCATTCCCTCTCCTGCTGTATGTATTCTGCTCCTATTCCCTCCCCTGCTGTATGCCTCAAAACTATAGTTTCCTGCAAGTTATTTCTTTTTTTCTTTGACCTTTTGTTCAGTTTTGCTATATTCCTCCTATTTCCTGAGCATATCCCTTATAGCTCCGTCCATGTTGCTGCGAATGGCTTGAATTGATCATTTCTGAGTGCTGAGTAGTATTCCATTTATACAGGACAATTTTTAAATGTTACAGTGACTACACCTGATGGGGGAGGGGTAGTTCTATATTTCCAAATGTCAACAATAATTTAAATCAACATTACCTTAATAAAAAAAAATAGTAATAATTGCACCACAGTTACATAGAGGCACATCAAGGAAGTCTTTTTTTTTTTTAAGATTTATTTATACAAGCATTGGGTACAGTCAGAAGCGCAGGAGGGTGAGAGGATTCACCAGAGCCAGAGCGGGGAACAGAACAGGCAGAACAATGAAATACACTGCTGAGGGGAGCAGCGGGCGGCAGGAGAGGTCTGCGCGCCATGTGGAACCCTTGCCCGGTTGCCGGAGATCAAACCAGCCCTACAGAGGCTGTGGGCAGGTTCGCAGCCCAGCGCTCAACCCCTCTACCACCGGGGAGGCCCCATCAAGGAAGTCTTAAGCCAGTACTTGCTTGGCTCTGACTGCATGAAATGTGGCTGAATTCTGAAGTAGCCTCCCTGCAGCCTCCAAACATGTTGTGGGGAATTGCAGCTTGATCACATTGAACTCCTTAAAGACTGAGCTGACACAGGTTCGTTCACAGGCTAAGACTTAGACACTCTATTTTCCTCATATCCTTGCACTTCAGAAAATGTGTAACTGTTGAAGGAGTCATTGTTTTTGTCATCTGTTTTAGAAAATGCTTGGATGCTTTTAGTGAAAACATGCACATTGCCACATTTAAAAAATACAGCACAGATATAATATTAAGTAGTTGTATTTTTCAAACCTTTGCCTGAACATATGTTTGCAATTATTAAAGATTCGAAGAGGAAAACCAAACCTCAAAGATGTATATTAGCAACCATTTTTCTTGAAAGACAGGACAAATTTTGGGGACTTTGTGGAGACAGGCATGTTCAAATGTTCCTACAGTTTTATTTTACAGTTTTACTTTTTCAATGACAGTGATTGAAATCATTTGGGAATGGAATAAATCTTTTGCTATTAGATGTAATTGGAACTGTGGCAGTACAACCTGGTACAATTTGGATTCTTTTTTTTTACTTGAACAATGGAAAGGAGAGATGAAAGGTACAAATAAGTTTATCCGTACATTCATTTAATAGTCTTGTGACTTCAGGTCTGATTTAGAGTAAGAATAAATGTTTTATTAGCTGCATTCAGAACTCAGCTACTTATTAGCTAAGTGACCCTGGCAGGATTCATGTCCTTAGCTATGAAAATGGGGATATTGTACAGGATTGTTTTGAAAATTAATGAGATATTTGTACTGCACCTGGTACAGGGCAGGGCCAGGCAAATCATGGAGCCTCAATGTCAGTTATCTTTGTCACTCTCCATGCCAACACCCCTCTCCCACCTCACACATATACACAGACCTTGCTTCTGTTGGCTTATTCTGTTTCTCTTTTCTTGGTTGAAATGCTAGCTAGCTATTAAAGGAAGTGTTTTCATTATCATCCAGGAAATATTTATTGAGGGCTTACAGTTCACCAAGCACTGTCTGGTTGCTTGGAATACATCAGTGAACCCAAGATATAAAAGCTCTACCCTTCTGGGGCCTCCACGGTGGCGCAGCGGTTGAGCGCTGGGTTGCGAAGCTGCCCGCGGCCTCTGCGACGCCGGTTCGATCCCCGGCTGCTCCCCGGCCACCAGAGGAGGATCCCACATGGCGCGCAGACCTCTCCTGCCGCCCGCTGCTCCCCTCAGCAGTGTACTTCGGTCCTTCTGTCTGCTCTGCTCCCCACTCTGGCTCTGGTGAATTCTCTCACCCTCCCGCGCTTCTGACTGTACCCAGTGCATGTATAACCAACCAACCAAACAAAGAAACAAATAAATAAAACATGCCTCTATAAAAAAAAAAAAAAAAAAAAAAAAGCTCTACCCTTCTGTTCCCTCCTACCCTTCTGTTCCCTCTTCCTCTTTACTCTGTCACTCTTTCTCCTCATTCTTCTTATCTGTCTTGGTTCCCTCCCTCTACTTTTCTCTCTTCTACCCTTCTTTCTGTGTGTTGATTTGAACCCAAAAAACATCTTTAGCCATGCTGTTTCTTCCTTCCATGGTTTGATTTCTATCCCAAATGAATTTAGTCCCCTTTACGGGAAGCATATTTTATGCCTCCTGGAGGGTGGAGGAAGGGTCACTTGGTGGTGATGGACCTCGTGGTGGAGCCCTCCATCAGTGGGCACCTGGTTGAATCACACATCTCTCTTTCTTGTTAGATTGTTGGCTGCGATCATCAGCTGGGAAGCACTGTCAAGGAAGATAACTGTGGAGTCTGCAGTGGCGACGGGTCCACCTGCCGGCTGGTTCGAGGACAGTATAAAGCCCAGCTATCAGCAACAAAATGTAAGACGCTACAGAGTTGGGGCAATCTCTGGGCTTGCTGACTTGTTACTGTTCTTTGCTCAGCTCTGGTCCCTCTCAGCAGCTCAGAATAACATCTCCACCAAAAGGAGGACAGATCTGAAAATGTACCACAGGGAGTTTTCTGTTTCTGCTTTGTGAATTACTTTAAGTGGAACAAGTCAGAACATAAGTTGCAGTTCCACAGAGAGAGCCTTTTCCTTTGAGAAGCAGTAGGAGTGAATTAAAATGGATTATACTATCCATGCAAATAGGAGATTTGCTGCCCAACATGAGAACAGCTGGCAGCCCTAACCCCTATCTGACCTACTTTGGTACACCTAGTAGAATATGGCAGGGTAAGTGAGCACATCAGAACAAATGCACTCCTTCTACTGGGTAATCACATGGTCTTTATTTACAAAGTGACCTTTGATCTGTGCTGATGACAGTGTTTTCTGAGTTCATATTAGACAGTGATTGAGTCACACCATTTATTAGCATTTGTGTCCTAATCTCTCTACTCCAGCATGGTAAATTTCAGGCATTTGATATACATGAGTGTGATTGGGAATTTTATATGATCATTTCATTTAATCCGTTTAGTAACCTTATAGCCCAGTACTGTTTATCCCCATGTTATGAATGACATAACTGAAGCTTAGGCAGATTATGAACTTGTTCAGTCACACATCTATAAAGCAGGAGAGCCAGGATTTGAGCCCAGAATCTTATTCCAGATCCTAAACACTTACTCATTCTTTGGACAGTCCCACAACCCTGTTGGCTGTTTCAGTGGTAGGACATTTGTAAAGCAGATAGATGGATCAAGCAGAGCAGCTCAGATGTCCTGCCTGCTAGCACATAGTCTACGTTCTTGTGATACCTAAACCAACCTGAATGACACAGCCATCCAGGACATTTTACAATACACTGTCTTCTGTTACAATTACTGTTCTAGATGCAATAGCAGAATTTTAGAATAATTTGATCTTGCTCAGATATTGTTTCTAGATTTTGCCATTATCCATAATTCTTTAATAGATCTGTGATTGCTTCTTTCAACATGTCCTCCTGGACTGGGAAGTGAGAATGAATATCTATCTTTACATAGTGTCATTCTGTCCACATCATTTGTTGACTAGCTGCAGAAAAACAATTGGCATATGGGAAATGA
Source organism: Talpa europaea (assembly GCF_964194135.1). Taxonomy (NCBI): domain Eukaryota; kingdom Metazoa; phylum Chordata; class Mammalia; order Eulipotyphla; family Talpidae; genus Talpa; species Talpa europaea. The sequence goes on along the minus strand of NC_140074.1, from coordinate 22,518,817 downwards.
GGGCTGGGGCTTTAAATGGATCTGTAGGTCAAGAGGAAAGACAGTGTGTACTGATGAATTATTCTAAGAAGTCAGGGAAATGCAATTTGGCAAAAGGGCTAGACCCTTAGGAAGAGGAGGGGATGGGAAGAAAGAGGAGGGACTTTTAAAAAACAAAAAAAAGATGATGCATACAAGAGCTGGGGTACAGGCCAGAGATGAGGGGGGTGAGAGGATTCACCAGAAACAGAGTGGAGAACAGGCTGACTGAAATACACTGCTGAGGAGAGCAGCAGGTGAGACAGGAGAGGTCTTCTTTGCCATGTGGGTTGCTCCCTGCCCAGCTGGGGATCAAACTCATGCTGCAGAGGTTGTGGATTGCTTCATAGTGCGGTGCTTAACCCCTTGCGCCACCAGGGAGGCCCAAGACAAGGGACTTTTAAACACATGAAACGTTGGAGGTGCTAACTTAGGGTGCTCCCACCATCCTGACACCCCTCCAGTCAGTGAATGTGATTCTAAAAAAGGGGGAAAGAAAGACTCTAGCAGAGAGAATGAAGGATGAGGCAAAGGTAGACATTGATATAGTACATTCCGGTAAGATATTAGTTGTCACTAATATTAGTAGCTTCAACATAATATAATATTAGTAGCTTCAACGTAAGATGAAAAATTAAAGAAATTAGGAGATGGAAACCAGAGATGGAGGCATAATTCTTTTGTAAATCTCTAAATTCAGGGTGAGATTTTTTTTTAAAAGAAAGTTACATTTGAAAGATAACTTTAGTAAAACTCTTGAAGAAAAACTAAAAGAGTTAAAATCTTTCTAATTATTTGTGTCCATAGTCGAATGAGTGCCAGTTCCCTAGGAACCTAGGAATTTCTGTTGGGCTAAAAAAGAGATGGCATGCATTTGTGAAGTAGCTGTTGTACAGCATGTGAGCGCAAGGTTTTCATGACAGGAATCCTTCCTTTATTCCTTCTAATGTCCCCCAACTCATAGAGGATCCTCAACATTCTGCTCAAATAGCTAGTCCTCTTACACTCATATTAGGGGCTGTCAGTGTCCTTTCAAGCCAGAATCACTGGAATATGATAGAGAAGCTCTGAAGGGACAGACAAGCAAATTGAGAGCCATAAGTCATCTCCAGGTCTGCCACTAGAGACCTCAATGAAATGTGCTCTATCAAGACTGATAGTAGGTAAATTATATGATACACAACCTGATGATTATCCGTAATGACAAAATGCAATTGAATCATTTACCTTAGCGCTGACGATGCCTCATGACAAAATGATTTATATCAGTGAAGCCCAGTAAATGCAGGTACCTCACCACAATCCATAGCAGATGCTGAACAAACTGCCTTATTTATGTTTTCTCCACCTCAGAGGAAACTTCCACCTTGTATTTACAGACTGTGAGGTGACCCACAGGCAGGGAAGATTAGGCTGCTTTGCAGGGTCCAGTATCCTGGCCAGGTGAGGTTCTCTCCACCCCTGAAGGCCTGGGGGAGTCCTGCCAGGCCTCTGAGCTCTGCCAAGAGCTCAGTAAGCCAGTCCCAGGCTCTTTTCGAACGCCTAGCACTCGGATTCCCCACATTGAACTCATTTTCTTTCTGAACTTATATCCAAGTTTTTTTCCTAATGTTATCAAGCCTCCGGGGAACAAAGGAAAAACAGGAGAGTGGAGAAAGACCATGGTGGAAAGTTCCAGAAAGACAAAAAAAAGGAGAGGAACTTGTCAAATAAATGCCATTTGCTGGCAAATTAAAAAGCAACTGCCTTTGTATTAAAAGATGTTTCAGTTCCCCAATACAAATGCAGACCAGGGAAGCAGTGCTAGATCAAAGAACCCTTTGCCCCTTTCATGAGGCAAAGGCATTGTGTGCCCTTTAGTGTTCTTTCTATTCTTATTACTAATTTTCTGATTCAGCCCATAGAAAGGAATCTAGTAAAGTTAATAATCACTTGCTTTTGATTCTTTAAGGACTGATTTTTCTCACAAATGTTATTACCTTATACCTTACTATGTATTTTTCAAGTGTACTCAGAATTTACTTAGACCTAGAGACAGTCTGTTTGCTATCAATTTGATATCTCCAGCTTTGCAAACCTTTCATATCTATCTGTATGTTTTAAAATCATCTAGTATCCTAAAATTCTCTCCCATCTGCCTTAAGTATCAAGGGCCAGATAAGCTAATCTGCAAAGATAAAATGAAGTTCCTAATAGCTGGCTGTGCTGCTGAGACTGCAGCTTATGCTGATTTATAATGACTGTGGGTAAATATATTATGGGACTATCATTCTGGCTCAGGGATTTCAAGGCAAAGTGTCTTAGAATAAATTACAGGACTATATGCTACAAAGTGAAACAGGAATTTTTTTAGGCACAGAACTTTAAAGAAACTTCTACCTTGTGCCTGACTTCAGGCTATATTCATAAGCCATTCATTCATTCATTCACACAGCCACATTCACCCATTCATTTACCCAACAAGAATTATTTCTTGGGTAACCGCTATGTGCTGAGGAACTGTTTTATGTGCTGGGAACACAGAAAACAGCAAAACGAACAAAATACATTTTTCTCGTGGAGATCACATACAAGTATGAAGGAAAAACAGATAAACAGACAAAATGTAAAATTTCTACAGGTCATATGGTCATATTGCTCACAGAAAAATGTGAGTCAGGGAAGAAGAACAGGAAATGGAAATATGCCTCCTGCCAAAGGTATTGAAGGGGACTTGTAATTCACTTAGTGAGAGAAGGGCTCACCTATATGATGGCATTTAGCTAAGGGTCTTGGGGTATCACACAAAAGTCAGGGTAAAGAGAACTTCCAGCATAGAGAAAACCAAGCACAAAGTCCCTGAGGCAGATGTGTTATTGACTTAGTTCGTAAAGCACAAAGAAGCTAGTGTGATTGAAGTGAGCTTAAAGAAGACTGGGAAATGATGCAACCCAAATGCCAAAAAACAGATGGCTGGATCAAGAAGTTGTGGTATACATGCACAATGGAATACTATTCAGCAATCAAAAAAGATAAACTTGTGCCATTCACAGCAACTTGGATGGCGCTCGAAGGGATTATGCTCAGTGAAATAAAGCCAGAAGGAAAAAGAAAAATATCAGATGGTTTCACGTATAGGAGGAATATAGGAGAACAAAATAAGGGATCAGAAAAAAAATAACAATAATACGTAAATCAATAAAATTAGCAGACACCTATAAATCAGAGACATTCTGCAAGGGAGGGGGAAGGCATTAGGATCAAAACAGGGGATGGAAGAGCACAAGGGACTATGGTGATGGTTCACGAGTGAATTGGTGGGTATTTTATGGGGACTACACCTGAGAGAGAAAGCATACATTGTACGCAAATGAATAAGGATGTAAAATATATCTATATAAATAAATAGTAAAAGAAAAATATATACACATATATAAAAAGTCTGGAAAATGATGAAAACAGAAATGTTGTGGGGGTGAAGGATGGCACAAACATTGTAAGATTTTGTAAAGACTTTGACTTTTAGTCTGAATAAAATGAGAAGTCACTGGAAGATTTTGAGCAGAAAAAAGTCTTGATTTGGTTTATTTTTTAAATGGCTCACTATGTTGAGTAGATACTCCAGTGGATCCACCAATGGATAAGAAAAGCAGGGCTAGGGACAATGAAGGCTGAGACCCTGGTTGTAGTGCTTACAGATAATGAGAAGTGTCTGTATTCTGTATATACTGCATTTCTTTGAATCTAAGACATCGCTGAAAGATGTGTCATCATTTTAGGTACCACTAAGATAAGGAAAAAAGCTGCCATTGAAATTAAGAGACTATGACTCAAAGCCACCTGATAACTTTGGGGTTTTATGTGATAGCTCTTATTAGGTCTATTTAGATTCAGATTCTCTTTATTAGTTAATTCACAATACTCTTATGCATATTGAAAAGAAAACTAACACTTGATAATTAAACATTTTCTCCAATTTCAACTTCTTTTTGAACTCTGGATTTAGTCAATTTCCACATGTCATCAAGGTTCTTGTGATACTGCATTTTAAAAGAATCCACAAAAGAAACAAAATACATTGATACTGGGTTCTTTTTTCCAGCTTTATGGAGGTATACATAGCATACATGAAACTGGGTATTGAAAGAAACTGGATATTCAAATAGTTTTGAGATACACATCCACCTGTGAAACCACGGTTAAGATCATGAACACATTCATCATCCCAGATGTTTTATTCTGCCCTTTATAATCATACCCTCCTCCTTCCCACTGTCTGTGTCCCCTGACAACCCTGGTCATCTTTCTGTCACTATGGATTATATTGTAATTTATAGAATTATGAATAGAATTATGTAACTATAAAACCTTTTCCATCTGGTTTCTTCCAGTCATCATAATTATTTTGAGATTCGTTAATGCCATAGCTTGTCCATTTGATGTTGTTATTTTTTGCTGAGTGGTAATTCCATTGTATGAAAATACCACAGTTTGTTTATCCATTCACCTGCTGATGGCCACTGGCATTGCTTCCACTTTGGAGCTCTTGTAAATAAAGCTATATGCATGTATTTGTATAGTCATGCTTTCATTTCAATTGGGTGAATTCCTAAGAGAATTTGTGGTTCATAGGGGTGTGTGTGTATATGTGTGTGTATGTGTGTGTGTGTATCATCTTAAGAAAATGCCAGACTTTTCAGAGTGGCTTAATATTTTGCATGTCCACCATCCACATTTGAAAGTTTCACTTGCCCCACATTCTTGTCATCACTTGATACTGTATTTGTATTTTTGCCACTCAAACTGGTATGTATATTAGCTCATCATTGTTTTAATTTGCATTTCCTTAATGGCTACTAATGTTGAATAGCTTCTGATGTAATTGTTTCCAGTTGCTGCTGTAATAACTATGACACATTTAATGACTTAAAGTAACACAAACTTACTATTTTATACTTTCAGATGCTCAGAGGTCTGAAATGGGTCTTCCTAGGTTAAAATCAAGGTACAAGATGTGATCAGGTGCCTTCAGGGTAGTGCAGCCTTTTCAATTTGTAAACAATTTGTTTTATGCCAGCAAGAATGCCCAACACAATGCTGAACAAAAATTTTGAGAGTAGATATCCTCAATTTATTCCCAAACTTAAAGGGGAAATCATTCCCTGTCTCGCCATTGAGTATGATGTTAGCTATAGGCTTCTTGTAGAATCTCTTAATCACATTGCGGAAGCTCTCTTCTGTCCCCAGTTGGTTGAATGTTACTGTCCTAAATAGACAGTGAATTTTGTCATGCTTTTTCTGCCCCAGTTGATTTGATCATGTGTTTTTTATTCCTTCGACTTTTACTGTGATGAATAACATTGTTTTTCAAATAATGAATCTGTCCTGCTTTTCCTTGGATAAAGTCTAGCTGATCAAGGTGTATTATTCTTCAAATAGATTACTGGATTTGATTTGCCAGTATTTTGTTTGAGGGCTTTCCATGTCTATGTTCATGAGTGATTGTTGTTGGTGTATCCTTTTCTTACGCTGTCCTTGTGTGGTTTGGTATCAGCCCACCTCATTCAATAAGTTGGGATATGAGCCTTTCTCTTTTGTTTTCTGGAAGAAATTATATAGAATTGATATTACTTCTTTAAATGCTTGGTAGCTCTCACCAGACAAAGTTTCTTGGCCTAAAGATTTCTTTTTTGGCCCTTAACTTCTTGAACATACGGGATACAGTTACAGTGCTACTTTCATGTCTAGTCTGTGTTTTATTGATTATTTGATTTTTGATTTTTCCTTTCAGTGTAGCCTGTATTTTTTGGGTTTCTTGATGTCCCTGATAATTTTCTACGTAACTCTAGACATTACAGATTTTTTCATGATGGATACTAGATACAGTTGTATATCTATAAATATAATTGGCCCTTGAACAACACTGGGGTTAGGTGTACCAAACTCCAGTGCAGTAAAAAATTCCACATGTGGCTCTGACTTCCCCCCAAACGTAGCTGCAGTCATTCCTGGGTACCCACGGGGAATTGATTTCAGAAGCTCCTTCAAATACCTAAATCAGTGGGTACTCAAGTCTCTTTTTGTAGACTTTCCACATCCACAGACTTACTTAAAATATATTCTGAGATGTAGCAGCTGACGTGACCTGATGACACTTCATAAGTTTCTCTGGGTAAACAGTGGCGAGATGCTGGGTTTAATAGAGTAGGATGGATTTCTTTGGTTCAGGGCTTCTAAGAAATGAATTAATATGTTTTGGGAATTTTCATAAGCAGGATAGAGGGTGGAATATTCTCCACAAATTCCTTCTTAGGTCTCATTTTCAAGAACTATCTTCTTGGACTGGTGCTTTGTTTATCTTTGTCATTAAATCTAGCTTGGAGCCTGACACTAGGAGACATTCAAAAAATAATGGTGTGGCCTCCCCTGGTGGCACAGCTGTTGAACGCTGGGCTACAAAGCTGCCCGCAGTCTCTGAAGCACCAGTTCGATCCCTAGCCACCGGCGAGGGTCCCACATGGTGCGCAGACCTCTCCTACCGCCCGCTGCTCCCCTCAGCCGTGTATTTCATCGGTCTGCCTGTTCTGTTCCCCGCTCTGGGTCTGGTGAATTCTCTCACCCTCCTGCTCTTCTGACTGTACCCAGTGCTTGTATAAATAAGTAAATAAATCTTCAAAATAAATAAATAAAAATAAAATATATATATATAAATTAAAAAAAATAATGGTGAAGAAAGAAACTGTAGACTGCCCAATTTCCTGCCGATTATCTGTTAACCCTTTAGAGAACCATAGGTAAACAAGCTGTGACTTCTGCCTCTCTTGCTACACGCTGCTGACCAAGTCTGCAAAAGCCTGCACAAGCCTGAGATGCTCCAAATTCTCTGACTGGGCAAGTGCAGAGGGGCAACTGGAGACGGTCCATTCTTGACTGGTCTACTCTCTCCATCCTGCCTCTCTCCCAACAAATTTCTGCTTCCTCCCCATCTTCCTAGGAGCTTATGAAGGTTGCTGCATCAGCCAGAAGCTAGGGAATTTGAGTCAGCAGCTCATGGCATTTGAGTCACTTCAGAACAAAAAGGAGGCTGCCTGAGCAATGTGTGAGGCAGGAGACAGCCACTAAGCACTGCAGGGCCAGACAGAAAGCTTCCCTTTTACTTGCACTTTACTTGACCCGTAGATAAACAATAAAGACTTTCTATTTCTAGAAATCCCATTGTTTTAACTGCTTTGAGTTTCTTTTGTAAACATAAAAATCCATCTCTTTATGCAAGGCATTTAAAGCTCTATGGCCAGTCTGAACTTTTTTTGTTCCTTTCCTATATTCCCCTGCTGAATTGTGTTCTTATATGACACACATTCTAAGCTATCTGAAATTCAGCCTTTCCTCATTAATGGAAGACAGTGAGAAGGTTGTAGTGTGCATAGAATATTTAATACTGTTGAGAACTTGAGAAATCTAACCTTTTTAGAGAAGGAATTGAGAGCATATGATCCTTCTTTCACATTCAGCTGACTATGTGGTAGACACCTTGAAGCACTGAGAAGCAAACACTCGGGCCTCCCTGGTGGTGCAGCGGTTTAGTGCTGGGCTGCGAAGCTGCCCGCAGCCTCACAGCACTGGTTCGATTCCCAGCCATCTGGCGAGGGTCCCACATAGTGCATCAGACCTCTCCTGCCACGCCCGTTGCTCCCCTCAGCAGTGTATTTCGCCAGTCTGCCTGTTCTGCTCCCCGCTCTGGCTCTGGTGAATTCTCTCACCCTCCCACACTTCTGACTGTACCCAGTGCTTATATAAATAAACAAATCTTTAAAAAAAAAGAAAAAAGAAAAACACTCTTTCAGTTTTGTCCTTAAAGAGATTTGGACTAAAGGGAAGGAAAGTAATATTTACAAAATACTTCCTGCTTACCAGGTATACTTCTGCATATTAACATTTGTATTTATATCTTTTCATAACATTATTAAGAGATATAACAATTGCCATTTTACAAATGAGGAAACTAAGGATCAGAGAAGTTGGTGAACTTCTGAAATTCATTAATTGAAATTCAATTTTCCCAAAGACAGGATGCTAAGTTAAAATTCAGAGAAAGTGGCTATCTTTTGGGAATCTCTTATTGAAACTAAATTCCTCCAATGTTAGGGTGATAAAGTATAAGAAAGATATGTATAAGTAATTTTGTATTGGATTATGTGCTTTTAATACTTTTCTTTGTTTTTCTCCAGTGGATGACACCGTGGTTGCTATTCCTTATGGCAGTAGACATATTCGCCTGGTCTTGAAAGGACCTGATCACTTATGTAAGTATAACTTGTTTTTCTTTAGGGGTAAGGGGTTTTAGACATTATTATTTATTTTTTTGTTCCCAGAAGAGCTAAACTACAGAAGTACAAATCTTTCTACTCTATCATAATATGATATTTTGAGTGCTTCTGTTTATCCTTTCCCTGATGAGATAGCACAAACCAGCACAGTAATTATCTCTAACCATAGTCATTTTTAAAAAATAAAAAACAAATGTTTCCAATGAGTTAAGAACATTTTATGCTTTTGAGAACATTATTTCTCATTCTCTCCATTCAATCTTTTTTTATTTTTTGCCCTTTCCTTTTCTTGTTTAATTCTTCCTACCAACCCTGCCTTCCTCTCCATTTTTTTCTCTTTTTCTTCCTATTCTCATGTTCCATTATTTTATCAATTAGGGAAACATGGAAATACCATACAAATTTGCCCCCGTGGCATTTGGCCCTTTTAGTCTAATTAAGCATCCCATATATTAAGGATAATAAAAGTCTACAAGTCAACAATATCTTGAAGATAGCTATTTGGGATGTAGGATTGAAGGGTAATCATAACCTCAAAAATCAAATGGTAGCATGCCCCACAGAATTTGTGCAAGAATTGATCTTCAGTCATACCGAGGCAGCAGTATACAGCCACATCTTTTTCAGTATTTTTAAGGGCTATTTAGATGTAGACCTGTAAATTATAAGCATGAAATTTTAGACTGGCAACCAGGGAAGGCAATAGGAGAGCGTAGGCTAGTATTCTCTAAAAAATTAAGTTTCACTGAAAGATTTCACTTCAGTTGGCCCCTTGAGCATCTTTGATCCCCACTCTGTGATTGTTCCTGGGTTCCTAAAGAGGTATCTATCATTTTCTGTTCTTTCTCCCCTCCCACACACATGCCTATGAAACCAGTTTAAGTAGCTAGCATTATCTCTGGGCAATTAGATTATGAGTGAAATCATTTTAGAAAGACAAACAAGAAGACAAATTGAAGTCACGTAACTAAAAGTTCACATAGCCTACTGTAGTGTTTCTAAACGTAAAAATACATTTCATTGGAGAGGTGGGATTTGAAGGGTCATGTGAAGTAAAGGATTAAGTAAGGCACAGTTCATGCAAAGCCAAAATACTCCCAATTCACCTTATATGGATCCAAGTTCTTTTCAAACCATAAACAACAACCCTCCAAAATACAGTGTTCACATGCCAAAAAATGATATATGTGTGTACACTATTACCATTCAAATGATTTGTTTATCCCCTTGAGAATTTGACATAGGTAACTGCCAGTATAATAACCCCTCTCAGAAACAGTATTTTTCTGAATTGTGACAGGCTAAAACATAACATTCAAGCCAAGATCATCACCAAGATGGGGGTCTGACTCATTATTAAAGAAAAAAAAAAGTCTGAACAAATAAACTTAAGAGGAAATAGATTTGTATAAATGTAGAAACCTCCCAGATTTAGGTGATCATGAAAAAGCTGAAAGTTGGCATTGTTTAATTATCTCAAGAAGTTGATAGGCAGAGCTGCAAATGATATTCGGAAATGTCAAAAAGCAAAATGGAATCTGCTGTTTTCCCCCAACAGACATATTGTTCATAACATGTTATTTGTTTGTATTTGGAATATAACTCAGCAATGAATGTGTGAATAAATGCTGCCCTGTTTCTCTTGCACTCCTTTTGCCCTTCATTCCAGAAACTGGTTCAATATGGAACCAACTTTAAATATTTAGGGCACAAGAGAACAAGGAGAGGCAATCCAGGCGAGCCTCAGCTCATCTTTAATTAGATGTATATAACTTAAGAAGGACAGCTGGGAGACCTGGTGATAAAATTGAATCAGATGCTCAGAGCATGCTTAGCACCCCAGGATTTTTCTAAAACTAAGTTATTTTATGTCCTGGAAAGACTTCCACAAATTAGTACAAATGCATAAAAGACAGCTCAAGGAGTGAAGACTAACGCAAGACAACATAGGCTTTTTATTCTGATGTCAACAACTGTGATTTCCCCGCTTCCATATTCCCTTGATGGGCCATATAAGATTCTACAAAGTTCTCTCTGCACTAGGATGGGAGAGGGAAGTTAGCCTCTTCCCAAACAAGTTTCTACACAGACTCCATCTGAGGGTCAAGGGCATGTAAATGGACATCAACATTTCACAACTGTTCATATTCCTGGGCTAGAGAACTTGGAATAAATTATATTTTGAATAATTTAGAACAAATGTTTAGGTGCTGAGTACCCCCAGTGTCCATACATTTGTCCTTAATCCATATCACAGGGGAGTCATTCTGATTGAATTTGGGTTTGGAGTCGAAGAACCCAACCCAAGCACCCCATCTCTCTGCTGAAGAACTAATGACAAAACAAGGGTGCTCATGCAAGTTCTGAAAACTTGTTAAACTTTTTCTATCTGCCTTCATGCAGAGGGCAATTATTCTAAATTCACCTCCCCATCACTTAAAAACATAATCTTCTCTGAACTACACATCATAATTACCATCATCCCCAGCTTGCTGTAATTTCCTACAACAGAAGTTGCCTGATAGCTTCTGATATTGACCAAATTCAGATTGGAATATTCTAGTAATGAAACCATTCTTTCTATCTTAAGTATTTTAAGAAATATGTGTACACAATGCTGAGTTAAATACCAAAAATGATTTTTAAAAGAAAGCAAGCTGAAAAAAGTGTTCTTATTTCTCTGTCCTTAGGTCCCTATAGCTTCTTTATTGTGAGCAAGAGTATACATAGGCAATAAAGAACATAAATTATAAGTAATCACAGGGTAATGCACAAATAAAAAGTCACACTGATGCTAAAGGAATTCAGAGGTGCACCCTGGATCTCATAGAACATAAAGAAAAACCAGAGGATATCTAAACTGAGGTTCCTCAAAATATATATGGGAGATGGTTTATTAAGGAGAATAAGATTGTACAGAAAGTGGCACCCCACTTTAGCCAGATGCCCTCGTTAAGTCATTTGAGAGTCAAGATTTTTCTCACAGGGAAGCTTTAAACTTGGCTAATAGGTTTTACTTATTTTTTAGATTTATTTATTTATACAAGCACTGGGTACAGTTAGAAATGTGGGAGGGTGAGAGAATTCACCAGAGCCAAAGCAGGGAGCAGAACAGGCAAACTGACGAAATACACTGCTTAAGGGGAGCAGCGGGTGAGGTAGGAGAGGTCTGTTGCGCCATGTGGGACCTGAACCAGCGGCGGGAGATAGAACCAGCACTGCAGAGGCTGCAGGCAATTTCGCAGCCCAGTGCTCAAACTCTGCGCCACCAGGGGAGGCCCGCTAATAGGTTTTAAAAGCAATTTCATTTGCAGGAGAAACTCCTATGTAATGCAGAATATGTATATTTTGTTTCTATCGCAATTTCAATTTTGTCAGGCATGTAAAAAATGATGCTTTAAGCTCTGTGTGCCTCTCAACTATTCATTGCATTAAATGTGCTTGCTTGTGGTCTGTGGAGGCCTGAGAAACATCTCTCTCTCTGTTCTTCTTACATAGATCTGGAAACCAAAACCCTCCAGGGGGCAAAAGGTGAAAACAGTCTCAGCTCCACAGGCACCTTTCTTGTGGACAATTCTAGTGTGGACTTCCAGAAATTTCCTGACAAAGAGATATTGAGAATGGCTGGACCACTCACAGCAGATTTCATTGTCAAGGTGAGTACATTACAGTACCTGTTTTCAAGTCACATCCAAACTGGTATTACATACCATCTCTTGAAGAGAGAAAAAACTTCAATTTTTGACATAGATTTGGAAACCTTGCTATTCCATTAAATGTTTAATTGAAGGGTGTGGAGCTTGATATAAAATATATTTGTGGAGGTGTTCTCTTATGCCCCTAAAATATATACAGTGTTGTAAAGTAATGTCACCTCAATAAACATAATTTTTTAAAAGGGCCTTGCGCTACATCCTGGAATCCACAAGAACATGTGATATTTTTAAGGTCCTAGGAAGTACATGTATATGTGTATATATATATTTAGTATTTTAATAAGAGATACCCTGCTCAAAAAGTCAACATGTAAGTATTAGGGGATATAAACTATTTTTTTAAAACAAGCTAGGATGCTGTTGTTGACTTTTATAAGGGGTTCTTAGTTTAAAAAAGACAAACTGAAGATCTGTAGGCTTGGTCATGCTTCCTATCACAAGTTCTGTTTTCTCTTGTTCTGGCAACAAGACTAAGATGTTTCCTTCTATCGTAGCTTTCCTACTCTTCAAGGTAATATAAAACACATTGCTGGAAGCAACATACATATTCTTTAGGAAAAATGTACATACTAGAAGAACATTTGGGAATCACAATAAAATAAAACATACTTTTTCCTTCAGTAGGTCAGAAGGACATGAAGGATTTCAGCTGTAAAGCTGTAAAACTTGTAATGTGTCCAGGACTCCATAAATTTTTCATCATGGGACCTGGAGCCAGAGGACATTTGATTTAAACTAAGGCTTGATGACCCCATGGCGGCTGGAAGTACAAATGCACGTAGGAAAATGTGATAGGTTGGATGGAAGAAGGGTTCCAGAGTGCTGTCCTCTCTCCATCTGCTTGGTAGCTCTTTTTAATCCAGACCAGACGCTAGCCACATGAATATAAATGACAATCAGATATCTCACATTGAATTGAGTCAATAGGTAACTAAATAATTTCATTTAAACAAGCAAATGCATTTTAAAAATTGAGAAGTCTTTTTTTTTTTAAACCCTTAGACTGCTATTAAATAAACAATTTAAACTAATTTCCTTAGTGGACTTGCAAGAGTTAATACACATTCTGGGCCTTCCCGATGGCGCAGCAGGTTGAGCGCAGCGCTGTGAAGCTGTCCGCAGCCTCTGTAGTGCAGGTGTGATTCCCAGCCGTCCAGGGAGATTCCCACATCGCATGGCAGACCTCTCCTGTCTCGCCCGCTGCTCCCTCAGCAGTGCTTTCAGTCCGTCTGCCTGTTCTGCTCCCTGCTGTGTCTCTGGTGAATCCTCTCACCCTCCTGTGCCTCTGACCTGCACCCCGGTTCTTGTATAAAAATAAATAAATCTTTAAAAAAAAAGACTTAATACACATTCTGAAAATACAGAACTGGATTCAAGTAGTAGTATTCACATTTGAACAGTTCACAGCATCATCGAATGTATTTCATATATTCAGTTGCTTTCTGCACATTACCACTTGGAAGCTGTAAGCTAAATTTGCCTAGCCCCAGAAACTGCCTTGATCTTTTTTTCTTATCTGGTAGTGGAATACACTATCCTCCCAACCAAGTCAGAAACCTTTGAGTCAACCTGATGCCTTTCCTACATGCCCTGAAGCAGACATTAAACTTGGCTAGTTCCCCTCCATATCATCTCTCACGACTGTTCTTTCTTCTCCATCCTTGCTGCCACTGTGTTAGTATAGGCCTTTGTATTTTCTCACTTAAACTGTTACCATGGACTCAGAATTAGTTTTGTAGCTTCAGATTCATTCTCTATATTGCCTTTAGGGTGAGTTTTCAAAAAGTACAACCCCCCTCGGTAATTTTGCATTGGCCCTCAACTCGCTGCTTTGCAGTTAAAATGCAAGTCTATAGCATAGCACCTTACTCTTGATGATCTGGATTCTCTTTACTTTTCTGATCTTGTTTTTCACTTTCCCCTCCTGTTTCAGTCAAATGAATGGTTTGCAGGTCTCCTAACATCTTGCCCCACCATAGCTCATTAACTTTGCATAATGCAACATCCTCTGTTTGCAGTGCTTTCATCATTACTTCCTGCATTCTTTTCTCTAATTCATGCTTGTTCTTCAGGATTTCCTTCTTCCAGAAGCATTTTGTGACTTGACCCCAAATTCCTGTTTATATTACATTTTCCAATGTGTGTTCCTTGTGGGCAGGGAGAGAATCTTACTTGTCTTCACAGCTCCAAAAAAGAAGCCAATAAGTACTAATAACTGCTGGCTGAATGCTGGATTTGTATATGTGGCAATTGCTCAAGTATAAAAGATGCTGACATTTTCATTGTACCTCTGAGGAAACAGCCACCAGGGAGCTGGGAGACAGGCTTAAGCTCACATAGAAAAATCAGGACCAAAAAAAAAAAAATCTCTGGTTCTGACCAGAATTTTTTGCAGTATGCGGTGTTTCTAAGGATTTCATTTTATGTATGAATATACATATATAAGGAAATTAGAGTTCAAAAGAGTTTTGATACTGCCTAGATCCCTAGCATTCATAAATATCATCACTCAACAATGGGCTGAGCTGTCATGTTAGTGTTGGCTGGATTAGATATCCTGTTTGATGACCTAGCTTTAGGTGGCAAAACAAAGTCAGCGTTTTATTAGAAAACATCATGACTCAAGTAAATGTAAAGTTATCCTATGGTAGAGTTTATAATTTTTAAAACTGGTTTATTAAACTTGAAAATAAGCCAGATAATTTAATAATGTATAGGAAAAAAAAAGAAAACATTTTCCAGTGAATCTGGTTTTTTATTTTTCCCAGGAAATAGCTGAAAATTAAGGATCACTGATTATTTGTCATCTTTTGTGACTTAGGGGATTAGAAATCATATAGTTTTTAATGTTGTTTTCAGTGTTGTTCAAAGTATAATCTCTTTTGCATTACACATTAATTTAAGCAATAGCTTCCATTATGAAGGAGATATACTGGAATCAGAATGGTCATTTGTCCATATTGCCATAGCAATCTATTGCCAAAATATAATTTTTGTTTAAGAGGAAAAAGACATTGGGCCTCCCCGGTGGCGCAGCGGTTGAGCGCTGGGTTGCAAAGCTGCCCGCAGCCCTCTGCAGCGCCAGTTCGATCCCCGGCTGCTTCCCAGCCACCGGAGGAGGGTCCCACATGGTGCGCAGACCCCTCCTGCCGCCCTTTGCTCCCCTCAGCGGTGCACTTCGGTCCTTCTGCCTGCTCTGCTCCCCGCTCTGGCTGTGGTGGATTCTCTCACCCTCCTGTGCTTCTGACTGTGCCCAGTGCTTGTATAAATAAATAAATAAATCTTAAAAAAAAAAAAAGGAAAAAGACATTTTTTTGCACCAAAGGAAGATTTTTCTCACAAAATAAAGTTTAGAAACAAACATAAAAGGAAGGTTGAAATTGATCCTGGATGAGGGTTGTTTTTTTTTGTTTTGTTCTGTTTTGTTTTTTTATTAGATAATAAATTTTATTGTTATATTCCCCATACAATTGCAGCCCCCCCATTCTGACTCCAATCCCTCCCCTCCCGCCCCCGCCCCCCAAAAAGTGTCTCTGGTTCATAGTTTTTTGTTGATTTTGATTTTCACTTTCTTATAGTTATTCATTTTCCTGGTCCCTTATTTAAGTTTTCTAGATTCCTGCTATGAGTGAGACCATCCGGTATTTTTCTTTTTCTTTTTGGCTTATTTCGCTGAGCATGATCCCTTCCAGCGCCATCCATGTTGCTGCAAATTGCATGTGTTTATCTTTTTTGAATGCTGAGTAATATTCCATGGTATATATGTACCACATCTTCTTGATCCAGTCATCTATTTTTGGGCATTTGGGTTGGATGAGGGTTGTTTTGTAATAATCACTGTCTCTTTTTTATGAATTTTATCAGCATTTGGTAGAAATGATCAGTCATGATATCAACAAGAAAACTAGCTGGTATAAATGAAGAGATGACAACTCTTGCAAGAATTTGTCATGAACTATGGTTTGCAATTCCAAAAGTACTTCAAAGGCCCATGATCAGCACATAATTTATTTGTTGTTCCTTCATGCACTCATTTACTCAGCAAGTGTCCGGACTCCTACTGTGTGTCAAACATTGTCTGTGATGCTGAACTGTGGTGAGCAAAATAAATGGTACCTGTTTTCATGGATTTATTGAAGTCAAAGGCAATAAATAACATCTATATCAATGAACACACATGTGCTCTAAGGAAGAACTTGAGATACTTGCATATTTTGAAAGTCCTAAAATATATTAAAGTATGTTTATAATTTCTTGAGATTCTCAAGATGTTGATGGATTATATCACCATCAACCCCCAGAACAGCCCACAATCAAGCATAATGGACTAAGTCACTTAATCAACAGATCCACCTGTTTTCCATTTTATTCCCTACCTAGCAGGGAAAGTGACTTATTTCTACCTCTTCTCTGTCCTCCATCATCATCCGCATATAATATCCCTAGCTGCCCTGAAAGTGTCTGACCTCCTGGAATACCACTGTGGGTCCTGGCACAGAGGCTCACAGTGGAGGGTCTCCAAAACTCCATTTTGTCCACCTCTTCTCAGGCCAGATCAATAACTCATCTGAAGCTGGGGGTTATCTGGGGGGTGGAGGGGGGAAGGGTACTCTGACTACCAGCCCTCTGCCTGTCTGTCTGTGGCAAAAGGTTCTACAGCATCAGTTAGTGAAAGGTCTTGATAGAGAATGTCCCCAAGTTCACAAATTAGTCCTTTCCCAGCTGAAAGGAAATTTCACAGTACTTTGGGAGAGCCTTTGTGTACTTGAGGATATCTTTTGTGTGTTTGAAATGTCTCCTTGATTCCTTTGATTTTACACGGATTTAGAGCTAAACCTTTACCACATACACACTATACCACCCTGCAGCTTTGTCATCAAGTTTGCTCAGTGGCAGTGGAAAATGATATTTTTTTGTCATCATCTTTACTTTCAGTGTGAAAGATTTATATTAAATTAGAAACAGTGAACGGCTATAATTATAGGAAGAAAACCTTGGTTTAGAACATTCTTTTTATTAAGACAAAATTGCTTATATCAGTTATATTTAGCTTGCTAGAATAAAATTCTAAGGTATCAAACTGAAGCTTTTAGCATACTCTTAAGAACTAGAACCTGATGCTTGAGGATTTAGGGTTTATGAAGCTTTAGAGCTAGTGATAATAAAGGCTTGAGCAGGCTGGAATTCTTCAAATCAGAAAAAAAGGAATATGGCAGTTCATCTCTAAGCAACAATTAGGCCATCAGAAATGTTGCCCTTTGCAACATCATGTAGTGACCCGGAGGCATCAAGTTAAGTGAGATAAGTCAGGAAGGGAAATACAAGTACCATATGATCTCATATGTGGATTCCAAAACAAAAATCAAAAACAAATCTAAAAGAGAAAAACCAGTCTCATCGATACAGAAAATAGGTTGGTATTGTCACAGATGAAGGGTAGGCAAAATGGGTAAAAAGGAGGTCAAAAAGCGTTAAGTCACCAGTTATGTCATAGCAAGGTAACACAGCATGGTGGCTGCAATTAATAATACTGTATTACACATCTGAAAATCCATTTAAAATCAGAAATAACAAGCTATTTTAACTAGGCATCAGGTTAGCTTTTAATTTTAAATGTTGTTTTTGACTTTAAAATGAAGATTTTAAAAGATACTGTGAAGCCAGTTACAAGTATACTGCTTCACATAAATGTCTGTATGTTTACTAGTAGGGAAATTGTGTGGTACCATAAAAAGAATGGCAACTTTAGAGCCACGCAGACCTAAATTCAACTCCTTGCTCTGCTGTTCCCTAGCTGGGTATCATAGAGTAAATCACTTAACTTCTCTGAACCTCATTTTTCTCGTTGTCATGTATATGTGGGAATAACAGTAGTTTCAATATTAGATTAATATAAGTAGATGTGGCCTGCAAATAATAGGAATGGTGGTAGTCATTGCTGGGACTACAACAGGGAAGTGATTATAGAGAAAGGAGAAAGCAGCAGGAATGTTAACGTGGAAGATTAGGTGATCGAAGATCGGGATCCCTTCTGCCTGGCTTTATCTACCTGGCATAATGATACCTCTGTCTGTTTCCAGGCTCTTGTCAAATCTGTGTGGTCTCAGCATTCATGTCTTTATGTATCATTTTCATTGAATATACTTTCTAAGCAATTTGTTTTCTTCAATGTGGTATTTACATGCTCTCCCTATTAACATCAAAACTTTTGTCATGAGGTGCTTCTCTTGTTAACTTCCAGGGAGCTTTAAAAAAGGGCCTACGCCATCTTTTTGCCTCTTTAACTACGCCAAAAGATAAACCCAGACACTCTGGAGATACTCTAGAACAAGCTTTCTCTGAAGTATTTTGATAGTCTATCTCTTGATTTTCTCCTTTCTTAGGACTCCATTTCTAGCATCCCCAAAAGAACCCCCACAAACCAGCCCAATTCTCTGGGTCTATATAGTGGCTCTCCTCTTTTTATTGTCTCATGGAGCATGTGTTCAAATGAGAGTCCTCTTCTAATAGCTTTCCATAATGATACCCACACATCCACGGGAGCTCAGGCTTTTGTGAGCTTAAAAAAAGAGGGAGAACTTTCCAAAGAATGTGATTAATACTACATCTCTAAGCAAGCAATTAATATCCTATATCTGACACATAGGACTAAAAAATATTGATCTGTATGCCATGTTCCCCTTTTGTGAAAGACACAGTATTACTTCAACTGTTTTTGCTTTAGAGTAGAGAATTGTGTCACTATTCATACAAAAGACCTAGATGCTTCATGGGTCAGAACTGCAGCAATCCAGGAGATATTCTGTAGTTTTTCTTCTTCCCAGCTTTTCTAGGCTTTCTGTGTAATATTTCTACATTTCTTGTAAACTCCACAAACTCATCTAGGGCTTAGCACCTAGTCTCTGTTCCCTTAGTGTTCCTATTTTCTTCTGTACCCCATGTGTTTAATCTATCTGTTAAACTCAATGACAGAAAATTAGGGCTGTCTCTTTAAAAACTGAAGGCCATATCCATCAATTTATTCTTGATCAAGTGTATTTGGGACAGTGAAGGCCTGAAAACATAAGTAAAAACTAAAGGCACATGATGGAGCTGACTGCTGCCTCTCCTGCTGTTGCCAGGCAATTGGTGTAAGAGATGGTCTTCTCAGCATCCATGGAACTTCCCTTAGTGTAATATATAATCCAAGCCTTGCCTACCCATGTAAATGTTGTTTGGCATGTCATTCTGTCTTCATGAAGTGGTAGGGATGGAGAAGAAATTTCCCCCTACCCCTCTGAGTTCTT
This sequence comes from Talpa europaea, assembly GCF_964194135.1. Classification (NCBI taxonomy): domain Eukaryota; kingdom Metazoa; phylum Chordata; class Mammalia; order Eulipotyphla; family Talpidae; genus Talpa; species Talpa europaea. Next base: position 22,499,491 of record NC_140074.1, on the reverse strand, counting down.
TCATCCTGGGTTGATCAAACAAATTAACATCAGACAGATTCATAGGGAAAAAAATGTAATTAGATACATTTGGAGAATCTGCATGTTTGCAAATTCTGGAATACATAGAGCAAACCAACCATTTTTATCATGAGCTAGTGAACAACTTAGAAGTGTAGGGCATCAATGAGAGAAGAAACAGACTCGTAAGACAAAAAAAACAAGATGCTCTGAAACAGGATGTTTGCCCTGCCATATACATAGGTTTTTTCTGTATAGGAGAAAGCTTATTTCTAGAGATAACCCTACATTTGGGTAATATATCCCTAATTTTCATTCTTCTAGATATTTAAGGGAGGGCTAATAGTTTTTCTTGGCACCCACAGAGCCTCTATCAACCTTAGCTCAAAATGACCCACATGTCTTTGAAGGCCTATTCTGGACATCTTGGGGAACATATCCTATCCTTCAATATCAAGACACTGTTTCTGTTAGGTATTTTTTCCTTCTCTTTAAATTTGAGTATGTTTTCTCAACCTTGTACTTTTAAAAACCATTAAATAATTACTGCCTCACATCTTCTCTTTTAAAAAAGCAAAGGACTTATAATGTCTATAAGCACATGTTTTATTTGAAGTAATTGATTTTATAATATAAATTGGTATATTTCATAGTTTGGTTCTTGAACCATATAAATGCCTGGATTTGAAACCAAAATGCCTGTCTCTCTGGATATGGGCCCAGGAATTTGCATTTTAGCAAGCTTTTTCACTTGGTAACATTTCACATTAAAATATATGAATCACTAAAATACCAGGAACTTCATGTATTTTTGAGTGGGAAGAGCTACTTCTTTAACTCTTTTTTTTCCTTAATCAAACATTTTTATTTTTTTTCTCAGGAATTTATCCTTTTCTTCGAACAAATTGTCCATTTCTAAACCTATGTTTTTTTAATTTTATCAGAAAGATTGCAAGCAAAGAAGGAAGAGGTACTATAATATATGTGACTTGGGTTAAAATCCTACTGAAATCAAAAAGCTATCCCTTGTTCTATAGAAGCAAAATTGAGAAGGGGTGATGATAATGGTATATGCAGGGACCATTTCCTGGCCAAATGATAAAAAAATCTGACATTACCATTGCCACTTGTCCCCCAAATTAGTCCCTCAAGCAGCCTAGGCCTGCAGTACTATCTTCCATCCTTGTTGAAAGTTGCAAGGGACTTAGAAAGCACTGCTCTGTCACACTAGTTTCTCTGCTCTGCTATCTCCTGCAGATTCACAACTTGGGACCCGCTGACAGTACAGTCCAGTTTATCTTCTATCAGCCTATCATTCACCGATGGCGGGAGACGGATTTCTTTCCTTGCTCAGCAACCTGTGGAGGAGGTAATGGTGTTCACTTAGCCTAGGTACTGTTGGCTTCTGCAATGGAAGACTTGGCTATTATGAGTCACTTCCGCATGGAAGAAATTCAGTGCTGCGATGTATCTGATCCTTCCTTCTGAATGGGGCCAAATTTTGAAGCTCTCCTGGAAGGCTAGGTATCTACCTCAGTTTACATGCACCATCAGACATTTTTTTTTGTAGAGTCCTATTAGGGAAAAAATGTCTGTGACTTCTTTCCCTGATGCTATAGAAAGCAAGGATGAAAAGGATGGAATTACCTCAAGACATAGCATGGTGTATTGAGGTAATTCCATCCATTTGAGAATAAGTTACACATGTGGTTGAAACTGAATTTATTTAATCTGAAATCCCAGCGATCCAAAAAGATAAATTCAATAAAAGGAATTAGTTTATTATCAGGAAGAAAAAAAGCACCACTTTGGTGTTTTAGGGTCAATTGCTTTTTGACTGTATTTCATCATCCATGCATTTAAAGGAATTCCACCTGACACTTTGTTCATTAAAACTTTTCTCACCAAATAATTTACTTTCTGCTCTATCATATCCGTATATAGATAGCACTTAGTATTACTAGAATAGGTTTCCTCCTCCCATTTTCTGCTCTTCATAATTTTAATAGTTATGTAATTGCCTTTGAATTATTTCATAAGAATTTATTTAGCCATATCCCTATAGAAATCATTTAGTTCATTTAGACTTTCTTATTATAATGTAATGAATAACTTAATACCTAAGTATTTTTCTCCTTTCAAATTATTTCCTTGAAATAAATTTTTAACAGTGAGTTTTAGAATTTTTCTGGCTGTTGGCATACATTACCAAAATTCTCTCCAGAAGGGTAATAAATAGTATTTGAATATTTTAGTATTGCCAACTGAGTCAGTATTTGTGGATTATCTTTTTTTTGGATTTTGTTAATTTAACAGATATAAAATTGGATGTATATTTCTTTAAGAACTAGGGCATAAAATAAATTCTATCTCCAGCTTCATGGAAACCTGTTAGTTGGATGACTTAAGAGTAGCTGATCCACATAGGCATAAACTAATTATTTTGACTATAATGGTACCTCAAAATAAAGACAAGTGATTATCCATTATATTTTGTAAAACATAAGAATGTGTTATACAAATCTTTAGTTGTGTCATCTGTCAACATAATGAGAACAAATCATCAAAAATGAGATTTTATAGAGCAACATTGGATTTTAGCTTGAAATCAGTCAAAAATCTCATCAAGTCCTTTACTTAATGTTAAATAACTACTAATACATTTTAAACATTTCAGTAAAATAGTGTTTCCAGTTGTTGTATGTATCCTGAATAGAAAATTACTTAAAAAATAAACTTCCAATCACTTTGATTTTTTTGTGTGAACATTTTTTGATATACATACTCATAACTAGCACAGGAACCAGTTTCAAAGAAAGAAATCCAAGGAAATATTTTTTCTTCCTTTTTAAATGAAAACCATTCTTTGTGAGAAGTAGCCAATCAATAATATACCCACTATGTGAGTTTTGCATACCTGCTTCTGGAGTGTAATTTCAGTAATCTTGACAATGGTCTGCTTTATTCTAAGGCAATTAATGTTACATTCATATATATCCAACCCCTTTGGGTTTTCCTTGCATCTAAATGAAGAAGTAAACCATCAGTAGTTTTCAAATGTTTTGAGTTATCAAATATCAAGTATTCAAAGGAAATCTTACTAGAGTGCCAGATAAATGGAATGCTGCTCTGTAGAGATGTGAGTGATCTGGGAACCAGACTTCATGCATCACAGTTTGAAAATGACTGAAGAAATAAGTCTAAGTTCCTTTCACATTTTTGGTTCCAGAGTCAACTGGTTGACCATTAGGGTAAGTGTAAAGAATCACTACTCCCAATAACTTTTGAAATGTTAGGGGGGCTAGGGAGGACCCTACACTTGTATAATGGGAACAACTATATAAACCAATATTAACTCAAAAACTGTTTTTTAAAAAGAATTTAGAAAACACAATTATCTGACTAATTCAGTCACTTACTTCATTTTTGTTCCAAACTTCCACACATTCTAAAATAGCATCAAAGCAATCTCTTAAGGTGATAAATTATAGTTTTTATAAATAATTCTCAGATTTATAATTTGGTTATTGATTGCGCCACATTTTACTGCATTATAAACAATTATAAATTGTTATATGGAAAGTTTTTAAATGATTAGTTCATCATAAAATTATCTGTTTTAGAGTATAATGCAATTGAAAAATGAAAGTATATTTACTTAAATAAAATAGTATTTTACTCTTTGATTTTTCTAATAAGACAAGAAATTAAATGGAACACATGTTCTTACCCAGTACTTTCCATGCTTTTCATCTTTATAGTAAAATTGTTAAAAGATCTTTTTCTGGTCTTTAATGAACAATTAATTTTTGTGGGTGGTCTGAGAAAATAGCCTATAGCCAGGAAATCTGGTTTGTAAACCTCCTTCTATTTCCTAAAATCTTTTGCAAGATTTTGACTTTCTAACCTATGTTTAACAATAATAATATTCAACCACCTGCCTGGGACGATATATTTTGGAGATTGGGTAGGGTTAAAAAGATACCAAAAGCCTATTTTTAGGAAATTCTCTATGCATATTTACTTTTTACCACAAGAATGTAAGTCCTCATCACTGCTACCCCTAAAATTCTACAGGACAAGAAACAGGTAGGAACAATAAAACATAGTGTGAGTGGCATTAACTCAACAGCACTATTTTTTTTTTTAAGAGAATTCTCTAAGCAATAGAATTTTGTGCATGGGAACTTCAGAAATATTAGCTAGAGACTTAAGAGAACTGAGAAAAGATTTTGGGTGAAGCAAAAATTAAACAGTAGGACTTTTTTTTTTTTTCCTATGTGGAAACTCAGCCTAATACATTCAGGTTGGATTTAAGCAAAAATAATGTTCCCAGGCAGCTGACAAGATCTGATCCAGTGTGTATGTCATTGTCCCCTACTGGCAAAGGGGAGATGTGTTAGGGCTTATTATTTTGGGTGTTGACTGACCCTGCTACCCCAGGTACAAGGGAAGCAAATTGGTGTCTTTGCATGAGACGGTTGATTAATAAATATGTTGATCTTTTTTGGAAACAGAATCCTCATTTAGATTTTTAGATATGATAAAATAAATAAGGATAGTTCTTACCACAAAGTGTTCTAATCTAGCTATGCCTTTCCATAGTGCAAACCCTATGGTAATAATTTATTAAAAATTTTAGTGGATTACTAGCAAAAAGCACAGTATTTAAGGCCTGCAAACACGAGTGAGCCTTCCATTTATCTGTCTTTTGTCCTGGAAATGACTGGAGCACTGGGGAAGGATTTGCATTAATGTGAAGTAGTAAAAAGGCAGAAAGAAATATATTGGATTGACATGTGCATATGAACTTGCCTGGATGGTTTGGCATTGCAGGTTACCAGCTGACATCGGCAGAGTGTTATGATCTCCGGAGCAACCGTGTGGTTGCTGATCAGTACTGTCACTATTACCCAGAGAACATCAAACCCAAACCCAAGCTTCAGGAGTGCAACCTGGATCCTTGTCCCGCCAGGTCAGTCCAATTTACTAGTTTGTTTATGATAAACATAAATCAGGTTCTAAATAAGCTTCTTAAATTTTTTAAATTAAAAATAAATGTTGCTGTCCAGTGCCCATCCCTAACTACCTGTTATTAGTACCCATGCCCTTTGTTCTTGTTGCATTATCAATGCTATTTGGGGGGTCAACAGACTTTCCATTTGTAAAATTACAAATGAAGCACTCTTTAGAGTCATTTTCTCTTCTGATTTCCTTTCATTCTGATTACTTATTTATCTCCAGAACAAGGCCCAGGTCAATGGACCTTAACAAATGGGATGGCACAATATTCTCAGGATTCTTTCCATCTTAACTCTGTCACCTGGTCAGTGACATAATCAGAACAGATCATAATCCAGGGTCACAGTTGGCCCATTTGAGACTCGAGTGGTCCTCACTGAGTAACCAGAATCAAAACCAGTCCTAGAACAGCTTCTGCAGTTGAATAAGTTCAGTTTTTGCTAGAGAAAGAACTTACTTCTATTCAATTTTTAAAGCTATTTTAATTAAAGGTATTAAAGAGACACTTGACATTTTCTCCTATCTTTGCTTTTGAAAGCCAGTTAGTCCTCAAATTATTTGCAAGATCAAGAATTAGATTAACAATGGAAATATCTCAGGTGACAAGGAGTCATAAAAGTACAGGTCAACAATATTTTCATTAGCGTAACCTTTACCTTTTTATTACACTTCCTTGTAATTCTCCTTATTAATTAGCTTGCCCATTCTAAATACATAAGAAAGAATAGAGGAAAACCTACCCCCACAAACCTAATTAGGAAGACCAAAAGATAGACTCCTTTCTCAAGATCCTTGGAGTTCTGAGAAACACTTCAATTTAATTTTTTAAATTATAATTTAATTATGCATGTGATACTCATATATGCATAAAACAAAGTGTTGAATAAAACTATCTGAGCAATATGGATGAAAAGCATTCTACCTTTGAATTATAGGCAATGCAATTCTGGTTTTTATTTTTTGCTGTCAGTTTTTTTAAAGTTCATTTTCTTATAGTCTTTCTGCCTTCCATTCATGAATTCTAAATTCTACATGTAATGTGAAATTGCAATAGTTAATTAGCTTATAGGAACCATATTTCCTAGCTCATAAAAGTGAACTCAGAATAACAGGTTTTCATTAAAGGAAAAGAAAGAATAGATATTTTGTAATTATAAAACTTAGGTGAAGTTTAGCTTAGCTTCATATTACACCAGAAATTTACGTCTGAAAAATTGGATATAGTATAAAAGCTAAATGAGGTGTTAAAATTTTGCTTGGACTTTTTTATTTTGGAAATATTAAGAATATGAAGTCTGTTTAGCCAAGATAATTATAACTCATGCAATTCAATCTCATTTTAAAATTATATTGCTTATTATACATTTTACTCCTATCTCTACCACAAAGACCAGTGAGTGAAAAAGCAAGTCTGCTTAGCTTTGGGATAATGTGAAAGTTTTATACGCACGTCTATGAAAACGTGTGTATTTCCAGGAGAAATGAGGGATTTGATTACTATAATTGCATAAAGCTTTTCCCCACTCAGAAAAAGCTTCAATGAGGAAATGATCATGGAAGACAATTGTGAAAAACATTTTGTTAACAATTTTAAGAAAATGCTTATAGTCAGAAAAAATGACTAACTCATTTTTTCTGGCATTTGATTTTTACCTTTCTTTTCAGTTTGAGTAATATTTTTGGCCTATTATTATCCAAAAGCAAAAGGCCATTCTATATTCAAAGGACTTCCCTCTGCAATGTATGTTTTTTCTGTGTCCTGTGTTATTTCAAAGCATCTAATAGAGTACATGTATAAATGTTAGGACAGGTGGCTATTTAAAAAGAGAAAAGTGAGAGAAGGAGAAATTTAAAATAAGCTAGAGGCAAATGTCAGGAAGCTTTTTAAAAAAATTTTTATTACAGAGGTAATTAGAGAAAGCTGTAAAAATTAAGACTTAACCAGTAGGAGAGATTTAAAAGGAAACTGCTTTAGGAAATGTAGATATGCTACTCTGAGGTTATGATTCTCAGGCATTGCTGTGAAATTCATTCAACTCATTTGCATACCTGGGATGAAAGCAACATTTCTGAACTTTATGGAAAAAATAAGAGGCAATGGTCTAAGAAAAGAAGATCAAGAGACTCCATCCTCTCATGAGATAGAGCAGAATCAAGTCTTCAAGGAAGTTTTTCATAACTATAAATTTAATTGTCTAAAATCAAGAGTGACACAGTGACAGTAAATCAGTGCCTTTGTGTCCAAAATTAGAAATCCCACAAAGCATAAACATTGATGTTTTTAGTACAAAGCTACATATTTTTTAATTTAAAAAAAAAAATATTCTAGCCATGGAGGGATCTGTTCAATTTTATTAGACTAGGATTCTTGGCCTAGTCGTATTATTTGAAAACAAAATTCCATTCTCATAGCTAAGTATATTAACTGTCAAGACTGGGAAGGACCATGGACAGCAAAAAGGGCATTAAATAATTAAGTCTGCAGCCCTAGGTTTATTACTTTAGTCTTCTGGGCCTCACTTTTCTCACCCACAAGATGGGAGTGAGTAGGTTCTTCTTTGCCTTGAATTAGTGGTTTTCAATCAGTTGTTGACTAAATGCCATTTTACATATATATGTATATATATAATAGTATTTTTACACAATAACTCAAAAGTATATTTGTACATGTTTAATTTTAATTCATTCAAGTTAAGTTGGAGAAATTGTGTAACAAATCCTAAAAATTTTTACTACCAAAGTGAAAACTTTTGTGGTCATAATTCAGTTCTCCCATATGTCTATTTAATTGAAAAAATTGAGTATCCTAAGATAGCAAGTTGATCTATAGAAACAGTTACCATTATCAACTACATCTCTCTGATAATAAAAATTTTCTCATTACTATACATCTAAAGTCAAAACAAACCTGAAATAGATTGATATGCAGCCATTAGCCATCATCCTTGAGATCTAATTTTTCTGTTTAGCAAAAGAGTCTCATTGTTCTCATTATTTTGTTATATAAAAAGGAAATATATATTAGAACTAATGCATGATGAATGACATCACTCATTTCACTGACCAACAACATCTACTGACTTCCATGCTTGTGGATTGGCTCATCTAGTGATTCTTGGGGCTAAAGAGAGTGTTGACATCTAGCCTATACTTTTCAAAATAATTCTTATATTTTTATAATTTTTTATTCTAAAGGTTAACTAATGTTGATGAGTTATAAGGCTACAGTGAAAACAATAAAACTCACTGATAATCTCCTTTGTCCACAAGAAACCACTGTTAATGCTTTTGCTTTACTTCTTTCCAGTCTGTAGTTCATAACATAACTCATACTATGTATGTACAGTAGACACTTGAAAGTTAATGATTTAGTATTCTTGGTTTCCACTCTTCTAAAGCAAACCTGAATACCCATGACATGCAAAACATGACATTTGGCTGAGACTAGAATTTGAGTATCTTGCTCTACAAGACCAACAATTGAGCCCAGCTTACTGCCCAGCATTTCTGTCCCTAGAGGGCTGTGTTGCTCTCTGCTGGTGTCATTCATGCAGCCATTTTTATGAAGTGATAAAATACTGTTTCCTAGCCTAAAGGGCCTCAGAGAGGAGGCCAAAATGTAATGCCTATGGAACTAAGGGATGGAAGGGAAGAGAAGTAAGGTTAAAATTGTAAAAATTTTTAAGTAAATGTTTTTCATTGGTGACTCACAGCTGTGACATCACTGGCTCCATTATATGGTTGCTGCCTAGTAGAGTGTGTTGTGATTACAGTCCCAACATGACACTCCCAGAAGTCCAGAGGCATGTCATTTCATTTTCTCATGACCTGCTCCATGTTTCACTTATTTTCTGCTTCATCCATTGAACACTCTGGTGTGAACCTTTTCCAATGTAGATAAGACACTTAGGATCTATACAAACGTGCAGTCCTCTCTTGTCTCTGTCATGCTGTAGTTATAGCTTCTGTCTTCCACCAGGAAGAACTATTTTTTAATGCAGCACCTTTGTGCAATTGTCTGTGTCATCTTTGTCTCTCAAGACCAGAAAGTCTCAAAATGTATGTCTGTGGTTCAACACCAACTGAACCACAAAAGGCTTAGTTTTAGTTCAGCTAATAAGCACCTTATGTTTTCAGAGTACTTTTAAACGCAAAATATGCGACATTTGGCCTTGCATATCAGTCTGTAAGACTGGTAAGGCTGTTAAGGCTGTCTGGGGAAAATTGTGCAAGACATTGTTTGTGAGAAGATCAGAGAACCACCTTTTCAGATTTTTTTTGGCACAGAACTCTAGTTTTCCCTCCAAGGCAGTAATGAAAGGGGCTTAAATTGGCAAGAGTTGGACAAGTGTAAAAAGTTCTCACTCATCACACTATCATGGTCACAGTCATTAGCAAACAAGTCTGTTTCTAGCTGAAACTGCATCCAGATTCCCCCTTCCCTCAAGGAATTCAGAGCAATGAGCAATGGTCCTAAGCAGATGCCCAAACTTGTATGCCCCAACTAGCAGCTCTTGGTGAGTCCAAGGGACTTTGTCCAGTACCATTTAATTTGACAGCAAATTGCTTAAGTCATCCCTGGCCATGCACCAAATTAGGAGGAAAAATCTACGAATTGAATCCTAATGCAACGTAAACAAATAATCTGCATTGTGAAAGGCAGAGTGTGCAGTGGGCATACCAGCTTCATGACCATTTAGTCCAGTGATGGTACAGCCTGGTGGGTAGGAGGAAAGATCACTCGTGAAACAACCTGGCTTGGGATCCCAACTCTACCTATTTACTGATTGAATAGCCCTATTCTCACTAAGCCTAGTTTTTTCATCCTATGAAGGATACTAACAATATCTGACCTCAGAGAGTTGTCATGAGGAATGAATGAATGGTGCTCTAGCTTTAAAGAACTTAACAGAGTGCCTGATACCCGATAAGCACTCGATAAATGTTAGTTGCTACAGCTCTCGTGACTCAGGTTATAGTTATGGTGACTTTAACATTATCTCAGAGAAACTCCTCAACCCTGCAGAAATCAGCTTTCTAATCCATGGAAGGAAAAGTTAGGACTCTAGAATTCTGTTTTAGTATAGAAACTTCTCTGTTGTTTCAACAGCAGGAAACACAAATTCCTAGGAAATATATTCATGAAAGTATACCACACTTATCAGATTTTTTTTAAAATATAATGACATGAGAAGTTAATATAATTAGTAACCTCTGAAATCCCAATCCCCAATTGCCTTAGTAACCCCCCACTTAAATAGCTGTGAGACATTGCCATTTAATTTACATGGGATTTATGCCAAAAAAAGAAGAGCTCACTGTAAGAACTAGAAAATGGTTGCCTTTTTAGCAATTGAAGTATAATGTTTTCCTTAATTACAAGGTCTTTTTGTTTTTTTCAATGGGTAAATGATTTAGAAAAGTAACAACTTCCTTGCTCTTTAAATGATCAACCTCATTTAAATATACTGCTTTGTACAGTTAATGAGTAAGAAAGATCACCATAAAATCCACTTTCATGCATTATTTGTAATGAGATAAATACATCAGAGTTCTGGTGCTTGTTAGAATGCATAGTCATAGCCACCCCAACTTTATAGACACCCCACACCACAAGACAATCAGTTAAAGAGGCCTTTCACTTCTAACAAGGCAGCTTATCACAAATAATAACAATCATGTATTATATTACACTTAAACTTTTTTAAAGTATAATTATTTATGAAATTCTTTTACTTGTGAGTTAATAGACCAGGTATCAGCACTGTCATTTTAAACCTCAACCTATCAGTTTACCTGCTAAGTGACTTCTTAACTTCATGAGGTTAGAGTGATCCTATGTAGACAATGAGTAGAATATTCCAGTCAGAGAACAGTCATAAGAACTAAACGAAATAATGACTGTTCTGTACTCAGCAAGTGGCCAAGCACTCACCAAAAGTCAGCTCTCATTATTAAATTCAGAGCCAAATGTGTGAAATGACTTGTCCAACATTCTATCTGTCTGAAGTTTATAATGCTTTTATATCCATTATCACAGGTCAGTTTTACAAACTCTAAAATCTCATGGAATAGTTTATCAAATATATGTACAGCTTAAAAAAAAAATTGAACGCAAAGAAATTAAGTGACCTGCACCAAGTTAAGGTAGACCCAGGAAAGTTAGATCTTGGGCTCTAAGTGCTTTGAGCGCTAGAGTTTCTCCTTTACTACCCAGCTTGTTTTCATCCATTTGAATTATATTTCCAATATTTCTGTCTTATATCTTCTTAGACTCCCTGTGTAGCATTCATGTCACCAGATCCCACAAGTACCCTCAATCTATAATATACCTTCAGTTACCCATGAGATTTGGTATAAACCTCACATAGCTAGCCATGGCCTGCACAGAACTCCAGCCTTCTCAGTGCAGAGTTTGGCACCCTGGGTCTTTGAATTAACCACATACCCAGACTAAGCAAGCCTCTTTCATATAAGTATAAATACTGATGTTTACTTAGACCAAACAATGAACAAATCACTTAGGACTGTACAGGAAAAGATGGACAAAGCCTAAGGAAATATTAGTCCCACTTATTTAAAAGCAGTTCAGAAATTGCACTCATTAAATCAAGAATGTTTAACCACAGAAATGTAGACGTGAGGAAATGTTAATATTTGAGGTTAAATGATCCAAAAATCCAATAGCTGATTTTATAGCAGAAAATGAATATGTGCCATAAAATGTTTTTAAATCCTGGATGATGAAGCAGAGGCTTTTTTTTGGCCTGGTTCCAAAAGATAAAGGAATGTGTTGCCTAGTAGGTACGAGGGTTTAAAAAACTTATGACTTATTTACAGAACATGTTCTCATTTTCTGCATCCCAACATCCCTCTTTGAACAATAGGGTAACCTTATGTGTTTCATGAAGTCACCAAATGTTAGAGCAGGACATATTTTGAGATGATCCCTAGTTTGGTGGTTTTCAACCTGTGGTCCACCAAGCTCCAAGTCCTGCCCTCAGCAGCCCTGGGAAGGGGACACAGAGGCTAGAACTAGGTGAGTGGGTTTCTAGATACCCATTCTTACTGCATCTTAAAACTTCTGATCTCAATCAGTACATACATGGATATTTGCTTATGTCTAAAGTAATGCACTTACGGTCACACAGAAAGAAAGGATCAGAGAGTAGACCTTCCATCTCCCAATGCCTCAGGGGATGCTTTTCCTTATCATGCCGTGCTCCATTGTGCTCTGCCACTCATGAGGGAGCAAGTGCTCTTCCACATTTTAAGTCTCTCTCCTGCCCCATTCTAAAGTGTTGCTTAGGAAGAGAATGGCTTCTGTTACCCTGGAGTAGTCTACGGAAGATGAATTGCCATTTTCTGTGCCAGAACTCTACCACCCACAATTTCATTCATTTTTTTTTTATTAAGTACCTATATGTGCCAACTTCTGTGCTTAGTACCATGACAAAGGCAAAGAGTCAACAAAGGCCTGATCCAACTGCCTGGAGGGAGTTGGTTGGACAGTTACAAAGCAGTGAAATACCTGAAAAGCTCATGAGACAGAAGAGATTTTTAAAAAGCTGTCATGGCTCTCTCTGGAGATACCCAGTAGAAGAAATAGATGCAGAGTCTAAGACAAGCAGGCTGGAAGCACAGTTGCCATGAAACTGTCCTTTCCCTGCCTCACATCATCTGGTCAGCTCCGCCTGCCAGCCCTGACTTCCTAACTGCTGAACTACCCTCCAAAACAGTCTGCCCTGTCACAAAGGTGGCAGACTAGTGAAAGGCAAGGAGTGGGGCTACAGACATCACAGTGATGAGAGGCAGTGTGGAAGTTTCTTTCGCCTTACTTTTGTTTGTTTGCTTTCAATCTGAACGGTTGTTTTATGGCTTGTGTCTACACACCAACCTTATAATTTCATTTGATGACTATTTACTAATTGCCTCTGTGCAGGTTACTGTGCTAAGAGACACAGTAAAGAACCAATATGGATGCTGTCCCATAGTGTAAAACTAAAAGGAACTTACAGCCAAAAGTAGCTACACAGTTAACAGTGATAAGAGGAGTTAGTGCTGTGTGTGTTGGGAAGAAGAAAGGAGAATTTCTGAATAGATGTTAAGAGAGAAAATAAGGACAGGCTTTAGAGGAGGTCACCCTTGACTAAGAAATGGCTTTGAGCATTGTAATTATGAGGCCACTTAAGGTTTCTGAGTTAGAAAGTGAAATATCCGTTGCTATGACAGCATTGGACAGGCTGGATTGGAGGAGGCAATGCTTGCCGACAGAAAGATCTGTTGGGAGACTACTATAAACTCAGGAGGAGCTGTGCTTGGCAGACATCACAAGTGTGTGCTTGTAGTACACACAAGACAGAGAAGTAGAGACATATCTTGGTCCCTAGCTGTATGGGATATATATGTATATATGATATATATATATATATATATATATATATATAGAGAGAGAGAGAGAGAGAGAGAGAGAGAGAGAGAGAGAGAGCACTGAGAAGAGGTGCTTAGCAGTCAGGGATCACAAGTGAAGAAGCAGTTTGCAGGGGAAGGTAAAGTATTACCTGATCTTGAACTTCATCCAGAGCACATCGAGCTGTCAGGAAGTCAGAAATGAAGCTGCGCAGCTCAGAAGAACAGGAATAGGGCCTCCCTGGTGGCGCAGCTGTTGAGCGCTAGGTTGCGAAGCTGCCCACAGCCTCTGCAGCGCCGGTTCGATCCCCGGCTGCTCCCGGGCCACCGGAGGAGGGTCCCACGTGGCACGCAGACCTCTCCTGCCACCCGCTGACCTCTCTTGCCACCCGCTGCTCCCCTCAGCAGTGTACTTCGGTCCTTCTGCCTGCTCTGCTCCCTGCTCTGGCTCTGGTGAATTCTCTCACCCTCCCGCGCTTCTGACTGTACCCAGTGCTTGTATAAATAAATAAATAAAATAAATCTTTAAAAAAAGAAAAAAAAAAGAACAGGAATAATTGAAGTCATGAAATCATCCCTTTGGTTCATTTTATTATAAAAAGAACCCAGAACTCTGCAATTTAGGTACCTACCCATGGAGTTAGTAATACCAGGATTTTTCTTGGAGAGAGAGATGTATCACACCATGTAAATCCCACCAGTGAGTAGTTTGAACCTTATTATGGCTTGATTTTTAAAGTCAGAGACACTATTGTAATGTTGCCTCTATAAAGATTTCAGGACAGAGTGTCAATTTTTATTTTTAATGGCACATGAAATTTAAGATGATGGCCATGTTTTATCATTTGTATTATATTTCCAATTATTTCTGCCTTATACCTTCTTAAGCTTCAATTTCATCTTAAAGACTCTAGTTGCTATGTTTGTAAAAAGAAGTACATTATAGAAAACTTGGAAAACAAAAACATTTAAAAAAAGAAAAATAGCACTCATAATCAAACAGCAAGAACTAGGAACTGTTCTTTGGTCTTTATGTAATATACTTGTATATGCACATACACATATAAAAAGACTTTATGAAAATAATTGTATAAATGATGCACGAACATCTGTATTTTCTTAGTATTTTGTATCCATTGTACATTTCACTTTGTATTTGATTTTTTTCAATTGGCATTTTCTCTGATTCTAATTTGAGCATTTCACATGTCACAAAACTGTTTTGAAGAGCTTCATGATTTGGTACTGATTTATATTTCATTGCATGAGGCTGTCATAACATTGAAGAATTCTCTTGTCATTGGACAGTTCAGCAAGGTGTGTGCTTACAAAGGATCAGGTGTGATAATCTATTTTCTACTTATACCATAGAAGCCCAGAATAACCACGTCCTCATCCGCACTCTCTCCTCAGGCCCCTGAGGATGGGGATTTTAGATGGGGCAGGTGATTGCACAGTAAAAGTATATGAGAGATGAGATTAGCTAAGGCAACAGAGACTAAACAGTCTTACCCCAAACCAACTTTCTTATATCTTCATTTGTGATCAATTTTTTAAAAAAATCATTTTTGCCTCCTTACATTTTCAGATGCCTGTCCAAATGTATGCACGACTCTGCACATGCACCTACCCATGAAACCTAAATATGGAAAGAACTTTTTAAAGTCCCCAAATGTTATGCTTTTTCCTCTTTCCTCAGCATATACTCTCTGCCTTGGAACAAAAGCTGTCTTAATGGGAAGCGATAGGAAGTTAAGTTGAGGCAGGAGCGTGTGCCTTTCTGTGACAGTGTGGTGAAAGACCAGGGCCATGGCATGAACCCCAGGAGAGAGCAGAGGCCAGGCACACGAATATGCATTAACAGGACTGGACAGAGCACCATTGTTTTGATCTTTCTGTTTTCACAGGTGCCATAGAGTCATTTTATGAGTCTTCACCATGACCCATGCCATAGAAAGACAAATATAGCTATAGCTTTGCTGAATCCAGGTTTAAAGCCCCTTGTTCAAAAAAAAAAAAAAAATTTCTAAATCAGGCCAAAGCAAAGCCCAACATCTTGAATTCTATACACTCCCCCTTTTAACCTTGTTCTTCTCTTCTAGTCTGTCTCCTTTAACATCATTGCCTCCATTTTAAATATCATCAGCTGATAAATCAACTGGCAGAGATCTGCAACAGTTCATTCTAATATTAAAAAAGACAAATCACAGCTATAAATTTTTTCAGGAGAGAAGGCAATGATATGCATTTTTGCATTTAGAAGTGATATAGCCATGTGTAAAGATAGTGAGGGTAGGAAAAATATTGTGTATCATATTGTATATTCTACTTTCTATTCAATTTTTTCAATTGACATTTTTCATCATTCCAATTTGAGCATTTTCCATGTCACAAATGTGGCAAAGTCGATTTTATTTATTCCTTTAGTAACTACTGTTAGTGTATACTACAATATATGTAGAAATTATCAGGAGAATCTTGTAATGTTGGCACTCTTTAAATATATTTCTTTTAGAAAGAAACTGTCCTTAATTAATAGACAAGTACTGGAAAGAAATCAAATCATTCTAATAAGAGGCAGGATTAATCTTTCACCTCCAATTTCTTGTCTGTCAGAAGAAGATAGACAAATAGCAAATTTCTCAAACTCGATAAAAACAGGGAGAAAATTTGAAAGTTAATATTTATTGTCTGTTTCACTGTTTTACTGGAGCTGTAGGCTCCAAAGGCAGCATGCATTGGGGTGAGCATTGTTACTTGAGGATGATACACACCCATACACAATGAAAATTTGGTCATACAAATGAAGACAACAAAAACTTGGTCAAACAAATAAACACAGAAAATATAGCCATGTAAGATAAATTAGCACTGCAGTGGTTTTCCACTGGGACTAGGAGTCTTTTTTTTTTCATCCCTTTGTTTCCATTTTCTTTCCAACAGATGTAATTCCTTGCAGACATTCCCTTGCCTTTCAGTAAGTTCTTCAGGAACTGCCCTCCTTATCATTCATTCTTTCCTCATTTCTCATGATCTCTAGTCCGAGCTGGTTTGTTGTTTGTTTTTTTTTTTTATCATTCTGGCCCATAGTATGCCCAGCTTACTCTTTCTACTCGAAAGCATATGTGTGCTAGCCATGTAAATAGAACACATCATATCATCCCATGTCAGAGGATGGGATAAAATGTAAAGTATTGATTTGCTTAAATATAAATATCTACATTTATATTGAATATGAATATATAGAGACCCATCCAGTCATCCCAAGGATACACATAGAATAGCTGAATTCATTCACTATTCAAAAGGGATCCAAAATAAGTATTCTCTGCTCATGCCTAGCATAGTCTGCCCCAGCTGCCATCTATTGAGCTCGCGCTCTATCCCCTTTCTAGATGAAGGCTCTGTTGCACTAGCCCTTTTATTCAAGACCCAGGAGTTATAAATCTTCCACAAGCTGGGGGTCTCAATGAGAAGAAAGTTTTACCAGTTGGAGGCTATAATTGAAATTAGTGAGGCTAGTTAGTGCAATTTACTGGAGTCCTTAAAGTCTCTGGGGACTTCCACACTGCCTACCATGTCATTCCTTGTGGATCCATTAGCCACACAGTCTATAATGTCATTTCATATGGCTCCTTTAGTCTCGTTATAATTCTCACAAGTTTCCTAGGACACCAGATATAGTAACAGCCCTGACAGTCACCACCACCATAGTAGTAGTTAACACTGTATTACATTTTAGAGACTACACAAAAAAATCTTTTATATTTATTATATCACTTCAACTGCCCAGAACCTGCTTTTGTTGACAGTTGGCTATGATGTTCAGTAGTTCACCTTCCTTTTATAAAATAACCAGATGGTTGCTTTCCAGATATTACTAAAACCCTTAGGTTGCCAAGAGAAGAAACCTATTTGCTAGTGCACATTACATAGTATTGACAATCTTCAGGTACATACTCCTGTGCTTAGCGAGCTCCCTCTTTCATCAGAAATAAGATAGTGATCATAATTGCTTGGTGAGCATCTGGAAGTAACGTTAATAATGATGATAATAATGACCTCATAGGATGTATAATTTGTGGGATTAAAGAACATTTACAAGCTTATTGTGTCATAGTTAATGATGAGGTGTCAAGTTTTCTTGCCACCACCCTTTCCAGTGATATTTCCTGCTTGGATCAGAGAACTAATTCTAGTAAACGGTGCCCTGTCAAAGAACTTACTCCATCTTAAAGCATAAAGTTATAGTATAAAAATATTGAACTGTTTTAGCATTGGTTTTCAGAGACAATTTATTAATGTTATTGTGCATTTGTCTAAAAAATTGTATAATGTAATCATTTAGTGTTTATTTTATTGTGTGTACCTTCTACTCAGAGGGTTGGCATTATTGTTCCTAACAGTGACGGATACAAGCAGATCATGCCTTATGACCTCTACCATCCCCTTCCTCGGTACGTAAATCAATCATCCTGATGCTAGAATTAGTAAATCAGTCTTCTGCTTCTTTTATATACATAGAGATGTAGATTTTGTTTTTCTGTAAAAATAAAATGGCAGATAGTATATTTTGCAATCCATCCTGAGCTCTGCTTTTGAATAATAATTGACCCCCTCAGACTATAAGCTTGTCATTCAAAAACCATTTTAAGATAGGATAATATTACATTAGAGTGGACACAGTAATTCTCTCAGATTAGATACAGTGTATAGGTTTATGTTATGTCTTACTTTCACTCCCTTTGTCCTAGTCTATGTTTCCTCTGCAATAGAACCCTAGTCATTAAAGTGCTATTGCTAACTGTTAAATAAACACTGCCTTAAGTATTATCACAATACCACAAATGTGGAATTCCAGATGTGATATACTCTGCATAGGGACTCTAAATATTCTCCTTTTACTCTGAAGAAATTAAGTAGAAAAAGGCAGATTTTTTATATCCTTATTGTTTAGAAAATTTGGAGGGGCTTTAAAAAATAACAACATACAATTCCATTCATTGTGTTGCTTTTTAAAAGTGCGGTATTTCTCCAAACTAGAAAAAATAAAGTGATTCAGGCACTTAAAAAAAAAACCTGTTCTCTTTATTAATATATTCATAAGAAAACTGGAGAAGCTGAAAAATACACTAGCTACTATCACCTGCCACCTTGGAAACAGCTCCCTAGAGAGCAGAATTAGCATTGGGTTTGAAGAAACCACTCATTGAGATCTTTGCTCTATTCTCTCTACACGTTTGTCCTTCAGGGTGTCAGCTACTATTTAGAACTCTGATTTCAAATCAGGTTGCAAAAGTTGGAAATAATCCAAGGTAATTTTCTCAATATCAAACTAAACAAACCCCAGGAAAAAAATTTATTCTGAACTGCAAAATAAAGCAAAGTTTAATAGAAAATCTCCAACTACTTAATGAATTGGGATACAAACTGGGATCCTGAGGTCACCTAGTCCAGCTCCCCTGGTGATGCTTCATTCTCTCCTTCCCCCAACACATTCATACCCATACACCACACATGTGCATATCTGTATACCTAAGGAATATGTATTTACATGTACATACACGTATATATTAATATGCTGCAGGTATTCTGACCACTACTTAAATATATCTAGCTATAGGCAAGGAAGTCACCTTGCAACACTGTAATGGTAGCATTTTAATGTATACTACATGTGGTTGTTTGGGTTTCTTTTATTACATTCTTCTATGAAAGGATTGCTTCATTGGTCAGCTCTCCTATTTCCCTATGGCTATATTGATAAATCTGATGAATTATTACAAAATGTTATTGATGTATCATTGTGTTGGTTTGATCTAGAACCAAACCTAAGGTGAATTCTTTTTGGAAAAAAAATGAAAATATAAAAATATTAATTGAACCAAAATTGCATTTGACTTCCCTTTTGGTATCTGTGCAATAAGAATCTGAGGGACACATGTTTCTGTGTGAGACCATAGACTTCAAGATAAAGGCAAAGTTGGGTGTCTCGGGCAAGCAACCTCAGGTTTATGTTTTTCCCCTTGTATTGGCACACTCCTATGTTTTTTTCATGTCTATGATCTCTCTTGTTTTTAATTCTCTGGTATGACTAATGCCTATCTTAGGTTAGGCATTTTTGATTTCTTATGTATTTGGATTTTCTACAAATGCCTTACATCCAGTGTTCTCAATGGTGGGTTGAAATGAACCCCCAAATGTTTGTTTGTACCCAGTCCTGTGGATCCAGTGGCCTCTCTGTGCATCCCAATAGGAAGAGACAAATAAATAGACTGCATTTCTTACCCCTTGTACTGCTGTAACTGAACTAGTTTGGAAGTTAGATATTCTGCTTTATTAATAAAATCTTAGTAAGTGGAAGCTATTTCTACAAATATGTTTTCATTTCATAAAAACAACTAATGCTCAAAAATGGTTCTCAGATGGCAGCTACCCACTAATCAAGTCAGAAGGCTTTACTTATTTAAATGGGTTTAATACCAGAAGTGTAGCTACAAAACACAAGCAGTTTTTTATTGTTCTTTCTTGCTTTCCTCCTTTGTAACACATACCTGAATATAATAGTGTATTCTAATGAATTATTTTTTTAATTTTTAGTTAATATATGCAACTTCTCCATATCATTCTTAATTTTGAGAATTTCTGCATCGAGGCACACTCTGTATAAAAAATTAAAAGCCAAAGAAGTTAAACTCATTCTTTTACGCTTTAAAATATGCACTTTATTTCCTCTAAGCACTTACCTGGCCCATGGTTTAAGAAAGCCAAACTTGATATCCTTTCTCAGCTTTTGTTATACTTCCTTTAATATGCCCATACATGTTTTTCTTTGAGATTCCACATAACCCTACTATTATACAGGAATTTACATAATTTTTCACATATAAAGCTATAGTTGTATACTGGAGCCATACTATAAATTCTTAGAATAATATTAGCATCGTTTGTCTTTCTGTGATAACTGACACTGAAAAAGATACTTATTAGGGTTTATGATACTACATTATGGGTCAGGTCCAAGTGTTGAAACAGAAATTAATCACTGTCTCTTTAGAAGGGTCAAATTTAAGGAGTTTAAAGTACCAAATAGAAAATGTCCTTTTCCTATGGCATCTTAATGCTCTAAAAGATTAAATGTACATTCAAAAATATATTCCCAGTTCACTGTCAGATCAAATCCAATGTGAATAAGTACTTAATATTCAGCTCAAGGTTCAGGCTAAATCAGATCTGCTGTCCAGCTCCAGAGGAATGCTCTCCAGAGATTACATGGAGACAAATGAATTGGTCTTACCCTTTTGGAAGAGAAACTTAATGCAAAGCTACTTCATTCTCTTGAAAGGTATCTGAAAGACTCCTAAGCCCTAAACAGAGGGCCTCAGTTTCCCCATAATAACATTTTCTTAGGTGTCTCCTGGGGAAATATGCTTAGGAAAATATTGTATTTGGCAGCATGTTTAGGCTGTTGGCAGTGAAGGTAATAGTTGTTGCCTATACTTGAACAGTGCAGAGAAAATGTGGAGGAAAATTCTCTAACTGGGAAACACACATTATTCCAGCTCACACAGTAGCGAAATCAGACTGACGATATCGAGGAAATCTTGCTCTAGAGTAGAGTAAGATGGTATGATTGTGCAACATTTTTTAATATAACTATACAGTGAATAAACTTGGTGACATTTTGTTTTTCTCTAATTAAAATTATATCTAACATAATTTTAAGAGAAATCTTAGAGTTCCTTAGCAGTCCTCATCAACAAGTACAGTACCCATAAGCAAGACAAGCTTAGTCCCGATGTTTCTGTCTTTTTAAATTCCTCATTCTTTAAATCCGCAGGAGGAGAGAAGAGAATCAGGCAAAGATAACCTCGCTATACCTGATCTGAAATGCTTCAGAGCTCTGTAATGCTCTGAGAAATAAATGGAATTCTAGTAAATTTTACTGACAATCTTATTTTCTCTCACTTAATTGTATCTCTAGATTCTGATGCCATCAGCCTCCCAACCAAAAATAAACCTCTTCCAGGAGTTTTGTTTTTTTTTTTTCCACTTGGGGAAAGCTAACAGCCAAGATCTCTCAACAGATAGGGAACATATAGATCCTGCTTATGTTAATATATTTGCCCCTCAGCTTAATGGTAACATCTTTTGAACATCAGAATGTGCTGAATCCATGTAGAAGCAAAGGAGAAAAGGTGTTCAATTTACCTTGATTTTGATAAGCTTCTTATTTAAAAGTATCCAAAAGCTAAGTAATAAAGCACTGCATTGAAAATGTACATACCAGCCCAGGTGCAATCTGTTAGAGTTAACTCATGAGCCAATTTCAGCCTCAGTATGGGTACTTGATGAGATTTAGTACAATATATATATATAGGTGTGTGTGTATGAGTGTATATATGTATATATACACACATATAGGCATATATAGTATCATATGTGTGCAGAATATTTGAAATGTATTATAGGATATAAAATAACATAAATGTACATACAGAGACACAGAAAATATATTAAGACTCTAAGTAGAAGGACTGAACAATCCTATTTTGAACAGGTTACAGGCAGCACAAGCATCCTTGTTCACAGCTCTCCAAACAGTCCCTTCTCACATGTGTGTAGGTTCGAGGCTTACAGAGCACTTTTCCCAACATTGAATCCTTCTGTCTTGCTCATCGGATTCCAGACAATAGGTAGCTTTTGTTCTCTGGACCATAGTCTCTCAGAACCCAAGTGCCCCCTAGGCCCTGGGAACGGGGTGGTCGGCAAGGTCACTGAGGAGGTTTGGCAATGTGCATGTCTGCCCTGATGACTCCCCTTGCTTCTGTAGGTGGGAGGCCACTCCATGGACCGCGTGCTCCTCCTCGTGTGGGGGGGGCATCCAGAGCCGGGCAGTTTCCTGTGTGGAGGAGGACATCCAGGGGCATGTCACCTCAGTGGAAGAGTGGAAATGCATGTACACCCCTAAGATGCCCATCGTGCAGCCCTGCAACATTTTTGACTGCCCTAAATGGCTGGCACAGGAGTGGTCTCCGGTAACTGTGCCTTCTTTCTTTGTTCATTAGGAGAGTAAGTCCACTCTTCCCTCTCGTCACTATGACCCCACTGGCTACCAGTGCAGCTACCCGCTTTCTCGAAGTGTCTAGAAACCCACCAGTTTAGTTCCTGGAGTTGGCATGCCCCAAATCCAGAATTAAATGCGTAAAAAACATGTAGAGTACATATAAATGTGTATTTTTCAAGTTAGGCCAGAAAGCCTCTGTCACTCCTTATCATATCCTCCCAGGCAGCAAGGGGAGGCAAAGGCCCATCAAGTAGAATCGGGGTCAGATGATTGAGACCGAGTCTGTGAAAGCTGCTTTGATGATAGATCTCAGTAGCGCAAAAGTTTGGTTTCATTTTTATTTCTTATACTCTGTCTATATCCAAAAAGGGCCCAAATGGATTTGAATTAAATTATATCTTATAGCTCAATGAAAAAAGGATGAAATGAAAAGGCCAAAATAAGAAAGATGGAGCCAGCCAAAGTAAGATAAGTAAAACAGAAAACTTCTAACGGTTAAGGAAGCTATTTTAGCAGCTTAAAATGTTTTGAATTTCCTAGATGCTAATGCAAAAAGATTCGAATGGCAAAGGTGATAGAAAGATGAGGAGATAAACCATTTTGCCCTTAACTCCAGAGATGGTTAAAAGCTCTTTACTTACCCATGTGGTTTCTGGCATCAGGTCAAAGCTGATGTTTCCCTCTATCTAGAGTTGCTTCCAAGCATATGTCACTGAATCACTGAAGATGCTGTCTACATCTCGCCATTGAATCAGTTTCTTTAAACGTCTTTTATGTCAATACAATCAATTGGATCAGTCACACAGTAATACAACAGAGCTAAGATGAAAGTTGAAAAAAATTAGTGTAGGAGCCAACCACTTCCCGTAGTTTGGACATAACAGCCACTAGCAAAGTGACTACATAAAATTAAAATGCAGTGTTGGTGATCAAAATTGAGCACACCCTACAGTTTCTTCTTTTTGCTGCTTGGTTTGAGACTTTGCACACAGTGGGGGCTTAAGTATTGCTGACTAAGAACTTGAAAGTGATTTAATTTTCAGTCAGCTTCATCCCAAATAAAACAGTGATCCTATGACTGGTAAGAAGGGATATCAATCCTGATATAAAGCAGTCCTTTAAACAGTCTTAGGTAACAGTGAAGGAACGTGAACAAGGCTTCAGCTATGAATCTCCTCTCTCTTGCGTTCTCCCTCCAGTGCACTGTGACGTGTGGCCAGGGCCTCAGGTACAGAGTGGTCCTCTGCATTGATCATCGAGGAATGCACACAGGAGGCTGTAGCCCGAAAACCAAGCCCCACATAAAAGAGGAATGCATCATACCCACCCCCTGCTATAAACCCAAAGGTAACAACAGGTCCTGCTGCCTGTCTTCTCATTGTTATATGTATTCAGGTGCTGTTTTAAACTCCCTGGAACATTTTTAAGTATCCCAATTGTTCTCAATAACCATTCTTTAGAACTAAGATCTACTAAATGGACTTAGTTTCTTTTTCAAATCTCATAACTAGATGTGCTTGCAAATTGTTATTAAGCACATATAGACTTATATGTAGGTGATAAAGCTGAAGGCTGTAGCTGACAAGTTTTATATGTATATGTTTGAAAGAAGAGATCATAGAAATATATGATTTACTGTCCAGATTTCTTGCTGTTGAAGTCACTGCACTCAGTCCACATGTCTACTTTGCTAAGTGTGAAATACATTAGGGAGACTTATACTTCAAATTGATGAAACAGAAAGCTGCCTTTTTTTATGTTGAAAGTTAAAACATTAATAAAAAATGGGGTCCAAAACCATGATTTGAGATTTAAAAAATTGGAATGAATCAGAATTTAAGATACTACAAATAATTTATAAAAAGTGAATTTTTGAAAAGTGCTAAGTGAGCAAGTTTATTATAATTCCACTGTGCCTTTGAGTTAGTTGTGAAATGATACACATATAGGTACAGTTTTGCTGTGTTTAAATACTTACCTGACTTCTGTACTAACGTTGTTATGAAATATAAAATTCCAAAGACACATACCATTCAGAAATGGAGGTCTCCTTATTATAAGCTTCCTCCTATTTTCAACATTAAATGATTCCCATTTGTCTCTTATTTATTTAAACCATTAAATTTCTCTGAAAATCAACCACAATGTAGCTCTTTATTTTACTCTAGGCTACCCTTGCTAGGAGTGAAAGCATTATGAAATTGAAATTAATGATTAAAAAAAACAAAAACATACCAGAGACAGTGATTAATTTTAAAAAACACTCCTCTCTCTAAGCCTGCACCTCCTCCTCTATAAAATGGGAATGATAATAACACCATCTCAGACAGCAAGTGAGGATTTGATGACAATGCAAACAGGGCGCTTAGCCTCCAGCCTGGCATGTAGTAAGTTTTGCACAAATGTCATTTTCAACTCTTAATTCTCATTAGCATCCCCAAATATGGCAGGAAATGGCTACTGGTGTATATAAATACAAGTAGTCAAGTATTGCAAGTCTGCTGTTAGTGCCAAGCTGAATATGTCATTATTATGTCAATAATGAATGTCATCATTAAGGAGATGACTTGCACTGTCAAAGATGGCGTCCTCAACTGAGTTGTTTAGTTGGCTGGAAAATGATGGCTGGCTGTCTAGATAACTTTGTTGCCGTGTTTACCATGTTAACAAGTCTTTTTGACTCTGGCAGTTTTATATGTCTCACTCACTTTGTTTTCTAATTATAAGTCATTGCAGCACATAGAGGATGAGACATAGTGCTCCTAACTTAAAATAGTCAATTATTTATTACCTCTGTCTTTACTAAGCCACTTCAGAGAAAGAAAAGCAGTGTGTGGTTAACAATCAAGAATCAAATCTGGATTTTCACAACTGAGTAGTGAGTCTGGCTCTCTAAACATCATTAAAATGCCATATAATTTTGTACTGTTTGTATATATGGAGATATTTCTTTCATCTTTACAATTATATGTTATGAAATGGTGATTGAGCTTCACTGGCTCACACTATAAAGGCAAATGTGTCTATAAATGACCCTAATAAATATGTCAGAATCGGAATCATGGCAGTTACTTCTATAGGAGCAGTTATAACCTCCCTCTTTTTTCTTTTACTCAGTTTTTCCAGGAAGTACTTACGAAGCTTGTTCTAAATTGTTTCACCAAAGCTAGATAAATAGGTGAAGCATATCAAATTATGGGTTGTGGACTCTAAGTTGATTATATTCCAATTGTCAGTGAGCCTTGGGGTGGGATGGGGTGAGTCGATATCTAAAGAAAAGTTTTGTGAATTTCAGAGTGGCAGAATTTGGTTTGGTTTTGGCAGTATGGCATGGAGAACATTTAGCCAAAAGGCAGAAGCAAAACAAGTTAGAATTATGAAATTGTCATCATATAACTTATATTATGTTCTGGGTTTTTTTAAAGCAAATATTTCTCTGTCTTTTCAACAGAAAATAGGGAAAAGATAACTTTGATAATACATATTGGGCTAGTGCTCCCAGGGTTATGACCATAATAAAGACTTCCCTTCGCTCTTGATGACAAAGGGAAGCATAGACAAGAGACTAATATTATTAAACATTCTGAAGTTTGATATTTTGGGGGGATAGAATTATCAACAGGGGCAGAAACTTACTATTTGCCATTATCAACATAGTAACTTCTGGTAGTACAAAATGAAGAACTGGTGAGGACAAAAGGGAATTTCCCTGAAACTTTAATTGGTTCTAACCTTTCCTTTTTTATGTGCATGCACTTAATTCTCAGAGAAACTTCCAGTGGAAGCCAAGCTGCCATGGTTCAAACAAGCTCAAGAGCTTGAAGAGGGAGCTGCTGTTTCAGAAGAACCCTCGTAAGTTTTAAAACCATAGTTGTTTTGGTTTGAAGGTGATTGGTTTAAATGAGTACTGTCTCCCTGGTTGTAATCTTCCTGAATTTTGAACTAAGTATAATCATCTTACCAGGGGCAAAGTAAGGTTTTGGGGCTGTGAAATAGGAAATTTATCAAAGTGTTTCTTAAATTTCTGATTGTTCTCTAAATACTTTTCAGTATTTAAAGTAATAAATTAAGGTATAGCACCCACCCTCTTCTCCAAAATCTGACCTCCTTTCTCTTGCAAAGAGGTCAAAGGTGAGAAGGCCTGGGTTCATCTGATGATATAAGATAGATTTGATAAGCAATTCTGGGGACCTTTCCACTTTTCACATTGCCTTAACCATTGAGCCAGAACTGCCAACCCACTGAGCAGCTTTTCACATTCGTTATCTTTCAGATTTCTAAAATTGTCACTCACAAAAATTAAAATACTTATGAAGCAGTTTATTAGCTTTTCTTCCTTTATTGGCTGGTTTTGATTATCAGTAGGATGCCAGGTTTCTGCCTTACTTGATTATGGGCCCAATACCTGCTCAGTGTTACCATTTTTTATTGATAAAACAATGCAATTTATAAGACCATCAGGCAGAAATTTTCTCAATGCTTCAGCAGAGAAAACAAGGAAGACAAAACAAGAGTAGATTGACAGCTCTATATTGATTTCACTACAAAAACAGCAGATATACCTATTGAAGTGTTTTTACAGATAGGGAAGACATTTTATTGATGAATTTCATCTATCACCAAAGGAAGTCCTCAGATATTTTTTTCCAGATTAAGTCATTTAATACAAGATAGATTCCGTGCTATATTTTGGTACATAAGACATGTTTACCCACCCCCCAGGAGCTCACAGTATAGCATGTAGGATATGAAATGGTTTCCAAATTCAACCTATGGTTTGAAAATGACTAGAGATATAAATTAACACTGTCATGTGCATGTTCAAAAGCAATTGAGAATTTTCCCATATTCATCTTGTTTGAATCTAAATCTGACATGGTTTGCCAGGACACAAATTGTGTTACTGAATCACACCCCACACAGCAAATGATTGAAGAAGCAACCCAAAATGAAGATTGTTATGATGACCAAAGTTCATCTGTAAAGGAATGAAATCCAGTCACGTGGTTGACTGGATACCATTCACAAAATGGTGTACCTTCCACAATACAAACTCACCAAAAAATATATGTACATTAGGTAATGCTTTTCTTATTTAAAAGGATAAGACAACAAGTGTGTCTGTACCATAAAGTTACTCTAGCACCTTTTTCTATTTCTTTAAGAAAAAGCAACTAATCATTGCAGAACTTTGAAGGAAAGGCAGTGGTTAAAGATCACAAAGCAACCTTTGCATGAATATATGAATACTTAAAACATTTTATCTCTCTCCTGCCAGTACCTGGCTTGCAGAGCTTCTTGCTGCTAGAGAGGAAGTAAGCAGTTCATTTAGAGGGGTATAAACTCTCTAATCCACTAAGGTCCTATTTCTGTGTCTGTATTAAGAAACAGAACATTGCCATGTAATTAGAGCTAGTTATTCCCTGTATGTATTCTTAGGTTTAGTATGTTTAAAACCACATATGTAGTTTAACTAAATAAACACTCTACTCCCTGGTATACTACATTTTGTTATGTTATCTAAATCATAATCTTATACATTATATTGCATTATGACTGATGAAATTAAATCAGAATATCTTACATCAATAATTAAACATCTTTCCTATTATTAGATACTTCTCAAATGAAAGCTGTTAGTAGAGTTTAATGCTTTATGCAGGAGCATTACAGAGACTTGGTCAACCATATTTTGTAATGAGTGCTTTCCACTAAAGGTCTGATTAGCATGCATTATGCTTAACTTTTAATCTTAATAAAATCCCTAAAGTAGTTAAACACATAGTTTAGCCATTGAAACTATAGCCATATATAATAGATTATTAAATTTTACTCTCAGTGTAATAGAATTGCCATGTTGGCATGATTAATCTGAATTGAAGTAGATTGTAATTGGAGTGCTGGTGCCAGGTAAAGGAAATGTATACTATTCTGCTCAGAACAATAATTACTTTTATACCAAAGTGAAATAAATGACAGCTGTAGAGTAATGTAATGAAACGTATATGGTTTCCACATTTTAATATACTTTTCGTGTTTAGTGCACTGAACCTAGGGAAAGTGCTACGTGTCACATTATTTTTTCTACTGATTTTGAATTTAAAAAATACAATTTTGCATGGTCTTAATTCATTCTTTTTAAAAACCACATAGACTGGTTCTAAATGTATGTAGCAACCTATAATTACTCTCCGTAGCCTAATGAAAAGATGATGTACTGTCAGCAAGTTGCTCCTTCTCCCGACCAAAGAGACTCACATTGCTTAAATTAAATGGTCATGTTTAGAAGCTGTGGCTGTCACTTCTAAACTGCTGCAGAGAAGTAGAACAGTGGTCCAGAACTATTATCACCGACTTTGGCTCCAGCTAACATGGAGAGTTGTAGAGTAAAAGTGAAAATATCATTTATTTCTCCTTATATAAAATGAAAATATTATCACCAGCCTGTCTCATTAAATAATATAAGAAAATAATTGCCTTAAACCCTTTCACATATGAAGCACATGAAGATAGTCTTGTTGAATATTAGGTACTTTTGATAATGCCAAAATGAAAAAAATAGTTGGCTAGCACTCTGGAATTATAGAGTGATGCAGATTTATTCAAATAATAAGATTCTTAAGAGGTACATTCTTCTAAGTAAGAGCAGTGGCACTCTAACACTTGAAAGGTGGGAAAAGGAATATGAGGGGATTTTCTTCTGCTTGCTATTCTGTGTTTCTGAAGTTGCCTTCAGCTGATAAAAGTATTGTTAGGTTTAGGACATGTCATTTAGATGCCAGATGAACTCAGCTTATTGCTTCTCACTGCCAAATATATGGTAATAGCTTTCAGGTATTTTGAAAACCTTCAAAAGTTTACTTTTATTTGGTGAGAGAGCAGAACTACTAAGTACTACTACAGTGGGACAATTGCATGCATTCATCATGTAGAAGTTAAAGAAGTTTCTTATTTCGATATCCCGTCTCCTCTTTTTATACTTTACTTTCAGTCTTTGTTGAGAGGTATACATACACATCATAACCACCTCAAGCCATGTACACATTATGACCACTTTGACAACTTAATTTCTTGAGGAAAAATGATACTATGGTGATCTCTAGGCCTTGCAAAGACAGCTTGTCTACTGTTGCTATACAGGAAGTTATTCAGCTGGCCTTCTTTAAAAGTCTGATCTGATTTGGAATAGGAAGGAAATTGTTCATTTCCTTAACTCCTTCAGGCCACTGACATTCCAACAAATGCCCTAGAAGGTGTAATTTGTTAAGGGCAGCAGGCGTTAAAAAAAAGGTAAGTGCTGGATGCTCCCAGTGTTCTGCCTTTCTCTTTCTGCACTTTCTGCTCTCTGAATCAAGTTATCCCATGGAGGGGGAGGGAGAAACTAATGGGTCACATAGAGAAGCCAGTTTCTTCTCAGATCTGTTTCAGTTGTAAGGAGTTCTTTTTAGATGGCTTAGAATAAGCGATAGGGGATGGGTGATTCCTTTGGGCAACAGAAGGTCAATACAGTCTGTTTAACCAGCCATCCCTCCATCCAACCCTGGCACATACCGGGAGGCGAGCCTTAACTGTATTGTCCTCTTGAAGGTAGGATGGGTGGTCCTTTGTACCTTGATCTTATATTAAAAAAATCTTGAGTTTTTATACCACTTCACATCCATAAGAATAGCCTATAGCAACCACACTGGGAACAAGTGCTGGTGAGGGTATGGAGAAAAAGGAACTGTTGTTCACTGGTGATGGAAATGTGTACTGGCCCAGACCCTATGGAAGACAGCGTGGAGGTTTCTCAAAATATTACACATGGAACTACTAGATGATCCAGCAGTTCCACATCTAGGTATCTACCTGAAGATTACAAAAGCACTCTTACAAAGGGATGTGCACTCCTATGTTCACTGCAACACTATTTACAATAGTCAATTATGGAAACAGCCTAAGTGCCTAATACCAGATAAATTGATTAAGATTGATGTACATAGAATGCCAGACAGCAAGGAAAAAAAAGGAAATTTTTTGTCATTTGTGACAATATGGATAGAATGGGAGGGCATCATGCTAAGCAAAATGAGTCAGAAGAAGGAAGGCAAATACTGGATGGTTTCATTAATATGTGGAATATAAAGAAACAAAGGGGCAGACAACACTAAACCAAAGCGATTTTAGAAATGACTGTGAAGTTGAGACTACAGAAGGGGAGGATGGGGTGGAAAGGGAGCCCAGTGGACTATGGTGAATAACCCTGGGTGCCATGGTGGTGGGTGTGGTGTTGTAACAAGAGCTGAAGAAGTGTGACCCTCTACCTCTAAATCATACAGTATTGTAAGCCAATGGCACCTCCATAAAAAATAATACAGTTTTTGAAAATGTTATCTTACTGGATTTTCAGGTCATAGACTTACTACATAGTTAGGAAAATATTTTTTGCTTCAACGAAAAACTCAGGCCTTAAATTTATTGCCATAAATAACCTTGGTGTGAGTCATTTAAAAAAAGGAAAAAGAAAGAGGAAAACAGGCAGGCAGAAGGCAGCAGTAGTATCTGGATGCCAGATGGCATCAGCTTAGTGATGGGGCTGATTCAGTAAGAAGCAAAGGGAAATTCCTGTCATGCATCTGCGTGAACAGAACCCACAAGGAATTAGATACAGAAAGACAGACCAGTGAGAGTCACCATGGTGATCCTGTAGTCATTAACTGTCTTGTTTACCTTGTTCAAAATAGTATTTAAATATGTAATATCTAAGCATAAGTTTACATTATTCCATATCCAACAAGTTGTCTGAGAATGTAGATGGCTAAACTTAGTGGGTAAGAATGTAAATTCATTTTTTTAAAATGAAATGTTAATGAAATGTAAAAGAAATGTTAATTGTGTGACATGTGTTTTTATGTGTTCCCTCAAAGAATATTTAGAGACTCAAACATCAGTAATGGATCCAGATAGTTTTGCTGTTCAAATCCTTAAGTACAAGATGTCTGAATTACATTATCGTCATGAATCTCAAACTACAGAAAGTAAAAAGGAGTTATCTTGTATATACTTAAAAACAGATGTATTTCTTAAGAAATCGAGCCATCTCACCTCGGATCAAGAAATTTAAACACAATTTGCAAGTCATTAAACTAACCTAAAGGACGTTCAAGCAGAATCAGGTTGACATTGGAATCAGAAGCTTAAAAAAGCGTTTACTTTTGAGAATTGGTACATGACAGAGCTAAGGCCTCACTCAGTTCAGGCCAGACTGAATCTGCCTTAATTCCTGCCACAGTCCTGACCTCCGTCACTTCCAGCTTCTTCCTTTTGTCTTCTCCACCCCGTCTACTCATTCTCATACCTTATATCATCCACAGCCACAGAATGCTTAATGTAAGTTCTCTGTCTGATTATGTACTTTAGATGACTTAAAAGAATCCCTGGGTCTGCTAAGTTTTCATACCTCCTAATAAAAGAAGCTAAATTTACTCATAAGTCACTTGTTCTGTGCCATACTTGGTGCCAAGTATAGATATAGTAAAAATAAACCAAATAGTCTTTGCCCTTAAGAAATCTTGAGTGCCTTCTTATCACAAGAATTATGGGATTTGGATCAAAGTGTTGAATATTACCCAATTGTGCACAGACTAAGCTGTTTTTTAAGATGTCATTTGATGTTTGGGTCTGCACAGCACAGCATGATAGTGTTATTCATTCGAAAAGGACTATAGGAGAATTATGTATTCAATTCTCTCCCAAACTCTACTGCCATGATTTTCTCTGAGCAAAATATCAGAAGAGTTAGTCTTGAACATGGCAATGTACAAACATTAGAAATAAATTAGAGAAGAATGTAATAGGCTCTGAAAAGATGTCATGGGGGGAGCAGTGTTGTTGATGTGAAGTAATATTTGACGAGATATGATAGGACTTATGTGAATCTGATAGTGACTCCAAAACTAGTACTTCAGGAAAGATTATTGGGTCTTTTTACATAGCACATAATAAGATATTTTGTATCAATATGTGTACCACAGTGATTCTAACCTATATGCAGGAAATAGGCTACAGAAGCCACAGAAAATTACTTAAAATTTTACTGTATTTTCAGTTACATCATGGTGCCAACTGTGTGAGTTGTTGGGAATGAGTCTGTGTATTTATACCCTCAAAGAAGGTACAAGCAGTGTCATTGTTGGTCACACCTCCTTGCAAAGCTGCTAAGAATATAGCGGTGACCGGTGTGGGCTCCAGAGACAGACTGCCCGCGTGAAACTCTTGGTCCCCCACTAGCAACTGCAGACCTTGGGCAAGTCACTTACCTGAAAGTCTTCAATTTCCTCATGAAATTAGCATGATAAAAATGCCTACTTCCCAGGGTTATTGTGAGGATTGAGTTATTATATGTATAGTACCTAGTATGCAGGAGGCTGTCTATGTTCACTGTGGTTACATCATCCATCTTCCTGGAGAACCTTTAAAGGAATAAAAATGTTTAACAATCACTCATGTACAAATGGAAAAATTGAGGTAGCTACTGTGTTTTCCTCATACATGTTATATCTAAGAGCATGTGAATAAGAAACTTACTTTCACCCAGAATTCAGCTCGGGTTTCTGCAGCTGAGTCCCCTCACTGCCTGTCTTGTATACGTCTTGTATAAGCCTCTTTGAAGACTCAGTTATGAGCATCAGACTTTGAATTTAGCTCAGTGTATACTAAGGGAAAAAGATTCATTTATTTGAATAAAAAGGGATCTGTAAAGAATTGTAAAATTTAATGAGGAAAGTTTAGAAAATACTTAAGTAGAAAAGCATCCTCTCTTGACTTTGAGTTAGAGTTAATTCCCATAGATTTCTCCCAGCATGCACTGAGACAGAAAACTCAGTAACAAATTCAAGAGAGAAGACAGCTATTTTTATGTAGTCATTTGTAAAGGCTTTATTGCAAACCATGAAGTTCTAAAATTTTCAGCCCTTTCTACAGTCTCTACTTATTGCACATTCTATAGCTACTTTCAGAAAACTAAATCTGAACTACTGCTAGGCTGAGCCCTAGAGAGTGACAAAGACAAATTAGTAGGATCTTTGTGTGCCAGAATAAAGTATGGACACTGTCACCACAATATATGTTAAGTCCATTAAGGTCATTTTAGTGAACTGGACTTCTCATTGGAAGACTTGGCCAAACTCGTGGAATTAAGAGAAAGAATCTTTAACAAAATTGCAAGATAAATTAATTTCAACCCATATGAAGAAGAAATGGTTCAGGAAAAGTATTCTGTGTTTACAGGATTATAGATTTTTATAAAAGGGAAAATGATATGCATTAAAAATAAATTCTGATATGCTGAAAACTACAAATGCTATAATCACCTTATAAGCAATAAAGACACTTTAGTCCATGGGACATGGCTTTTTAAATAATCAGACTGGCCTCAAGGAAAACCAAACTTTTATGTTCTGTTCACACCAATTAGAAAAGCAATTGGAGAGAGAGATGATCTGAAACAAGTGTCATACTCTCATTTTTCATTTGTGAGGAAAGTACTTTGGCTCCATTTGTACCTGCCACATATAGTTAGTGGTCTGGTCTATCTTTCCTTTTTCCCAAAATTCTGTGCTTGTTAAGTTTGTTTTTTTTTTTAAATATTTATTTATTTATACAAGCACTGGGTACAGTCAGAAGTGCGGGAGGGTGAGAGGAATGCCAGAGCAGAGAACAGAACAGGCAGACCGACAAAATACGCTGCTGAGGGGAGCAGCAGATGGCAGGAGAGGTCTGAGCGCCATGCGGGACCCATGCCCAGCGGCCGGGGATCAAACCAGTGCTGCAGCAGCTGCGGGCTGCTTCGCAACCCAGAGCTCAACCGCTGCACCACTGGGGAGGCCCGTGCTTGTTAAGTTTTAACATGCATGGGGTAGACAGAAAAATAGGAACTCTTCTTGGGCCCCTGTAACCTCGAAACAACTTCAAAATGCTCCAGAGACTTCACTGCTGGGTAGCTGCTGGTCTGACGAGGCAGTGTTACACCGAAATCTCAGATAAATTACCAAAGGCAGCCTCCGGCTAAAAGCTGCACAAAATCCTTTTCTTCCATAAAATTTAATTTTTATTGAGATTAAATTGACGTATGATAGACAGAATTTCAACTTCCCGCAAGCTATGTGATAACCCAGCACCCTATCAAGATACAATGAGGCCAGCACATCGTGCCTAACGATAAATATAACAAATATTAATGAATACATCCATGATAGCTACTAAAAGTTTGGGCACAAAAACAATCGAAAAGACCATAGAAAATTCTACAGCAGGAAAAGATTTTTGTTTCCTCATGCTAACGCTGAGAATTATAAATTCATTTCTTTGAGTTTTTAGGCAATTGCTTCTTTTTCTAGTTTGGTTTCAGTCTTTGCATCCAAGGAGAAGCCAAGAAGTCATTCATAACATCAACTCTTTACCCATTTATCTGCCTTCTTACCCATTTACTTATTAATTTGAAAATAGTTGTTGAATACCTATTATGACATTCTGCTTCATAGAGGGTTGGTCTAGGGATGGAAGGAGTTATTATGTAAAGATTTGATTATCAAAGACTGAAAATTGCTATGAGAAAATGTAAAGGTGCTCTAAGAGGACTTATTGTGAACCCAATATGGTCAGGGACATCCTCTAAAGGCTGAGACCTGAAGGGCAAGTGGGAGTATCCAAACTAAGAACCAGGAGACGAATCATCCAAAAGTGGCCTGCACAAGACAAAACCTTGAATCAGGACAGAATTACACACATTTAAGGTAGTATAAGGAGACTAGAATGGTCGGAGTCTAGTGTCTGGGCAGGCGGGGGTCAAGGGAGAATAGGAGATGAAGATGAAGAATGACATAATGTACCCTTAGTAAGGAGTTTAACTTTCTTTCAAGGTATAGTGGGAAACAATCAAAAGCTTTACATTTTAAGACTGCCCCCCTAGCTACTGCATGAATAATGTATTGATGAATATGCATATCAAAACCAAAATGAGATACCACCTTATACCAGTGAGAATGGCTCATATTAAAAAAATAGGAAACAACAAACGTTGGCAAGTATGTGGAGAAAAAGGAACTCTCCTACACCGCTGGTAGAAATGCAAATTGGTCCAACCACTATGGAAAGCTGTGGAGGTTCCTCAAACTACTAAAAATGGAGCCA
Organism: Talpa europaea; assembly: GCF_964194135.1. Classification (NCBI taxonomy): domain Eukaryota; kingdom Metazoa; phylum Chordata; class Mammalia; order Eulipotyphla; family Talpidae; genus Talpa; species Talpa europaea. Next base: position 22,463,823 of record NC_140074.1, on the reverse strand, counting down.
CCATATGACCCAGGAATTCCACTCCTAGGAATTTACCCAAGGGACACAAAAAACATTAATTCAAAAGGATAACTGCACCCCTATGTTTATTGCAGCACTATTCTCAATAGGTGTGATATGGAAATAACACAAATGCCTAAAAAGAGATGACTAGATCAAGAAGATGTGGTATATATATTGTGGTGTGTGTGTGTGTGTGTGTGTGTGTGTGTGTGTGTGTGTGTGTATATATATATATATATATATATATATTCCATTGGATAAACCAGCCCCAGCAACATGGATGGAGCTGGAAGGGATTATGCTAAGTGAAATAAGCCAGAAGGAAAAAGAAAATTATTGGATGGTTTCACTTATAGGAGGAATATAGGAGAACCAAATAAGGGATCAGGAAAAAAATAATTATAATAAAAAACAAAATTAGCAGGCAACTATAAATCAAAGAAACTCTGCAGGGGAGGGGTAGGGAGAGGGATCAAAACAGGGGAGGGAAGAGCACCAGGGACTATGGTGATGGTGCAGGGGTGAATTGGTGGTGGGACTTATACAGGGACTACACCTGAGAGGAGAAAGCATACATTGTATAAAATGGAAGAATGATGTAAAATATATGTAAAAGTTTTTAAAAAAGACTATTGATAGGTAACAGAAAAAGAAAACAAACCAGTGGCTTTTATGGTTATTCAGGACTGAAAATTGCTTAGATGTGGTATAGATGTTAACTTCAAAAATCTGAGTAGTTTAACTTTTGAAATTCTTAATTATATCACTTTGGAATTGGAATGAGAATAATACTATTTAAATATAATTTTCAAAGGGGCAGAATTATGACTTGTATAAATATAAAATGAGTACATGTCAAATTGTTGAATTATTGAAAGAAACCATTAAGATGTTAAAACTAATAGTTCAAATGAGAATTGGAATTAGACAAGTTAATATTTTCTACAAGGTAAAATTCCATCACCATGGACACCAGCCCTCTACGAGGTAACTTCTATGGATGTTGTGGCAAACAGACTAGCAAGAGACAAAGACCCACGCTTCCATAATATTAGACAACCTCTGCAAGTTGCTGGGCTGTGCTAGCATTCCATTGAAAGGGTTGTCAATAATCTCTGTGTCCCTTTTCACAATGTCAAAATGATAATAAGTTAATAAATAGAAAAGTTCTAAAACACATCAGTAAATATTAACTATTATTATTGTTGTTATATCAAAGTAGTGGTAGACTAGATAGAGGTTGCTTTTGATGTTTATATCTAAACTTCTCTCCATAGGGTTTATTCCAGGAAGATCTAATCCCCTTATTTCTTTTTGTTAATTGACCATTGGTTTACAGTACTGTATAGAATTTAGAGTAATAAGTTTATACCTCTTTAGATCCATGTTACCATATCATGTCCACCACCAAAATACCCATTGGTCCTCCATCAAGGGCGAAGGCAGATCTACCTTTGTTTTCCCCAGTAAATGACCTATCTGACTTTTCCTTTCTGACCCCCCTTGTTTATCTTAGTCAAACTGTTTACAATGGCATCTGGAGTTACTCTGTCATACTGTTGTTCCAAACATGCAAAACATATTTGTTACTGTTCAACTTTTAGATGCCCTTTTCTCCTAAAAAACAAAATGGTGGTAGTGGAGATGAGAAGTAAATTAATTTCAATTACAATTTTGAGGGAGAATTAATAGAATTTGGAATCATTTGGAAATGAGAAATCTAGGAAATTGAGGTTGCAATAATAACTTGTAATTTTTTATGAGTAGTTGGATGGCTAGTGGAATAATTTGCTAAGATGGAGAAGATTGGAAGAGGAATAGGTTGCTGAGGAAGGACATGAACAGTTCGATTTTTGACCTTTTAAGTTGGAGCTACCTTTGAAATACCAGAGTGGAAATGTCAAGCATGAGAGAGAACAATGTATGGTGGTCTAGAGCAGGAAACTTCACTGTGTTCCTTATATCCCAGTTTCCTCATCTATACATTAAAATAAAATAATAACTATTCTTTTCTCGTGGTGTTGTTATGAATTAACAACTTCTATTTATAAAGCACTTAAAATAGTGCCTGACACATAAAAAGTACTATATAACTTTGATAGATTAAGTAAATTAATGTTTATTTCTTTGAAACTATAAAATGACTCCCTATGCCATTTTATTTAGACAAGATAGTCTAGTCTAAAAATGGAATACTTGTAAGTTGCCTGTACTTGGATGGTATTGAACACTAAGAAGTGTTGATGGGAGTGTCAACCAGCAGACCCAAACTCAGCCTTGAGACATTGCAGTGATTAGGGTGTGAGAAAAGGAGAGGACCAAAAAAAGGTGAACTAAGAGGGAACTGATGAGGAGAAGTTGGTGCCATGTAAGAGGAAAAGTGTTTCAGGAAGAAAGCATGGTCAGTTGTGTGAGATGGCCACTGGGATGAAGATGGCTGGACTGAACTGTCTGGGAATAGCAGATGATGAAAACCAGTACTCTTAGAAATGGTCTATTAACTATCTCTCTACTGACTTTTTCTTTTACTGTTAAAGAATAAACACAGTTAAGTGACAACAGGGCCCCTTCTGTAATAAGATTCCTTCTAAGTTCTTGTCTGGAGCCGTATCAGAGAAATCTTGGTCAGAACTGCAAGATGAATTTAACAGAATATTCAAATAGATGAGGTCCCAGGCTTTGAAAGAGCCCAGTAGTCTCTGACTCCTTGGAACTTTGAGGGAACTCAAATCCCTTGCATAATTTCCTTCGAGTATAAAGTCTCTTTGAAAGGAAAATGTGTTCTTTAATGAAGTCAGCCTTTCTTCCCCGACTTCTAGCACTGAGCATTTTCTACAGGAAAATCATTTAGGCATTCTTGCAGAGGCCAGCTGCCTCTCAGAAATTCCAAAAGGGCATCATTGTCATGAGAAAATGAAGTCTGCTACTTGGAAAATGCCCCTAAATATAGCTCTCCCCAGACTGCCTTAGTGTGAAATTGGCATCAGGTTCTCCCTTCACTTTAATACTGGTTAGCAGCACTAGATGGGGCAGTCACTGAATTTCTTTTTCACATGTCAAAACTGGCATTTGTTTTGTCATTTTAATTTCTAAGATCATTCTACTTTTGGTTATATTTCTGGGTCACCTTACTTTGCTGAAGACCCTCACCGCCCCAGGCAGGAGGTGGTTCTATCAGGTGTTTGGTAGAGTGGTGTCCTGGACATGTTTGTTTGAAACCTTTTGCTTGGAGACTTCAATGTGAGTTACATAACTAGCATGAATTATTTGCAGCTCAGAGAGTTGTAAGCTGACAACAGCAGTTAAGAAATATTTTCATAATTCCATATTCAGTTCAAGTATCCTTGAGTAAAGATCTTTCACAATAAGTTAGATTCTCATTTACTTGGAATGAGTTAGGTGTGGTTCTAAGCAAATGGAGAGGCATATTTTAGATAAGTGTTCTCCCAAAACTTTGAAGTTCTAGCTATATTTTTAAATTATCGTTTTAAGTTTGTCTTGGTATTGTGGGTTTTAAAAGTAATTCTAAAATTCCTGAAGTGATTCAATTAAAGAGTTGCCTTCCCTTTGTAGTGTTCCAAAGTTTTTCTTTTCTTTGCTGACTTATTTTGGAGGTTTTCTTTAAGCATCCTACCTTGAATTTCATTTAAAGACCCTAAATATCTAAAGGGTTTTGCATGTAATATTTTGAATCATGTATAAGTAAAAAGTAAATGAAAGAAAGTTTCCTTTTCTCTTTTCTAAATTTCTTCCCCAACCAGCAGCATTTATTTCATGCATCTATCTTATTCATATATCCATATATTTTTTATCCAAATGCCAAAATACCCAGCTTTAGTTTCAATAACTGCACCTTTTTCTGATTTTACTCCATTAATGTCTAAAGCATTGTGCAGAGTCAGGAAAAGACCGACTTTTCAGAACTAAAGAAAAAGATTGGGTTAAAAATAAAATGAAGTAATTTGGAATAACATCCTTACCAATAAAGTATGGGGATTTTTTTTTTGCCCCCAAATGACGTGTTTATGTACAAGACTTTCTGGTTAATTTGGGGTAGAATTACTTATACAATATTTTATTTTTCCAATATACTATTTTCCAGATCCCTCTGTGGCCACTAGTTAAATGATAAAAATTTTAAAAGGGAAAAAACCATGATTCTCATGAGACGTAACAGAAACATCTGTCAAAGATTTTATTTACCTCATTAATTAATAAACAAGAAGATATTACAGCCAATTCAAGGGCATTTTTAAAGAACTGTACAGATTTAGGCAAATAAGAATGCTGAAATGAATTTTCAAGTAGGTACAGAGTGAGTATATCCACAGGACTTCAATCAGTTGCATTCTGCTGACAATGTGTATTTCAGTGGGCAAGAATTATTTGTATTATCAGTTTTGTGCAATTTATAGAATGGAAAAGCATTCACAGTCAATGACAGGCTCAGATAACTAATAAGGATGCACTTCACAGGGTATTCTGTAATCTTTTGGGTCCATCTTAAAGTCTTTTATTATCTTTTTCTACAGTACTCAGATTATTCTCTCCTCTGTCCTCACCCTGATAGCATGCCAACACTCATACACAAACACCAGAGGAAGGAAAAAAATCCACAACCACTGTCAACTTATAGCTCAAATGTAGTAAGATTGAAAATTAAACCAAAATCAAGTATTTCTAATGTGATTTCCAGCAAATTTCAATTTGGATTTTGAAACTAGAGAAGGAGATGAGGCCATTAACAACCTGAAAATAACACACGTATTAAGTCACTTATTTTGAATACCAATAACTTTTGAAACAAACATGTATGAGAAAGGAGAAGGGAAGAAAGTAAGAGGAGAAAAGTAAAAGTTAAGTTTCTTAGTTCACAGATCATGCATAATTAAAACTAGTCTACTTCTGGCTAATATCTACAGTGTCATGAGACTAAGTTACTAAGAGTAAATCATTCCTGTTTAATACTGTATTAATAAAGTGATTATTTCTATTATTCAGGCTATGCTTATGACTCTGTAATAGCCACTAATAAACTGAACCACTCTGGGATTTCACAAGTGAATTTGATTATAATGGTTTTCTCTTGCACTAAAGGATCTGTGGTGATAGCTCTAATTAAATGATAAGCTGTTTGTTAATGAAATGAAAATCAATCTTGTAATAGAAGAGCAGACAGAAGCATAAATTATTTGTCAGGGTTTTTTTTTATCATCCTGGAGATGGTATGACTAAATTCAGAAATCATATTAGTTATTTCTGAAGTTTTAAGCCATCCTTTAAAGAACTCGCTATCCAGCCATTCTTCATGCAGCTCACAATTGAGCTGCTGACAAACATTTTTAATTACCCAAATTAAATGTCAATAATAAAAACCCTTTCATTGTACATTTGTGCACCAGAATGGTTAGCATACTAAGTAAAAAAAAAAAAAAAATACTGGGATTCCACTTTAAAGGTCCCAATTTTAGCAAATCTTAGTCAAGATGAGTCTTTAAAACATTACAGTTAAGCCTCCTAAGTCCTTCGCCTGCCCTCCCACTGACCTTGCTTCCTCCCACTTGTGGCCAGAAAGCTCAAGATAGTAAATACAGAGCTGGGAGACCTAGGGACATGGGGGAAAGTTTCATGTGAAAAACAGTTATTATTCATTTGTCCATTTGCACTACTAGATATTTTTCTTTTGAAATACAATCTTCTGCCTTCAACAAGGAAGAATATATTATATCATACAGTGTATACACTAGAGAAATTAAAATGACTGCCAAAAGACGCCCCACTTAAATACCAAATTGTTTTTAATTGGTGTGAACTTGATGAAGACCTAAGTATAGTGGGAGATAAGCCAGTAAGGCAATTGGACATTTGATAAGACTCTCACTTGGGAGACATAAAGCAGATGTTTATTGTTTTTGCTATTAACTCTAAATGTTCAGATAGTCAAAAATACACACACACGTGCACACTTTTCTTTTTTTCATTTAGGTGCTGCCATTAAATAAGCATGTTTCAACCATTGCAACAAGTTCTTGTGGCTTTGGTAATATGCCCCTTCTACTTCGTGTGTTTTTGGTGTATCTTTCCTACCCCGGAAAGAGATTATGCAAAGAGATTCATTCACATTATGGGCAAGGAGGGTTGAGGAGTCTTTGTTTTTGATTTTTTGCTTTGTTTCATTTTGTTTTATGAAGCTAATATTGGTTTACAACATGGTGTATGATTCAAAGGCATATGTTATCACCCTTCAGATGTTACAACAGCACACTCACCAACTGAGGATTTAGTTCGAACATCATTCGTAGTATACATTTCATCTGGGACTCGCTTTGGAAAATAAAACACACAAAAAAATCAGTTTAGCTACTTGTCATTCTTATAAGCTTATAAGCATGGGGGAAAAAATGGAACCTTAGACCTAAAATAAGTTTGGAAATTACATATGGCTCTCAGTGAGTGTTCTGTAGCAGGGGTTGGAACACTCCAGCCCATAGGCCAAATTCAGACCCTTCTCTCATCCCCCACCTTTGTTGTTATATACAACAAAGACCCACAAACATGGCCCATAATGTCTAAAATATTTTCTATTTGGCCCTTTAAAGATCAAGTTCACTTGTCCTTGTTATCTTGAAAAGGTCACTTTAATAAGAGCATGCTCCTTATGAGGATACAATTTTTTTCGCGCTTGTCATCTTTTTATTTGAAAACAATATTCAGTACCACATGATTAAAGAAGCTTTATTCTTAACACCTTTGCCAAAATTGCAGGACTATTGTTTTATGTTTTTCTTATATACAAAATAGTGTTAGTTTAGCTTATATAGTATATAGTTTAGCATGTAAGAAAATAGTTTATGTCTACATCTGTGTTGTAAATGTCGGTGCTTGTATATTTGTCCTGATTCTTGTTCTTGAAGGCAGCAGGTAGATATGAATGCATGAGAAGAGAGTTAGAACTATTCAGATTTTATATTTCTCGAAAGTTCCTATACATGGTATTCTTTAATTTTTTTAGGCTACTATTTTCTCCAAGCCCCTTGAGATGTCAGAAGGTGGGGTTAAGAATTCAAATTAAGAGAGAACTGAAATTGTGATAAGAATTTCTTGAGAATACTTCTGGGTGGCCATTTCTCCCTCATCTACCTTCCTGACAAGGTTGCATGTGCTCCTTGCTCTCTCTTAAGGAATGGTTCTTCAAAGGTGGCGGGGACCAGAATCTTCTTGAAGGCTCTCCTTGCAGGCCTCAGACTGCATCTGGCCTCCTGGCCCACTCCACTAGGTCCACACACAGTCCCAGGAAATAGCTTTGTTGCGTTCCATCTAGTTTGAAACTTGGATTGGTTTCTTGTTAGAATTTCAATTTTCCTAAACTAGATCGGAACCATTTGCACTTGCTAGGATATAATGCTGTAACCTTCTTATCACTTCTTTCCTTTTGTGCCAAAGTCAAGCTTGAGGAGCCAGGTTTGCATGCCTCCTCAGCAGGACACCCTGTGAGAAAGTACTAGGATCATGTAAAAATAAAATTTTTTATTCCAAAGATTATTCTTCAAATTACTGTACTGACTTTTTGGAAATCTTAGTTGTTCCCTCTGGGCTTTCTTCCCTAGGTCCCTCTCAAGGTCATTGCAATTATGGCCATAATTGATTATTGGGAGGAAAACAATCTTTTGGGAATTTGGACATTCTCCTGCATTTTAGAAAAACTTAGAGGAAAAACCCAGTTCTCACCAATGTAGTTTCTCTCGGGGATGGGGGAGTCGAGGTTGTTGAACAAACTTGTATGAATGTCTCATTTACTGTGGCATGCCTGGGGATTTAAATTTGTAGCACAGCTTTTCTCTATGATATAAAAAGAATTGTAGTCCAGACTAATTCAAAGAATGTGAGAGGAGCAAGACTGCTCCATTCTTGGAAACTTACACACACAAAAAATCTTCTTTATACATATAAATAAATCTTGGGAAGTACATTGAGCAGAAAAGCAAAGAAAGTTACAGAATATGAGATCCAGACAAAAAAAAAAAAGTATTTCCTTAAATATCTCCCAGGGCTTATTTTGTTATAGTTTTTAGCATCAGTATTAGTCTGCTATAAGAATAGCCAGCATCTTGCAGGAGGCACAAGTGCTGGGATTTAGTGTGAGAGAGAAGAAACCACCAATTCCTCGCTCTGAAGAGCCACCACTGGGGGTGTAAGCAGGGAGAAAGCAGGTGGTCTGTGGCTGGAATGCTGCAGCTGGGAGTGCACATGATGCTCGTGAAGAAACCAATCCCGAAACAGTGGCAAATGAGCTCATAAACTAAACTGAAGCGCCCATCGCAGGGCAGGGTGGCAGAGCTCTGAGCCCATCCTGGGACGGTGCAGGGCAGTGGTGGCAGGTGGAATGCTGCCTCTCGCTCCCCCCTCGCTCTGCTGCCTCGGGCTTCTCATCCTGTCCTCTTGTTTGTTTGCCAACTGCAGGTTCATCCCAGAGGCCTGGTCAGCCTGCACCGTGACCTGTGGTGTGGGGACTCAGGTGAGAATAGTCCGGTGCCAGGTGCTCCTATCTTTCTCCCAGTCCGTGGCTGACCTGCCTGTGGACGAATGTGAAGGTCCCAAGCCAGCATCCCAGCGTGCCTGTTATGCAGGACCATGCAACGGGGACACCCCTGAGTTTAACCCAGAAGAGACTGATGGACTCTTCGGTGGCCTGCAGGATTTTGATGAGCTGTATGACTGGGAGTATGAGGGTTTCACCAAGTGCTCCGAGTCATGTGGAGGAGGTAAGAAGGGGGAACTCTGGCTCAGATCCCCGCTACCATCTTGTCTGTTGCTGTATCCCCTCTCCCTGCTTTGCAACCATGTCACGTGACTCCAGCTAGTCCAAGAATGATAAGCAGGGGGAGGAAGAAAAAGGCTTTCTAAATGTAAAGCATACTGAATGAAACACAGATGTATTTCTCCTTGGATCTGAGTGGCTCTCAGGCTGTCAGCTTCAAGTGGCCAACACAACTAATGCTTTTACTTTAAGTTGTCATTTCAATGTTTTGCAATCTATCCTAGTGCAGCTGACTGAGAAGCAAAGTTGACACTGACCTGGCAATGCTCTCAACATTGTTTTATTTATCTATGTCCTTGCCTCAGTGAATGTGATATGAACCGAGACCCAAGATGACAAAACACCCTGCTATTCCCAAGAACAGGTTACGATTTATTCAGCAGATTTCCCAAAATAATATCTATTTACAAAGGGCATGGGCGTATAAAGGGCGGTTAACACTGTGGTTGCCTAGAACTGGAAAGGAGTTTAAAGCTTAAAGTCTGACCCCATCACCATTCTACACATGATAAAATTAAGATGTGAAGCAGCTGAATGATTTGTTCGAAATCGCAAAGCTAGTGTGTGACAGCTAGAGCAAGACCAGCTATTTCTTTATTTCTCGGCCCACATTCTTCCTATCATTTCACATTTCTTCAAGCACTTAGAGATTTTCTGAAGCTTTCTTGTTAGGCATGTTAATTAACTAATGTTAAATGTTTCCGTGTGTACTGACCCAGTTCTGTCAGGTATGTTCCATGATGATAACGACAGATTCAGTGATTATTTCAGGTGTTCTGAATGGGTTTGTAGTGAGAGAGGAAAACATTTAATCAGCAGTTAATTCTTCAAGATTACTATCTTTCTTGCAACTATAGAAAAGACATTAGCTTCATCTTGCCACTCACCCATATCTGCCCTCAAGAGAGAGATTTTAGGTGAGGAAATACTGACTGATTTCCTGCCCAACCCCTCTCACTGCCTATCAACCCATTTTGGAATGTTAAGGTTCTGCAATCCCAGAAAAGTTTCTTAACTGGTGTAAGAAATGTATTAAAATTATTTCCCAAAACTGTGTTCTAAGACATGACATCTTGGAAACTTTTTAAAACGCATGGTCTGTTGTAATGAAGAAAATAAGAATATTTGTGCCCATATTATTCATATGTAGTTGAAAAGGATAAAAAGTGAAATAAGAACTAGCAGACAATCAGTTTTCTCCATCAAGTCTTTTAATAAGCATTTAATAGGTTTGACCTTGAGGTTCTTGTTTTTTTCCAAGGCTTCCCATTTCAAACCATGAAATTCTTAAGTGTTTTAATGGAAAGCTCTATTATTTTAAAGCCTAAGTTCTTCCATCTGATTCTAGAAGACAGCTTCCTGGAGCTCAGCTTATCTGTGCTTATACAATGCTCATCTGCTCACTTTGAGGGCATCTTCTCTCAAGTTTAATGAGGGAGGGTATTTAATAAGTTTTGGTCAACTCTCAGCTCAGGCAGATGTTGAGAGGTCACCGGGAGGGATGAAACCAGTGCCACAGTTGCTTCTTTCCAAAATGACTCAGTGTTCACATGGTGCGTGTTTATCTCCAATTTCCGCGATCACCTGAACTGAATGATCATTATCGCTAGTCTAAAAAACGAATGTACTTTGAAAAAAATTATTTATGGTCTCTCTTAGTTACAGTTCTCGGTTACAAGTCAAGCCTGGAACTTTATGAGCAGATGGAAAAAATAGATGCAGTAATGGAATATATAAATAGCCAGATACCTTTATCTTTAAGATTCTAACCATTCTGCTGATCAACCAGGGGTATAAAATTCAAAGTGTAGAGAGGATGTGGAATGTTTTCAATTTAAAATATTTTCAGAAGATATTAATTTGGAAATAAGATTTGGATGTTTGTTAAACAGTTGGTCTCTGCCTGTGGGAACGGAGCATCTTCGTATAACAAAAATTGTACATGCTTTATATCCAAGGCAGGGTAAAGTTACTAAAATATCTTAAGTCTTTAACTGTCAACAATTGTGCACACTTACCTACAGCTATATCCCGTGCCAAGGTAATATATTTACGCCTGAAATGTTAGAGTTGAAAATTCCAAAGTGGTGAAAATATGCTTGAGTTATATGGTCCATATGATGCCCATACGCACTAAAAAGCTATTTCAGCATACAGGATATGTACATTTTGAAGTCATTGTTTGGCAGTAACATTTTATTGTATTATCAACTTTGATCTTCCACCAAAATCGAGCCCACAACTTTATATATTTTTTTAATCATTGTTGTTGCTGAAGCCAACCAAAAACATGCAGGATTAACAGATAGATGTTAAATCAATTTGGGGTTGTAAGGCCGGTCAAGCTAATTTCATTGTTTTTGCAATCTCAAGAGATGAAATTTGATAGACACAAAAATAACCTTTCACCTAGCAGAGGTAGCAACCAGAAGGATCGAGTTAGTAATTTAGGCTGTAGTTGGTGGCTGCATTTTCCCAAGCTGTCATCAAATATCATGTAACAATTATGCTATTCTGGGAGATATGAGCACTGAAAATCCCATTTTCTAGAAGATTGAAAGTGAGCCTAACTCCTTCAGACCTGTGCCCTGCATCCCACTATCATCTCCTTGCTATATTTTAATTTCCCATATGTGAATTAATAGGTGTGGTCAGGGAGAGCTGATCTGAATCTGAATAGCTTTATTAGGTTGAACGCCTTCATGGTCAAAACAACATTAAAATCTAGCCGAGAGAAGATTTAGCATTGACTCCAGCAGGAATGAAGACTTATGCCTTTTACTTATCGTTCTTTATGAGTCCTCTCTCCTTTTTTGCTTCTGTCAAGAAAGGAAAACTCAGAATCATAAAGTATAGTAAGTCCTAATTTAGCATCATCAAAAGTTTCTTGGACATTAAATGAAATGCCATATAATGAAACAAGGTCTACAAATAGTGTTATTTAGCTCACCATCTGCCAGGATATTTTTTTTTTCATCATTATGGCTAAATGATGAGGGAAACAGCATTATTCAAGGACAAGGACCTGCTGTACCATACTTGAACCTGTGATCTGTGTTGGTTCAAACAGCCTTCTAAGCACATTAGCCTTTTGGAAAGAGCACAAATGATAATTTTATGCTCAGTGAGCTAACTTATCACAGCCTGGCCTGATTCCCCTGGGACAAGTATACTGTGGACTCACAGGTGAAGCCCTGAGATTTCTTTCCTTCTCTAACTTCCCACACTCCCCAGCCTGTGGCAACTCCCTAGCTCAGCTCTAACTTCCTTCCTCCATGCACCCCCTAACTACCTCTCTTTAGCCTAAATTGCATGCTCAGCTTAGCATGCCCTGCCCTTTTGGCATTTCATTCATGCATGTGACAAAAATGCATGCATGTTGACCACATCACCAATCCCAGATGTTTCTCAATTATAACAGAGCTCTTTTTGATAGTTTCCCCCATCACCCTAAGCCCTACCTAAGGATATTGAATCAACTGGCCCGTGTGGCAATAGACATTTTAAAATAGTGTTGAAGAAGCCATCATTTTAACACTAGAATTTGGAATTCAGTAGCTCTACAATGCCTCTTAAACTTAGCACTAAACCCCTGAAGATGATTTTTATGTTCAGCTATGATTATTGGTTTGGGGTAATATAAATGTGTGTTCTACTTATCTAGGAGAGGAGTTTTCTGGTACCCTTGGAAAACTTTAGCCCTTGTTCTCTTTCTTTCTTCCAACTTCCAAAGCTGCCCTTGGTCACCAAAGAAATGAACCGGAATCGAAAAGAAACCAGCAAAGCCTGAAGGCCTGGATGACCAGCCCCAGAGTCACAGCCGTTTACAGAATACTGGCTATTGAAGCACCACTCTAGACTTCCCTTCCAAACATAACAATCTCTTGATTAAAAGATAACACGTGAAGATCTTGGGACAGTTTATTTTTCTTTGTCACCCTGTTCTCCTGCATTAAACAATCACATTTCAACTTTAGCAGTTATATAGCTTGGTGGCATTTCTCAAAGCATTTTAGAGGTTCTGGTGGCATCCTGTCCCATTCGGGGCTTGCTCTCCTGTGGGGGACTGTTTGCAGAGGCTGCTTGCAGAGGTGCTGCTTTCTCCCAGATAAGAGTTTTGACAAGATGGACAGTGCCGGGCTTTGCACTGCTGTCTCTGACATGCGGTGAGAGTCCTACCAATCGCACGGACCTCCCACCAGCTGCCTTGTCTACACTTCATCACCCACACACGCCCACTCTGGCCTGACAGTGTGATTTGTACACAGGTGTCCAGGAGGCTGTGGTGAGCTGCCTGAACAAACAGACACGGGAGCCTGCTGCTGAGAACCTGTGCGTGACCAGCCGCCGGCCCCCACAGCTCCTCAAGTCCTGCAGTTTGGACCCGTGCCCAGCAAGGTAAGGGGTGTGTTGACTGCCCTGCTACCCAGGAGCGTGTTTCAGAAATGGGTGTGTCTGTCCTTGGGCAAGTCCAGAATGCTTATTGTTACCCAGTGTTTTGAAAACCAATTAGCATCAGTTCAAACTTTTAGTCAAATCCACTTAAATTTAATTGAAACCAGGGCTTTGGAATTCCAGCCCAGTGGTCACGCTCAGGGTCCAGAGGCTCCATATGCAGTGAGCCCCGTTGCATGGCCAGTGCACACACATGCTGCTTTCCCCTGAAGGAGCAAGAATTGACCACAAACGTCATGGTCATTGCCATTTTTTAACCTGTGTCCCCAGTCCTCACATCATAGTGGATTGCAGAGTATACGGAACTCAAGCTTCTGGGTGGTGTAATTGATGCACTATGAAATCTGTGTACACAGAGCATTCACATTCATTATGGCATGCTCTGGGGTGTGTGTGTATATCATTCCGCACGCATAAAATCAATTAGAGCATTTCATTGTTCAGCCCTGCCTGGCTCTCATTATTGCCCAACCTTAAGTCTTAGTTAATCAATCCAATCACTGCTTCAGTCCACAGAATTTTATGGTGTCTTGAGAGACTTGCCTTCAGATACTTGTTTGGAGCAAGATTCTGTAGAAGCTAAACCATCTCTATGATTCTGGTTTCAAAGGGAGATATTTAAAGAAGCAAAGCCAGATTTTCAAGCCTGCTGATGAGATGAAAAATGTTACTGGATAAGGTCATATCTTAGACATGAAGGGAATGCTGTTTCTGAAAGACAGCTCTGCTGTTTCTGCAAAGTATATCATGTGAGCAGCAGTGTGTTGCCTTGAGGAATGAACAGCAGTTTGCTGGTCAGGCTGGTGCTGCTTATGTGATTTTTCAGCCAACCAGATGTCTTGCTCAGGGACTTAGAAGCTAGAGATCACAGATCTTCTCAGGTCAGATCAGAGCACAAGCCCACAGTGACATTTGTGCCACTGGTCACAAGAATTGCTCCATATATCAATCAGAACAGTGGGCCTGGCTTCCTTCTTCAGTTGCAGGAATGAAAATGGTCACCAGTGCCAGATTTTAAGGCAACTTAAAAATCAGTCAACCATTGCTGGGAGCAGCACCCACCCATGAGAACAGCAGCAGGTAAAGTAAAATTAAGGGCTAGACCCAAAAAAGCACAGATGCTCTACATGGAGGCTGAAGAACCACCTTTTCTATCCATGTCCCACCTGAGCCAGCATCTCTGTGCTGGAGGCTCACTGCCTCCATTTGTGTAAGCCTGTCACCAAGCTGCATGAGCAAGATGTGCAAACACCTGCTACTTGACAGCAGTCTCCCCAGATAGGAAAAAGCAGAATGTATTCAGCATACACAGCCTGTAGGAATCTTTGCTAGCAGGTCAGAAAGCCTGAGTTTTTCTCTAAGTTCTATCACCCACAAGCTGTGTGGCGTCTCTTTTCTATCTCCACATCTGCAAAACAAATCATCTATATTAGATGCTCTGGGGTCACCAAGGCCTGGCCAGCTGTCATGTGACTTTGCATTTCCCTGTAGGCAGAAGTACGAGACTGCTACCGTTGCTTCTTTGTGCTTGTAATTAATGACATTTCTGTTCTGCTTATTTACCATCACTTTAAAAACAAGCATAAGGGTTTTTCTACCACATTCCAGTGTTGTAATGACATCCAAATGCTGTGATGAGCTGTGGCAATGAAGAGGCATTCAGTACCTGGGACTAGCTGGAAATCTTCTGGGATTTATAGTTCTTCCGGGACAGCCAGAGAACTGGACACAAGGTGTTACTTCCCACCCTCAAAGAACTGACAGTGGTTAAAGTAGATAAGCTTGATTTACTCTATGCCCTTTGTACTAACTCCCAGACAAGGACTCTTATTGAGCTTAACATTATTTCACTAGTTCCAGATAAACTCAGTGCTTTGATTTTTCACCAGCCAATGTCAGAGTGACAGGCGTGACCTCTGACTGGGCACAACCAGGGGTTTCTTGGGCTAACCATACACAGCTAAGCATTTGTAGAATGACACTAATTAAAACAACAAAAGGGGCCCCAGTAAAGTGGTCTGATATGACTTGTTCTCTTCCTCTTCCATCCAAGAGGCAAAACAGGTTTTCAGCTTAAAAGTGAGAAATGTAGAGAGGCCCATCGCCTGTGGGATACCTCAGTATGATCTCATAGGGGAAAATAACCCTTCTGTAGGTTGGTAAAAGCTGTATCTGGAAGAGAAAGTATATTGGTAGGGGCACAATGCTGTCTTTTTTTCCCCCAGTAACTTCTGTTCACTTGGCAGTAATTTAAATCTTTAATTCACAACTCTTATTGTACATGGATCAGTGTTCGCTGCTCCTTTGGGGGCATCCTCTGATAGGCCCCAAGTTGCTATAAATTGTCTTATGGAGTCTTTGTCCATGATGATATCTGTGTGTTCAAAAATATATAGCATTTTCTGGGGACATACAGATGATGTTTCAAGTATTGGTTACTGGACTTCTGTGTCTGAGTGGTGGCTGCTGGTTAAGATAAGCAGCTTTCTTAGGCAGCTCTTTGTTCTCTGGAACCTCAGTTGGGAAGCTGCTTTTTTCCTTGTCTGGCTAGAGTTGTCAGATCATATGGAGAATACCAGAGGCTCTAGAAGGCGTGCCCTTCCTGAATGATCTTTCTAAGATTGAATTTAGATTTTGCTGACTTGCTTTGTGTGGGTGGCAGAGTGGGTATCATAAGCACATGCCCAGCTTTTGCCAGGTTCAGGAAGATATATTCCCAGACCTAGCTATTCACAGCAGGCAGGTGTCTCCTCAAGCAGCAGGCATTACTTTTTTCTTATTTACTTAGTATTCTGATCATTTCATTTAGACTGGCTGTGTGTATAGACTGCCTGCATTTTTTACGGTACTTAAAAAAATAGTAGTATCCCGGGCCTCCCCGGTGGCACAGCATTTAAGTGCTGCACTGTGAAGCTGTCCGCAGCCTCAACAGCACTGGTTTGATTCCCCGCTGGCCAGGGAGAAACCCACATGGTGCGGCAGACCTCCCCTGCCTCACCCGCTGCTCCCCTCAGCAGTGTCTTCAATCCGTCTACCTGTTCTGCTCCCCACTCTGTCTCTGGTAAATTCTCTCACCCCCCACACCTCTGGCCTGTACCCCAGTTCTTATATAAATAAATAAATCTTTAAAAAAAATAGTAGCATCCCTCACCAACACTGCTTTCTGATCTTTTTGATATGGGTCATTCTCACAGACGTGAGGTGGTATCTGACTGTGGTTTTGATTTCCATTTCTCTGATAAGTGATGATGAGCATTTCTTTCAATGTGATTGTTGATCACCTCTGTGTCGTCCTTGGAAAAGTGTCTATTTAGCTCTGCTATCCATTTGTTGATTGGGTTATTTGTTTTCTTAAGGGGTGTGAGTTTTTTATAGCTCTTGATTATTAGCCCCTTGTTGGTTATTTGATATGCAAGTATTTTCTCCCATTTGGTAGGATGTCTTTGTTTTAATGATAGCGTCACTGTTCAGAAGCTTTGTAGTTTGATATAGTTCCATTCATTTATTTTTGCTTTTGTTTCCCTTGTTGTTGGAGTCAACTTCAAAAAAATTCTGTAGCCAACATGCCATGGAGTGTTTTGCCTACAATTTCTTCTACATATTTTGTGGTTTCGGGTCATACATCTAAGTCTTCAATCCATTTTGAGGCAGTTTTTGTATAGGGTGTGAGATAGTGGTCTAGTTTCATTCTTTTGCATGTGACTGTACAGGACAACTTGATTTTTCACTCATTATTTATGAAGAGCTTTTACATCCTGATATCAACAAAATAAAAGCCAACCAATAGACTTGGACCCATGTTCAAATCCTCCTTGACACCATTAGTTATGTAAATTTTCAGGGGTCCTATATCTAAGGTTCTTCATCTCTAAAATAAAATCATAGTAGACACTAAGAAAAAGAATTCTCTTCTCCCTTCCTCTCATTTGTTGGTGAGAAGTACTTTTAGTTTGAAATAAAATGATTTTTTGTTATTCAGGACTAAAATTTGATTAGATTTTCCCTGTTATTCAACTAAACCTCAGCAATTAAGCTTTACCAACCATCTCCCTGGTTTATACTAGCAATGGCATTAGCAGCCTAAGGAAAGCCAAAAAGCACTAGCTTAAAAAAAAAAAAAAAAGGAGTATGACTGTTATTAATTACAAGCATTTGATAGCTTGGCCAGTGTGTGTTGAAAAGATTTGGTAAACGTACGTGGAGGAGGGGAAAGAAGTAAGCAATGAAAGCCAGATGGCTGAAAATGAAGGAAATTCCAGGCAATTTCTGCAGCTTTGTTCTAACATACTTTTTAAACTAAACTTTTATTTCTGTGCAACAGAGAACAGCTGAGTGGTACAGAATAGATAAACAGTGAAGGGGGGGGGAATAAGCCCATAATTCCAGGAATAGTACTTGGTTTCTGCGCTCCCCCCACCCCAAGCCCCAATCTCTTTTCTCAAACCAGGGATGGTTTTTAAAACCAGCAAGACCTATAAAAGAAGTTTGGGGATCCTTATTTGAGATGAGAGAACCAAGAAAAATGGCTTAAAGGTCAGAGTCTCCTCTTAAAAGCATACTTCAGAATGCCTATTTTATTGTACACTAACAAAACCCATGCATCCTAGCAGCAAATGATTTCCAATATCTAATTTTCTTTTATGTTAGCCTAAAAGGCGAGAGCAAAGGTGTTGCTTTTTTACACAAGCACATATTAATTTATTTGATGGAGCTTTTTGCAGGTACCTTGTCCTTTGGCAACTTGTTTTTTAAGAGTTACTATTTCAACCTGCTCTCTAAATACAGGTTTATCTTGTACTGTGTTCCTATAGTTTCCATATGCTGCCTTTTGGTTCTATCCACACTAACTTTTTAGTGCTTAAAGCACCAAAATGCACTGGCATGACAGAAATGGAGTGCAGGCTTGGAAGCCATGTTTAGGCACTTCCAGGGAGCTAATGCTAAGACTGCAGTTCTCACCCTCAGTAAATTCAGATGCGTGTTACACCGCTTGTCTCTTTTTGCCACTGATGGACAAGTTACAGTAGCGGAATCTGCCAGATCACTTTCTTAACTATTGGGCTCAATTGGCCCAACAGCAGCCTCTGTTATTTCTCCACCCAGCCATGTGTTGGCCCAGTGATTAGAATCCTCCCCAGTAGCACTGTGGCACTTTGACATCGACAAGGGAAAATGTCACATTTCTGTCTGCCTCCGGACTTAAATGTTCGTTTCACCTAGGAAAGCCCTATCCATGGCTACACGTCACCTGTCATATCAACCTCAAACCTCTGTGAAATGAGCTTTGATAGTATTAGAAATCACTTTGTATGTATAGATTTAGTTGATTCATGATTCTAGGAAAAAATCAAAGGATTGACTATACCTTCCTATCTTATCATCTGACAGCACACATGACTCTTTCCAAAAGACAGAAACATCAGCTTTAGGAAAATTCATTCAATTAAGTCCATCAGGAGAGCTTTTCTTGTTTCTTAGCTTCTATGTAGTTAGACAGCCTCTTAGACTGCATAATTCGGCCTGGACTCTGGAGAAAAATCTTATAACAGGCCATTCATTAAAGGCAGAGAGTGTTTTATATCTTTATGCAGTAAAAAATAAAAATATCCTGGACATTTTTGTGTATGACATGTAGCATCTACTTGTATCTGGTTCTTAGAAACTGCTGGAAGATGAAACCCTTTCCTAAAGAAGTTACCAGTTGATGGAGGAAGAAACTTTCAAAATAGAAATTACTATGTAAGAGGCAAGCACAGGTTTCTGTGGGAGTCTGAGGCTGAGGGGCACCTTCTTATAGGAAGCAATGCTAGTGCTGAATTGTAAGGCAAAAGTAGGAATTACCCAGGAGAAGGGAGATACTGCAGACAGAATAAAGAGCATTAAAAAAAAAGGACAAGAAGTAGAAATCAGTGTTACAGGGTGGACAGGAGCCAGATCCAGAATAGCTCACTGTGCTAAGTTACAGTGATTTTACTTCATGTCCTGTACTTTATTGTCGTATTGGCAATGGAGAGCTGTTGAAGGGAGTTAAACAGGGGAGTAGAACAATCAGATTTGCTCAGCAAAAGACAATTTTGGCAGCTCATCCAAGAGCAAAAGTGGTAACAGTGGCTAGCTTTTATTGTGTCAACATCTGCACTTATTCTCACGAAGAGTCATAAGTAGCATGCACTGTGTGGTACACACAGAAAGCAACACTACTTCTTATCCAAGGTATGTTAGCATTCTCTTTGCCTTCGCAGATAATCCAGTGTGGTGTGGACTCAGCCTGTCCACCTGGCAGGAGGGCAAAGCCCCAAGTAAGAGTGTCAGGAGGAAGTAAAGGGAGGTGCAGCTGGATGGTCCCTGAGGGCCTTCCAGCCCAAAAATTCTGGAATTCTTTGAGGTTAATGATAATTATCCAGCAAACTGAAACTTTTAGTTTAGTTTATTTCTTTTTAACCAAGGTAGTATTTGGATACCCCCATCAGGTATTACCACCATAGTGTGCCCACCACCAAAAGAATCAACACTTCTGGAAAAAAAGAAAAATTAATTGTATTAGGAAAATACCTTGAGTCAAATTATAAGTCCTGAAGACAAAGCGCCTCTATTGACAAAGAAGAGACTAACTATAAGTGAAACAACCATGAAAACTCTACAAGGAACAAGACTTAATGTTTCCATTAAGAGAAACCTAGGCACGCACGTACAGGCAGCAACGATGGTGAAACATCAAAATGATTGTTTAGAATACCTTAATGATGCTTGTCATGCATCAGAGGACACGGAATAGTCTGTACCCCTTCATTTAGAATGTTATAGTGCCCTTTGAGATAACTAGTTTCTCTATCCTCTTTTGAATAAATACTTATTGAAATATTTATTGAATAAATATTGAATGTGCCAGGCATTGTACTTGGGATACAGTGCTGAACATCTCTGAGGCATTAAAGCCAATGTTTGGGGAACAGCCCTAGAGAAATCACTATAGTTTTCAAATGTTAAATAGGTTTAGTGCTCCCTTTGAATGATAGTCATTAAACTGAGTTATTAAACTGATTCCTTCACTGCTTCAAGAGTTGACATATATGTACCACGTATCCATCCCATTGCTCATAAGCCCCAGGGAATGGAAATACCATCACCAGATAGTTTCCTATCCTGGATATGGTGATGAAACAGAGTTTTGCACTTCAAAACCTTCCAGATTACAAATCAGTCAACAGAACTAGAGTGGAAACTCCCAAAGTAAATCTTTTCTACATTTTTTTTGCCTTATCCTATGATCCAGTTTTCTAAAGTCTTGAAGTAACAATTTAAGGGCAAGCAATGATTTGGCCAAAGCTTTGAAATGAGAATTATTAATGCCAAGATGTACCCAATGCTGTCTTTGGAAATTTTAGAAGAAGATTTCAAGTGCAATGTGAGATTAAGAGCTTTTCTCTTGGCCTTGGGGATAGAAATCTGTTCTATTACTATGTTCTTTAAACTTGGAAAACAGAAGACTTAAAGAGATAGAGGAAAAGAGATGATGATGCAATGTAAAAATGAGGTTGTGAAAAAGAAAATACTCTGATTCAGACCCAATATTCTGGGGGGTACAGTTCAGAAATAGTTCATCCATCTGAAAATATTAATCCTGTCATGGCACCAGCCCAAGGTCAGGCTGTTCTCAGGTGATCGGCTGTGGTTACAGGAATGTCCGCTCCAGCCAACTGCTGCCTCTCCTGTGGTGAATCAGAGCTCTTCCTTCATTCTCCTCTTGCCATTTTTCCCTTCATCGTTTTCTCTTCATCAGTACCAACACTGTAGTGAGTCCTGGTGTTTGCATTATAAACACGCGAAGCTAAGAAAAGAATGATTATCCTTGGATTAGCGCAGCTTCCAGATCCACCAGATGCTCACTACATTCTCATGGGGCCTCTAATTTCATTTGTGAAGTGACCATAAGGCCTAGACTGACTCAAACACAGGTCATTGGCTATAACGCTAGAACAGCTGAATGTTGTATGTCCTCTCTAACTAGTGCTGTTGATGCTAACTCCTGAGTGGGTACACAGAGCTCCTTTCTGACTGACCAGAGGAAGCTACAAAGAACTAAAATGGGCCCTCTACATAGGTGGCATTGACCTTGACATTTATTCCAGCACAGCTATCATGTTAAATATGGAAGTAAATGTGGTTTGCTTCGATGATCATGCAAGTCTCTGAGAGAAGTAGTTCATTATCATCTTAGCATAATTTTTATGTCAGACTCCATATTTCTACTACTACGGGCAGTGCTTAAGAAATGGGAGACTTCAGAACAAGAACCTATAAGCAATATTGTAATTCCAAAGTTGACATTCCACATCAGGAATTGTGAGACATCCTAGAATGAGGGGGAAATCATGGGTTTTAGGTTAAGACAGTTGTGGATTCCCTCATTTACTTTGTGGTCTTAAGCCAGCTATTTTTGCCTAAGACTCAGTTATCCTTAAATTGACCAAACCATAAGGTGAGGGGGAAATGGGTGTGTTATAAGGATAATCATAGGTAAATCACTCAGCCAGTCCCCACCTTATATAGTAGATGCTCAAAAAATCAGGGCTCTTTCATCCCTCTTAGTTGCCTATAGGAAACTATATAAGACCTTCATAATTATTTCATAGTCATTGAAGTTGATTCACAAATTTTGTTAACTAGTATGGGGTAGAATCTAGCTTCAAGCCAGCTTTCTGTGCATACCTTACCAGATATCTTAGGCAGTTCTTAGAATAGGAAGCAGGGCAGCTAGTTCTCAGGGGTCCATCAAGCCTGCAAAAAAGTGGTCATTGACTTTTAACACCTAATTAAATGAGATATGTTTTTCAAGAACAGTAATGAGATGATGAAGTAGGAGAAGAGGAGACAGGGTCCAAATATTCCTAGAAAGTTAATATGCTGTGGGACATGATCAAGGGAAGTCAGACATGGGTGTGTGAAGTGTATGTCCTGAAAATAAGCAACAATAGCTTGATGGTCAGGGAAGACTGTGATAAGTTACAAAGAAATCAGGAAGTTTCTATAAATCATGCTGTTCTTATACAGTTGTTTCCTCCAATACTTGTGGAAGTGAGAAAAGAAAGAAGGAAATACAAAAGAGAAGAAAGAAGTTAAGTCCAATGCATGTTACAGATGAGGTTCAGGGTGTCTTGCATAGTAGCGTTTCCCTAAAAGCTTCCATTTATAGGGAGCTTACCATCAGCCAGGCACTGTGCTCATCACAGTGTTTATAAAACCTTATTTTGTCTAATCTTCCCCACAATTTTATGAGGATTTACCATTCCTATCCTAACTGTATAGCCAAGGAAATAGAATCTTCAGGGGGCTGAAGATACAATTTGGTGGCAGGTTTAGATTTGGAACAAGGTATGTTTCATTCCAAAGCATTACTAAACAGCTTGTGGTTCAGTCTTTCCCTCTGTTAATGATATTTATGCATCCCTCCACCCCTCCTTCGCTCTCTCCATCCCCTAGTCTAGCTAGGCATTGGAATTACCACTGTGACAAGACCCAGTCCTCTTACGCCCACAGTGACTTGTAACCTAGTGATGAGCACAAATGGTTAAACAGACTCTTCTTCCTTTACCTCCCGCAGATAACCTTCATGCCATATTCTCAGCTGCCTAGAGTAGAATTCTTATTAAAGCCTAGTGCTTAAAGGGTAATCAAAACTTCATCAGAGCACACACGTCTCAGGGCACAGCCAAATATAAAGGAAATGAACCATGCTAACAGAGAAACCGAATAGACCTAAAGTGAATGTCTTAAAACCCAACACTGAGTCATTAAACAAAGGACTCAGTTCCTAAGAAAACATTTTTATAAAGAAATACTAAGTCATCCAGAGAGAGGTAACCTGGGATTATGAATCTGGAAGACATTGGGGGCCATCTTAGAATTTTGCATCTTTTTCTGCCATTACTAACAAACTGTAACTTGCAATTCTGGGTCCTTTGCTCCTTTTCTGCATCATTCTATTTCCTAGCACCTCTTTCTTCTCACCCCAGAGACTTAGTCCTAATCACCTTGCCCTCTGATGACCCTAATTCCTAGCTGACCCTTCTCTACCACTTGTGCGGGACCCGAAGTCTTTCAGCTCTCTTTCTCCTACACACTCCCATTCGTTCAGTTTAACTCAAGTAAGAATTAGGAAAATAAAACTACATAAGCTAATTCATGCTAAGGACTGATCCCAACCCTTTATTCTAGGCTTGCTTATCACGAAAGTCTGGAAAAATCGAGTTCATATGACTTACTCTTCTGTTAGCCTTTAGTGAGTGTTTATCTTCCTCTTTCACCCTTAGAGAATTATTGTGAAGATATTTATGTCAGTGTTTATTATAGTGCCTAGTACATATTAGTACTCAGTAAATAATAACAGGTATTGGATCTGTGTTTGTGTGTGTGTATCTTTGTAAGAACTTGCCCCTGGATTAAAGAAGGTAAATGATCTCTTTGCATTTTAGGAAACTGAACTTCTCACCTTTTTAACTGAAGGAAGGAGAGACAAGCCTGTTACAGAGGAGAGGGACTCCCCAGTCTAACCAAAAATGCCTGATCATCTCCTATAAACTCTAGCCCCTGGGAAGTGGGTATTTTCCACAGGTTAGGGTAAAATTCAGCTCAGTTCAGTAAACATTTATGAAATTCCTACTCTTTTGTAAAATCAAACAATCTGTTGAAGGGAGGTCAGGACACAAGCAGATTATTATACTGCACAGTTGTAGTGGCCTTATTAGAGATAGAAATGAGTGTCTTATGAGACCCCTGAGATGAGTCACTTAATTTGAATCAGGGAAGGAGACCTAAAGAAGATCACCAATGAGCTGAGTCTCTTATTCTTAAAGATATCAGAATATATATAAACATAAAATTCTAATGAGACATGTTATTATTACACGATTTAAATATTCCACCCCGGGGAGTCCCAGTTTTTCAGTGACCCCAGGGGAAGCATTGTGTCTTCCTTCTGTGCCTTTACAGTCTTCCAAATGAGCCTAAAATTCTTGATTCCCTTGTATCCTAAGAGGATCTCCGGTTGTTGGAATTAATTACTGGAGACCTGATATGTTTATATCCCACAAGCATGTAACACAATAGAAATGAAGTCAGCTATTTAAGATGGGTCAGATTAACCTAAGGCCAATATTATGAGATCTGTGTCCTGATTGGTAGCACTGAAACTTAAAGCTAGATCACCTATCCGTAACTTCCATGTCCTCTCCAAGGTACCATGTTGCCCTCAGGTAGCTCTGACATCTCAGGAGACACAACAGAGAGACCTGGGATGTGGGATGCTCTGTGTTCGTAGCATCTTCAGGAAGCAGTGGGGAACTGTGCCTCATAAACTTTTAGTCTCCCTCAGCTGCAAACTCAGAGGTAGAGCTCTGGGATTAGACAGTTTTGCAAAGTTTGCTAAGTTCTATGAAAATGCAAAAAAAAAAAAAAACCTGAATTATTACTCTCTTCTTTTAGCCACTGCTTTATTTTTCTTGCACTAGAAATGGGTTAGTTTTCAGGTCCCCATTCTCAATCAGTCCTCTGAATGCTCCTTTACTGCACAGATGTTATTGGAAGATTTGCTTCACACACAGAGAAAGCAACATTACAGAGAAATCTCTGGAAACTGACATTCAAGTTGTTTTGAAGTTTAAGGAGTAAACAAAAAGTCAGGAAACAGATTCTGGCCTTAGAAAAGCCCCATATGTCAAATCTGGGTTCCTTCTTTATTGGGGTAAAAGTATATCTGGGAGTCCTCTGTAAATTATTGTTGAATATGTCCAAGATGCTATTTGATCATGTGTATGTGTTGCCTATATACCTCCTGGGAAATTTATGGCATTTTGAAAAGTTCTATTGTGGTAATCATCTCACTATGTAATTCAAATCAATATGCTGTATACCTTAAAGGTATATAGTTGTATGTCAATTATGTCTCAATAGAATTAGAAAAATATTATTTAATCTCTCTAGGTAGTTTATTGCCCATCCCACCGGTGCTATCTACTACACTTTTCTGCCTCAACTCCTTCCCCAAATTGGCAAGCCAGCAAAATCAGACTGCAGTGTCCAGATCTTGTACAATTTTAAGCTTCATCGAACTATGGAAAATCACAGAAGGAAACTGTTATAAGCAAGGTATTTATTGATGTAAAATCCACCACAACTAGACAGATACCATTTATCAATGCTCTTTTTGTGAGCAAAATGAAGCCAGAATTCTGATGTGGGACGAGAGACTCATAGTGGAGCCAGATCTTCATAAGATGCACCCTACTGTCAAGTTTGACTTTGTGGTATTTTTTTGGCACTAGTGATGGGACATTTGTTTGCAACTGAGAAGAGACAGTAAAATGACAGTTAGGGAGCCAAGAAAGCTTCCATTTCTCTCCACTTTTTAATAGGTTACTTGCTAGGCAAGTAACAGACCCGAAAAGCTCATCCCAGGCACTCCTAGAAACACTTTATGTGAAAATGGGCACATCATGCACTTTCTCTTTAATTTAATGGAAGTTGATGATTTAACTGACCCATAGTAGAACAAAGTGAAACCATATGTGGGCTGGATTGACCCACCCTTGATCTCGATAAGAAAAGTACTGTTTGGGCCTCCCTGGTGGCACAAGGGGTTAAGAACCGCACTATGAAGCGATTCCTGGCTGGCCAGGGAGCAACCCATATGGTGCAGCAGACCTCTCCTGTCTCGCCCGCTGCTCCCCTCAGCAGTGTATTTCAGTCAGTCTGCCTGTTCTGTTCCCCACTCTGTCTCTGGTGAATCCTCTCACCCCCCATATCTCTGGCCTATACCCCAGCTCTTGTATGCATAAATAAATAAATCTTAAAAAAAAAAAAAAGGACTGTTCTCCAGCTTACCTTTGCATACATAATTCTTCCAAGGAAATGGTTCTTCGACACAAGGTTGGCAAGAGGTAGACTACTCTTCACAACACACAAGGGCTTGCTGCAGTCTAATATGCATATGGATTTAGAAAGTGGGTCCATGGGTACTATTCTTTTCTCTTGACATATAGAAAGGCAATATTTTGAAGTCTTACGTGCTTGCTCATGATGTCTTGCTATATCTTTTCATCCTCAAATGTGTTAAAGTCCCTTTCCTTTGTCTCTCTGAGCACAGGGTAAGCCCTAACTGTAAACCTATTCTGTTCCATAATTGTTTGTTTTCTTTTTTTGCCTATTTATCACATTTTGGGAGCCCTAGATCCTCCTCAATGGACAGATTAGTGCCTGAATGATAGGTTTTCTGAATATCAGATGTACCCATTTGTCCACAAAGAACTCTTTCTACCTGAAAATCTAATTAAAAGCGGAAGCACAAGATGGATTTCTATTCTAAATCCCCATGTCCAAGACAGATGCTGGTGGATTGAGACATTGCTCTGTGAGCCTAAAGTCCTCAAGGAATGCTGGAAGCCATGTTTGTTGTAGGCAACAATTTTTCCAATTAATAACTAGAAGCTGGCTTCTTTCACTTCTAGGGATAGAAGAATCATGGTCTCTGAATAACCGAGTGGACATCAAATCTCATCACCTCGCAGTTGGCTCTATTAGCACAACTATTACTATCTATGCCAAAAGATCCTTGAACTTTGTTTTTATACTCTAGAAAGCCAGACAGTGACAAGGAGTTTGGCTGATGGACTTGTCTAGAATTTAAAATAGGACAAGTATGTCTCCCTCAATGTTGGAGTTATAGAATTCCAAAGGAAGGAACTTGACCAATTTCCTCATTTTCTCTGTGGGGATAGAGACTGAAGGTATTAAGTGACATGCCCAACACCAGCAGAGCTCAAATCCTGAAATTCATGTTTCCTAACTTCAAGCTCATTGTTTATCATAAAAAGGTGGACTGCAGAAACTTTATAGTGAATCAGAATGTAGGATCTAGAGCCAGATTTCTTGAGTTCAAATACTGGCTTTGCCACTTAATAACTGTGTCTTCGAGCAAATCTCTCAAAGCCCCTGCCCCCATCCTTGATTCTCTATAAAATAAGGATGAAATAGTTCCTACCTCATGGGATTTCTGTGCAGATTGAGTTAATAATATGTAAGGCACTTACTTGAGTGCCTGGTTATTTAAGAATAATCTCTCTAAGAACTGGAATCTAGTGATGGAATAGGGGGCCCAGATAGTCAAAGATGCTATATACTATTAGCGAGGATAAGAAAAGATCTTCTTACCAAACTGCTGAAAGTTTTTACTTTTTCTCTCATATTAATAACACTCTAGAGAGGAAATGAGTACTTTATGTGCAGATGAGATTACCAGTTAGCTAAGAGAGAAATCTTTTATCTTTTCCGATGATACGCATATCAATCAATGAAAAAAAAAAGCATTCCTTAGTATATGAGAGTGAAGAGTAGAGCATGAGGGGTCAAGTGGAAAATGAGAGAAGGAAAGAAAGAAGCTGCATTCACAAAGCTTGGAGATTTTCTAATAATTTATAATAAAGAATTGATAGTCAAGAATTAGGAATTTAGTTGACCTATAATTGACACTCTCCTGTTTTTTTGGAAAGTCATATGGATCCCAGTATTCCTTTTCAGAATTTTGTTACTGGGTTGCCTCACTGTTTCCATTTTCCTAACTAGAATAATGTATAATATGCTCTGAGGATCAGAGATAGCTAGAAAGTTCTCTGTGTCATTGATATGGTAGGGCTGCAATGTTGCAAAGCTAAACTTGGGAGGCTGAACTATTAGTTACCCTGAGTGTGGAATAAAGTAAGAGAAGTTTAATTTGGGTAATATCAGTAACTCCAAGGAATCACAACTAGGCCAAAAAAAGGAACCCCCAAAATTCATTTCTTCTCTTGATCCCTTGTGTATGAGAAATAATGGTAGCTGGTTTGGTGTCATTTCTTCCCTACACTGGTACAAGCTGTAGGCTAGTGGGTAAAAACATAGTTTAAGAAATCCAAAAGCAGAACATGTAGCATTGCATCCTGGCTCTCTTACTGACTTGTGGTGTGATCTTGTTCCTGCTACTTTAGTTTATCCACATATAAGTAGACATAATTATAGTACTAGTGCCTTAGATTGCCATGAGGATTATAAGTCAGTTAGTATATATAAGTTCTTATAGTTTGTGGTACATAACAAGCACCAATAACTATCAGAAACTTTTACAGACATGCCTCATTTTATTGTGCTTTGCTTCACTGTGCTTCACAGATACTTCTTTTTTCTTTTTTACAAATTGATGGCGTGTGGTGACCTTGCGTGCAGCAGGTCTGTTGGCACCAACAGTATGTGCTCAGTTCTATCTCTCTGTCACATTTAATTAAGTCATGTACATTGTTTTTTTTTAATACAATGCTATTGCACATTTAACACACTACAACATAGTGTAAACAGAATTTTTATGTGCATTCAGGAAACCAGAAAACATGTGGGTCTTGCTTTGTTACTGTGATCTAGCCCTAAACCCACACTATCTCTGAGGTGTGTGTGTGCTGTTGTTGTTAGTGTCTTGCTTTACAGATGAAGAGATTGACATTCAAAGTGGGTAACTTGCCCACAATTATAAAACACAAGTGAAAGTAGTTCCCACCCCGGTCTTTTGGAATCCAATGTTCTGGGTCAGTCTAATTCTTTGATGTCATGATCATATACCTCCTGTTTGATAAACATAACTCAGGGATTTGGGGCATCTCATCGGTGCTATTCAGATCCAAGTGTGTTTAAGCACAGTGCTCCAGGAATAGACGTCCCCCCAGTAAAATATCATCATGGATAATCAAAAACAAATGAGGGATCTAATAAGCCAATATAAATCCTAACATGAGAGTTCAAATTTATTCAGATGTTAGCCTGATAGTAATCCTTTAACTTACCCTGAGATAACAAAACATCAAAGAGTGAAACATACATTTTCCTTGAAGAGATCTTTGAACCAAACTTGAAAAATAGTTTTTGTGTGGTCCAGTATGAAATCATTTGTGAAAGACCTCACTCCTACTACCCAAGTAAACACCCTTCAGGGCTGGAGAGTACATGTGCTGCTCTCTCTGTCCTGTGGGTTGAGCATCTGTGTGAAGAGAAACATTTCTAGTCTGCAAAGAGTGAGTGTGGGTGTGGGGGTGTGTGTGTCTGTGTGTGTCTGTGTCTGAAACACTGGAGACTGAGACAGGACAATCTCTCCTGTGGAAACAGTCCTATCTTTTGTATTCCTTTGCCAAGCCAGGTTCAGATTGAATTTATGGTGACTACATAGAACGGAGTGCCTGTGTGAAACACCACGTCACCCTGCCTCACAAGCCTTCTGGGCATCTCACTGAGACCGGTACCCGAGGGAGCTTGTCGGGCATTCAGCCCTCAGCTGATAAAGTGTGTGCTGTTCAGCAGGGCCTTAGGGCTTGTGAGTTTGAAGTGGAGTGAACTTGAGTCACCTCTGTTGTCGGGGCTTTGGCTGCCCACAATTTCTATCTCCCAGGTTCCTTTACCTACCCATAATCACATCAAGGAAAACAGACTTTTCCAAGGACTTACTGGACTTTCTATTCCTTCTCATTCCAACTCCAAGCATGAAAATAAATTTGATTTCCCCAAATGTACCAAGCTTTCCTAAACTTTGTTCTACCTGGACTACTTCTCATTACTTCTGACTTCTTACCCTTTAAAACTCAGCCCAGATGTCATCAACTCCAGGAAGGCTTGCCTCTTGACTCCCAGTCTGTATTCTATGCTTCCCCAACCCTTCACGCTTCTCTGTGTCATAGACTAAATTGGGAGCCTCAGGAGAATAGGGTTTTCTTTTCATTCGGGTTTTGTCTGCTCTTCTGTCCTTTCACATAGAGTTTGGCCACAAAAGTGGCCAATAAGTATTGAATGAATAAATATCACTTATTGCAGGTCTTGCTGTCTCTGAAAGGCTTTAACAACAAGAATTTTTCTTTTAAATCTGTGTTTCCATCATTCGGCATAATACTAGATTTTCAACAAATGAACGCATGGCTGTGGGCACACATACACACGTTGAATGACCAAATACAGAATTGAAAGAAAATAACTGCATGCAGAACTGCAAAAAGCAATTATGGTGAAAAGAAAGGGGAGGCAGAATCTTCCAAGAGATACTAGAATCAGATCTGTATATCGTGATAGAAAGGACTGACCACCCAGGCATGAATATAAATACCCCAAAAGGTTTCTTCTTACAACATAAATGAACAGATTAGAAATGGCTCAAGAGAACTAACTCC
The DNA here is from genome assembly GCF_964194135.1 of Talpa europaea. Taxonomy (NCBI): domain Eukaryota; kingdom Metazoa; phylum Chordata; class Mammalia; order Eulipotyphla; family Talpidae; genus Talpa; species Talpa europaea. The sequence goes on along the minus strand of NC_140074.1, from coordinate 22,433,319 downwards.
AAGGAGTATATTCATTCGCAAGGGTGACTGTAGCAAATTACCACAAGCTAGGTGACTTACAATAGCAGAAACTTACTATTTCACAGTGCTTGAGGCATAAAGCCTGAAATCAAGTTGTTGACAAGGCCATGCTTCCTCTGAAACCTGTGCAGGAAGGATGCTTTCTTGTATCTTCCTAGTTCAGGGTGGTTATCAGCAATCTTTGCTGTTCATTGTCTTGTAGATGCTTCTCTCTAATCCTGTTTTCACAGAACTGTTTTCCTTCTCTGTGTCTCTGTAAATTTTCCCCTTTTTGTAAGGACAGAAGTCACATTAAATTAAGACTCATCCTAATGACCTCATTTTAACTTGATGACCTCTACGAAGACTCTGCTTCCAAATAAGATCACATTCTGTGGTATTGGGAATTAAAACTTTAACATGTTTGTTTTTTTTGTTTTGTTTTTTTTTTGGGGGGGGGAGAACATAATTTAATCCAGAAACTTTTAAACTGTATGGTTTTAGTGAGTATTGTCACCTGAAAGTCGATAAACAGTTGGAGGCTTTGGCCTGATCTGATTAATGTCAAATAATTCCCTGAACTCCAAAATACTTGATCCCAAATAACAAAGCCTTATTTTGTACTTAGGATGATACTTAGAGGGGAAAAAAAAAAGACAAATAGAACTATGTCAAGCAAGATACTCTAGTCTTGGGTTAGAACAATTATGTAATAGTGTGTAGAATATAAGTGAGAGTATAATAACAGAAAATCCAACAGAATTACATGGAGGGTACAGATGGGATGGGTTGAGATATGAGAGAACCTTCCCCAAAAAAGAGTTTGAATCAGAACTTGAGGTAGGAACGTGGAAAGCGTTCCAAGGCAGAAAAGTTAGAAGCACATTCCCAAATGTGAAAAAATAAAGTGGTGTATTGAGAAGTAAACAGATAGTTTAGCCTGGCAGAAACTCACTCTGTTTGAGGGAGATAATTATGGACCAGGAAAGCAATTCATTTAGAGGTAAACCCTCAGTGTGAGGATGCTAATCATTTAAGATAAAATAGATTGCAATAAAAACCAAAAGATGGTATTAGAGGAAAAGAATAATCGCCTTGTTCAACTTGTATCATGATCCAAGTAATTTCTTCTGTGATCTTGACCACAAGGAGAACAAACCTCCAACTATGTTTAATAAGAAATTTCCACCTAGAATTCTAGGCAAACCAATTAATATCTTGAACTTCTAAGGGCAAAATACAAATTTTGCAAATCATCTACCCTACTAATATGTTTCTTGGGGAGCTCTCATGTCTGAATTATAACAACTACCAGAAATTCCTTCTCATTTTAATGTGCTATCACCTAGAAGACAGAGTGATAGAGAGAAGGGAACCAGACACACAAGATAACTTTTGTCAGGGTGAGCAGGCTGTGAGTATTTCTTGGACAGTAGGATGTCAAAGAGAAATATTAAGGGGTGGGGAGGTGAAGGACTGATGAAGATACTCTATACAACTGGACCTACTTCTGTGTCATCCTGCAGTTTGACATGTTCTGTGAAGGAAGTAAGTTTAAAGTAAAAGGCATGGTCTTAATGAGATGATGTCTATCTGGTTTTTTGAGTTATTCATTGATTTTTTAGAAACAGCAAGGAAGACATGAGTCATTTGCAATCTTAGTAATCTTGATTGATTTTTTTTTAGAAATTAGGAGAAAGAAACTTGTGTGGCTTCAAACCCCTTTGACCACACTCTTCTCCGGTAGAAACAGGTGCTTCACAGTCATCCAACATCTGCAACTCCACCTCCTACCTCCTGAGCTGCACACTACTCTCTTATAACAACTCGCAGAATGAGACAGGCTTCACTCTCATGACGCGACTTATCCTGGATGTTTTGGTTCATTGTTGGTCTTCAAATTTGTTTTTCAGACATATTTTTACTCTCTATTATCTAACTTCTCCTATGATTGTTTCTTTCTTTCTAGCACTTCAAGGAGTTTTCTAAAATGGAAATGTAGGTGAGAGGTAGCAAATCCATCTGCAATAGCAAGTGTAACTGCTTTTCTAATCTAATTCTCTGTCTCCTCTGCACTCTCTATGACTCATTCCACCATCCTTAGTGACTTAGCAAGATGGAAAAAGCAATGAGTTCCTTCCCCAACCTTGAAGAAATCAAATCTCTGAGCCTCTATTTGCTTATCTATAAAATGAGAATAACACTGCCTGCTTTTATTATATCAGTCAGGAGCATGGAGCAAGACAACATAGTTGAACAATCTTGGTGAACTCTAGTGTTCATATAAACGCAAGTGGTTCTGAACCCCACGCTTGTGCGAACCCCACACTGCCTGTCTTCCGAAATTCTGTGGCGCTTGTGATTTAGCCAAATAGTGAAGGGCCTCATTGCCATTACCTAACATTGTCTGCTGTGTCTCCCAGGTGCTTATAAGTCCTCCCTATCTTTGTTGAAAGTATGGGGTTGAAGTTGGCGGACATGTTTCCTATTTCTGTATCTGTGTCAGTGTTTAGCAGTGAATGCTTGCATGATAGTTTAATGTGGGCTTGTCACAAATGCCTTTTCCCTCCATCTCCAGAAGCTATGAGCACTTTCCCTGACTTGCACCAAGAATTTTCACCCTACTCATTTCATCCCTTCCCTCAAAGTAATCATTCATGCATTCAACAAACACTTACTGAGCACTATGAAATATCACTTCCTATTAGCTAATGATTATAGAACCTTTAATCTGCTTCAGGCACCGCGCTAAGCCCTATGCATTACATAAATGTACTCATTCGAACCTGATCACAACCCAGTGAAATGAGTATTACTCTTATTCCATTTGACACATGAATAAATTGTTATTTAACCCAGTTATGTAAGTAGAGTGTGCAAAACACAGTTCATTGATCTTGGTCTTTTATAGCACACCATATGCCACCCTGAGCATTGCTGGTGGACCTGGCACTATAGTGGATGTAGGAGATACTAAGCTGAAAAAGACAGAGTCCTTGCTACTCTGGGAAGCTCATAGTCTAGTGAGAGAGAGACAGACAGACAGACACCTACAGTGTAATGAAGGTCAACCTGTAGGAAGTAAAGAACGCTACTAGGAGGAAGAGCCAGCAGTGTGCTGAGGAGGGAAGTACTAGCCCTGCCTGGTTGTGGGGATCTCAGAAAAGTATCCAGAGAGGAGGGGGATACATAGGGTCCAACCTGAGAGGCAGCAGAGTTCACCAGGCAGGGAGAGTGGTGTAAAGCTGAGTATAGCAATGATCTGAGAATAAAACAGAAAGATACAATCAAAATCCTTTATTAAGCACATTATAAGCCAGTCAAGTATTTGAACTTTGGCCTGTAGGTAACAGGGAGCCAGTGGGTGATTTTGTTGTTGTTGTTGTTTTTACTGTAATTTTTATTTAGAAATAATTTCAGGTTAAAATAATGTTTCAAATAAACTGTACCCAGAACTCCCTTCTACCTGTCCTCTGAATCCTATGCTTGTTAACATTTTGAACCATTTATAATATGGAAATGCTAACTTCCATAAGAGTGGACCCACTTCAACAACTCAAGCCAAATGCATGTAAACTTTATATGAAATTATTGGGGGGAATCTGAATTATAACAATATAAGCATAAAATTCAGTTGGCAGTAAAAGGGTGGGGGGACAAATATTAAGCTCTTGGTGAGGCACAAGAGACTGGCAGCACAGGTGGGTGGGATCCAAGTCAGGAGAGTTTCTGGCAGCCATTAGTTCATAAGGAGGGGGGAGCCACCTCTGAGAGCAGAAAGTAACTCTCCTTTCTGTTTGTAACTCTCCCCTGCTGCCTTTCACCAAAACCTGAGGGAGGATGCAGGACCCTGGGCATGAAGTCTTGAAAGTCTCATGTTGGCTTAATTCAGTGCCTATATTTATGCCACCTTTCAGAGGTATATTATGAGGACCCTCAGTTAATTTTGATTTAGGTGGGTCCTCTGTTTGTGACAGATTTTTATCTGCCCTTGCCTTTTGTATGACTGTTTATCAGTATTTTCATAAACAAGTGGTTGCTTTTTTAATTGATAACTTAAGTGACTTTATCTCAGTCACCCTCCCCAATCAACCCTGGTCATTATAATTTGAATACATATGGCCTCCCAACCACTCATTCTTTTTTTTTTTTAATAATAAATTTTATTGTTATATTCCCCATACAATTGCAGCCCCCCATTCTGACCCCAATCCCTCCCCTCCCGCCCCCGCCCCCCTAAAAGTGTCTCTGGTTCATAGTTTTTTGTTGATTTTGATTTTCACTTTCTTATAGTTATTCATTTTCCTGGTCCCTTATTTAAGTTTTCTAGATTCCTGCTATGCCACTCATTCTTATATAAGACCATTTGAAAATAATGTCAGATGATATACCATTATAATATCTTAACACCTCATTGTTTATTACCTGACTGCAAGGGTGCTCTTCTAAGTAACAGCAATATAAACTATAAACAATTAAAATTAAGAAATGACATTAATTCAGTAGCAACATCCCATCCACAGACGCTATTCAATTTTTGCCAATCGTCCTAACAATCCTTTATAGACCTGTGAGCCAATCCAGTGTCACATATTATATTTGGTTGTCATATGTTTTCAGGCTCCTCCAATCTGGAACAATCTTTTATTTTTTGTCATCTCCTTGATATTATTAAAGAGTACAGAGTAGTTATTTGTAAAATAATCCTCAGTTTGGGTTTTCTTGATGTTTCCTTGTGAGTTTTTCAATTTTGGAAAGAAATACCTCAAAGTATGCAATATTCTTAGTGCATCATATCAGGAGACAGTGAGTCATGTTATATTTCATTTGCTACTGGTGATGTTAACTCATTCTTAAGATGATCTCACTGTAAAATTATTAAGAATGTTGAACTTATGAATAGTAAGTAACAAGTATTTTTTTAAGTTTTATTTTTATTTATGCATACAAGAACTAGGGTGCTGGCCAGAGGTGCGGAGGGTGAGAGGATTCACCAGAGACAGACTGGGGAGCAGAACGGGTTGATCAACTGAAATACACTGCTGAGGGGAGCAGCAGGCAAGACATTAGAGGCCTTCAGTGCCATGTGTGTCACCTCCTTGGCCAAGGATAGAACTCATGCCTTAGTGACTGGTGATAGCTTGATAATGCTGAGACTTTAACCCCTGCACCACCAGGGAGGCCCCCAGTAACAAGTATTTTATAGGGATATCGTCTAAGACTAATTATCTTTTCCTGATCAACCTTTCACTCACCAGTGTTAATTCATTTATGATTCTTGCCTTAATTATTATTACAATGATTGACAAACTATCATTCTAAACATGCTTTCTCTTTTTATTATTTATTTAAGGAATTCTACTTCACTCAAGGGGTTAAAATCCATTGCTATCAAATTGTCCCAGACCTGGCCAGTGGGAGCCACTTTTAGCAGGCCTTGGTATCCTTTTGACACACAGCTCATCATTCTTTGAGCATGCCTCAGCTTTCTGGCACAGATGTTGCAGGATCATTTTTCACTTTCTCATTCCCTGCCTCAGACTCAGCCATTTCTACAGGAACTGGTTCCTTTTAATGGAGAATGGTATTTAGAACTGGGTGTTTGATGTGCTTGATGCTATCGGGCTACCATTGCTTCTAAGACTCTCATCAGGGAGTGCTAAGAAATACTGTAAACATATATGTTTATTTTATATAATCATCCTTATCATTATATCTATATTTGTCTAGAGAGCTATTAAAAATCAAATTCACATTGTTTTCATTACGAACCCAATTCCACATTTATTCTAGTCTGCCCACTTTCTGTATTTGTAACTCTCCTCTCTGACAGTAAGAATTCTGTCTCCCATTCTCCTTCACATATTTATGTATTCAGTCCTCTGTGAAAGTTTGATTCTCAGCTACAATGGCCCCGAATTGAACCCTGTCACAAGCCAATGAACCTCTCTCTACCAAACCTCAGGCTAAAGTTTAGCCCCTACAAAAAGGAAAAAAGAAGGAAGAAGGAAAAGTTAGTTGGAAAGTTCAAGTTCTCTGCCCCACTGGACCAAAACTAAGCCCTGGACATACTAATCCCCACCCCCACTGAAAGCTCAGATCAGATTCCAAAGGAGGTTTTTAATCAGAGGAAGTGAAGTGAGCAGATTCTCATTTTAGAGTGACATTTTGGAAAGTGTGGGCTGTGGATGGATTGGGAGATGTGGAGATAAATCAGGAGCCAGTAGTAACAGTCCAGGAACCTTAAAATGGGACAGGGTCCTAGACTGTGTCCAGGTTGAAAAGAGAATTCTCATCACCCTGTGCTAAAAGCTTTTTAGAGCTGGTCACCCTTCACGGTATCTAATTTATTATTGTTGGATTATTCTTCATCTCCTGACTGCAGACACATTCTAAAGGAAACAGATATGGGGCGGTGGGGAACTTTTAAAAATCACAGGATAGACATATTGGGCAGAAATGTCACAAGTTTAAAGAACGCTTCTAAGGAACAACTGAAATTGACAACGCTGTTTTACCTCTCAACAAAAACTGCATTTTTAAAAATTTGAATAAAGATGTAAGTTCTACTTTGTCACGAAAGCCAAGGTAAGATTGAAAATATTACTTCCTTGGGGAGGAAGGTTCTGAGGGCATAAAAGCTTGGAGTGGGGAGGATCTGCCATTAGAAATTATGTGCATTTAGCCAGCAACAAAGAATGAATTGCTGGAGGCAACAAAGACCATTACCTTCTCTGAAAGAGTTGGGGGAGAAAAACCTTGGCAACTCACACAATGAACCCTTGTCCAAAAGGAAGGCGAAATTCCTCCTTTTGTACAGCTAATACAAACACAGGCTGCTAAGAAGCTCCAACCTCCTTGGTCCTTGATTGCTCACATTATCTCTGATGACCACCTTTACAAAAAACAAACATGTTTTTGGAGGGCTTGGGGGATCCACACTCTGTCTTTGCTCATTTGGCTGCCAAGCACCACTGCCGTTTTACTGAAACAACTGCAGGTGAATCCATGACCCTGGGTGGAATCTGTGGGTTTGTTTCCATTATTTTGTATAGATGTGTCATTTTATCATGTCGTTTTCTGATGTTCTGAGCTCCAGGGATCCTAGCATCTCTGATCTATTTTCTGCCTCTCTATTCATCATCCTGAACCTAGGAAGCAATATGTATAATAATTAAACATGCAGAAGCTTATCTGCCTGGGTTTTAATCCTGATTCTCTTGTTTATTAGCTGTGAGACTTTGGAAAAGTTACTTAACACCTCAGAGTCTCTGTTATGTCACCCTATAAGATGGGGGACTTACATTTTTCGGGTGGATATAAGTAATAAGTAAGCTCTCTCATATATAACCCACACTTTGCTAGGAGCTCAGTGAAAGAAGGCTAGGGTGATGCTAGGCCAGGCCTTATAAATCCAGTGATGGCCTCTAATAGGAGCAGTCCCATTTTCAGCACCCATGTGTCCAGTCTTGGTAGACTTGAATATGATGCAAGTGGTATTGTTGTCTATATGAGACTGTTAAAATGCAGGTAATAATAGTACCTAACTGATTGTGCCATGGAGAGGGCTAAAGGAGGCATCTCGTTTAAAGTGACTTGCACAGTACCTGCTAATAGTATAAAAATATTAGTATCACTATAGTTTCTGGTGATAGTGCTTAATATTAGCTGGATTTCTAGCATATCATGGAGAGGAAGACTAGTTCCAATTTTGGGGATGGGAGGTAAGCCTGTCTCTGCCTGCCCTTGTTCAGGGGTCCATCTCACAGGGCCTGGGCAGGGACCAGCCTGAAGCCCCAGGGCCTCAGCTTTGATGGGTCAGCTCACAGAGCTTTCCCTGCAAGCAGATTTTGACACACACATACACACACACACGCACATGCGCGTGCGCGCACACACACACACACAAACGATGGGAATATGGTGAAGAAAGGTTCAGAGGAAAGAAAGCAGTATAGAAAGAGAATGCTGGGGAATCCAGATTCCCTAACATTTGGTCAAATTTTGAACCAACAAGCTAAACACCTGAAACCTAGAAGCTGAAAAAAAAATAATAACGTTCACAGTTACCACTCTCCTTATACCAGGCCATGATCTTTTCACCGAAACCATTGGGGCAGATGTGTTTTAGAATTTGGAATTTTGAGTATTTTAGAAATATGTTAGGATTACTAAGACATAAATTGTATAAAACTCCTAGTAGGTTCTGGGGAAAAACATCATAATCCAACAGGCTATTTTTGTTGCAGTAAAACATGTAAATATTTACACCAAGTGAGATATCAAGGCATCATGTCAGTGTAGGTGCAGTTTCGTCACCGAACAAAATGCATAGCACCCTGGAAAACACTGGGGTTCAGATCTTTTAAGGCTTTGTCACTGGGTTGAGCAGATGTTGACAGGACACAGCTGACAGTTGCCTGGCTGACTGACTGAGCCGAAGGTGTACACAGATTGCAGGAGCTCTGCTCAGTCAGTCACCTCGCACTTGCTGAGCATATGCCAAGATCCAGGCACCCTGCAAGGCACTGAGGTCCTAGAAGCATGTTGGTCTCCTGGGGCTACAAGAACATTACCACAAACCCCTTGGCTGAAAACAATGGAAATGTATCTCTTCACAGTTTAGGAGGTAAATTTCAAGTCCAAAATCAAGATGTTAACAGAGTCCTGTCCCCTCTGAAACCTACAAGATGGGAAAATTCTTTCTTGCCTCTTCTAGCTTCTAAATGTGCTGGCAATACTGGACATTCCTAGCCTTGTAGATACAGCACCACAGTCTCTGTCATTGCATCCATCTCCTGGGGTGTATCTCCCCCTTCTAAAAGCACACCAGTCAGGGACTCCCTGGTGGCGCAAGGGGTTAAGCACCGCACTATGAAGCAATCCACAGCCTCTGCAACACGAGTTTGATCCCCAGCCAGCCAGGAAGAAACTCACATGGTGAGGCAGACCTCTCCTGACTCTCCCGCTGCTCGCATTAGCAGTGTGCTTCAGTCAGTCTGCCTGTTCTGTTTCCCGCTCTGTCTCTGGTGGATCCTCTCACCCCCCGCATCTCTGGCCTGTACCCCAGGTCTTGTATGCATAAATAAATCTTTTTAAAAAAATGAAATAAAAAAAAATAAAAGCACATAGTCATATTGGCTCAAGGGGTACCTCTACTTCGGTATTGCAAGGACCCTGCTTCCAAATAAAGCTACCCTCTGAGGTATTAGGGGTTATGACTTCCAAGTATGTTTTCAGTATTACAATTTGACCCATAACAAGTTTTGAAAACCAAAATAGATAGCCCCATGCTCTCACGAACATAACCATCCAGAAGGAAAATCAGATTATAGGTGTATGGAGAGCAGCAGAAGAAACAACCAGCGCAGTGAAAGGAAGCTATGGAATGGGAGAAAATAGTTGCAAACCTTTATATCTGATAAAGAATTCATCTCCAAACTATAAAAGGAAATCCTATAAGTCAATAGCAAAAAACACTGATACCCAGTTTAAAATTGGACTATAGACTTGAATAGATATTTCTCTAGAGAAGACATACGAAGAGCCAACAGTTGTATTAAAAAATGCTCAATGTTACTGATCATCAGGGAAATGCAAACCAAAACCACGAGATATTATCTCATACCTGTCAGGATAAGTATTGTCAAAACAGCAAGAAACCAGAAGTGGAGGATGTGGAGAAGTTGGAACCCTCACACACTTTTGGTGGGAAAGCAAAATAGGTCGCCACTATGAAAAAAAAACAGTAAAAATTAAACAGTAAACAGCAAAAATTTAAAAATGGGGGCCTCCCCTGGTGGCACAGTGGTTGAGCACTGGGCTGCGAAGCTGCCTGCAGCCTCTGCAGCACTGGTTCGATCCCCAGCCGCCGGCAAGGGTCCCACATGGTGCACAGACCTCTCCTGCCATGCCTGCTGCTCCCCTCAGCAGTGTGTTTCGTTAGTCTACCTGTTCTGTTCCCCACTCTGGCTCAGGTGAATTCTCTCACCCTCCCGCGCTTCTGACTGTACCCAGTGCTTATATAAATAAATCTTTAAAAAAAATAAATAAATCCACTAGTTTAAAAAAAAAAATTTTTAAATGGAACTACCACATGATCCAGCAATTTCACTTAGGAATTTTATATGAAGGAATAGAATTGTTACAGGGCAGGGAGTGGGGCAGCCCAGACCCCGCAAACCTGCCTGCTCTAAATAGGTTCTGCCATCCGCAGCATCAACACAAAACATATGAGACTTTAATGGGAAGGAACTTTAATATAATTAGGAAACAATACAGGAAAGGCAAAGAATCTAGTTTCTAAATCAAGCACCCAAAGTTACCCGTCCCCTCGTGGGTGAAAGTCCATCCAAATGGGATTGGCCCAGAGCAAGGCCCAAAAGCCTGCCACAAGTCTAAAGCACCTTCCAGTGGGGACCCACAGAAAAGGATCAGAAACAACCAGACAAGTGTTGAGGGAAAAGAGCAAAATCAAAATCAAGATAAAAACCACCATTGTCACCTCCCCACGGGTCTCACCCACATCTGTGTCACCCAGTCCACGACCAAAAGGCAAATGCAGTTTCATCACGTGTCTCTGTGCTCCATGTGCCTCCTCCAGGTCTCCTTCTGGCTCCATCCTGCTTCCTTCCTTCCTCAGTCTCCTCTCAGCTTCTTCTCTCTCTGCTCAGCTCCGCCCTCCCTTGGGTGGGGCAGAAAACCTGGAACCTCCCTCTTTCCTGAGGACTACCCTGTTATAGAATCAGATTCTCAAAAATGTTAACAGCAATCTCCAGTTCAGTGCAGCACTTGCTAATCCAATAGCCAAGATGAAGAATGAATAAATAAAATATACATAGACACACGTATATATACATACACGCAGTGGAATGTTATTCAGATTACAAAAGGAAAGAATTGTGCAATGTGTGACAACATGGGTGAAACTTAAGTGATGTTGAACATTTTTTCATAAGCCTGTAGGTCCTCTGCATGTCTTCTTTAGACATGTATCTGTTGAGATCCTTTGTCCCTTTTTGCATTGGGTCATTCATTTCTTTGTTGGATTATGTAAGAAATTTGTAAATTTTAGAGAGTAACCCCCTGTCAGATGTACGGTATGTAAATATTTTTTTCCCAAATATTTTTGCCTTTTAGCTTTTGTGAGGGTTTCTTTTGAGGTACAAAAGCTTTTACATTTGATATAGTCTCACTTGTTTATTTTCGGTTTTGTTTCCCTTGCTGTTGGGGTTGTACTCCCACACAGCTTTGTGGTAGATGTCCAATAGTGTGTCCCCTGTATTTTCTTTCTAGTTCTTTATGGCTTCAGTCCTTATGTCCAAATCTTTAATCAATTTTTGAATTAATTTTGGTGTGTGGAGTTAAATATGGGTCTTGCTTTATTTTTTTGCAAATGGCTACCCATATTTCCCAGCACCATTTATTGAAGAGGCTCTCTCTGTGCTCCATTGTATGACCATGGCTCCTTTGTCAAAGATTAACTGTCCATACTTACAGGGATTTATCTCTGGATTTTCAATTCTATTCCACTAGTCTGGATTTCTTTTTTTGTTGTAGTACAATACTGCTTGATTACTATTGCTGTGTAGTATTGCTTGAAGTCAGGAAGTATGATGCCTCCATTTTTTCTTCTTTTCTCTTGGGATTGTTTTAGTTATTTAGGGCCTTTTGTAGTTCCATATAATTTGATCTTGTTTGTTCTATTTCCTTTAAAAAGTCACTGGTATTTTGATAGGTATTGCATTAAATTTGTAAATTGTTCTGAGTAATATGTCATTTCAGTGATGTTAATTCTCCCGTGAACACAGGATATCTTTCCATTTCTTTGAATCTTTTATTTCCTTTAATAGAGTTTCATGTTTTCAATGTATAGATCCTTCATCTCCTTCATTAATTTTATTCTTAGGTATTTCAATCCTTTTGGAGTATTGTTTGCATATACTACATTGTTTGCATATTCTACATCTGAGAGGAGAAAGCATACATTGTACAAAAAGGAAGAATGATATTATATATATATAAAATAAAAGGAAAATGCCACTGATTTTTGTGTGTTGACTTTGTATCCTGCTTCTTTCCTGGATTCATTTATTATTTTCAGAAGTTTTTTGGTAGAATGTTTTGGTTTCTCTAAGTATATTGCTATGTCATCTGTAAATAGTGACAGTTACACTTCTTTACCAATTTGCATTGTTTGTATGTCTTTTTTCTGGCCTATTTGCTTCAGTTAGGACTGCCAAAGCTATATTGAATAACAGTGGTAATAATGGACATCCATATAATAAGTACTTATAATATTTAAATACATTTATTTATTCCCATGTTTGCATAGTTTTTATCATAAATGGATATTGGATCTTTTCAAATGCTTTTTTAGCATCTTTTGAGACAATCATATAGTTTTTTTTTTCCTTTTTGTTGATCTGGTAGATGACATTAATTGATTTGTATATATTGTGAATCAATGGAATGAAGGCTACTTGATCATTGTGGGTGATAATTGTGGGTGATTCTCTTCATATGTTGCTATATTGGGTTTGCTAGGATTTTTGCATTTATGTTCATTAGATATGTTGGTCTATAATTTTTTTTTGTACTATCTTTGTTTGGTTTTGTGATCAGGATAATGTTGGCTTCATAGAATGTGTTGGGGAGTTTTTCCTCTGTTGTTTTGGGTTTTTTGTTTTTTGTTTTTTTTTTTTTTGAAGAGTTTGAGTAGGGTAGGTATTAGGTCTTCTTTATAGGTTTGGTAGAATTCACTGGTCCTGGGCATAGGGTGACTTTTTATTCCTCTTTAAATTTCAACACTTTCGATTGGACTATTTAAGCTGTATTTCATTCTGGTTCAATCTGGGAACTTTGGGAGGTTATATGAATTTAAAAATTTGTCTATTCTAGGTTCTCCAGTATGTGGCATATTTGTTTATTTGTGTATTTCTGCAGTATCTGTTGAATTTTTCTTCTTTAACTTCTGATTCTATTAATTTGGGTTTTTCCTCTTCTTCCTAAACATAGCTGATGACTTGTTGATTTTGCTTATTTTTTCAGAAGTAACATTTTTTAATATTTATTTATGCATACAAGAACTGGGGTACAGGCAGAGGTGTAGGGGTGAGAGGATTCACCAGAGACAGAGTGGGGAACAGAACAGGCAGATTGACTGAAATATACTGCTGAGGGGAACACCGGGTGGGTCAGGAGAGATCTTCTGCGCCATGTGGGTAGCTTCCTGGCTGGCCAGAGATCAAACTCATGCTGCGGTGGCTGCAGATAGCTTCGCAGGTTGTGTCTTAACCTCTTGTGCCACCAGGGAGGCCCTTCAGAGTAACATTTTTAATGAAGATGAAAAGATGAGTAAAAGACACTGGGTAAAGTAGGGCAAGAGGCACTTGTGCCGTCACCCTCTTATGACCAGACCAAAACTCCTGTCCTCCTCAGCACTGAGTTCATGCAGAATCCAGACCCCCAAATCCCAGGGAAGACCTGCAAGCTGCCAGCCACAGTCACTCTTGTCACCAGGCTGTCTCCTACCCTCAGAAACAGCCAAAGATACAAAATGTAGCCAGGTCACTCAAAGCAGCCAGCCAGAATCAAGACTCATAATTACAGTCTTTATGCAGGAGAGTATAGGGAGAAAGTCTCTGTTTTCCCTTCTTTGGCTTCAGTTGATTACAGTACCTTTGACCCAGAGTCAGCAGTGCTCAATATACAGTTAGTTTCTGCTGACCTCCTTCCTAGAGAATGCAATGTACTTTTATTAGGATTAGGGATATATCTGTCTTGCAAGTTTCTCCAAGCAGTACTCTCATGAACCCCATGGCTGCCCAGACACCTTGGCTATAAGGTCCCCTGGTGGAATTTCTGCCAAAAATGGAGGCAGTAGATGTGTAAAGCCTGTGTATACTTGACAAGCCTAACCTCAGGGTGGAATCCGTTGTGCAGGCAACCCCTTTGTGAGAACACATGAAATGGTCACCTCATTGGGCATGGTTGTTGGATTTTATCTTATACCCACAACCCTTTAATATTTCACTTAAAGATGAAAAATCACCCTTTTTTGAAGAATAACAAACGGAAAAAAGTGCTCAACTCCTACATGTATGGCTTGGTGATTTTTCACAGAGTGGACACAGATCCAGCACCAGACGAAGTAACATTCCAGAAACCCTCTTCTCACCCCTCTTCTAGTTACTGCCCACCTTGGGTAACCACAATTCTAGACTTCTAACACCATAAATTAGTTTTGGCTTTTTAGCTTTATAGAAATGAAATCACAGCCTGAGTTTTTACATTTTTTGTATTTGTAAGATTCATCCATGCTTGTTACTCTAGTTTATTTTTACTGTTTTGTATAGCATTGTTTCACTATATCATAATTACACAATTCAACTGTTGGTAGACATTGAGTTGTTCCTGCATTTGGTGATTATAAATAGTGTCACTTTGAATAGTCATTTGTGTGTCTTTGATAAGCAAATGCAAATTTGGGGAAGGGAGCATATATATTTGTATTAGTTGTCTATTGTTACATAGTAAATTTCCCCAAAACCTAGTAGTTCATAACAAAAATAAACATTAATTTTCAAAGTTTAATGAGTGAAGAATTTGGAAGGAACTTGCAATGGCAGATCTGGCTCAAGATCCCGGTTAAGGGTGTAATCATCTGAAGGCTAGAATGAGTCGTCAGATCTGCTTCTAAGGCAGCTAACTCACATGACTGGCAAATTGGTACTGAGTGCTGGGGGGCGGGGGTGAGGAGCCTCAATTGCTTCATGTGGAAGTTGCCTAAGATTACCTGTGTGTCTTCATAACATGGCATCTGGCTTTTCCTGAAATGAGTGGTCAAAGAGAGCGAGCCAAGGTTGAAGCTACGTCCTTTTTTGTGACTTAGCTTTGTAAGTCATGAAGCCTCACTTCTACCTCATTCTACTCATTACAAGGAAGCCACTAAGCAGCCCATAACCCAGACTTCATCTTCAGAAGGGAGGAGAGGCAAAGAATGTGTGAACATAGTTTATAATCAATAACTCCACTGCATTTTAAAGCTTGAAATTAACCCATGCTACGGCGCTAAAAACAATAGGTTTATAGAAATAGACATCAGCATCTAAGAAAGACACTTTACCCAGCCTCTTCTATTTACTTAAAAGTTTATGTTCATAGAAAAAGTTTTCAATGTGTTTCCTGGAGATGGCATGATATAATAGAAAGCACAAACTTTTAAGAATCAGACACCTCAAGTCTGAATCCTGAATTCACTACTTGGTAATTATGAGTAGTGAATTATGGCTATTTGGGCAAGAACTCCTCTTATTGTCTCAGATTTTATAGTGGGGAAAATCAGAAATGTTTGCCTCATGTTATCATGGAGGGGGATAATTAAATGGAATAATGTGTGTAAAGTGCCCACTATGATGGGAGGTTCCTTCTGTTTGTTTATTGATCAGAAGTTTATCTAGTAACCATATGTTATCTAGAAGGTGCTGTGATGACCCCTGTGAGTGGTACAAAACTGACTCAGACACAGAGCTTGCCTTCAAGAAGCATATCCTGTTATAAGGTCATTGATAGGCAGGATAATTATAATACATTGAGAAAATGATTAGTGTCTGGACCAGGTATGGACACAATTCTTTAAATATGAATCAATTTTGAATATACAAAAATGGGAGAAATTTTGAGGGGCCAAAAAGTGTTCCAAATCAGCAGTAACAACTCAAGTAAAGACAACGCTAGAAAGCCAGGGGAGCTGAATTGAGAATGAATAACAAAGCAGTTTTTACAGTTAAGATGGAGACTTTAAGTCAGATCAGAGGAGGTAATGAAATAGAGGTTGAAATGGTAATTATGTATCAGAAGAGCAGGAAACAACTGAGAGAGTATATAGTTTTATAGTCTGACAAAAACATTAGGACAAAAGATTATTTTAAACAATTTTCAGAGCTGATTATGAGAGCTGGGCAGGCCCAGCTACTGAAGCATCTACTTGCCATGCTTTTCTTGGCTAACTCCTGTTTGCAAGATCTTTGAGCCTCACATTGTAAACAGAGCTTTCTAAAACTTATCATTAATGAACACTTCCGACAGCCCAAGCAACTGAGCTTTGCCCTTATCATTCCCATTTTGGAGGCTATATCAACAGGGAAAGAGAGTGGGAGTATTTTATAGGCCCTTAGCTTGTTGTAAATGTACTTCTCAAGACTTGGCCATTTGAAATGGCCGATTCATGTGTTCTGTGTGTATTTAACTTCTACTGCCAGATAATGAGCTATTCTTTCTCTTTATTTCCCCCCCAAGAAGACTAATCTACTTAGAAACCTTCACATTTGTGACATTCTCCAGTCCCAGGCAGTGATGGTATTTATACATAAGACAGAGACATTTCTATGCTATGATAGAAGTTTGGAGGAAGTTGGAGTCAATGACCTTACACTTTGAAACCAAAGAAAAACAACCACAAATTTTTCTTTCAGTCTTGCTAAGAAGGTGGATAGATTAACAGAAAAAACTTCTTTTAGTCTCAATATGTGGTACTCTAAGCTTTTATGTGCTCAACCTATATCTTCTGTAGCAACTCCACACACAATTATTTTGATGAAGTCTATGTTCTATCAAATGGACACAATTCATTCTTGGTGCTTTTGTGGATACATATGGGATGTACCACATTATCCGCTTACAAATGAATTTTAGAGCATGAAAGGAGAGGATGGATTATGCTCTTGGGATAGAATTCTTAGTCAATCTCATGTTGCCTCATAGATGTTCATTCTGCATTAACACTGCACAAACAGGAAATGTTCTCTGCACAGATGCTTAGGGGCCTCTTCTTATCTGATTTCTCCCCAGGTGGGAAATCGGCAAGTGGAGTCCATGCAGTCTCACCTGTGGGGTTGGCTTGCAGACCAGAGATGTCTTCTGCTCCCACCTACTCTCCAGGGAGATGAATGAAACCGTAATCCTGGCTGATGAGCTGTGTCGCCAGCCCAAGCCCAGCACAGTGCAAGCTTGTAATCGCTTCAACTGCCCCCCAGCCTGGTACCCTGCACAGTGGCAGCCGGTGAGTTCTCAGAGCATGCTCAATATTGCAGTGACTCAGGATGGGTATTCTCTCCAAGTCATTTTGGCACATTAAAATGATGTCCAGGTCTGTTCATCTCTCCCTTCTTAGTACAACCCCAACCTTATTCAAATGCAGATATTTTAATTGTAAGTACTTTACTCTTTCTATTCTGCCTACCCAGTGTACTCCAGAAGCAATTTGTTGGGGTTTTTTTAATAATTTTATTTTATTTATTTTATTTTATTTTTTATTTATTTATACAAGCACTGGGTACAGTCAGAAGCGTGGGAGGGTGAGAGAATTCACCAGAGCCAGAGCGGGGAGCAGAGCAGGCAGAAGGACCGAAGTACACTGCTGAGGGGAGCAGCGGGCGGCAGGAGAGGGATAGAACCAGCGCTGCAGAGGCTGCAGGCAACTTCGCAACCCAGCGCTCAACTGTTGCGCCACCAGGGAGGCCCCATCCAGAAGCAATTTGAATGATCCATTTGTTACCTGAACATACTCATGTCAAAATTTTCAGCAAACTTAGGGAAAGAAAATTTAAATAAGGACAATGTAGTGGGTTTTCAAAAAAAGCTAAATCAGTTCTGAATTTGGGTCCTTTCTAGTTTTCCGTTGCTGTTAAAAATTCTAAGAGATAAAGGTACGAGGCAATGCTTTTTCTTTCTTTTAAAAAAACCTAATTTTGCTTAGCAACGAGAAAAGTAAGAAATCCTGAGTCAATTCTAGATTTTCAATATTTTTCTAGTCATATGAATTTTAAAGTCTGGAAACTTTTGCTATAAAGTCCATGAACCAAATGCAGCCTGCAGGTAGTTATTGTAAACAAAGTTTTATTGGAACACAGCCAATAAAACACAGCCAATTTATGTGTTATCTATGGCTGCTTTGGCATAACCAGAGCAGAACCTTGTGACCGTGACAGAGAGCGTCAGGGCCCCAAAACAAAAAATACCTACTCTGTCCTTTTTATAAAGTTTGCTGACCCCTCTCTGAAGCATGCATTATAATAGTAAAATCACAACTATCTTATGATAATACCTGAAATAAGTAATACCTATTGATTAAACTTAAATAATCTTTTTGTATGCTTCTAAATAACACAGGATTTGAAATTATATGGGTAGAATCATATTTTGCAGCTTCCTCCCCATCAGGATATCAGAAGTAGCATTAAAGTAACAACAAAGGTGACAAAAATATGCCAAAAAGAAAGGTGATGGAGACATACAGACAGTTTTATTGAAACAACCTTTCTCGAAGTGTCCCAAGTAGAATGATAAGCTATATGGGTATCCTACCTTGGAGGGGAGAGCAGAGCCTCCTCAGCCCCTCACCTTGGTGTGCAGACACTCGTCTTCCGTGCTGTTTCATACCACATCAGCAGAGTCTGCCTTCCCCCGCTGCTGCTGCTCTTGGGGTTGTGATTTAGTAAATTGCTCAAAGAATCAAGTAGTCATCAGTGAGCAAAACACTAAAATGTAAAGCATCTAGAAAAGATATTAATTATATTTTCTTTTAAAGCTTAAGTGTATTGACAAAGTTCATAATTCCATGCTGCTATATGATAGTTTGTGGAAATCAAGTTTATTCTGTACCTTGAACACCAGTGTAACCAGTGTTTTGTTAAGAAGTACATTATTAGCTAACCAAAAATAATACTCATGATTCAGTGAAATGCAGCTTTCATTATCTTCATTCTGGGTTTGAGAAAACTGAAGCTCACACAGCTAGCAAATTTAGGTTTCGCCATCTGCCAAGTTTCACGTGGTCCTTTCCACTGTACCCAATTATTGGAGACAGTTATTACTTGATGTGTCCTCCAAGATTATGTACCTTACCCTGGGCAAGCTATATCCAGAACCCAGGTCTTCTGATTTTTAGTGCATTTATCCTGTTCACTTTAACTAGATGACCTTTCACTGCACCACTCACCATGCCAACTCCAAGACCACAAATCAGCCCAAGTCAACCTCCAACTGCTTGAGGAACTTAATTCCTATAATATTAACTTTTGTTGCTACTATGTACATAGCAAGTTCAGAATAAAATGTTTACTGAAAAACAAAATGATTGAAAAGATAAAATATACCAGCCCACAAGTCCTGAAAATTCTGACTTTATAGTTTACTGATTTTTTTTAAAGATTTATTTATTTTTATACAAGAGCTGGGGTACAGGCCAGAGGTGTGGGAGGGTGAGAGGATTCACCAGAGACAGAGCAGGGAGCAGAACAGGCAGACAACAGAAACACACTGCTGAGGGGAGCAGCGGGTGAGACAGGAGAGGTCTGCAGCATCATGTGGGATTCTCGCCGGCCAGCCAGGATTGAACCTGCACTGCCAAGGCTGGGGACAGCTTCACAGCACGGTGCTCAACCCGCTGCGCCACCAGGGAGGCCCTACTGATGGATAAACTTCCTAGTACTGACTTAGCAGTGAACTTCAATGAGACACCAGCCCCTCTTCATCAGCCACATGCAATGCTGAGTAATGGCAGTGAGCTCTGCTGTTCATTCAGTTTTTAAGCACATCCATAGACATACCTGTTTAGTTCTATTGCCACCACCCACACACCCAGTGACAGTAACCCTGTTAGCAATCATAGTTTTCCATAGAGTCTGTGTATCTTCTTTTTCCCATCTACCTTGGATTTGTTAAGCATTTGGAAAACTTTTCTCTTTCATTCCATTAGGGAGAAATCTTTAGGGGATGAGTCAAACCTAAGTCCTATCCTTTAAAGCTCATGCAACAAGCCACTGACCATACCTTATTAGGACCTTTAGAAAGTATCTTCTTTCATACCTAATACATAATAGTTGTGAGAAATATTCAAATGTAACAAGAAACAAAGAACATAGAAAGTGAATGCTACCACCAGTGATTTCTGTCCTCCACAGAAAACCGCCTGAAGCATGTGGTGCATAGAGTCTATTTAAAGAATCCTTGGTCAGATTTATAAATCTCTCTAAACCTTGAGGAAACAATAGATGGTTATTCTTATATTTTTCCTAGAATCCTACATCTTTGGGTTGACTTCATTTGGCAAAATCAGTTATTACTGACCACTTGTTTAAGCAAGGCATGGCTTCTGCTATGTGGGAGAATTCAAGGGGAGCTTAGCTGTCCCTGAGTTAACTGGCTGTGCTCAGATACCACTTAGTGAAAATCCCAGCTGCTGACTATACATTTGCCTGCTTAGCTTCCGGCTCCTTGGCAACCTGCTATGCTCTCACAGTTGTCTTTTCCACTGAGCTGCTTGCATCTGCCAGAAGAGAGTGCTGAGGTCTCTAATCCTTGAACTCCTAGTTTACAGTCCTTTTTCATATGAAAAAAAAAAAAAAAGGATATATGGGTCAAAGGCTTCATTTAAAGGCAGACATAACAACCTGATGGACATTGGGTTGTTTTAGAGGCCCCCCTCCGCCTCCCCCCCACCCTTTGAATGGAGCTACCACTGACCTCATACATTTTTTTTCTTCCTGGAGGAAAAAATAACAAATTACATGAATTGTTTCTTGCCTATTTAGGAATACAACCTCTTTTGTCTTTTATAGAGTATTTGCATAACAAATGGCAAATTGCCAATAATATACATTCTCCAGGTCTGTAGGGGACCAGCATGAAGTCCAAGTATTTATGTAAAAATTTTATTTTATTTTACAAACAGTTGAGTAGTCATAAAGTAGAAATGTAATTCTAGCTTTGGCTTGTAGGGCCTTCACTTCTATCTCTTACACAATGCTGTACCCCCTGATTTTATCTCTGGCCTTATATGAAGGACTCATTTTATCAGTTTAGCTTTAAAATCTCTTTACAGGTTTAGCACATTAGTCTCCTGAATTATCTCTGCTTTACTCAGTACGCCCTCAGAATCATCGTCATCATTATCTTTGGTGTTGGCTATAGATTACTTATTACACACCCCACAAAAAGTCATTTCATGCTGGAGTGTTACAGTCCTGTGATTGAGAGCCAGTGTTATATGTGCCACAAGTCAGTCTAACACCTTGATCAAGTCAGTCTTTTAGGATTTCTTTTGTCTGCAACCCTCCATTGACCTGGTCAGGACTTCATCCCTCTGCATGTCTCCCCTAGCCGTCTCCAGTTATGGATTTCCCATCCCAGGTTGTCCATTCCTATCTGCCCCCACTTCTCCCAGCCCACGTGTAGTTCCCTCACTCTCTGCCTGTCAGAACTGGGCAGACGCCCCACCTCTTCTGCTGGGATTCTGCTGTCCTTCTACCCTAACCACATGGCATTCATGGTCAGTGCTGCTCACCTAACAGTCATGCACCTCATGACTCGGACAGGAGCTTTCTCCTCACCTCTGAATTAGACCATCAGGTCAGTGATGGCAGAAGATGACCACGTGACCCCGGTACATGTGTGTCACAGAGACAGTGCTGAAGCCTCTATGATGCTGCCCTGGATGGAATTTACTACATTTACTTCATTGAGCATTTACTACATTTACTTCTCCATTTAATAAGAGCAGCACTTTGTTTAATAACAGTCACACACAGTTCTAGTCACTTTATGTATTTAACTCATTTAATTCTCACTATCCTGTGTGACCACCATTTACACATGAGGAACCTGAGCATTGTGAGGTTAACATGAATTTAGACTTATATTGAACTCATTCCACTGCTCTTGCATTTTCTCTTCTTTTTTTTTTTAGATTTATTTATTTATTTATACAAGCACTGGGTACAGTCAGAAGCATGGGAGGGTGAGAGAATTCACCAGAGCAGGGAACACAACAGGCAGACTGATGAAATACACTGCTGAGGGGAGCAGCGGGCGCGGCAGGAGAGGTCTGTTGCACCATGTGGGACCCTCACCAGCGGCCAGGGATCGAACAGGCACTGCAGAGGCTGAGGGCAACTTTGCAGCCCAGTGCTCAACTGCTGCACCACCAGGGGAGGCCCTGCATTTTCTCTTTTTACCCCCACAGCAAACTTGTGAAGAAACCAGACTCATAGAGCTGTAAATCACATAGTCAGTAAATGGAAGACGGGCCCTGTATGCTTCTGAACCCACTCTCTTTTCCTTCCCCTCTGCATGCAGCTTTCCCAAAACCATTTTATCATTTGCTCTGAAGTATTAAATTATGAGGAAATCTGATAGTGGTCTTAAAATCAGCAGTTTACAGAACACTCAGCATTTGTTGCCTTATCCAATCCAGGGCCATTAATCGGTGTATGTTTCTTATTGCTTCTATAAGAAATTACCACACACGTAGAGGCTTAAAACAACATGAATTTACTTGTTATAGCTCTGGAAGTCATAAGTCTGTAATCAGTTTCACTTAGCTAACATCAAGGTGTCCGCAGGCTGCAATCCTTCTGGAGGCTCTAGGGGAGAATCTATTACTTGCCTCTACCAGCTTCTAGGTGCCACCTGCTTCCTTAGCACATGGCCCCTTCCCCCACCTTCCACGTGCTTCATGCCAACTTCTGATTCTATCCATGCATCCTCTCTCTCTGACTCTGATCCTTGGGTCACCCTCTTATAAAGGCCATTGTGATTACATTAAACCCAGCTGGATAATCCCAGTAATCTCTCCATCTCAAGGCACTTAATTGAATCACATCTACAAAGTCCCCCTGACCGTGTAAGATTCCAGGGATTAGGATGTAGATATCCTGGGGTCATATTTAGCCATTGTAACCCGCTTTATTGTGAGCTAAGCTTGAGTTTCTGTTTGCACAGGGTCCTCAAGATTCAAAATCTGCCTTTTACTAACTCTCATCACTATAAATTGAATATGCATCGATCTTCTTTCTTTACTTATTTTTATCCTGGGGTCATATTTAGCCATTGAAACCCGCTTTATTGTGAGCTAAGCTTGAGTTTCTGTTTGCACAGGGTCCTCAAGATTCAAAATCTGCCTTTTACTAACTCTCATCACTATAAATTGAGTATGCATCGATCTTCTTTCTTTACTTATTTTTATTCTCAAAAGTAAATTTAAAAGAGAAATGAGAAGAGGAAGGTAATAGAGGAGTTAAACGGAAATGGAGTCCACTCTCTGAAGCATAATTTATATTTCTTGATACTGCATTATATTTTATCACTGGGGTTGTATACTACCGACTGTACACACACGCGTGCACACACACACACACACACAGAGCATACATATGTGCAGAGATTGAAACAATCCCCAGAGACTCTTATCTTCCCCCTTCCTTAAAACTATGATTATGTGGTTATTTCCATATAAACCCTTTTTTAGAATCAGGGTTACAATTCAAAATGCCTAGGGTTCAAGTGTGCAGAAGTTATGAGAGAGAAGAACTCACTGTAATGTTCAGAAAAAGAGAATTTTAATGATAACTATAAATGCTTGGAAATTAAATTTTTCATTTTCTAGATTTAAGGACACATTAAAGTACGACTTAGGTCTGGATTAGGGGGCTGAATTCTGGCAGGAAGAGTCATTTTAGTCATCAGTTTCATTATGTTCCAGTGAATAAAATATAAATCCTCATAAGTTAGAGTCCACATTTATTTAAAATATTATATCCCAGGGAGGTAGAAAATTTATTAACATGTTTGTCATTTTTTAGTAGTGTATTTCATACAGAAGTAGATGCTGGATCCTACCTTTAGAAGCAACAATGCATGTATGCCAAACAGATCAGAAGTGAAGTTTACATGTGTAGCAGTTTTGTTTGTATTTATTGGCAGAAAGCTCTTTAGAAAATTGCTGTGAATTTTAGTGAGTCCCAACCCCATGCTTCACATAGTAACAGGGAAATTAAGCCTAGAAGATACTCCCTTTTTGTACTTCCAGAGTTAAGAAAGTTTAATTGCTATTAGATAAACAAGATAATACTAATTCACAAAATGGTTGGGGTAGAAATTCTGTTCTCTTTTTAATAATCTTGTTTAGTAAGTGAGATCCTGGTCCTCATTTTCTTTGTTTCTCTGAGCGCTAATTCAGTTTGGCTCATTTTTGGTTTCTGTTATATCCCAAGCACTGTCTCTGACTGCCTTTTGGGCTGCTCCACCTCAAATTCCAAAGATCTAAAACCAAACTCACTAACATACCTGTCAGCCACCTCCCTCAGCAGACCTAGGCTTTGTTCTTTGACCTTATGGTGTGGGTGACACCCCACCCAGCCTCTTCTCCACCTGTCAACTGGAACCATTTCAACCACATCTATCCTTCACACTCCATCAATACCCACTCCGTCAATACCACTCCGTCAATATCAATACCACTCCGTCAATACCCTTCACACTCCGTCAATACCACTCCGTCAACCACATCTGTCCTTCACACTCCATCAATACCTCACAACTACCTAAATTATGACAGCCTTTTATTTGGCCCCCGTGTTTGCCTCATTTAATTCTCATCCAGTGTTCCCCAACCTGGTACTGATAATTCTTTACTACAGACCCTCCGTCAATCCTTTAAAGTCTTAATACGTGCAGAAAACCATAGAAAGGTAAGTCATGCAAATAGGGGTAAGTCATGCTTGACCAGGAAACCCATTTTCCCTGGTATGCCCGCTAATATCTCACAGGACAATACTTTGTGGAACCCATTGGCTTTTGCTGCCTGAGTCATTCTCTACCAATTGGATTATGCTACCCCCTACTTAAAAACTCTTTAGGGTATTTTATAGTCTTAAAATTGTGTGAAAATGATATCTCCTCATCTGATTTCTAAGCATCTCCCAGCTATCCTTTCCTCTGAACCACATGCTCCATCTTCTTGGGACTCCTCAGAGCAGTTCAGACTTGTCATACTCCTTCATACCCAGGTCCATGCACACAGAGCCTGACTCTGCCAGCACTGCTCATCTCCCTGGCCAACCCCACATGTCAGCACCTCTGTGGGCCCTTTGCTACTGTTTCCACAAGACTTAATGCACTCCCCTCTTTATTCTCTTTTTTTGTAAAACTGATGGCATTTTTATTCTTTCTTCCTTACCATTATCCCTTTTATATGCTGTTTCCTCCACCCTAGCCTCAGAATCCTCACGGTGTTTACTAATGCCCACTGTTTTTACTATTTTACCTTATCAAATTCTTTGCTATATCGATGTCCAGTATTTTTATTGTTCTGACTTGCTTTATGTACACAATTCTCTCAAACTCCTTCCATTTTGCTGATTATGACTGCATTTCATCTTTCCATGTGGGTGAATAGTATTTCATAGTATGGCTATGCCACATCTTCTTGAGCTAATCGCCTCTTGATGGCTATTTAGGCAGCTTCCATGTTCTAGGCATGGCAAATAATGCTGCTGTGAACAGTGTAGAAAATACAGTTTTTTTGTATTGATGGTTTAATTTGTTTGGATAGATGCCCAAGTGGGGTTCCTGGGTCATACAGTTTTTCTATTTTTTAGTTTTTTAAGATAATTCAGATTGCTTTTGATAAAGACTACACCAGTTTATATTCCTACCCATAGAGTTTAAACTGATGACATTTTATAGTAATTTTCTTTCCCTCTTACTGGATTGCAAAAATACCTGAGACTTACTGGCATTTTTTTGTTCATCTTAAATCCCTAAAAACAGCACCTGTAAATGAGCAAGTAATTCAATGAGTGTTTGATAAAAGAATGAGGGAGTGAATGAAGAAGTGAGCGAAATGAGTTTGAACCTAAAAGCAGAGATATTAAGTTGAAATTGGAAAGTCAACCTTAAAAACAGAATATATGTTTGTTGGCCTCAGTAATATGACTTGAGAAACCAAAGACATGAATTCGGTCTCAGTGAATTAAACTAGCATAATGAAATGTAAAGTGTCAATAAAAGCAAAATTATGTGCTCATCATGGGAAAATCTCAAAAAATATCGGTCAATTGGGTCATTGCATTTTTTTGCTTAGAAACAACTTTTAAATATTTCCCCTACTGCATATTTCTTTTCTTATAAGACAGACAAATTCTTGACCTTGTATTGTGAAGCATGCATGGCAGCTAGAATAAGCTATATTAAATGTTCTTTTTGGTTATTTTTTCTGTTTTATGCATGTATTAAAAAAATACTCCATACCAGGAGAGCTAGCTCTTCATACCACAATATTATTTTAAATGATGATTCATAAAAGCAAATTTTTTTAATTTAGTTTTATTAAATTTCTCTTTAAAATCCCTTTTAAAATCTTTTCTCCTTTGCATTTTGCCTCTCCAAAACTGGTCAGCCTCACCCGGTAACTTATTCACAAAGGCATCACAGACTTTGGAGCCTCTGTTAATTTGAAATTTCATCTTCTACAATTTTAAATTTCCAAAAATACCTGTTCCTCACTATAAACACACCATGGAAACTTTTTGAGCAAAGATGAAACAAGCATTTGAGAGCAAATCCTAACTTTATTAACTCAGCTCGGTGGCTGTCTCTCATACCTTGAGGCCCAGCACACCCAGCTCAGTGCAGGCTGCATTGGCTGAAAGCACTGCTGACTTACTTAGAAGCAGCTTCTGGCTAATGATAAAACAGCCTGATAAAAGGTAGATGTTCAGCCCATCATCTGGATATTTGTTTTACATCTTTAAAACATCTGGATTTGGGGCTCTTTCGTTCATCCAATCATCAATTCCACAAACTTTTATGAAGTACATGCTCTCTTCCCAGATGCTACATAAGGCACTGGGGAATAGAAAGATGAATATATTTCCTTTACTCAGAAGACACCTAATCCTGTGTGCGTGCATGTAGGGAGGAGGAGGGAAATAAGGAATAACCCCTGCAGGAGGAGTACCGTTCCAGGACAAGGTAGGGTGGGAGGTAACTCATTCACCTTGAGGTGTAAGGGGTAGAGAAGTTTTAAGTGAAGAAGTCCTTTGGACTCAGTCAAGGGCAGTCAAGGCTCAGTCAAGGACATCTGAGAAGTTTCTAGATGGACGAAGAGGTGGAGGGCATTTCTCACTAAGTCAGCATTATGATTCTGCTGATCAGAGAAAGCATCTGTGGGTCCTGGGAAGAGAAAAACATAGCTAAAGCACTCGCCTAAATCTTACTGGCAAGGAAAGTGGCTGGAAATCGCAACACAGGTCAGAGTGTGAGGACCCTCAGGATGTTTGGGAATCTGAACTTTATCTTCTGGGCACTGAGATTTTCCTTAAAACATGTGGAAATCAAACTTCAAAATAACAAATTGATTCTTTTGTTTTACTTTTCTTGCAACTGTTTTGTCATTATATTATCCCAGACTTGTGTACAGTGATGGATGTCAGCTGAGTGTCTGTATGATCAATCAGATCCTATCTGAAAACTGATAATCCTGTTATGTTGTGTTAAGTGAGTGGTGACACAGGATAGCACAATTTTATGGCATCTCCACTCTTGAAATAAGACCAGTTATTTTCATTATCTCCTGCCTTGATTTAATAGAGAAAATTAACCACATACCCTAAGAAACTTTAATGAACAGCTTGAAACTGAGAGCTACTTATTTAGCTACTTATTTCTTTTTGGAGCATCAATTTGAATTGAATGGAAGCCCACATGCCTCATAAGATATTTAGAAAAAAGAAATTTCAGCCTTCAAACATTAAAGAGATCTGTACTCCTACAAATACGGTATTACTAATAAAATACCTAAAATGTCAGTCACCAGGTAACAGAAGTTTCAAAAGTGCATTCTTTATGCTGGACAAACTCAATAGGACACATGGGGAATTTGACTGTGAATTATAATCAAAAGATTCAAAGAAAAGTGTTTAGTCATTTTGAGGATTAGAAGATAGTGCTGTTATGAATCAACCATTACTTCTTTCAGAAAAATACACTGCACTTTCACTACAGTGTACCCATTTAGCTGTAGATCATACCAAATTGTCACATAACTTCAGCATCAAAATGTCACTGTACTATTCAGCTCATACCCTGTCCACCTTTTTATTGAGGAAACCAAGAAATCATTAATTTTAAAAGAAAAGTGAAAAGATATAGAAGCAAGCAAGCTAGAGAGGGCTCTCTCCAATCCTAAAGTCTCTCACTAAGGATATAACAATATCATATTTAAACACATTTCTCAAACACTAATATGAGCAATAAGAGAAGCAAATTGTTGCCTTAATAGAGCTATAGTCTAATCAATTATATCTGAAAGGATGAGAGCTAGTTTTTTTAAATATTTATTTATGCATACAAGAACTGGGGTACAGGCCAGATGCACAGGAGGGTGAGAGGATTCACCAGAGATGTGGGGAACAGAATAGGCAGACTGAAATACGCTGCTGAGGGGAGCAGTGGGCAAGACAGGAGAGGTCTGCTGCACCATGTGGGTTGCTCCGTGGCCAGCCAGGATAGAACCGGTGCTGCAGAGGCTGCAGACAGCTTCACAGTGCTGCGCTCAACTGCCTGTGCTACCAGGGGAGGCCCTGAGAGCTATTTTTAAAATAAAATGAGGTTAATGGAATAGAGACTGCTTTGGTTACTGTAGGTGGAAGATTTGGGAGAGCCTCTCCAAACAGGCAAGAAAGGACTTGAACCTGAATGATTAGAAAAACTAAGCCATACCAAGTTAAAAACATTCCAAATAGTAGTGGAAGGGTAAAAGTGCCATAGGAGAAACAAATTTTAAATGTTTGAGGAACAAACAAAAAACAAATATGGTGGGAATATACAGGAAAAGAGTAGAATTACGTGAAATTAAATTGCAGAGGTATGTGAAAATTCTTCTGTTCACTGTCAAAATGTGGAACCTAGAACCGTGCTTTGTCCATGGTTGGTATTTAATAATGTTATGTTGAATGAAGTTGGAAGATCTGAGTTAGATATTCTTGATAGTCCATCTGGGCAGGGGCCAGAAAATGTAGGACTTTGCAGAACAGCGTTAGATGAGTTTGAATTTTATCCTAATCACAAGGGAAATTCATTCAAACGTTTTTAGCATGGGAATTATCTGCTTTATACTTTGTTTTCAGTAGCACTCTTGCTACTGTACGGAGAGTAGACTATAGAGGAGTTGGACAATATGCTGAATGTCTTGTATTTCTCCTTAGATCTCTTCCCTTTTCCACCTCTGTGCCAGGAGGATAGAAGCCCTCTGGCTTCTAGTTGTATTCAACCAGTGGGATTTTTAGCAGACCTTGAGAAGGAGAGAGGCACTGTCTTTAAGTGTGCCTTCTATCCCCTGCTAGGAGCTATGTGAGAAAACTAGAAACTAGTATACTGATTAAGAAGCTTTGCAGTAGTATAGGCAAGAGATGATGACATCCTAATTTATGGCTTATTGTGGAAGTAAAGCTTGTTTATTTTGGAGGTAAATATGAAAGTATTTGCTCATGGATTGGGTGTCAATGGAGAGATAGTAACAAAAAAGGAAAACCTCAAGATCATTTCCTAAGTTTTGTTTTGGATGGCACCTTTAAATCAATGGGGGAAAACTGAAAGGGAAGCATTCTTAAAATGAGTTTAGAGGGGCAGAATCAAAAAATCTATTTTGGTCAAGATCCTATTTGCATTTAAATGGGCATTTTAAGTTGGCAGAGGGGAGAAGACAGAATTTAAGGTTTAAACTTTTTACTCCCCGCATAATTTTTTCTTTCAATAAATTACAATTTCAGCAAAATTACATTGAGTTCATGGAAGAATTTTTATAATTCATAGAATGGAAAGAATTGTGGAGAATGCAGTCCTCAAATTTGGCAAATTCTTAGGAATCAGTAATCCACATGGTTAGTTGTCTAGTTATAAAAAAAATTCTGAAGAAAGTCTAAGCAATAAAATCTGATTATAGAATAACTGGTTAGAAGCAAGAATTCGAAAGAAATAAGAGAAAGCTGAATGTAAGAAATTATGAAAAAGATTATAAAACCAAGTTTTTAGCTTTAGTTATCCCTAGTAACAAGAAGAGCTATTCTAAGTAAATAGAATTCTTCACCACTAATTTAAATTTCCCCAACCACCAACGTCAGTTCAGTTCCACAAATATTTATTGAGGATTTACATTTGTAGAAGATACTGTGCTAGGCTGTGTGGTTGCAATGCATTAAAGAAAAATATTCTTTAAATTTTATTTAACTGCTAAACATGAACTAAAATAAAATTTTGTTTCTCCTATAAATAAAAAGGCCAAGGAGTCACTAAAATGAGCTAGAGAAGCCAGAACGCTGGGCCACTCATAGGTTGAATCATTAGCTCTGGGGTCAGAGATTTTTCTTGAATCAAGATTAAATGGTACACTAGACCTGCTTTTGGAAAGAACTGTTTCAATCTGTGATGAAAAAAATTGGCTGCAGAGGTGCTCGACCTATGCCCCCAGTTGTGTGGCAAAGCAAGAAGCTATGTTCACACGTAACCATTCAGCTTGGAAATCAGTGGGTCCAGGGAGAACATGTTCTCCAGGGCTACCACGGTGTAGATGAGCTATTTTAGAATGCTGATCCCCAACCTCATTCATGCACCATCTTCTGCAATTCAGGGAATGTCATACAGGGGAGACTGAGGATTGAACTCCAGAAGCACCACCCCTAAGGTGCAGAGAGTAGAGTAAGGCCAGGCTCTTTTATGATAAGCTTGGTGCTTATGAGGTCCCAGCTCTCAGCATGAAGCAGCAGAGAGCTTTCCATTCTTTCTACAAGCAGAGTGGGATTCCTGTCAGCACAGGAAAGATAAGCCTACCATTGACTTGCTCTCCAGCTGCATCCACACCTCAACCCAAAGCATCCGTCAGGAGGGACTCTGTGAATGTTGCACTGAATGGAAATAAAACAATCTTCGCCCCTCTGTCACCTGCATTGAGTTACTTCACCTCTCTCACCTCAGCTTATTTTTCTGGAAAGTGGAAATCAGACCTAACTCGTAGGTGGTAGCACCAGCCTTTAATTCAGTGTCTACTGGGATCCAGCCATAAGAAAATGTGTCTTTCTCCTGTGAGACTCAATTACGTTATTTTTTTTTTTTTTAAACTTAAGGTTGTTCACTACTGGTTCGCATGGTTTGAAAGACTCCATGATTAGAAGGCCTTAGTAGACAAAGTTGCTTGCTTTCCTAACTGCATTCTCCAGTGACCTCAAGCCACAACTTGAGCTTCAAGTTCACAACTGCATACAAAGGGAACATTTGCCCAGGTGGAGTCCAAACAGCCACTGGTTTTAACAGAGGCCTCTGTGGTATTCAGGGTTTCCATTTACTTCATTCCCTTAGGGAATAGTAGAAGGGCATTGTTTGGAGAGAAGGTTTTCAGCCCTAGTTGAGCAAGGAGGTCTAAAAAAAATTCTTTTTAATTTAAAAACTGTTGCCTGGGACATGCCTCTGAAGTTTTTGTTTTAATGATGCTAAGATGGGGATTAGGCCTCAATATTAAGTTTCCAGGTGATTAAAGTGCATCCAGGGTGTGGACCACTGAGTAGGAGCATGACAGCTGGGCCTCAGTGACGTTCTGACTGTACCATGGGCACTGTCTCACCATCCTAACCATGACTGGGCACAAGTCCCCCTTGTGGTTCTCAGGAGAAGGGGAGAGGGGAGATGTCACACTCTCTTTATGGGTATTTCCCTGAAATTGTACATAACCCTTCCCACCTGTCTCATTGGCCAGCATTTCATTACACAGCTGGGTTTCTCTTCAAAGAAGGTTGACAAATATTGTCTGAATGCTGAAAAGTCCTGTGTCCAGCTAAAAATTAGGGCTACCTTTGCTATCAGAAAGGAAGGGACAAATACTTGAAATAGGAGCTAACAATTTGTGCCATTGAGGATGCCTCCCTTCCCCCACCCCACCACAGCTGGAATAGAACTATTAAGTTACATGAGAACAATGGGTGTGGCTCAAGTCCCACTGAAATATGCTTTTCTTTCTGCTCCCATCACCCTGAGAAATCACCAGTCCTACAAGAGAAGAATTCCAGGGGAGTTCTTCAGAAATCCAGGCCTCCAAATCTTTTGCCCCTCCAACATAGTGAAGTGGGTGTTAGCTTGTTGAGAAAGAGCAAGGGCTGCCTTCTCTGAAGATTAATTCTTCCAGATTTACACCAGTGTCAGGAGCTCTCTCATTTCATTCTGGAAGAAGCAGATTATTTTCACTGAATCGTAAATATGTTTAACACTCTATTATACTAACCTTTTAAACCAGTTGTCTTGGGTGGTTGCAAATCATAGCTCAGAAGCAACTTTCTAAGATTTAAAGGCCCTTGAAATACCTGGATCCTATAATTGTTCAAGATTAAGAGTGGAGGGTGTACACCTTGCTATAAAATTCATTTCAAGGAGAGAAAGCAAAATCCTTTGAGCTGGTTCCTGGTTTTTCTTATCTGTCTTTTTTCACTCCTTATTCAGCCAAGGCTTAAGTCAAAGAGGACAGTCAAAGACATTACTCTTCTACATGGAGTTGACACTCTCTTCCTTCCCCAGTGTTCCAGGACCTGTGGAGGGGGCATCCAGAAGCGTGAAGTTCTTTGCAAACAGCGCATGGCTGATGGCAGTTTCTTGGAGCTTCCTGAGACCTTCTGCTCAGCCTCAAAATTGGCCTCCCAGCAAGCCTGCAGGAAAGATGACTGTCCCAGCGAGTGGCTACTGTCTGACTGGACAGAGGTATGTGTGGTCCTCAAAAGGAGATAACGAAAAAGGTATAGGAACAACATGTAGGGTGGTGACATACATCTGAGGTGTGAATCTAGTCCCCTAAATTGTATACAATATTGCAAATCAGTGTTACCCAAAAAAAATCTTTAAAGAAGACACCCCAAAAATATACAGAGGGTAAGAACAGAACAAAATAATCCTCCTTACATTATGGAGCAGTATTTTTCTATGTAACCAACTTTTAAGTAGGCTGCTGGGACATGAGTTAAGCAGCCAGTCCTTACTCAACAATCAGTCATAAATGTTACCCGGGGAACAAAACCAGGCTTCGTTCATGTGGTTGGGGCCCCAGATCCTTCTCAGAACACTGGGTTATTATCCCTCTATCTCCATGTGTCCCCCCACCTCCTGACCTCCCTGTACCTCCTACTCCCAGATGTTTCTAGTCTGTACTCAGGAAGGGCACAGCCTCTTCAGTTCTTCTCTTCCAAGTACTGGACAATAAGCAGCATGATTTATTAGGAAAAGAAGGCCAAGGAAATCCTGCCTTTTTACTGTCAGTTTCCTGGCTGCAAAACTTCAACAACTTCCCAGCAAGAGAATTTGATTTCCCCTGTTGCTTTTGCATTTGGGGAGCTGATGCAGCATCACTCACCATTCCTGACTTTACCTCCAACTAATCTCCTTTGCCAAATAATCCTCCGGTAACATTAGCGTAAATTAATCCATTTACATCCAGCATCAACTTACTTGTTTTCATCCCCATCTCCTACTTGAACTCCCTACAACTCCCTCAGCTTTATGGACCCATGTATGTCCCATAAAGAAGTCTCTCCAAAATTGCTTCACACAAAGATTTAGCCAAGAACACTAGGCCTGAAGTGAAGTGTCCAAACCAGATTCAAAGCCCGCCCCCCACCTTTGTTGCATATGAGCATTTGAATTGGCCTTGCTGACCCCATTAGCTGCTTTGCACAATATTCAACTCCCAGGATGGAGCGGCTGCTGGTTGAAATATATCACAGGGCTACTTCCTTCCACAGAAAAGAAAGCTGCCTCTGAAAATTAAAATACCACCTTTTTCAACATAGGTTCTTAGAGTCCTCATCCTACATTTGATCAACCCATACAGAGTCGCATCAGGTGGTGCCTGCTGAGGACATTGCAGTTGAGCTAAGCTGTATTACTACAGGTCTTATATTTTGGCAGTAAGACAGCTTTCTGGTAGCCTCTCACACCAGATGTCCCAGAACAAAAAGAGGATTTTTTTCATCTACTAAAAGTAATTTTATTTCATCAGATTAAAGGATTGAAAGTATATGGAATGAGTATGTTTGTGTGTGCCAATGGAATTTGTCAATTTTCCGATGGAATGGTGACTTAGGATTTGTTGGTCTAGATGAGCAAATCCTAACAAAAATAGCAGTGCGGGAGAGAACGAAGGTGTTTCCTGGGTGATTGGTTCTGGCTGAAGACCTGCTGAGGGCAGAGGGAGCTGGGGAGGAGGGTTTGTAAAAGGTATTGCCTTGTTAAGCCTGGCAGGGATAGTCTGCCATGGGTAGGTTGCTAAGAACAAGGCTTGTCTGTGTCATAGTTGTCCTTCCATGTTCCTGGAGTTTGTGGCCTCTGAGCATGTGGGACACAGGGAATTTAAAACCTTTCTTTCAATCCACAGATTTGAAGAAGGGACCCTGGAGATTAAGCACTAAGGAAAGGAGACTGCTAAGCTGAGTCCTGTGGGCCCCATTAAGTAAAACAAATCTTTGGAATAGTATTATGGAGAGTTCAGGCTCAAAGACAGGCAAATTTAGGTTGTAATCTCGATTCTACCATTTTTGTGGGCTAATTAACTTTTATAGATCTGTTTGTTTACCTGAATAATGGAGATTATAATAGTGTCCACTTTTATGATTATTGGGAGACTTGAATTAAATGATGTATATCAAGTGTTTTAGGCCCAGTAAATTATAGTTACAATTCTCTTCCATCCCTGCTCATTGTCAGAAGAAGAATAAAAGAAAGCATTTACCTTCACTGGTTAGACCCAGGGTCATGGCCTAGACCTCCCGTGGTCTTTGCCCTCTTCCTAGGGAGGAGGAAGTTATATTTTGGGAACTAGGAGTTGTGTGTTATTAGGTTTTGAGCTATCTGAGTTGATGAATGGAAATTCCAAACATTGGGGAGGGGCTGGGAATGGTGGGAAGTCATTCACTGGGATTAACTGGGGGTGTTCCCAAAGGCTCCACGTTGGCCCTGTCATCTCTACAGCCTTTCCCTTTGCTCTCTGGCTGAGATGAGATGTGCATTCCAAAACCCTCCCCCACCAAGAAAAACTCCCTTAGAAAAAGGAAGACCTGGATGATCTATGGGTGTTTTTTATCCTCAACTATCTGGGCTCAATCTCATGGTTACTGCACAGAATCCCTCAGAGACAGAATTAAGCCAAAGTTTTAGACACTTCAAACAAAATTGCTTTCAGACTCTATTCTGAGAGTAAAACCTCTCAAAAGGCCTTTGCTTTTTTTCATCAAAAGAAGCCCTCTATCTCCTGAAAGACTTGGCTATTAAACATTTTTAAATCATAATTTGGGGAAAGTTGTTACCCCCAAATTACAGGAATGAAATGAAAATCAGGATAGTACATTTTAGTGCTAGAAGGAATTTAGATGATCCAATGGCCTGGATATTCCTTTCAAAATTAAAGCCACAGAGCCCTCTTTTTCCATTTCCCCAGTGAAATGTTACTATGAAGCCAAAAATCTAAGAGGTAAACTGAGCTGTTTTGGTTGAAGCCTGGGTAGAGTTCCCAGATCTCCAATAGATGGGTCTCCAGATCATCTGAGAGGTCCTTGAACCACTTTCCCCACAGCTAGAGAACACGGTTTGAAAATCCCTACTCTAACTTGGTTTCCTTATTTTAGAGATGTGGAAATTGAGCCTTGGAAAGAACCAGGCTTAACCAAAATCATAAACCCATCTTCTGACATGCAGTCTGTTTTTCTGCATGGCAGCCCTAAAATAACCCTACTTTTAAAATTTCCAGGCTCTTTACCTCCATCCCACCTGATCCCTGGATTTGGCTTTGTCATTTACAATAAAATAAAGGATAGTTGGTGTCCGGAATCCACCATTGTCGGGGCACAAAAGCGATGGGTATTTTGCAGCTTAATCATCTTTCAGGGTGGTGTATATCACAGCACTTTGAATAGAGTAGTTCATTTCCATGGGCTAACATATAAAACTTGAAAATATAAGATAATTTTCTTCGGTTTTTACTGTCATTTTTCAAGTTAACGTGGCACACTGCCATGACCCCAGTGCCGGCTTTTATCATCTGAAGCCTGAACTACTGTGGCAGCCTCTTAACTGACATACCTGCCTGCCATCTGTCTTCTCCCATCCCTCCCAGACACTGTTGCCAGATTAACCTTCTCAAAACACCTCTTTCATCATTTTACTCCTCCCTTCGATGGCTCCTCATTGCTTTATGGACCAATTCCAAAACTCCTGTCTGAAAATTTAGTCTCCAATGCCTTGCCCCAAACTACCTCTTAAGCGCCTAACACTCTCGATTTAGTCTCTCTGTCCAAACAGGTTTGTTCTGCCCCCAGGCCTGCCTTGGACCTTTCTTCTTTGTTTTTTCAATGTAACAAACTATTTCATTCTGTAAATTTGCCCAATCTGGAGACAAACACAAATGAGGAATTCAAACATTGAAAACCACAAACAAAAACTAAAAAAATAACAACAAAAGAAACCTTAGTTACATGAGACTGTCCTAATAAAGTAAAATATTTTGGGTGTGAACCAACATTGCTCCAAGCTCTTTCCCTCACCTCCCATGGTTATTCTTGGTTCTCTACACCCACCCAGATGCTACCCATTTTCAACACCAAAGTCAGGAAATCACAGGCATTCCATAAGCCTTCAGCAATTGTTAGCACTAATTTTCTGTACCTCACTTGTCTTTTAGTTTTATATATTTTGCTAAATTCTGTTATTCCTATTTAATTCTTTAAACTGCTTGATTGAGGTATAATTTACATACCATAAAATTGAATTTTGCATAATATTTTCTAGTTTAATCCAAGTTGTAGCACATAAAAGAACTATGTGCTACATATTTATGGTGGCATAATATTCCCTTACACAGTTATACCACATGTGGTTTACCCATTCACCACTTGATGGACATTTGAATTGTTTCCATATTTTGCTTATTATAAATAATGCTGCTGTGAATATTTGCACACAAGTCTTGGTGTGGATGTATGTTTTCATTTCTCTTGGGTAGAGACCTAAGAGTGAACTTTCTGGGTCATATGGTAAATTTATGTTTAACTTTTTGAAAAACTACCAAACTGTTTTCCAAGGTGGTTTAGTTGCACCAGTTCATATTCCCACCACCAACACATGAAGGCTCTAATTTTTCTACTTTGTTACTTTTTTTTTTAAGATTTATTTATTTATTTATACAAGCACTGGGTACAGTCAGAAGCGCGGGAGGGTGAGAGAATTCACCAGAGCCAGAGCGGAGAGCAGAGCAGGCAGAAGGACCGAAGTACACTGCTGAGGGGAGCAGCGGGCGGCAGGAGAGGTCTGCGCGCCATGTGGGACCCTCTGCTGGTGGCCAGGGAGCAGCCAGGGATCGAACCGGCGCTGCAGAGGCTGCAGGCAGATTCGCAACCCAGTGCTCAACCGCCGCTGCGCCACCGGGGAGGCCCTCTACTTTGTTACTTTCAATAAACAACACCTATTATTATCTCTTGATTATGGTCGTGCTAGTGTATATGAAGTTGTATTTCACTGTGGTTTTTATTTCTACTTCCTAATACTGTTTCATCTTAGTGCATTTGAACTTTTCCTCTCATATGATGACAGCTCCTTGATTTTAGAAACCATCTCATACGTCTTTTTTCCAATAGCATCTAGCCCCCCACCTCAAGTGAATACATATCAGTTATATGATGGTTGGCTTTAAATATTATTTCTTTGTGATGGAAGAAGAAAGGAACTAGCATTAATTGTCATTTTAGTGTGTGACATTTCAAATATTTTATCTCATTTAATTCCCAACCTTGTAAAATAAGCATGAAAACTGGAAACAGACTCAGGGTTTAATTTGCCAACTAGTGAAACAGTAAGCTAGAATTTCAGCATAGGGCTTTATAAAACACAGAAACTCTAAATCCCAGAGCACATAAGTAAAAATAGGTAAAATGTCTATGGGGAACCTTAGAGAATATCTGAGAGGTGAATGTGGCTACAGTATG
This sequence comes from Talpa europaea, assembly GCF_964194135.1. NCBI lineage: Eukaryota > Metazoa > Chordata > Mammalia > Eulipotyphla > Talpidae > Talpa > Talpa europaea. The sequence goes on along the minus strand of NC_140074.1, from coordinate 22,395,475 downwards.
AACATGTCTTCCAGAAATGTTATATAATTAATATTTCTCTCTCACTCTCTCAGTGGCTGTTGCATTTCCAAGGAACTTTTCTCATGTTTTGGTGACTTTGGGAGCCCACACAAAAACCCATTAGCCTCTGCTTCCCTGTGTTTACATGCATTTGATCTTTCTTTTCCCATCAGTGTTCCACAAGCTGTGGGGAGGGCACCCAGACTCGAAGTGCCATTTGCCAGAAGGTGCTGAAAACCGGCGTCACAGCCATTGTCAATTCCTCCCTGTGCCCTCCTCTGCCGTTCTCATCATCCATCAGGCCCTGTATGCTGGCAACCTGTGCAAGTGAGTAGTCAGAGTTCTGTGGGGACAGGGAGATGAGCTCACATACAAGCAGCCATAGCCATGCCATAGCCTATCCTAAACCCAAGGCCAGTGGAAGATCTCGGGCAAAAAAATCCTGTGGAGGGCAGCAGCCTGGAGAGCTCAGCTGGATTTGGAGCAGGAATCTTAATTACCAGTGGCCAGGCAGAATTCTCTTCTCTGCTGGAAAAACAGTTTGCAGGGGGTAGAGCAAAGATCATTTGCTGGCGTACAGAGATCTGGAAGCCGGAGGCAGCATAATACTAATGAAGTCTAATGTTATCCACTCTGGGGTTTTAAACTGCTCTAAACAGATTTGTTCTGTTTAATATTAATCCCTAGAGTTATAACACTTCTGGGCTCTCCTCCCCATGCGCATTAGGGCCCTGGTGCTCTGCTGGACCCAAAGGGTAAACACTGAAATGGAGACATTCCCCTTCACATTATCCTCTGCCTCTTTTTATAATTCTGATTTTTTAAGTCCTTTTAATGAGAGGAACTGCCTTTCCCCTGGGTTCCTCCTCCCTCTAGAACTCTGCATCTCAGCTTCTAGGGGCAAAAAGACCCAGCAGGGTGATAGTGGGGTGCCCCACTGCACCTCATTAGTTCACTGTTTGATTGCGACAGGCAGCTTGATGGTCCACAGCTGGCAGTCAATTCCTCCCATAAAACCTTAGATGGTAAATGAAGGCCCTGGCCAAAATAAATTCTGTAGGCCTTTCTTTCCTCTATGTCCTTCCTCTTCACCCTCTCCGTTCCCTCTCTCCTGTCACTGAATCTTTGTCTTTTATCCTCTGCTGTTCCCTTACCTTTCTCCATCTCTCTGGTTCTCATTCCAGGGCCTGGACGGCCAGCCACTAAGCAGAGCCCTCATATTGCAGCCGAAAAGAAGGTCTACATCCAGACGCGCAGGCAGAGGAAGCTACACTTTGTGGTGGGGGGATTCGCCTACCTGCTCCCCAAGACTGTGGTGGTGCTACGGTGTCCCACACGGCGCTTCCGCAAGCCCCTCATCACCTGGGAAAAAGATGGCCAGCACCTCATCAGCTCTGCTCACGTCACCGTGGCTCCCTTTGGCTACCTGAAGATCCATCGCCTCAAGCCCTCTGATGCAGGCGTCTACACCTGCTCCGCTGGGCCGGCCCGGGAGCAGTTCGTGATCAAGCTCATTGGAGGCAACCGCAAGCTGGTGGCCCGGCCCCTGAGCCTGAGGAGCGAGGAAGAGGCCCTCGTGGTGCGGAAGGTCCACCCAAAGGAGGCCCTGCAGACCCACAAGCACCAGAATGGAATCTTCTCTAATGGCAGCAAGGCTGAGAAGCGGGGCTTCACTGCTGACACAGGGAGCCGCTACGATGACCTTGTGTCGAGGCTGCTGGAGCAGGGGGGCTGGCCGGGAGAGCTCCTGGCCTCGTGGGATGGCCAGGACTCCACAGAAAAGAATACATCCTCAGAGGAGGACCAGCACGCAGAGCAGGCCCTTCTGCACCTGCCCTTCACCCTGGTCACTGAACAGAAGCGCCTGGACGACATCCTTCGAAACCTCTCCCAGCAGCCCGAGGAGCTTCGTGACATCTACAGCAAGCACCTGGTGGCCCAGCTGGCCCAGGAGATCTTCCGCAGCCATCTGGAGCACCAGGACGTGCTCCTCAAGCCTTCTGAGCGGCGGCTTCCCCTTGTGGCCATTCCTCCTCATAAACACGTGTCTGGCTTCACCAGCTCCCTGCGGACCTCCTCCTCTGCAGAGGCTGGGGGCGGCTCTCGCAGGCCTCACCGCAAACCCACCATCTTGCGGAAGATCTCTGCTGCCCAGCAGCTGTCCGCCTCAGAGGTGGTCACCCACCTGGGACAGACTGTGGCCCTGGCCAGCGGGACTCTGAGTGTGCTTCTGCACTGTGAAGCCATAGGCAACCCAAGGCCTACCATCAGCTGGGCCAGGAACGGAGAAGAGATTCAATTCACTGACAGGTGAGCCTTGCAGCTACTGGGATTGGGGGGTGGCGGGGGGAAGCAAGGGGCCATGGGTTGTCCAAGAGACCCTCTTCACACTTCCTTCAAGGTGTTTCCAGGGATAGCAGTTAGAGCACTAAGCCTCAGGGATCACATCTTGGATTCAAGCCTTCTCTCACCATTGGTAGACTTAGAGCAAAAACAGGGTTTTTACTTTCTCTAAACTCTGTGCTCTCATCTTTGTAAGATAATAGTGTCTATGCCCATCCACCCTAATCCCCAGAGGACCCCAAAGATGAATGAGATGCTCTCCTGATAGCTTTGAACTTCTGGCTGAAAAATAATCAGGCCAAGTCATTATTACATTACCACTTTGTGAGATGAGCCATTGAAAAGCTTCAAAACGGGGACACTGTCTCCATGTGTGTGGTAGGAAGAGAGGCTCCCCCAGGGCTGGGAAGAGAGTGCAGCCAGAAACTGCTGCGCCCTCTGTGTGAGCCCTTCCTCTCTCTGGGCTGGACAGGGCTGTTTGTTCCAGAAAGATTTTATTTCCAGCCAGTCTTGTGATTAATTATCCTAGTATCTCTTAGTGTCTCTGTTTTGATATGCTGCTCCTGGAATGACAGCATGTATGACTTACTGATTTCCTTGGGCCATAGCCATTCATAATGTAAAATCAGTAGTGGCTGTAGAATTAATAAGCACAGAATTTTTTTTAACACTACATGGGTACCAACCACTATGCCATGCTTTATGAAACCATACTTTATAGTAGCCCTCAAAACAATGATTTCTGCTATTCAAAGAGCAGTGCTCTCTGATAGACAAGTGTTAACTCTTGGTGTATGTCATCTCTATGCATTCCAACAGCCCTGAAAAGTGGGTACCATTTTTACCCACACTTTACAGAAGAGGAAACAAAATCTAGGAACTTGATAAATATCGTATTTATTAGGTGGCAGAGCCAAAATATGTGACAAAAATCATCACTTGAATTATACAGTAACTGTGAGGGGAAAAAAACCTGTAAGGCCCTCCAACCCAGAGTCCTCACCCTGAATCCATGCCTGGTGCTCTTTTCATTAAATCTACTTCTAACAGCTATTGTTAGGCTAATCCTCTTTTCTAGTTTACTAGTTTTGTGTATGGAAGGAAATAAGTCAGGGTTTATTGTGCCAGGTGTGATGCCAGGTTTATTTATATGAAGCTGAACTTTTTATTCTAACAGTCAATCCGCAAGTGTGACATCAACCTCCAGTTTTACATTAAAAAATAAGTTCAGCAGCTCATCCAATATTACATTTTTAGTAATAACTGGATTGAGGACTCAATATCAAGTTTACATGATTCCAAAGAGTAGTCCTGTCTATGCTTCTAAAACTTGATAAACAATCTTTGTCCATCATTCCCACAACTGTAGTACCTTTAAAATGTCAATAATATTGCCTCAGCCTTAGTAAACCAATAGACCAAAGAACTTCAATAATAATACTAAGTATTTTTTTTCTGTGTGCTCTTATGATATACCAGACAATGTGCTTAGTGCTTTCAAAGCATTTTTTTTTCATCTTCCCAGCAAACCTATAGGGTAAACACTACTGTTGTTACCACATCTTAGATAAGAAAGCCGAGGCACTGATGTTGCACCCACACCCAAACACAAGGCAGCATAAGAGTCTGAGTTGATAATCTCTCTTCTTGTTTGTTTCTGGCTTCATTCCTTCCCAGCTTGAACTTTGCTTGATCTGCTTAGTTGCTATGATTTCTTCACTTCTTTCCTGATCTTTCATATTTATAGTAAATTGTTGCATCAGACCAAAGTTGTAGTAAATCCTTTTGAGGCCACAGGGTCACTGAGAGTCAGGTCCTGTGTCAGGCCACCAAGATGGCAGGTGCCGGAGACAGTGGTGCCTGGCACTCAGGTGAATGATGCCCTAGGACTCACTTCAGCCATTGTACCTGCCCAACCCACTGAGCCAAATCATGCAAATTATTCCCACTAATCAGTTAGTTCCTCAAGTGTGCTTCCATTTTATTCATATCTCCTTAGTCTTTTGCCCAGGATTGGTACTATTGAGATTTAAGGGTGTAGTGAGGGGAGAAAGATGGAAATTAGAATTTCTTGACTAAATACATACACACTGCCCCCATGTCAGCAGTCATCACTTGACTCATAGACTAAATGTGAAAAAAAACCTTTAAAAACCTTTCATAGTCATCATCTCAATGTTCACTGCAAGGTGTAACATATGATCTGTGATCCCTACTTTAAAGATGAAGAGATTAAGATTCCCAGAAGTTAAAGGACTCAGCCAATGTTAAATAACTAGTAAAAGGCAGAATTGGCAAGGGCAGTTTCAAACTCCAGGCCATGCTTTTGGAGTGTATGCGTACCTCTCCCTGCTTCACCAGGGACACCTAGCTGCATCAAGACCTTTGTTGTTTTCCACCAATTCTTCTCAGGGTTCCTTCCTTTGAATAGTACCTACTTCCTCATGAAAAGCTGTAGAACAAGACAGACTGCTGGGTTTCTCTTCTCCATCATGGAGCTCCATGATGGAGAAGATAAACTTTTCATTAATATATATATAGTATCAAGCATCATGCCTGACACATTCTGAGTTCCCAAGAACTACTTGAATAAACAATATGAGAATTTAAGCAAAAGAAAAAACAGGCTGCTGGGAAGAGAGAAGGGATGATTAAAACTCTGCTGTGCCTGCAACTGCAAGGAGAATATTGAGGTCATGTCTTACCAAGACGTCCAAACAATGTCCTTGTGTGCTTTTATGAAGCCCAAGGCCACAGCCCACCTACATCACCTGGGAATACAGGAATGTTATGGGAGGAGCCAGATAAGGATTGAAGGCTTCTGGCTAATCTTGCCAATACCTTTCACATTTCATGGCCACCTTTGCTGCATTTCAAAAGTGAGGGGGTTGTGCCAGATCATTTCTGTGGTCTCTTCTACCTCCTTGACTCATTTACAGAAGAACATAGAAGGTTAAAACTCATAGGTGATGGGGAGTGGAGAGAGCCTTGAGTGCAGTAACTTCAGAGTTTGTTGCACACGCTGTTACTGGGTGCGCCCCAAATGGGATTCAGTGAGCACATGAGTTTGGGATATGATCGCCTAAAACTAAACAGATGTATTTATTGCTGGACTTTACTTCTATATTTTTAATATTGTGCTTGGTTTTTTATTATAAAACTAATAAAGGGGCTATAAAACAATTCAAATAATACCTAAATCTATAAAGTAAAAATGCAAGTCTCCCTCATCCCCCAGTTCTATACCCCAGAGAATGTTACTCTTAATAATTTGGTATACATCCTTTTGGAATTTTTATATATTTTATTGTATTATATATAAAATACATATAAAGGCATAGCATTTGGATTTTTAATGGGATATTACTCATGTTTAGAAATTTGACTTGGTTTTATTCAACAGCATGTCTACATATCTAGGAGACGTTTTCATAAAAGTATGTAGAGCTCTATATCACCTTTTTAAGCAACTGATTACTGTTTCAGAATGCATTTAACTATCCCCCAATTGAAAATTTTCTGGTTTTTTTTGCCTTTTTTTTTAACTTTTTAAAGATTGCAATGTGTGTTGTGACTTTCCAAGTGGATGATATAGTATGCACTGTTTTCCAAGTACTTCTTTGATCAATGAACAATTTCTTGGCCCAGTAATCTCAGGAATACCAACAATTCTTGAGATACCACTTAGAAATCCTACTTTTGCCTTTTGGTTTTCACCTTACTGAGAATCTGATCCAAATAACTTTAAGATGAATAAGCAGACTCTTGCCAGAAAAAACAGAAAAACAGCAGGTTCTTGCCAGAAAAACAAATATGGCTGCTTGCACTGACAGTACTGAACATGCTAGTACTAGGACAGCAGGACTGGTACCTCAGTCACTAGAATACTGGTGGGGGTGGAGGTGGGGAGCAGCATTAAAAGGCAAATCACCATGAAGGGTATGATAAAGCTGTTTTACAGTCCTTGTCACTATCAAAATTTCACTCTAGCTCTCTCCTTGACAGAGCTTTTTAATGCAAATTACAACTTGTGGTAGAGAAAAATAAGAGATTTCTGTTTCTGATCTTTGACGTCATAATTTTTCCATCTTACTTAGCTGGTTAGTAAGCCTTGTGGCGTGGTTTTCTATACAGTTTTCCAAGTACAATTTGAGAAGAAGTGAATGTATCTGCACAGAGCACACAGGCAGCATGGAGCTGCCATTGGGACCGCTTTGCTATGCACTGCTGGTGACCTCTTTGTGTTGGGTTTCATTGCTTGTCATCATTATTGTGTTCAGTAGTGGTTCAGAGACACTCATTTATTTTCAAACAGAGAAGTGCTGAAATGTCCAGTGTTATAGTGCAGTTAGTCTGGTTTTGCTTAGTACCCAAATCCATCTTTCTAAAAGAGTCTGAAAAAATGCAGCTGGCTATTGGTTGGTAGGACTTAGCAGTGTATTAAAGTATACTTGAAACAGCCTGCACCAGCAAGATAGGTCAAGGAGGAAGAAACTGAGAGAGGTGTATTATTTCTTTGGCTTTCCAATATGCCAAAGCTTGATTTGAAAGAAATTAGTTTTGTGAAAAAAGGACTATTCAGATACTAGTGCATCTTATCTTACATATAGTTTACTAGTTGAAATAAAGTCACATGTTTCTTAGAATATCAACTTCCGAAGCAATAGTCCCCAAATATAATTTAACAAACTGGTTCATCATGATCAATACTTCTTCCTTTGTTTCACAAACATCCCACGCTTACTCTGAACTAAAACTTACGTTATATACTGGGTATGGAGGGAAGGAAGACTCATTCTCTGTCCATCAAATCTTGGTTTGGGAGTCAGGGAAGTAAGTATAGTATTTAAATGATAAGAGATGACTTCGTTTATTTATTCCTCCCGTAAGTGTTTATTAATCTATCCCTTTTTTTTTCCCCAAATACAAACCTATTCTCTAGGAATATTGTGCAAGAGAAACAAAAGTCTGTGTTCTCTTGCAGTTTACATGGATTTAGATTTCTGCTCATTCTATCTTAAAAAAAAAAAGCACTCCTCATCATTCTCCATCCCTTTAAGTCTGCTGTTTTAGCCACAGATTTTATTGTTATTTGGCATATTGTTTATGTATTTGTTGATTGCTTGTCCATAAGGGTAGAGACTTTCTTAATTGCTGTATCCCCAGTGCTGGGAAAAGTCCATAGGACCAAACAGGTACTGAGTTAATAGTGGATTAGTGAATGAATAGAATAAGACAATAAACAAAGAAAAAATTGCAAGAAAAATGTCAAGTGGTGATAAATGTTGGGCAGGAAATGAAAACAAGGATGTAATAAGGAATGGTTTGGTGACCAGTTTAGAAGGTACCCTGGAGAGGACATCTGCAAGCCAAGACTTGAGGATAACCGGTGTTCACCCTGTGACATAGAGGAAGAATATTCCTCTATGGGGAAAAGCAGTGCAAAACCCCAAAGTAAAAAATGAACTCAGGCCATTGAAGGAACCCAAAGGAAGATCATTTGACTGGAGTGTGGTAGTGGAATGGTGTAGAATGAGACCAAGAGAAGGCTTAGGTTTTGTCTGACATTTGGAGAGCTATTAAGCTGGAAAGTGAAATGGTCTAATTTCCATGTTTACAGATTCAAACCGAACTCATACTTGTGGCAAGTGGATTTAGAGGTGCATGGGTAGAAATTGGGGGGAGGGGAGGTGGAGAGTTAGTACAGGGTACTTTGCAACTGTCCCTTTGGAATTTACAGATACCTGCTGACCTTAGATACAATGACAGATTCCAGCAAATCCATAAATAAGGCAAGCTCACTCTTCTCCAGAATCTAACAAACCCTGAAGCTCTGTTATAGGCTCAAGTAACCCAGACCACAAGTTTGCATTAAACTCCAACAGGCAAGAGACTTCTCTTTAAACTTCTAAACTTTAAAATATCAATACAGGAGGGGTTGTCACATTCCATATGCATAATAATTGTAAGGAACTCTCTAGAAATGTAGACTAGCAGATCCTACCCTGCTCCAGAAACTCTTTCTACAGTAGGGCCCCCTCTTTGCATTTTAACAAATACCACAGGCAGTTCTGAGGTCAGAGATTCAAGGACCACCTTTAAATGCTGAGATAGAAAAGGGGAAGAAGGCGAACTTCAGGGTGAAATTCTGTGCCTGCTGTTAGTTCTGTTAAAAGGTTTGGTGAGGTAGACAAAACTCTGTTCTAAAAGGACACTTAAGAATACCAAGCACTCTTCCATCCTCCTCAACTACCCTCCTGCCCTCCCCTTTACCTGCATGTGGATTAGATTGAGTTCATAGGGACATTGGGTTAGAGAGCAGACTGAAAACAAGAGGACCTGTGTGAAGGGAGCAGACGTGCTGGGTGTTAACAGACCCCAAATCTGCCAGTTTGGAGGAAAAGTTCTGGACTGACCAGAAGGTTAAATGACCAAAGGTGGCCATCTGATTCAGTCTGGACTTTCTGGCACAGCCATTGAGAACAAACTAGAAATTCCTTTCAGGGAGCTTGTGCCAGATGATTTAGAAAACAAGAGAACTTTGTCTCATTTTCTCTTTCATTACTAAATCCTGTGGTTTGTGTGAATCCATAATTGACTGGTTTCACTATATTGCTGTGCTCTGCCCTGCAAGGTCCATCAGAAAAGTATTTGTAGCCTCACTTCATGGGCCTGGTGCATTAATGGCACTTGGTACTTATTGTCCAAAAGTAGCCAACTTAACAGCCAAGAAATATTTTGCATATAGAAAGCCATCCTTGGTACCCCCAAGATTAATCATGAATTATATAAGGCCCTGTATATTTCTACTTGATTTGGTATATTTATATAATTTATATAAGAGACAATTTACAATTGCTTTCTATTTCTAAGGTAGCATGCAACATACACTTGGAAAAAGACCCCCACAAAAAAGTAATTTCTTGTTTCTTCAAAAAGGAGGCAGTTGGGCCTCCCCTGGTGGCGCAGGTGGTTGAGCACCGTGCTGTGAATCTGTCCACAGCCTCTGCAGTGCCAGTTTGATCCCAGCCTGCCGGCGAGGGTCCCACATGGCGAGCAGACCTCTCCTGTCTCGCCCACTGCTCCCCTCAGCAGTGTATTTCATCAGTCTTCCTGTTCTGCTCCCCACTCTGTCTCCGGTGAATCCTCTCATCCTCCCGCAAATCTGGCCTGCACCCCGGATCTTGTATAAATAAATAAATAAATAAATCTTTAAAAAAAATAAAAGAGACAGTTGTCTTATCTAATCAGACCTGTCAGTAGCATTCTAAACAAGCTAAACACTTCTTCCTAAACCTGCTTTCTTGCTACCTTAGAAATCACTCTCACTGGTTTGCTTTTCCTCAGTTTGTTCTTTATCATCTTTCTGAACTTCTCCTCTTCTACCCAGCTCTTATCAATCATCTTGGGAATCTTATTCCATCTGCACTAATAATTCTGTGACTCCAGCGTTCCCCTGTATGTCAGCTATCGTTATATCTATAGCCAGGCTAAATCTCTCTTCTTTTTCTTATGTACAAGTGTTTCCTGTCCATCCCTGCCCAGACACCTCACAAATAGGTTAGTTCTAAGTCTCTAAACTGCTGAATCCTGATCCCAGTAAAGTGCACCCCATCTATCTAGCTTCCCAAGCTAACATTTTTCTAGACTCTTCTAGTTCCTCAGTGGCTCTTTCATCTCCCAACTTTCTCTGTTCTCTCTCTCCTTTGGCTTACATTTGTCACCTTCAGATGACAGCAACAGCCTCCCCACTCTGTTTGCTTTCTCTGGATTAGTCAATCACTGCCAGTGGCTTTTACATTTCTAAAAGGGTTGTTAAAAGGCTGTTGAAATTGAATCTGGGTTGTTATGTTAACATGCTCAAGATCTCACACTTAGTCAGTAGTAAAACTGGGATTTGAACTCCAGCTGTTAAAAGGGTTATTTAAAGAATGGCTTTTATATTTTTTAAAGAGCTGTTAAAAACAAAGAAAAGGAATAAATAGTGGTGGCTGTGTGTGGCCCGCAAAGCCTAAAATATTAAGTATCTGTCTCTTTGCAGAAAAAGTTTACTGATTTACGCTCTAGATCATTCAACATGCTACTGCCAGAGCCTTTTTCTAGAAAACCTGTCCATGCCGGTGCCATGCTTAGAGTCCTTTTGCTGACATGCCATCACTTAAGGAGAAGTTACAAAGACCTTAATATTATATACAATATCTCTTACAATCTAACACCTGCTCCGTCTTTTACCATGCCCCCACCTCACTCACAGAGCCCTGCCCCCCAGCAGTACTCAGCTACCTCCTGTTTCTGAACTTACCTTGGGTCTCCTGACCCACTTTGTCTACCTAATCCTCCCTTTTCTTACAGGATGTCCACCCATCAAATTTGGATCACCACTATTACCAACAAACTACCCTCTGCATAATACCCTATCTCAGCCCTACCACTGTAGATGAGATTTAGCTATTTGTTTTTCAGCATCACCTTCTGGATTATGTTCATCTTTCTTAAGGACATATGTTTTAGGATATGTCTTATTTTCTACACAATTCTAAGAATGTAATACACACTCAACAGATGATAAACTGATGAGCGAATGAGCATAGGACTAATGGACTCCACTGATTAGTAGGAAGATGTCCTAATTGCTGGAACCTGAGATCTGCATGGTTTTACATGATCTGAACATGAGTCTTTATATACAATTATGGCAGAGTTCCAGAATGATATCTGCTTCCAACTAAATGTCTCTGCCTTGCCAACATGTTCTCCATTAGAGAAGTTCCAGGAAATCCCAAGTTCAGGCAAAAGCTATGCTACACAACTGTACAATTTGAAAGGCACTGCTGTAGAGTCAGTACAGAGCATGATAGCTATGGTATCCAGTCTCCCACCACAGCCCAGCCAGTGCAGAAATCACATCATCTTTACCTCAACACTTATTGAGCATCTACATTGAGCTCGGTATGGTTTCAGATATTCTCCACGTGTTCATTTGTTCTTAACCCTTTGAGGTTATTTTTACAATTTTTAAAATGTTAAAATTGAAGCACAGGAATATTAGACTAACTTGCTCTTACACTAAATCAGTGGTTAAGCTGGCATTTGATCCCAAATCAATCTGGCTTCAGAGACTATGCCTTTATTGATTTCAACCTTTGCAGAATACATGGATTTGCCATTGTTTAGGAAAAAAAGGAGATATTAGGGTCAGGTTGGCTCAGAATAAATTAACATTGAATCCTCTGATGAACTGACTTCCAGTCTATAAGACTTCTGCTCTTCTTTTGGCACATCTGTTTTAGGGAGGAGCTTTTCTTCTACTCCCGGGCATTCTACCTTTACATACACACACCCAGCTATAAATACTCACCATGCTAGGCACATAATAGACACTCAGTAAACATTATAATTGTTCCATCTGTGTTTGTGTCTCTTGCTGTGCATGTTTACAGTGTTGATGGCCTGTGCATGTGTGTGTTTAGAGACCTGGACCACAAGCAAGATGAAGCTAAACCATTCCTTGCTTTTCAGTTACTCTGTATAAACACTGAACACTTATTGGTCCCTCCTAATCTTCACTACATATTGAATTAAGGTTCAGGCAAAAACTGATTTTCATTTGGGTAGGGTCCAACACTAGAAAGACCTTATAACTACCCAATAGCTAATACCAGGAGGTTCATGAAATATGTACAAATAAATGTTCAATATTTCTATATCTGAATCCAACTCTGGAAACAATATCTATAAGGATATTGATGACTTCCTTATGGAAAAGTTAGATTCTCCAAAATTGGCACTGGAAGTTAACTTACCAAACGGGAGAGGAAGTTAGATGAAGATTGATGCTTTTCTCTGAGAAAGATCTAAATACTGCTGATAAGTAGTAGAGAAGTCCTTGTTTGTTATTCAACACTGTTGGCCCATAGTGAGCCAACATTACACATAGTGCAGCTAAAGGAAGCCTTAATGCACTTAAACATGACTTTCCTAAACGTTATGTGATTTTTTTTCAAAAAGAATCCAGGTGAAGATAAAGAATAATATAAGGCTGGATTGCATGAATCAAATACCAACTCCTTCTTTAGGGTGGGGAAAAGACTCGTGGGTGATAGTCCATCAACATGCAACTAGGGAAAAGAGGAATGCCTGGGAGTTTTTGCCTTGTAATCTCTAAATCTAACCCTGTTTTCCACCTATGCTGATTCTGGTTGGGCCCTTCTCACTGTCTCCATCATCTTGGTCAAGAGGAGCAACCGGAAGGTACATCATTTAACACAGAGAGCAACCTACAGGGGTAGAAGGACAGAAACTCTAAAATCAGAGCAACTTAAGCCATACTCTCAATTATGCTACTTAGTATCCTGTGAGTCCACTTTAACCTCTCTGATCACTTTAACCTTGGCTTTCTCATTAGTTAAATTAAAATCATCATACCTTCTCTGCAGAAAAGCCAAGGTATGAAGAACAGAAATATCCGTGAAGTGCCTGGTTCATAATGGTTTCTCATCTGTCAGTATCTGTAACAATCACCACTTAGATTAGGAGCCAGTGTATCACATCATCTTCCAGAACATCACCAAATAAGGAAATTTACTCCTCAAAATAAGGAATGCCTAGCAGTTGTTCAGAGTTGAGGTAGAAACATATCTAGGAAAACAGTGTGATGAAACATGATCAGCCCAAATTGAGGCAACAGGAGGGGATGTTTATAATCCACTGACATTTCCTTGCTATTCCTATTTCTGATTTGATAAAAAGGAGAAATCTATGTGCTATAAATTCTTATACTTCACAAAAAGATTTGGATAATGTTGAATTGGAGACAGTGTTGAATAGGGGATAAATTAAAGAGAATGTGGAAGACTTTGTCTTGGGCAACAAATTGTATCCACAGATGGAAACTTCTCAAAATGAAAGAGAGACTCGGATGGAAAGTGCCTCCAGGGCAATTTCAGAACCATGGCTGTGAACAGTACTGTATGTAAGTTACCCATTTCCAAGTTGGTAGATAATATGAAAACTGGAGTCAGGGCAGATAGGAAAGGAAGAAGAAACCAGTTGCAATTTGGTTTTGCTTGTTTCCTTTATAGAACTAAAGGAAATGGGATGACAAATGTTTTTCCCGGTTGAAAAATGTAAGACTAGAAGTCAGAGAAAAAGAAGCTGTTCCAGTAAATACATAAGCCTCAGCAAAATAAAATAAAAATAAAGTGTTTGGGAGAAGTTGTCATGCAAAGGTCCCAGAAATGACCAGCATGAGTCAGGCAGCAGAGAGCATGGGGGGCCATTAGCCATATCCCTGAACTAGATCTGTTTCCCTTGAAAGCTTTATATTTCTCATTTACCAGGTAACATAGAGGAAGCTTAGCATCAGAGACTATTCGTTTAGAGTCTGGGTTATCTTAAAAGAATGCCCTCAATTTATTATTCCCAGGAACATCTTAGAAAATGACAGGGTTTTTTCAAAGTAGTTAACATTTTTATGTAAATGAGGAAGACACTGAAGCAAAAACCAGAAGTGAAAATTCTTCTATGTTCTAGGTCAGCAACTTTTTATTTTTCCTTTTTAAATTTTTTTTAATTGATCTACAACACTGGGTATAATTCAAAGGCAAAGGTCACTCCTCCTCCTGATGCATGTCCCCACACCATACCCACAAGGCACCCTTAGTCTTCCAGCAAACCTTTCTTACCAAGGGCCACATAGTAACCATTGTAGTTTTACAGACCATCCTTTCTCTGTCCCATCCACTCAACTTTGCCACTGTAGCAGAAAAGCAGCCATAGAAAGTATATAAACTGGTGTGGCGTCTTGCCAATAAAACTTTATTTACAAAAGCAGGTGGCAGCTGGCTGGAGTCTGGTGATTCCTAGTCTAGGTAAATAGAAAATCCAGTCAGTCTTTTCATGCAGAGTTTTGTAGTTTGAAATAAATTACCTAGCAAGCACATAAAACTACACATATTAGCAAATTCCAGATTTCATGAACTTCTGAAGAGAAGCTGCAGGGTTTGGTAAAAAGCATTAGGTGAGGGTTAAGAATGTGTGGTCAGGTGGCCTCTACCATTCCAAAAATATTTTCTGTGCTTCCACCTGGAGCAATCATGGCACGTCAGATATTAAATAACTTCAGTTGGCAATAACATTAAAAACAGCAAAGGTTTAAAAAATTTCCCTAGCCGAATGGTGAGATGAAACTCTTCATGAACATCAAATCTTTTCCCCAAAATATCTGTATGGAACCAAAATCTCCCTTGCGAGTCTCTGGCTACTATAATTTTTAGTTTCAGAAAAAAATTCTTGCTCGAGGGGGAGGTCTTCTCACAGCATTTTTTCTTTTCTTCCAGCTTCAAGCTATTTAAAATCTAGAATATTCTTGTCAGTGACTGTCCATTTCCCTGAGTAACTACAAACCTTGGCACAAATTATTGCTAACAAAAATGAGGCCAAACCACATGCCTTGTAGCTATTTAAAATCCAGAATATTCTTGTTAGTGATTGTCCATTTCCCTGAGTAACTGCGCACGTTGGCACAAACTACCCTCCAGGAGAAGGGAAGCCAAACCACATGCCTTCCTATTAGGCCCCAGTGGATTCCTGGATATGGTCAATTTTTTAAAAGGTTAAAGGTCCCTCTCCATACCTAATTCTGCCATGCATTAGCTGAGCACATTATTTCCATTCTTGAGCATTTGCTTCCTCTCTCAAATGGGATAATACTAATCTAGTAACATGATAAAATAAAATTACATAAAGCTGATACACTTGTCTAATAACTATTGGTTCCCCCTCTCTATGGCAGATCTGATTTTTCTAATATAAAAAAATCTCTAAACAGAAAAGAATTTTTTTTAATTTTGCATTTTGGGATAAGGAAGGCAAGTCTTCAACATCTCCTACAGCCTGGAGTGAATGTTCAAACACACCTCCTTTAGCTGTTTATTTGCTTCTCAATCACTTTTTCCAATTCTCATTCTTTTGCTTCATTATTTATATACTTTTTTACAATTGCAGGATTCTGACTTTTCTTAGGTAGTCTAGGATTTTAGTATTTGGTTAATAGTGTTAAAGCATTTATGGAAATAATTGTCCTTATTCAGAGATTCCTGAGTCAAGAATAGAACTGAGGCAGCTGCCAACCTCATATGCCACGTGGCTTCATCTCGGCCCCTTTTCCATTTCCAGTTGCCACCACCCATGTATTCCCAGCCCCTTGCTCCCTCCCCATATTCCTTATGTCTTTTTTTCTATGAAAGTCCTACATTTCCCGGTCATTTTTCCCATGCAAAGCAGCTTCTCACAACATCCAGAAGACACAGACGCGGGCCCTGAGAGTGATAATGGGGATGTCAACAACAACAAAATAACAGTGACCTGTACTTTCTTAGTATTTACTACATTTCAAACATTTTTCTGTGTTCTTTAAATACATGAATTCATGTCAAATATTCATAACCAAACCCTAGATAGGCTGGGAGACTGGGTCACTAAGAAGCCAAATAAATTGCCTGCCCAAGTTTGCAAAGCTTGTGGTGCAAAGTGATGCAGCTGGGCTGGAACCCAGTCACTAGAGCTCTGGAATCTGTGCTTGTAACCACGATGCCACATCATCAGTTTGATCATCTGCAGCGTCACTGCTTTGGAAGTAATTAAATGGGCTTTTAGTCAGTGTGTCAACACTATGTTGAAAGCTGAAGAGGGAACCATGAAAGAAATTAAAGATTCCCAGCCCCAGTGATAGTTTTTAATCTACCTGAAGGAATGGGGCTTTGGGGGTGCAGGGTGCTTTGATACAGCTTAGGATACCTCTGCATGGTCAGGGAAGGAAGGGGGTCTTGTGGACTATAATAGCACAAGGAGGTAAACTTTGAACCCATTCTTAGGGGGTAGGGAGAATTTGGGAGGGCAGGCAGGAGGAAGAAAAGCATGAATTCAGCTCCAAACTAATGACAAGGAAGGTCAAAGAGGCCCTCCTGACTGAAGCGGCCAGTTGGTGTGGAGAGGTGGGGCAGGTAAATTGGAAAAAAATGAGGAAGATGTTTATTATTGCCAGCTTCCTGTGCTGAGTCCTGAAATGGATTTCAGAATGCTTCCTGCATGATACTTCATGGCCTACATAACAGCTGGGTATTTCTGTATCCAGAGCTTGCAAATTTCCTTTGACAACTGGAAATTCCAAGGAAAAATTCCAAAATGGTAACATAGGTTTAAAAAAATTACTAATTGATTAATGCATATGTTTAAGCTCATGCCAATTTACTTAGTGAAAAATAGAAATGAGTCTATATTTGTCTTTATTTGGTCCTCTAAGAACTCTCTGGAATCAGCATTATCCTCAATTTGCAGGAGAACTCAGGTTCACAGATTCGACAGCCCACGACTCCACGTCTCTTGACTCCAAGTCAGGAAATCTTCTCCTCCACACAGCAGCTCCCCATGCTTGGTGATAGAGGCTCACCGAGCGCTGAGCCTGCAGATGACAGTGGCACTCACAGTTGCCCCAAGGCTTCAGATGGCATCATGGTGCCACCTATCACAGAATCGCTGGGGCTTCCCTTTAGATACCCAGAGCTGCCTCCTTTTCCAATAAGAGCACTTTCTCACTGTGTTTTTCTAAACACAGAGGAGACGGCTTCACCTCCAGGAGCTCGTACTTGATAGCACACGCCTACAAACACTTTGTCCATCTCCTACACATGGATGATGAGGATTTTATTTATTTATGTAACTAAAACAATTATTTGTACTCTCTCAACTGCTCCTTGGCTTAATGGGTGGAATGCTTACACAGATCTGTGGTCACAAAGAAACTTACAAGTAAAGGCCACCATAAAGACAAAACTGTTCCTTCATTTTCTGGCTCAAATTATGGCCAGAGAAATAAAGCAGTAACTTTTAACCTAGAAAACCCAAAGGGAAGTGTGGTGTGGGTATGGAAGAAAGCAGTGAGTATGAATATACCTAATATGACCACAGTATCATTTGCTATGTAGGTCTTAATTATGCCCTTGTCCCCTCATCCTCTGATTCCTTAAATTCCAAACAACCCCAGAGAAATCTTTCTGGTTTTGCTTGGAAAGCAGCACTATGTTTCTGTGCCTGTGCATTCTAAAATGGGCCTGTCAAATTTGAAACCTAAATACAAACTGACAGAAATCAGCTACTAACAAATTAAGTTAAATTAATAAAGTAGATGCCTGAAATACAAAGAAATGCTTTTTTCCAGGAATCTCTCTTCCTAAATGTCAGACTTGAGAGGCTAAAGCAAACCTCAGTCTCCACACTAAGCCTTTTCCTTTGCTTTGTCATGTTTCCTAGAGATCCCTGGATGGGAACCCTCTTCAGAATTTATTTTGCCTCCTAGTGGCAACCTCCAAACTCCCACCTACTAATTTTACAGGCATATTGATGACATAATAGATTGAAAAAATGCTGGACCAAGAATCCTATTTTAAATCCTATCTCTATGACCAAAAAACTATGTACCCCTTTGAGCTTAATTGTTGAGTTTTATGACAATAAGTAATTTGAGTATTTGCAATAAATGGCATTCAGATTTTTGTCCCATGTAGGTTTTGTCTTAAGATGATATTTAAAACTATTTTTATAAAGGCAAATATTTTAGATTCTTTACATTTGTAAACCCAGCTTGTGGAATGAAAGAATATATAATTGTAAAATCTCCATATCTAGATTCCTTCCCTTCCATTTTCTTATTCCCATAGTCATTCAGGCCCTTCCAGCTTTGTGCCTGGTGTGTTGGCTCTTTTCCCTTCCCATCTACCAACTTTTTTTTTATACAAGAGCTGGGGTACAGGCCATAGGCATGGGAGGGTGAGGGAATTCATCAGAGACAAAGTGGGAAACAGAACAGGCAGATGGACTGAAAACACTGCCGAGGGGAGCAGCGAGCGAGACAGGAGAGGTCTGCCGCGCCATGTGGGTATCTCCCTGGCTGGCTGGGAATTGAACCCGTGCTGCAGAGGCTGTGGACAGCTTCACAGGGCTGTGCTCAAGCTGCTGCACCAGGGGTAGCCCCCTCATCCTCCAACTTTTTTTCCAGCTTTCAGACTTCAGCAGAAAGCATGGTCACCACAGCACCAGTGCCTGGAAGAACTGATGTAGCTACAAAACTTACCCCCCTCAAAAAAAAAAAAAATAGTGTTTCAGTTATAGTGTGGTTGTGGAGTTTATATCCTCTGCTTGCAATCATGCAGTTGTGGTCATTCTATGGGGAAAAAAATTATTTGACTATGGAGAGCTAATATATCAGGGGGTGGGGGTATTGGCTAATATGTACCCCTTTCCCTTCTTCACAATCTTCTTGTCCCTTCTCCTTCCTTATACTTGACTCTTCATTCAGAATATTTAGTTTTGTCAAATAGAAAGGTCTCTGCAACATACCAAAGGATGGTCTGGAAATTCCTTATATTCCTCATTTTAAAAGTTATCTCTGCTGATAGGAAAACATACTTCAATTGAGTTTTGAGTTTGAGAAGCTGAATGTGGGAAACCAATGCCTATTATAATAGGACCAAAATAATGTTCGGAGTCCTATCTTCTTGCCGCCTGCTCTGAATATTCTCTTCTGTAGGGAAGACAGAAATGGTGTCAGTTTTAGGGAGGCAGTAGTCCCAGTGAACTTAGAAATTAGCAAATTTTAATCCCTGCCTTTTGAATATGGTGAAATTGATCACCAAATGAAATCATCCTGGGAAGTCAGTTCTGGTGAAATTTTATTAGACCTTTATACCTGTTTGGAAATTGTTATGGAGGCATTCCTGGGACATCATAAAGATTTAAATCATAATGTCAGTGCTTTTTTTTTTTTTTTTTTTTTTTTGCTAAATAAGCCTGAACATCTGAGGAGATTTAACAATGATACTATGTCTCACTATTAAGATTCCTTTAGAAAACAGTGACATTAATACCTAAACTCCTGAGTGACCACTACAGATGAGTAAATTGTATGGACATCATTCTCTTATTAGCTCATTTGAGATAAACTAAAAACTAACATGAAATTGTTTGCCTCTGAGAGAAAACACCTAACAGTTGAAGAATGAGTGAGTAAATAATAAAGTCTACCACAATCTGTCACCTTTCACGAAGTTTCAGCTCTAGCTTAGTACAGGAAATGCCTGGCTGTTCCCAGTCACAGCAGCAATGGTGTAGAATGGCAGTGAATCAAACACAAACCCAGAAATGTCCCTTGAGCTGAGGTTTCTATTTTCTTCCCCCTTTATACCAGAACTGTCCAGATTTCAGTTAAGTGAAGGTTGGTTGATGTAAACCTTGCTTTTCCTCTGACAGGAGGTGAGAATAGCAATGCATTGGGCGCAAGGCCAAAAGCAGAGTTGAGGAGACATGATTCATTGCCGGGCTCATCACCCACCTCAGAATAAATAAGAGCTGACTAAAGTGGTGCCGTGCCGGCAGTACCATAGAGCCTGGGGAGGATCCAACAAGAGAAATAATGAAGAAAAAAAGACTTGTGTCGGGGGAGTATGTGTTGGTAGGGCTGGAGATCTGACTCTCAGTCTTAAGTTCACCACTACGTCTTGTGAGCTTTCCTGATATTTTCATGATTTTTTCCTGTTTCTTGAAAAACAACCCCTATTACCTGCTTGGTTGCTAAGGATCAGTATTAGCAGGGTATTAGGTGACTAGTTCCTTGGGCCTTTTGGATCTAAGAAGGTGCAAACATCCATGAAGAGGGAAATAATTTATTTTGGGGTCTCAAAAATCACACTTTAACTATCTCTGTGCGGTAGAGTGATTTATCAACCTAAGGCCCTGCCAGGTCCAGACTCTGGATCTCTGACCTTTGCACCCATCTTCCTGATCTTCCTGGTGTCCCACCTCCACATATATTTTCAGTTATCATCAGCCTCACCAAGTCAACAAATCATTAGTCATTACTCTGATTAATTGCATGAGTAGATCTTAGAAATGGCATAAATCTAGATAAGAAAAAAATAGGAGACTGAGATTTAAATGGTTCTTTAAATTCTTTTCAGGAAAAGCTAGGTATCAGGAATAGAGGGTGGTTATTGTGGGATTATCATCCTTTATACTAAACATCAGACTTCGCTTTCTTTCTACTGGGTACCTTCTCTACAAAGGGCCCTCTCCCAAGAGTTGTAGGAAATAAAACAATAAATAGTCCATGTTTATGGACTGATGAAGGCAATAGATATATGGCACATAGAACTGAGAGGCAGTTACACATATAATCTCCTTCAAATATGTGCATTAAGATCCTCTTACCAATATGTGATTCTCTCCTACCACCAAGCCTTAACAGATGCCTTTCTCCATAACTAGAAGCTCTTCCTGCTTTCCAACATCCAACCAAGCCTCAATATTTTGTGACTTCATCTTTTCCTAAATAAGTTTTCCCCAAATTCATCTGCACCATTTGCTCTAACACCCCTCCCCCTTGATGTGTGTATTACGTATATTCCATGCATCTATGCTGTCTGCTCCAACTGGTAGCATTTAGATCGAGGAATCAGCAAGCTGCATCAGCAATCAACAACCTCTGTATTTAGAATTGCTACTAGAATCACACCAACTAAAGTGGCAGGAGAGCTTGGGCTCCTGAGTTCTCACAATGGCTGTTCTTTCCCTGTTGTTAAAACAGGGTTCAGACTGTCCCCTGAGGTTCCTTCCTGCTTGACCAATTCAGAATGCCAAAAAAGGAGTCAACTGACCTGACCAGGTCTACATTTCTTTTCTGTTGCTCCAGGATTCTTCTACAGCCAGATGATTCCTTACAGATCCTGGCACCAGTGGAAGCTGATGTGGGTTTCTACACTTGTAATGCCACAAATGCCTTGGGATATGACTCTGTCTCCATTGCCGTCACTTTAGCAGGTAACATGAAAACCCTGGTTCAGTTCAATTAAGAAAATGTTAGTGAGTGGGTGCCTTCAATGTACAAAGCAGGCCCAGGGATGCATAGATAGGAAAGACCCACACCCTGCCTCCAGAAAGCTCATATTAAGGCAGCTAATTAAATGGAGGTGATGTGTGATATGAGGTTGACTGAAATAAATGCTGTGTCTTAAGTGCTATAACATAAGTCAAAGGGTGTACAAGATATTTCATTCAATTTGACAGGTCTTGGAGTTAGGATGAGTAGAATTTGGATAAGCAGATGTAGAGGAAAGGCCAACAAATGACATGACAAAAGAGATGTGCGTAAGAAGTAGCATGTAGGGAGCTTGAATTCTGTGACCAGAGATCACTAAAAGCTCCTGTCATTTCTCCTTGTTCCACCTGTTGCCCAGAAGACTGGGACCCATGGGTATTTGGAAGTCTGTGGTCACACTTTGGAGCAGGAGTAATCTCGCTGATTCTGTTTTATTTCAACCTCTTACTTTAATTCACCTGCCAGCACTTTGCCTTTATCCATGGAGGTTAGGCAAAAATATCCTGCACACCATGACCTCAGAATGTCTCCCAAGGCTGTGGTCTTGGAATGATGTACTTTAAAAAAAAAAAAAAAAAAAAAAAAAAAAAAACCTCTCTTACATAGGCCACATCCTAGCCTTTGAAACCAAAGGAGACCTTGGATACCAGCTGGATCAGAGCCCTCAATTCTGAGGCCAGCCCACCTGAGGTTATACCGCTGCTCAGCTAGCAGGGGAAAGAACAGAACTGAGATCTCATAACTCCCAGCTCATTGTTTCCTTCATATCCCTACTGACCCACCAAAATCGGTCCTTTTCCCTCAGATCTGGGCCACGCAGTCTTTGTGGCGGTACATTGCATGTGTTTGTATTTATTCTTTTCAATTGCTGCTCCCATCAGATGATTCAGTAGATGCTGGAAAAGCCAACATCACCCCACACTGACCTCATCGGTCCAGGCTGGGATTATGTTGTCACACTGTTCTCCAGTCACACATGCTACTCCCTTGCATATCTGTTTAGCAACAGTCTTTCTGCCCCCATGACCTCAGGCTGATCTGGGAAGGGACCTTTAGTAGGAGGCTTTGTAGGGAAGATGAAAGTCAACAATGAATAAGGCAAGCTAAGGGGCCCTGGGGTGGATTAGAGACTGATATTATTAATGCCTTTGTGTGTGTGAATAGAACATTTGCTTTTCTCCTAATGTATTCCAGTCACAATCTTTATTCTCCCCTTTATGCAGAGTCCAGATGCTCAGCACCAATCTTGTTAAATCTCCTGCCTTCCACCCTCTGCCCTGCCGTAACTTGGGTACTGCTGACGCCCTTCCAATTGCTGGCTAATGATGGCTCTTGGGGGATTATCTCTCTTATTTATATTTATCCAGATATGGTTTAACTCTGTCACAGATTAAATACCCTTTTTTCACCTGAATTTAATGCAATTAATAGAAACCTGTATGGAATTAAGCAAGGCAATTGTAACATCAGGTTTGTCTTCAGCTCTTTGAAAAGGAGCTATTGGTGGCTGCCAACAGGTTCAAAGCCAGGGAAGGGAGACAGAGCAGCCAGTGGGGCACCTGGGAAAGGGAGGGAGGGGGCTGACCAGTTAAGTAAGATCACAAACATCATACCCAGGGCTTAGGGAACAACGTCTTTGTATTTAAGTGCCTGGGTTTGTTACGGTCTGCCGGCAAATCTATCAAACAGTCCCTCTAAAAGTTAAGACTCCAAATGTGAATGTTGTTAAGATTGTATTTCTGTCTTCACCTGGGATTATCATCTACCTCTGTGCCAAGGCCAAACTCAGGATTAAGAGGCTCACCAGCTACTGTTCTGCCAAGTATTGTTGACATGTAGCAGTCAATAAGATGTGAGTTTTGTGCTCCATGATCCATACAGACTATCAAAGGCAATAGATGTGTACAGTGCTACCTAGAATTGAGGTTGTCACCAAAAAAAATTTTTTTCAAATATATGCTTCGAGACCTTGTGTAGCGGCATATAAGATACAACTGAAATGCAACCTAAATTGGGGGGAATGGATATCAATCATTTCTAAATTGGATTACAAGAAAATAATTATACTGCTTATTTTCTATGTGATGTTAGACAAACTCATTGAGTCTTTGTCCTCTTCTGTAAAAATGAAATTAATATTTTACGAGATTGTTGTGATATTAAATAAGATTGTACAATGTAGGAAAACACTTAGTTCAGTGCCAGGTACATAGTTCACACTCAGTTCACCCTCTCAGCTTTTCTAAAATGAAACCCATTCTGAAAATCATTCTAAAATTATAAAATATTAGTGCAAATTTGCTTCCGTATATTTTTTACTGTATGTCTTCACTCTGAAATTTTTCAAGAATAGATTTAGGTGCTGATTCACTTGCAATGAAATCTTAGTGCCTCTGTCCTTTCAAAGTCATTGCAACGCTTATACCTTGACTTCAATATGAATGTAGGCCAAGGAGGGAAAGAAATTCTTTGAGGCTCAGGATATTTCACCATCCCCATGATTTTATAAGAAAAGTATCAACTTTGATCTTACCAAGTCCCCTGAGTTGATCACATACAGGAAAATTTGTGCATAATAATTCATGAAAACAGACATAGTAAGCCTTCTGAGTGCCTCATGGTCTGGGTGTGAATCCTGCTTTTTCACTTCTTAGCTCTATACTCTCCGCCTTTATACTTTCATACTCAATTTCTTCATTTGTAAAAGGGTGATAATAATAGTGCTTGACTAAGGGGGTTCTTATTGAGATTAAATGCATTCATTCATATAAAATGCCTATAATTGTTCCTTGAATATAACAAGCATTCAATATTTATTAGCTATTATTGTTATTATTTATGAGGATAATGTATAAAACAAAAGCCACATTATTTTTACATTAGGAATGATTCCTTTTCAGAAATCAGAGTGCTCACAAACACTTTGCAGAACTCCTCTCTCTCCATACCTCAATGTCAACACGGAAAGCTGAATCATTCATCTGGAAAGTGGTTGCAGCATCTGGATTTAGTGCAAAGGCAGTGACTTGTGATGAGGGACACATCACATGGCCCTGGCCCACAGCTAAACCTCCACTAGTGAGCTGCCCTAACTTCTGGGCTCACTGTGTCCCCAATACTGCCTCTCAGATTCATTTTAGGTCCAGTGCGCCTCTCTATACAATTTTTTTTTTTGACATGAGAGCACCATTTCATTTTAGACATACTAATACACCAAATATTCCTTGCTCTGTCCTCTTTGGGGGCCTGTTAAAAGATGATATTTAGCACCTTTTTGCATCTCTCCAAATTCATCCATTATGCATTGATTTTATCTCTTACATCTTAACAACTTGAGAGTGTGCCTTACAAACATCTCTCACCATGGAGATGGCCATTGTTTTCCTGTCTACCTCCCTCATTCAGCCCAGGAAGCTCACAACCATGTAGACTCAGTGGCACAAAATCCCCTTGCCTTAAATTTGCAATTAAGCCTTTTTCATTGTTCAGAGTGCAGATGAGAGTAGCATCTAGTAGAGAAGGAAATAGGGGCCAGGAATGTGACCAGATGTCACCTACTAACATTTTGAAGAACTGATTCCTTTGTATCCAGGAATTAGCAGGCGTGGGTAAGAAGAGTTTCTGGTGCGCACACAGAGTGACACACCATCAGGACCAGTTAGGCAGCGCTCAACCATGCTGCTCAGTAATCTTCCAGATCTAACTGGTATAGGCAGGGTTTTGAAGGAAAGCAGTAGTTTCCTAGAAAATTGCTTCAGTCTGGATCAGTGGGGTTTAGCTTTACTTACCAATGTAGATGAGGCCTGTCCAGGTGTAGACCATTGGTGAGGTCATAGCCATAAGGGAAACGTTTTTGGTTGTCATTGATTTTATAAGATTACAAAGAGACACTGTAAGACCTGCCTGACATCATCAATAGAAAATGAGAAGAAGATGAGGGCTGAGGGATGAGCATATCTTTCATTGAAAGGAGAGAACACAGATGAGCTCATTTGAAGTTTTCACAGGAAGGGAGAGACAGAAAATATTTCTTCTTTCCTGGCATATTTTCCTGCTTTTTTATGAGTTGAATAGCTGACACATATTGTGTCTAATAAAGAGATCACAGAAACCTCAGCAGGAAAATAAAAATAAAAAGCAGTTTTTTTTTTTAAATTCTTCTTTCTCTACCCCCTGTCATGATTTAGTAGCTGCAATAAAAGACAAGCAGTTTGTAAGCTTTTCATAACATAAGTCAGTTCAAATTGGCATTTCAATGGAAATTGAATTTTCCATCCAACTATTCTGTTAACCAGAAGAGGGTATTGCTTCATAGAGAATTAGCCTCAGAGAGCGCCTTGTCACGGGTGGGAAACACTGACAATGGGAAGTTTGCTCCAATGTACTAAATCAGAGGGAAAGGCAAACAGACAAGTTTGGCTTTGTTCCTGATGGTGCTCTGAACAGCAGGGTGTAATGGCCATTGAATCAGGCTGCCATCAAAGCGCCTCATTGTCTGATAGGACACTGAGTAACCAAGGCCCTGAAGTTTTCCTCAGAAAGTATGCATGTGCAGCATGCCCATTAAGGGCCGCTAGCATTTATAGAACTTAGAAAAATGGGTGCGTATAGAAGAATCTAGCTTACTCCACTGACCAGTAGACTAGAGAAAACATACAAGTACAAATGATCCAAACTAGCCCAACTCAAATCCTGGAAACCCTGTCCCACATGTATGCAATGGAATGATACATGGTTGGACAGGGAGGGAGAGATACCACAGTCATTTCTAGGAGAGACTGTAGCTTCGCATGGCTATGCTAGGTTTGGGGTCCCTCATTTAGGAGTTTGCAGGAAACATGCAAAGAAGGTTTGGCAGTACCACTTGCTGTCTCCTGAGGAATCACTGACTTTAATTGAACAATTAGGAGAGGTCATGGCAGTAGCTGAGTAACTTAACACAGTGGCATTGGCAAAAAATATCTTTACAGATTGGTAATGGAAACAGAGGAGGAGAGGAAGCATGCAGCCTAGGAATGTTCACAAATGGGTAGTCTAAACCCTACTTCTTAGGTCTCTGGGACCCTGTAATATTTACACTAAGGTTACACCAACTAAAAAGAATCAAAAGGGCAACAAAATTTTAATTCCTTCTCATTTTTTGTGCAAGATAATTTGTTACTAGTGACAGTGTTGAAAAAGAAAGATTAAATTGGATTAAAGTTTCTTATTCAACATTTTGGGGTATAATTTATATACCATAAAGTTGACCCATTGTATGTGTGTAATTGGGTCTTTTTTTTTTTTAAGCAAAGTTTTTATGAGATAATCACTACATTCTAAGGAGATTTTTTTTAATTTATTGAGATATAATTTACATTATGCATGCTTACAGTTTATAGTGCAATGGTTTTTGGTACATTCGGAGTTGTGTGTTATTACCACACTCTATTTTTTCTCTCTATATATTTTACATCATTCATTTTTTTACAGTTTGCTTTCTCCCCTCAGGTGTAGTCCCCATAAAATTCCCACCACCAAGTCACCCATGAACCATCACCATGGTCTCTTGTGCTCTTCCTGGCCCTGTTTTAATCCTTTTCCCTCTCTCTCCCCTGCTGAATGTCTCTGATTTGTAGTTGCCTGTTATATTCCTCTTATAAGTGAAACCATCCAACATTTTTCTTTTTCTTTCTGACTTATTTCATTGAGCATAATCCCCTCCAGCTCCATCCATGTTGCTGCAAAAGACATGAGTTTATCATTTTTGATTGCTAAATAGTATTCCACTGTGTATATATACTACATCTTCTTGATCTAGTCACCTGTTTAGGGGCATTTAGGTTGTTTCCATAGCTTGCCTTCTGTAAATAATGCTTCAATTAACATAGGAGTGCAGATTTCTTCTCAAATTAATGTTTTTGTGTCCTTTGGATAGATTCCTAGGAGTGGAATTACTGGAGCATATGATAGTTCCATTTTTAGTTGAGCATTTTTTCGTATACTTGTTGGCCATTTACATTTCCTCTTTGGAGAAGTGTCTTTTTAGCTCATCTGCCCATCTTTTGACTGGATTGTTTGCTTTGTTTTTGTTGAGTCAGGTGAACTCTTTGTAGACCTTTGAAATCAGTTAACCTTATCAGATAACCACACTCAATTTTAAAGCATTTTCATTATCCTGAAAATAAACTCCACACTCCTTACCATTGGTCAGTGATGTAAAGTGATAATTCATTATGATTTTAATCCCATTTCCCTCTCTGTTGTAGTGATAACTTTGGTGATAGAAACAGTATTAATTGACTGTGTATTCATTTCTTGTTGTTTTAACAAATTACCACAAACTTGGAGTCTTAAAACAACACCAACACATGATTTTACAGTTCTGTAGTCAGAAGTCTAGTACAATCAACCAGAATAACATCAAGATGTCAACAAGCTGTCCTTTCTGAAAACTCTAGGGAAGAATGCTTTTCTTGCTAATTCAAGTTTTAGCAAAATTTAGTCACCAGCTACCTAGAATTGTAAGCCTTATCTCCTTGCTGGCTGTAGACTGTGTTGTTTCAGCTTCTAGAGTGTCTTATATATTGGCTTTTGATCCTCTTCTTCCATTGTCAAAGGGCGGCGATGGCGGATGGAGCCTTTCTCATATTACTGCTCTCTGACGAACTCTTCTGTCTCTCTCCTGATTTTAAGAGTTCATGTGATTAGAGTAGGCCTTCCTTGATAATCTAAGATAATTTCCCTTTTTCAAGTTTAGGTAACTGGAAACTTGAATTCCATTACAGACCTAATTTCTTTTTGCCATGTAATATACCAGTCACAGATTCAAGGATTAGAATGTAGATATCTGGGGGATAGGAGGGTGGGCATTGTTCTGTCTACCACACCCTGTCTGAAGGGTATACTCATTTTCATCTAACTGTTGCCAATGGACAATGTAAATATAATGTTGATACACCTTCCAGTTCTTCCAGGTAAGCAAAGCCAAAACACACTCTTTCCCCCTCCCTCCCCCCCGCCACCACACCCCAACACACACACACACACATACACACTAATTCAGATTTTTAAAAATTCTTTTCAGGCTGACCACATCCGTGCTTGAGCATACCCTAAACCCTATGGTTAAAGTTCTTATTTTATTTTCTATATTCTCTGATCATTTATTCTACCCCACTGCCCAGATATAGTGTTATTCACAATATAATGACACCTTATTAGATTAACATTAATTAAAATCACGTGATGATCTCCATGGGAGAGAAAATTTTCTTTTTAGTACTACTAAAAAGAAAACTTATTATAATAATAGAATACATTACATTAAATTCTTGAGAAAGTATTTTCCACATTACAAAATATAATAGCATATTTAGAATTACCAAACTTTGTCTTTGTTGTAAATAGTAGTGTTTTAAATAGCTGCATGCTTGGGTGTCTTTTAGACCGAGGTGTTCTGTGAATCTCTTACACACCCACCACTACCAGTTAGAAACTCCCCTAACCTGGAATGCTAACATTTGTAAATTTACTTCCTTTATCTTCATACTAAAAAACTAAATGGAAAAGAAGTAAGCTTTTGCAATGACATCCTGGAAAGATAAGTGATGCGAAGAAAATTCTGAAGACTGGTGAGGAAAAAGGGCGCAGCACAGTTGATAGAAAGGTTACATGCTGATGAAGGAGGCAGGACTGAAAGAGACCTTGTAAGACACACAGCATGACAGGAAGGAGTTAAAATTTTCTGAGCTATAAAATGTGAAAGCCATTTGGAAGGAGAGCCAGACTAAGCAAAACATCATGCACTTGTATTTATTTTTGCATAGAACAACTGAGGTATAGGCCAGGGGGTGGTGGTGAGAGAATTCAACAGAGACGGTAGAGAGCAGAGCAGGAGGATTTACTGAAATATACTGCTGATGGGAGCAGCGGGCCAGACAGGAGAGGTCTGCTGTGGGTTTGCTCCCTGGCCAGAGCTCTAACTCAGGCTGTAGCAGTGATAACACTGAGACTTAACCCCTAGGCTACCAGGGAGGCCCCCTCTAAGATGTTAATGAGATTTATATGAACTTTTATAGGTTCATATTGACCGTGTTCCCTTAACACTTTTAAAATTGAAGTGTAGGGGCCTCCCTGGTGGCACAAGGGGTTAAGACGCAGCACTATGAAGTTATCTACAGTCACTGTAGCACGAGTTCAATCCCCAGCCAGGGAGCTACCCACATGGTGCAACAGACCTCTCCAGTCTAACCCTCAGCTCCACTCAGAAGTGTATTTCAGTTGATCTTGCCAGTTCTGCTCCCCACTCTATCTCTGCTGAATCCTCTTACCCCCTTCATACCTCTAGCCTGCACTTCAGCTCTTACATGCATAAATAAATAAAATAAATGTTTAAAAAAAGAAGTGTAATTGCTGTAGAACATTGTATTAGTTTTAAGTATAGGACATAATGATATTTGTATACATTGTAGAATGATCACAATAAATCTAGTTAATTTCATCATCATGCATAGTTAAGAATTTCCTTTCTGTGATGAGAACTTTTAAGGTGTTCTTTAGCAACTTTAAGGTATGTGATACAGTATTATAGCAACTTTGAGGTATGTGATACAGTATTATTAAACTTTATTTACTCTTGAGATCTTCAATTCTTCCACAAGGGAATTCTCATTCCAGGGAGTTTTCACCAATTTCACTCCAGTTGCTCCGGAGAGCCTGTGATAACTACAGAGTAAACAGAGGCTGACAGTTCTTCGGCATCACATAATACTCTCACTTATTCCAAGGCCTCATGCACTGATTAAATCTGTTAAATGCAATTTTTTTAGATTTAGGCATTGAAAGCACATGAAATTTCTCTGTCCAGATACTGATGCTATTTTTAGGAGAACTCATCATATTTAAATTATTTTTTCAATTTTCTTGAAACCCTCATAGTTCTTCAAAATAGAAGCAGTTAAGTTTATTCTCACTAACAGATTTGTTCCCTCTTCTCTATTCTGATCTTTTTGCATTTTTTTTTTAATTTTCCCTCCTGTGTATGTTCTTAGTTTATCAGAAGTCCCCAACACAGTTTCTCATAGTTATAGAGAAATACTGTACTCTTCTTATGCTAGGGCATGATTCTAACAGTTTTACATGCATTAACATACTTACTCCTCTCAGCCACCACAAAAGTGGAAAACTAAGGCCCAAAGAAATCAATTGGCTAGCCTGAGGTCCTTAGGAAATGATGGAGTTGGGACACTGGGCAGGCAGCCTCCACTCCTAGTGTCCGTGCCCGCAGCAGGCCCCACTAACTGATAATTCATTCTGCTGCTCAGTCCTGGGAACATATCCCAGTTCCATATCTGAGAAGCTCGGGAAGACTCTGCCAATTGCTAGCTTAGGCATCACAGTCTCAGACATAAATTTGCCACTTATGTATTCTTTCTAGAACTCTCAAGTGAACTCCAAACCTGCTTCTTGCAGTTCTTGTTTCTGTCATGACCCAGCATCCCAGTCATTTTCAGCAGGTCTTCAGAGCAGCACACATTGCCTCTAGCTGAACAGTAAGGATCTGAAGACTTGGAAGTACATTTGTTCTTGGTGACTGAGGAAGGTAATGAACTATTTTCACATGACATTTGTGGCTCATAATATTAGAAGAATTGGAAGAAAATCCACTGTATTCATTCATTTAATGAATCAACAAATAGTCATTAAACTTGGGTTAATTAGCATTTTCTAACTACTGTGACCAACAAAACCATAAATATATAACGGCTAAAATATGAGACTATTCCTCACTCACATAAAGTCCAAAGTGAAGAATTGCACAAGAGGGTTTTGTGATTTGGGTCAAGAAATGTCACACTTCTGCTCACACTTGATCTGCTAGAACTCAGTAGTACCTTGCCCACACCTACCTGCAGAGAGAAGGGGAAATGACCTAGCTGTGTCCCCAGGAAGAAGAATAGAATTTAGTTAATAGCAAATCAGTCACTGTCATGCTTTCAAACACGGGAGGCATCATGCTGATGAAAGCACACTTTCTATTAGCAGAGGCCTGGACTTCCGCCCTGAGAAAAGTTTCTTACAATGCTCTCTGTTCTTGGCCTCACTCAAAAATAAAAAACAAACCTTCCATCTCCTCTGGCTCCTCTTTCAATCACCTTCATACTAGGCCAAAGATATTTTTAAGCGCATGTGTTCAGATTTTTTTTCCCTTTGGGTTTTGGTTTTACTGGGAGTCATACATGCACTAGAATGCTTGGTGAGCATTTGCTCATGGAGCTGCTCATATGTCCCTGCCTGTCCCTCTGACCACTGTCTTTCAGAGTTGGGACAGTGACTGGTTGTCTGAGCACCTCTGCTGTGAAGCCATCATGAGGTGGCCTTCCTTCCCCAGTTCTCTTCAGACCCTTAGATACAGGGTCTAAGGCACATGTGTATAAGCTACACCCTTTGTTCAAGATCTGGGTTTGCTGAGCAGTGAAGCTGTAGTTCCCCTCCTATATTGCTTCAAACAGGAACATAGTCCAAAAGCTAAGGGATATGATGAGGCCTGAGCAAGAATGATTCTCGTAATGCCTTTTTCCATGTCTGACTCTCAGAGGGGCTTGATTCCCCATATGAGACTTTATCATTGAAAAACTTGGCTTTGTTTCTCTCTCTTGGTTTTTCTTAAAGGTGTATGGATGCAAAACTAGGTATAATCTCTTTCTGTATTTAGCTCTCATTCAGCTAAACACAGGTTTACAGATTCAATGAGTTATCTGTAAACTCTGTGACCATAAACAAGCACTGATATCATCTGGCTGAGCTGACTTGCAGGGACAGCACTGCTGCCTGGCTCAGCAAGGGGCTGTCCTGGTACAGCTTGCATGGTGGGGACTCTGTGGTGCTTCTGGCCTCAGCACTTTTTTTCTGTTTTGCCTATGGTGAAAGCCTTCTTGGTGCAGCACACCATGACCTTTTTTTAGTATTCTCTTAGCAAAAACATATAATTTATCGTTTTATTCCCTCTCTGCCTCCCTCAATTTTTCTTAGTCAACGTCCATAAAGTAATTCTGGTTACTATGAAAGTAATTGAGCACAAACATACCAGTTCCCAATGATTAGATGATTGCTCCCAAATAGGTAGGTATGTTGCTATTGTTATTGTCTAGTTGACTGTTAAAATAAGAGCTCCAAGGTGAAATTTGCTAATGAAGAACTAGGGATCTCTCAAAAGAGGTTTCCCAATTCTCACTAGGAATCAGAAAAATCAGATCTAGAAATACTAAAGAAGAATATAACTCATTAATTATCAAATTTGGCTGTGTATCAGAAGTACCCAGAAACTCATTAAAAATCAGAGGCCACAGCTTGCACCTCATCCCCCCAAGACTTAGGTCAAGTAGGTCTGGAGTAGGACTCCGTGCCCTGCCCTGACCCTGAAACACAGTGGGTGCAGATCAGGCGGGGAAATAGGTGCAGCAACACAAGCAAATGCCCACAGTGCATTCCAGTGCAGAATGCATCTTTTTAGTAGATATAAAGGATAAATTGATCAAGAAACATTGTTTTCATTATAGATTACTATTGATTATAAACCCTTAGGTAGTTGTCCTTCAATATCACAGAGGTAGTAGGACAATATAAGCAGCTCATGCTAATATCAGTGCCTCTAGTGACAGGACAAAAGGCCATTGCTTCTCAGAAAAAACTCAATATAATTAATTAAGGCCTGGATTTAATTCAGCGACATTTGAATTTTATAGCTATACACTTGCAGCTATAAAAACGACCTTTATTAAACATTCCTAAAGGAAAAATAACTTGATAATTGTGAGTCTTGTTAGGGAAAAATCTCTAGTCCCCAACCTGCTTTTCCCCATCTGCACTGTTGTTTTTATTACACAGTGAGGCAACTATTATATTATTGCAGGACAGATTATGTTTTTAACAAGTCCCCTGGGGGTTCTGAGAGAGCCAGTCCTCAAAGATTTGGGGCCCCCGGTAACAAGCTACTGGACTTTAGGTCAAAGTTCTAGGGTCTAGTTCAGCCATATTGCTTGCTTGCTCTGTGACGTTGGACAAAGTATGGTGCCTTACTGAGCCTTGGTTCCTTTCTATATAAAAAATTAAAATTGTTTACTTCTCTCAGAGTTGTTATAAAAATAAGAGGAAGTTCAGATAATGCTCAGAGAATACCATATGCACACATATAGTCATGTGCTACATATTTATTGAGGACCTATTATGTGTCAGGAGAAGATGACAGGAATAAAGAAAAAAAACGAGACATAATTCCTATTTTTGTGGAGGTGCAGGGCAGGGACAGAGAGGATGCAGAAATCACACACATGAAATCTGATAGTTCTTCTTGCAGAGAAAAAATTTACGTTGAGATACACAATGGCTGACAGGGGAGTAGAAGGGCACATGCTTTAGATGGGGTGGTTAAAAGTGACCCCACTAGGAGATGATATTTGCATGGACACATAAAGGAACAGAACGGAGCCATGCAGAAGTCTGTAGGTACAGGATGGCAAGGGAAGCAAGGCGCAAGACAGACTGATGTATTGGAGAAGGATGGAAGGCCAGTGTGGCTGGAGCACAGTGGTTGATGGAGCAGTGTGGCTGTAGTGAGGAAAGAGGGTGGACAGCTGTGCCTGAGTATGTAGGGGATGGTTGGTCATGAAAAGTAGTTTAAAATTTTCTTCTAATTTCACTGAAAAAATAGGCACTGAAAATTTAAGCAGAGGAGTGATCTGACTTGTGTTTTAGGAAAAAAATTATTCTGGTTGTTATAAGAGACAGTAGTAAAGGAAGAGAGGAAGTAGAGAGTCCCAGTTTTCTCAGGCCAGTCAGAGAGGATGGCAGCTTTGGAGTAAAGCAACAGCATGGTTATATTTAAAGTGTATTTATTAAAGTGTATCTGGAATTAAAGCTGAGGGGCTTTTTTATGGATAGGGAGATGAGATCAACATAGCAGGTCCTGAAACATCATTTCCTTCAACATTGTTTCCTTGTCACTTGATGAGAAACAAAATCAATTCCCATCCCATCCATGCTCAGTGTGGTGTTTGCATATTTCCCCCTTCTTTGGGTTTTCTTCAGGTTTTCTTCAGATGTGCACGTTAGGATTTTTTGGTGTGTCTGTGTTCTGGTCTAAGGGGAGTGGGGGTAAATGTGTGACTGCTTGAATGTATCTAGTCTAGAGTTGGGTCCTCCCTAGCTACTTGGCTAGGCTCCAGCCATTCATGACCCTGAGCTGGAATAAGTGGACTAGAAAATGAAGGAATGAATGAAGGCAACTTATTGTTTAATATTAGATGTGGTTAGGGTCCTTATTTAGAAGTTTTGTGACATTTCGTCACCAGAAATATGCTATAGTATTGTTACTGTTGTTTATATCAACTAGTCTATAGTAAAATAGCATGGTTCCATAATATGTTGTTTCACTAAAGATTGCAGTTTCCAAGAACTGCTCCCCATTCTGAGTAAGATTGTGACAATAGAATGGTATTTACCAGAGGCAAAGGGAGCAGGGGGAAAAGCTAGTTAAAACAGGTTTAAATAAGATCCAGAGTTTCATAATACAATATGAAATATCTGTGTCTCAATTGAAAATCACTTGTCATTCCAAAAGCCCACTTTTTCCACTCTTATTCAACATAGTGCTGGAAGTTCAATCCAGTGAAATAATGCAAGAAAAGAAAATAAAAGGCCTGCAGATTAGAAAGGAAAAAATAAAATTTGTCCCTGTCACCAACTTAGAAAATACTAAGAACTCTAGCAAAAACATCTTAGAACTAATATGTGAGGGTAACATGGTCACAGGATATATAAAAGTGAACTGTGTTTCTGTATAGTAGCAATGAATATCCTTCAAAAAATCCCCAAATAATTAGGTGTAAAGTCTACCAAAATGTGCACAGGACATGTATGTAGTTTACTACAAAATTCTGATAAAAGAAATGAAAAAGAAAGACAATTGCTATATGATTTCACTCATATGGAATCTAAAAAAATAGCAAATGAACAAACAAACCAGAAATAAATGCTTAGATGTGACAGGGGTGGTTACCAGGAAGGAAGAGGTGGGCTAGGTAGAGCAGGTGTAGGGAAGTCAATTGTACGCTAGTGCATGGTGACCAGGCCTATGTGGTGGGGCATAGTCTGGTATAGACATTTGTCAAGGTGTGACACTGTACTCCTTACAACTTATACAGTCTTGTGAACCATAGTTACCTCAATTTAAAAAAAAAATCAAATAGTCACACAGTATTGATACATTGGAAAATTCAACACTGTAAAGATCTCATTTCACCCCAAGTTGACATACGGGTTTTATGTAACTATCAAAATCCCAGAAAAAATTTTAAGTTTTTGACATTATTCTAAAATTTGTGTAGAGAGGCAAAGAATAGTAAAGTAGAAGGAATCAGCCTAAAACCAATTTCAAAATTAATCATATGGTTACAATAATTAAGACTGCAATTATAGGTAGAGAGACGGACACTAAATCAGTAAAACAAAACAAAGCAAAAGAACCTAGAAAGAGATCCACAAAAATGTGCCAAACATATTTTGACAAATGTGCAAAAGTAATGAAGAGATAGCTTGTTCAATGAATGGTATTAGAGCAATTGAACATTTTTAATATATTTTTTACATAATTTTACATTTTTTGCACAATGTATGCATTTTCATCTACAATTCCCACCCCCCCTTGTTTTGCTCCTATTCCCTCCTCCCCCCACCATAGTGTGTCTCTGGTTTATAGTTGCTTATTGATTTTAATTTTTACTTTATTATAATTAGTCTTTTTCATAGGCAAAAAAACAAATGAACTTTGATCCAAGTGTCACACCTTATATTAGAATTAACTCAAAGCATATCGCAGACAAATATAAAACTTTTAGGGGACATAGCTTTAAGTTCTACATATATGTAACCAGTTCTTGGACTTAGCATCTAAATGATCCATTAAGGAGAAACTTGATAAATTGGACTTCATCAAGATTAAAAACTTTTGCTTTGTGAAAGATCTTGTTAAGATGAAAAGAGAAGCTACTACAGGCTAGGGGAACATCTTTGCAAATCTCATATCTAACAAAGGTCTGCTATCTAGAATATAAAGAACTTCCAAAACTCAACAATAAAAAAATAAAAGTCGAGATGGGAACAGACAAAACCAAACCAATGCACACCCTAGAAATATAACTATAGAACTGAGGCTACCAGAAGGGGAACAAACAAAGAGGGGAGGTGGCCCCATGGGCTGTGGTAGTAGAATATGGTGCCTGTGTGGTAAATGCCTTATGGTAACATACATCTGAAGAGGTATGAACTTGTATCTCTGAATCATATACAGAGTTGTAAGCCAATGTTCCCTCCATTAAAAAAATATAGTGCAAAGGAAAGAAAGGATATATATTCAAAGGACATGAAGAGACAGTTCACCAAAGATATAAGTATGGGAAATAATCACCTAACAGGACATTCAGCATCATCAACCACTAGGGAAATGCAAATCAAAACCATTTTGAGATTGCCACACCTAAAAGAATAACTAAAATTAGAATTAGTGACAGCATGAAATAGTGGCAAGGACACAGAGAAACTAAATCACTCATACATTACTGGTGGGAATGTGAGAGGATTCAGCTACCATAGAAAACAATAGAGCCATTTCTTTAAAAACTAAACAGGCAACTACCACATGACCTAGCAATTGCACTCCTGGGCATTTATCCCAGAGAAATGAAACTTATGTTTACACAAAAAACCTGTACAAGAATGTTTATAGCAGCTTTATTTATATAGCTCAAATCTGGTTACAGCCAGATGTCCGTCCAGGTGACTGGCTAAATAAACTGTGGTGTATCCAAACCATGGAATACTACTCAGCAATAAAAGGGAGCAAACTATGACATATAAAACTGTGGTACCACTTGAGACCTGGAAGAATCTCCAGAAAAGTATTTTAAGCAAAAAAATAAATAACCACTCAAAAAAGGTCACATACTGTATGTGCTATTTATACAATGTTCTTGAAATGTCAAAATTAGAGAAATGGAGAACAGATTAATGGTTGCCAAGGGATGAAGGTAGGATTAGCAAAAGCAGAAAGATTCCTTGAACTGATAGTAATGCTTTTTAGTTTAACTTTATCAATGTCAAATTTCCTGCTATTACAATGTACTCTAGTTTTGTAAAATGTTACTTTGGGGAAAACTGGGCAGAGAAGGTACACCAGATTGTTCACTGTTGTTTCTTACGACTGCATGTCAATCCACAATTATCCCAAAGTTAAAAGTTTGATTTTTAAAAATAAGCCTTTAAAAATCTAATGTATAGACTCATTTGTTCATTTAATGATGAAATGTATAGACCAGCCCAACATTTGGAAATCATGCTCTATTCCTCAGATTCTTCAATCCTTTTTTTTTTTCTCCTAATAATTCTTTGGTAGGTTGGTTGGTAGGTAGGTGTGTAGGTAGGTGGGTAGTGCAGTTACAAGTTTTTCAAAGTCAAACATGGTTAGGGATAAAATCCTGGGTCTGCCAGTTGTCCATTGTCAGTCATCCCATATTTCAAGGGTGTGTTCCAGGTCCACCGCCACCTTGTAGTAAAATTTCTTATTCCTTCTCCCCTTCAGGGAAGCCACTAGTAAAAGCATCGCGAATGACTGTGATCAACACTGAAGAACCTGCCATCACGGTGGATGTGGGTGGCATCATCAAAACAGTGCGGGGAGTGAACGTTACCATTAACTGCCAGGTTGCCGGTGAGAAATTTTTCATGTGTTAATTCATTTTTTCATATGATAATGGAGTCCTGTGCTAGCTTGGTGGTTGCAAACAAAAAGATAACTTGTGTTCTGGAGGATTCAAGGCCAGTAAGAAAGCCAAGGCATGAACCCCAGTTACTCTGAAAGTGGAAAGTGCTACAGAAGTTTAGGGGAGGTAGGATTAATTTTTACTAGGATAGATGTGGTAGAAGAGGTGGCTTTTAAAAATAAAAAATAAAATAAAACTATGTCAGGCTCGCCCTGACAGAATGTGAACACTCAAAGATGGTGGCAAAGGGTATTGTAACTGGATGAGAGTGTGAGGAAATTCATAGATGTAGCAAAGCATCAGGGAACAGTGTATAATTGAGTCTGGATGGAGCCCTAAGTGCAGAAATGGTGTGAGGGGACTTTAAACTTCAGTCAGGTGGGTTACAACTTCCCCATGAAAGAGCTTGAATGCTTGGTCAGGCAGCTCAAAACAAAAGGCTGATGGAGAGGGACATGAAGGACCCCTGCTTCCACAAGAGTGAGTCTCCAACAATGCATAAAATAGATCAAAGCAAGGCAGCTGGTTGAGAGAGGTCATTTAAGAAGTCACTATATATTTACCCGAAGGACACAGAAACATTAATTCAAAAGGGCACCTGCACCCCTATCTTTATAGCAGCACTATTTACAATAGCTAAGCTTTGGAAACAACCCAAATGCCCAAAAATAGATGACTGGATCAAGAAGATGTGGTACATATACACCATGGAATATTACTCAGCATTCAAAAAAGATAAACTCATGCAATTTGCAGCAACTTAGATGGAGCGAAATAAGCCAGAAAGAAAAAGAAAAATATCAGATGGTCTCACTCATAGCAGAAATTTAGAAAACCTGAATAAGGGACCAGGAAAAAGACTAATTATAATAAAGAAAAAATCAACAAGCAACTATAGATCAGAGACACACTATGGAGGGGTGGGGGGGTAGGGGGAGGAGAGGAGGGATTAGGGTCAGAATGAGGGGGGGTGGGAATTGTATAGGGAATATAACCAAAATGAAAATGCATACATTGTGCGAAAATGAAAAACTATGTAAGAATTATATAAAATTAATTTTTTTAAAAAAAAGAAATCACCATAGTAGTTTAGAGGAGTAAGTAGTAATTTAGATGGTAAATAATCATCTGAAAAGATTTTCAACATCATCAACCACTAGGGAAATGCAAAATAAAACCATCTGGAGATCTCTCTCCACACCTACCATAATGACTAAAATTAAAACTAGTGATTGCATTAAACAGTGGCAAGGACACGGAGAAACTAGGGAATGTGAAAGGATTCAACTAGGGTTGAAAACAATAGAGCCATTTCTTTAAAAACTAAACAGGCCACTACCATGTGAAAACTCAGGGCAGTGGTGGGAGAAAGGTGAGGAGTGAGTGAATGGTGGAGGTGAGAACCACAGGACCCAGGCCCCTGCCCACATCAGAAGTGGGTCAGAGCCATCAAGAAAAACTCGAGGACTGTTGGAGTTGTGACATAGACATTGTCTTCCCGTCAGCCTTGCAAAGGCAGGAGGGCCCTCCCTGGTGGCACAGCGGATTGAGCACTGCCCTGTGTGGCTGTCTGCAGCCTCTGCAGCACGGGTTCGATTCCCAGCTGGCCAGGGAGAAACCCACATGGCGCAGCAGACCTCTCCTGTCTCGCCCCCTGCTCCCCTCAGCAGTGTCTTCAGTCCGTCTGCCTGTTCTGCTCCCTGCTCTGTCTCTGGTGAATCCTCTCACCCTCCCGTGTCTCTGACTATACCCCAGTTCTTTTATAAATAAGTAAATCTTTAAAAAAAATTTAAAAAAAGAAAGGCACAGGAAGTGGGGGAATGATGGACATTAGGAGGTGCTGGTAAGCTCTTTATAAAGATATTTACCATCCATTAAGAAAACAGAAAACACCAAATGTAGAGGCAAAAAGCCTAACTGCTAAGTCTCCCTTTCTGTGCACCAGACATTGTGATGTTGATCCTAAGGGTTTTCACTCGCACAATGGAAAGAAGGGAGGGTATCTTGTGCCAAGGTGCAGCCCTGGACTCTCTTGTGGTGCACCCAAACCAGGGCTCCCCTGTCACTCCCTGTCTGCAGGTGGGGAGACTGTGGCATCTCCTGTTCTGGGGCTTCTTCATCAGATCTCAGTCCATCATCAGAGGATCTATCTCCATGGAGATTTAAAGCCAGAGAACTCATCCTAAAATAAGTTGGAAGAATTTTAACCTAAAGTGTGTTGTTTGCAAAGAACAGTGAGGTCTGTTTTCTTTAAAATATTCTGGTAGCTCCAGAAAGCCAGAAATGTAAATCTATCTCTGTCATCACACATGAGTTTCTTCTTTGTAAATCTCCCCTACACTTGCGTGTCCAACTTCCTCAATGAAACCTAGACCCAAACCCCTGCAGCCCTGTATTCCCATCTGGGGAGTGAGAGAGAAATCGTGACCCCTGAACATGCTGCCCCTCCCTGCAGGGACCAGAGTCTCGGGCAGAACCAGCGCTCGCTCCCACCAGCTCACTGAGTGCCTGCACGAGATGCACACTGACTGGATATAATGGGCCATTTGGGGTGTGCTCTTGAGACTTGGGATTGGAAGGAGTAAAAGAATGGGGAGCCAAAGGCAGTAACATGAGGAATTGGGAATTTAAAGAAAGAACCAGATTCTGAGAGAACCAGAATCCAGGGAGAGCCATGGGGAGTCCCACGTACTACACCAGCTTTTGCCAACTCTCCTTGGGTGTCTGTCTCTCCAACTTCATCCAGAGACTCACTCTTGGCAACCTTGAAGTGAGATCTAGGCTGTTACGTCCAGTTTCTGCCTGGCCATGTACATTATCGTCCTTATTTTTATTTTTATGAATAGACTCATCTTTATTAATCATGGGTAATAAACTAAATTCGCTTCATTGTCCTCGTTTAAAAATAAGATATTAATTAAATGTGTGTGGTAAAAGATCCTGATTTTGATTACGTAGTTTAACTGTGAGTCTCCAAAATACTGATAGCTCTAATGACAGAAGGAATTGCTTTACTTTGCTGCCACAAGTGCCTCTTTGGGCTCCCTTACTGGTTATAGAAGAGGCTACTTTAAGAATATGACATAATTACAAAGAGTAACTTGTGTCCTTACATGTTTTGTTGTTAGCAGTTTTTCCTTAAATAACTTTTTGCACATGTATGCTTTCTACTTGTAAAATGCAGCCTCACAGATTTTTTCCAACCCTTAAGCATACAAGATATTAAGCTTTGAATATGACAGCTCTCTCTCGAAAAGCGATCCAGTCCATTGTCCAACTCCCACAGTTGTCTATTTGATAAGAGTTCAGAAAACTGAGTAAGAAATAAAGGGTTGCAGAAGGAGGGGATATTTCAGACCTGGGGAACAGGATGTGCAAAGGAAGTGAGTGAAGTAGCAAGAACACATTCTATCTGAAGGAGTAAAATATGGCTGGTGTGGTTGTAGTGCAGTGAGCAGAAAAAAAAGTGGCAGGGACATGGGGGGCAGTGGTCTTATATACTGTAAGGGTTTGGTCTTATATATTATAGTAGATCATTGTACAATTTGGGATTTGTCCTAAGGGCAAGGGAAGC
This sequence comes from Talpa europaea, assembly GCF_964194135.1. Classification (NCBI taxonomy): domain Eukaryota; kingdom Metazoa; phylum Chordata; class Mammalia; order Eulipotyphla; family Talpidae; genus Talpa; species Talpa europaea. Next base: position 22,353,834 of record NC_140074.1, on the reverse strand, counting down.
TTTTAAAGGACTAACTTTTGAGATAAAATTGTCAGGACTAATGATGTAGAAATAAATAACTGAAGAATAAATGATGCACAGCATATTAGCTAGGGTAGGGTAGACTCTTAGTTAGGTTGACCCCCAAATGTGTAGTGGGTCAAACACATTAGAATTTGTTACTGCTTACCTAAGAGCCCAGAATGTTCATGGTCAGCTGCCTCACATAGAATGTTGTAAAATGCTGGCTCTGTTCTGTTGCACACACGCCTTCCAGGGACTCCCTGGTGGTTATCTCTATGCTGTCAACCAGCTGAGGGAAAGAATAAAGTGTGGAAGATGGTTGGGAAGGTTTTTAAATACCACACCTGAAAAAAGGACACATTACTAGTTCTCACATTCCCTCTTAGTCACATGGTCAATTACAACTAAAAGGGAGGTACCCTACCTGGGTGCCCAGGAAAAAGAAGAAGACTGGTTTTGTGAACAACTACCAGTATCTGCCACAATCTATGTGGAAAAATGTAGAAGGCTGACATTTAAGTTAGTGTATCCATTCCTTTTCTTGCCTTAAGCCATCAAAGAAAATTCTAGAATTTATCTTGTCAAGATGCACCTTTCAGTGGATGCCCCACCTTGAGATGTTGACAAGCTGCCATAGAGCAAGCAGCCTTCCAAATAGAACAAGTGGTCTAGTTAAGAAGAATATCCTGTCTGGGATTAAAATAATAATGTAGCATCACCATACCTGGCAGCTCAGTGGAGATTAGAGGCACTAATCCTTTAATGATATCAACTTACAACCCATTATGCCCAGACTCATTTATTGATCCTTTCAAGCCACAGGGAGAGTATTGTGTTGTTGATAAGATATGCCACAAAGGGGGGGAAAGTAAGTCAGGTTTCTTTTCCTTCCCTTTTTTAGACACAAAGCATAGCAGGAGTCCAGAGCATGGAACCAGTCCAAGTCATTTGTCAACAGCATCGATTTGGACTTTGTTCTGTGGTAGAGTGTATTTTCTGTCATTTTTCAGACATTTCTTTCTGTAGAATGTGCTGTCACATCACAACAGGCTAGAAAAAAGCAATCTTCCACAGTCTAAGACTGAGCTTCTCAACAAGAAAAGAGCTAACACAGCTAGCGCACATGGGTTCTGGAAACCTCCCTCCTAACAATAATCTTGCTGTTACAATTACAACAGAAAGATTAATTCTGAAAGTAAAAAACACTTAAGGATTTCACAGTTCAGAAACAACTGTACAGTGACTCAGCTCTTCTCTAAAGAATTTGTCTGGTAGATGGCAGGTAGTGTTGTGTAGTTGCTAAGACAGCCTGCAGGGCATCAAGTGTGTGAGTTTGGATCCCCCCCTTGCTATGTGTAGGTCACTGATTGGCCACGGGGTGAGGAATAGCAGGAAACAGAGACTTTATCCCCAGTAATCATTCAGGGACCCAAACTAATGTGACTTTAGGCAGATTTCTTAATCTCTTTTAGTGCTACTTTTCTCACTGGTGAAATGGAATTAATAATAGTGCCTTATAGGATTACTGTGAAAATGTGATTATATATCTATAAAATCCTTTGCTTATAGCACCCATTCAGTAAATGTTCTCCTCCCTTGAATATAGTCAGGATATCCTTGCCTCTGTGTACTCCAGTGTTTGGGTATGCCATAGGTCACGTTAGGCAAATCTGCCTGGTACTTTTCTGAGGGACTCTGGCACACACAATGAATGGTGATGTTTTCTAGCCTGTCATTGTAATCGTGAGAGAAAAAGAAAAAAGACTTCTATGATGCCTCATTTATTTTTCCTCTTCCCTTGTTCTCACTCTGTTTGTAATATGTCAGAGCAAGTCATGGAAGGACTGAGAAGAATCCAATACATCTTTTTGGTGTCATTCTTTGCTTAAAGCCTACCAGTCCCACTTGCAGGAAGCCTCTAAAATGTGACACCATACTAAGTCCTCCATGGGCAGATGCGTGTTGCAGGCCCATGGGCCCGAGTGCCTCTGGGAGCGCTTCCCTAATAATATATGGAAGACCAGTTCCTACATAGTTTCTCTTCTCTTGGCGCTGCTGTCACTTCTATGGCTCTACTTTAACAAAGCTGGAGGTTACAGACCTGAGCTCACGGAGGCATGAAGCAAAGAGTGATGACAGTACTGGAAGAAGCTGATAGCTACATCCTGGGAAAGCAGGAGATAGCTGCCAGGTCTCTCTCCTTCCCTGGTTTTCTCCCTCTCCCTCCCCCTTCCTCATCCTCCCCTTCCCACCTCATTTTCTCCTCCCTGTATCTCTCTGCAGACTGCTCTGCAGGAGCACAGACCCTGACCAGAGAAGGACACATGGCGAGCAGTGGGTTGCCTTGCTTCAGGATTGTCTGTGTTGCACACACACACACTGTACACTCCATCTGCATGTAGATGGACCACTCGCTCCCTAGTGCAGTTAGCCATCACCCTTTTGTCAGTGAAACTGAGGCTGTTTTAGTCCAGTTCTCTTGCTCTGCAACAGCCTTAGTTCCTACTGGGGACTACATGCTTGCTACCCACAGCCCTTCCCCAAAGGCAGGTGCAGGAGACAAGGACTATGTGTTGCAATGGAAATACTTGTAGAAATCTTATTGAAGCATTTGTAGAATCTCATTTTTCCTTGTGCTATTTCGGGGAGAAGTGACTGGGAATGTTTTCTTCAACTTATTTTCAGAGACTTTCTTCTGATGCTGTGGATTATGTTTGTTTGTTTCAGGTAAAAACTGAGGTTAGAGTCCAATGTCCAAACTGGCATGCCTGGGCATCATGATGCTCTTGCTCTCCCTAGTGGTGCTAGAGTGAAAAATTAACTTTTCTGCCTCTCACCTACATCTTTTTCTCCAGGTCAATTTAAAGACCCAACCAACCCTGCTCATGCACCTGAGCATCATTGTACAGGCTTCTCTGATGGAACAAGGATCCATATCCAATTCTCTGTTGCCTTCCTCTTCCAGCCAGTATGGTACTCCCTGGTGATTCACACTGAATTAAGGGTAATCTGAATATAAGAAAAGATCTGACAATCATTGAGGATAACAGGAAGAAAGGGCCTATAGGTTGACCAGACACTTGGCAACCACTTTAGGCCACCATTTTAAGCCTGGGAAACTCTACCACAGGTAGCCAAGTAGTCAGGACACTAGTAAATCGCACAAAGTAGCTCACTGTTAGTGAGGGCACATGAGGCCGTCTTCCCAGCCCAACCCCACTTCCTATCACTGGGACCTCGAGAATAGCAGGTGCTTATGGACCATCATGAGGGCTGTTGAGCTGGGTATTACAGAGTAGACTGCAAGGTCATTTTGTTCATTAGATTGAAGGACAAGTAATAGGTGCAGGGGCAATTCCCTGAAGGCATCTGTGTCCTCAATGGTAGGCTGTCTACTAAGGGCAGCACTGTCCATGCTGCCCAATGAAAAGGTCTCACTCTTTGACTGCTCCTGGCTTTGTCTCCTATCTACCAGGATTTAACATTCTAAACATGCCCTGGATGTGTGCTCAAGAGTTCATTGAGTAAGCTTTGTGAGCTGGGTCAGTGGTTAGGAGGTACAAGGGTTGGTGCTTTATGTTTCCCAGAGACTTGGATTAATCCCACAGACTTTTTGTTTCCTCACTCACTCAGAGCTCGACCTCCTATGCAGACCACCTTAGGAGACTTGTCCTAGCTGGGCTCTGCTTCAGCATGTAAATCACAGGGAAATTTCCTAAGGAATTTGATTGCCTCCTTGTTTTGATCTACTTAGACTACTATAATAAAATACCATAGATTGGGTGATTTAAAAGAAGATTATTTCTCACAGTTCTGCAATCTGGGAGTTCCAAGATGAAGTTGCCAGCCCATACATTCAGCTCCTGGTGAGCCTCTCTATCTGCCTTAAGTCAGCTGTTTTCTTGCTGTTCCCTCATATGATAGCTAATTCTCTGCTCTCCTCCTGTAAGTGTACTAATGTCCTCGTCACATAACCAGATCTGATCCTATATACTCACCACCTACTACCACCTAACTGGGGTTAGGATTCCCACATATCAACTTGGGGATGGGGGAGAGCTTAAACCTTCAGTCCATAATACCCCTAGAGGACAGAGCCTGATTCCCAAAGACATACCATCCAATTCCCCAGCTCCTTCCCTCCCTCCTTCTCTCTCTCTCTCTCTCTCTCTCTCTCTCTCTCTCTCTCTCTCTCTTCTCTCTCTCTCTCTCTCTCTCACAATAACTTGGATTGAGGAGGAAGCAGAGTACTTTCTTTCTATCTTTTTCTATGGTGCTATTGATACCATAGTCTTGTGATCTCTTATTGTAAGAAAATGTATAGGTTTTATTTATAGATATATATATAGATATATAGATATATAGTGCCAACTCTGATAAGAACCTAGCAACTTGTGTCTGTCTGGTATACCTGTGTGTGTATTAGCATTTTATAGCTTTTTATTGAAGTATAGTACTTCTACAGAAAATACATCATAAAGATACCAAATCAGCCCAGGCCAATAAATAGCATCACATCATGAGTGGCCAAGCCTCTTCCACCCGCTAAGAGGCCAAGCCTCTTCCACCGCCCTTCCTATTAACAGCATAGATTGATGTCCTAGTTATTTTTACTTATGGACATATCCAAGATATTAGTTTAGCCAAAGGATGGTAGAAGATTCCCAGGCAGATGTCTGCCAAGGGACTGCAAATGCCTCACTAGCAACCTCCGAATGTGTTTAGTCATGAGGTTTTTGTTTTGTTTTTTTTTTTTTGTTTTTCTTCCTAGGTGTACCTGAAGCTGAAGTCACTTGGTTCAGGAATAAAAGCAAACTGGGATCCCCTCAACAGCTGCACGAGGGCTCCTTGCTGCTCACAGATGTGTCCTCCGCGGATCAGGGCCTGTACTCCTGCCGGGCAGCCAATCTGCATGGGGAGCTGACTGAGAACACCCAGCTACTGATCCTAGGTAAACATCTGGAGGTTGGCTGCCTCCTCTAGACCCAGTTGGGGGTGGCTGGGTAACCTACCCCCATCAAGTTAAGTTCATAAAGGTAAAATCAATAGCCTTTCACTTCTCTCCATCTTAGAGCTTCTGATAAAGCACAGGCTTTTGGTCCAGGAAGACATCAGATAATGCTGGCTCTACTGCTTACCCGTGACCTTGGACAAGTTACTTAACTTTGCTAGACGCAGATGTTGGTCTGTATGCAGAAACCTGCAAAATAAGGATTATCCATATCAGGAGTGGGGGAGGGTCCTGTCAAAGAGAGCTAATAGAGTTAAAGCTATTATTTTTTACTCCTCCTACATTAGGTGCTTCTTTAAAAAAGCATATGGAAACTGTAGATTACCCCCTCTAGAAAAATTCATACATGTGAAATTTTTCATATAATTTCAGAAAGTTCATGGTTTAATCCCCCTAAAGTTCACACATGTGCACCCATGCACACAAACACACACGGTCTTTGTCCATTCAGGCAGCTGTAACAAAATACCACAGACTGCTTAACTTATAAGCAACGGAAATTTATTTCTCACACGTCTAGCAGCTGGAAGTCCAGGATCAGAGCACCAGTGTGATCTGGGGAGGACCTTCGTCCATGTTGCCTCTGCCAGCTTCCTGCAAGGTCCCCATATAACAGAAGGGATGGGCCAGCTCTCTGCACTCTCTTTTAGAAGAACTCTAATTCCATTTTAGGGGGGCTGTCCTCTGATCTAATCACCTCCTCAAAGTCTCACGTCTGATAAATCACCCCATGGAATGATTAGGATTTCACCATGAATTTGGGAAGACACAAACATGTAAACCATAAGACCCCAAAACATAAAACCCCTGATTTAAGAGTGTAACACAATTCCTAGCATAAGTAAGTTACTTTAAAATGACAGCAATTACCGAGATACCATCTAACACTTGCCCTTGTCCAGTGCTAGACTCCGCCATATTATGATCTGTAGACTTTTTTTTGTCCCACAAATTAGGGACCCTCTGCTTCTCTTCCCACTCAGTCTATGAGTTGATAGAAATAGAGTAAAAAACTTATGTTTTGTCTTTAAGAAAATACAATTATTAGAGCACTTATGCTAACTTTCTCTTTTTTGAGACTTCTTTTTAATTTTGTTGATTTGCCAATCATTTACATAACTGTAATTTGGGGCACACACCTTCACCCTTCCATATGTTGTGCTAGTTTTCTCACCAGGAGAAAATTATCATTCCAAGGGGGAAAAAAAGGAAATATGACAAATGTAAACAGTTATGTACTACACATATATACACATACATATTTTATAGACTTCCTCAGAGGAAAATAATTAAACTTTACACATGTATTCTCACACACCAAATTAATGATATACCAAAGCGCAGGGTCCCTGGCCCTTGCACACTCAGGTTTCAGAGAGACCCAGATGGACTTTCTTTTTTTTTCTTTTTTTTCTTTTTTTTAAGATTTATTTATTTGTGCATACAAGAGCTGGGGTATAGGCCAGAGATGCAGGGGGGTGAGAGGATTCACCAGAGACAGAGTGGGGAACAGAACAGGCAGATTGACCAAAATATACTGCTGAGGGAAGCAGCAGGTGAGATAGGAGAGGTCTGCTGCACCATGTGGGTTTCTCCCTGGCTGGACATCGAACTCATGCTGCAGAGGCTGCAGATAACTTCATAGTGCAGTGTTTAACCCCTTGCACCACCAGGGAGGCCCCCAGATGTACTTTCTTCTCACCAGTGGTTGCATAAACCCTCAGTCACTTTAGGAAGCCTCAGAAATCAGCTCAGTGAAGGATGTCATTTCTTTTGTGCTGGGTTTCATGCAGCTCAGCTGCCATTCTGGAGCCCCAGGCCCAGAGACTGTTGCCCCACACTGAATTATAGTGCTTGCTGATGGTTTTCTCCTCTCTGAAGCCCTTCAGTGTCCTCTCTGCTAGCAGAGAGGAAAGGCTGGGCTGTGTGGCTGCTACTGTAGCCCCACCATTGAAGCATGTGTGTCCTACAAGCTTGTCTGACAGCGTTCTACTCTAATACAGTGTGACTGTGAACATGGATTTTGAAGAGTGTGTAACATCTTTCCATTTTATTCAGACTTGGTGGGGAAAGCCACTATTTTCACTCTTCAGTGTCAGACCTTGCTTGATAAGCAGTCTTGATTACTAATCAAAGTTTGTTTATTTATATAGATACTTTATGAGCATAGAAGTAATGTCTCCTCTTTAAAATAAGCCCTAAAGTGTCTTAATTTTTAAAGGGGGAGGGAGACTTTGTATAGAAAGCTGTTTCATATGGAGTTCTGGGACTTTACCTGTAAGTCTGGAGACTTAAGTGCAATAAGACATTTATTCATATAGCCAGTGGATGAATAACTATTAAGTGTTACCTCTCAGACTGTACCCCAGCATCCATACATTGGATCTTCAACACCATGGAAATGGTGGCAAAAAGTGAAAGGGGGGAATTATTAGGGGGAGTGGATGTCCTGAGCTAATTCCATACAGGCTTTGTAGATGCCACCCCGACTCCATCAAGACACCGGGAACTACAAATCCCAAGATCCCCAAAGGGAAGTTGCGAGGACCTAAGGATGGAGTTAAGCAGCCATTTTCTCTGTTTGTAAATAAAAACCAGCCATGTTAGCGGGGTTGGGCACACTTGGCTCATGCTCTTGGCCAGGCAGGTTTGGTCTCATGGGTCATTTGGAATTCCAGGTCGGTGGAACAGATAGGACACATTTAAGAATTTATCTCCCTCCTTTCTCCCTGAGTTATACATTTCCTCATTCACCTTCCCTTGTAAAAAAAAAAAAAACCTTTTGTTAACCTTTAAAAAAAATAATAAGTGTTACCTCTAAGTTCCATGTAGTGCTTAGGAGAAATACAGGAAGTGAGCTCTATCTTTGGAGAATTTATAGGAAGATCAAGTGGAGATGTATCCAAAAAACCCACATACAGAAGCTGTAAATTAGAAGGGGCCAATATTTAGACCAAGGACATCCAATGGTTTTGAAGATGGGATATAGCCTCCCCTTTTGACTTTTAGTAAACAAGCAAACACTCCTTGAATTTCAATATTCTTGAAGAAGTATTCAATTTCAGTATTTTTGAAGAAATTTGATTTCCCTCAATATTCAAAATTTAATTTCAGTAGTCTTAAGGGAATATTAAGAAGAGTAGGAGGAAGAATCTTGAATTGTATAAACTACCATCTGGGTACATGACTCTCAAAATAGGAACAAAGACATTTTCCTCATTCTATAAAAATGAACATTTCTTTTCACTCTCTTTTTAAATATGAAATTCTCCCCATATCTCCACCTCACCCCCATCTTCTCAACTTAAGTACATGAGGACTTTTGCTCTTCCTTGCCTCTAGCTGTAGATATATATAGTATTGGAAATATAAATGAAATCCTTTATATATAAATGAAGATTCTGGCTCAACACTAAAAATTTTGAAGTTATTTTAAACTATCCCAGTAATAATTTAATAATGTTACCTCATCCAAAACTTCCAACCATGAAAATATTTTTCAGTTATGTGATTTAGTCATGATATATGGTCTTGAAGCAATGATTATAACTGGCATACACAAAAATTCAACAAAATAGCCATAATGATATTTCAGATAACTAAGACCTTCCCTCTTGTTTTCTTTTTTTTTTTTACTCATCATCCTCCCTTATCCCATTCTCTGTGTAGATGTCTAATATTTTTCTTTGTCATTCTGACTTGCTTTATTACACATAATGGCCCTCAAATTCCCACCATTTTTCTATAAATCACAGCATTTCATCTTTCTTTGTATTACAAAGTGTGAATATACCACATCTTCTTGATCCAAACATCTATCAAGTGCATTAAGTCTCCTTCCATGACCTAACTACTGTAAGTAGTGTGGCAATAAGTACTATATAACATGTAGGTGTTTTGCACTTATGACGCATAGTCTTTAGATAAAGCCACCATAAACTTTTAAAATCAAAGTATTTCAGGTTTCTCATCAATTTATAAGATGAAGAAATTTATATTCAAATGGATCAAGTGACTAGCCCAAGTTAGTAGATGACAGAGCCACAGTTTGCACTGACCCTAAGCATGCTGTCTTTTCTCTCAACCATTTAAAGTGTTTATATATATATATATAATATCTTTATACTTTTTGATTATTATAGTTACATGAAACATCTGAAGCTCATCATTATTTTCTTTAATGAAAGGCAGAGGAAACAGATAAGTTTTTGAAGTAGACACAGATGCCATCATGACTTATTTGTTATCTCTTATAACTACTTAATGAGGGGACAAGCACATAGTAGGTCCTCACTAAGCCATGTTGTAATGACCATCCATCTCAAGAGCATTGCTCCTGCTTCGCTTTCCATTCCATCCAATTCTGTAGAAGAAAATGTGGGAGCTGGTCTTAGAGCATGAATTGCAGTGTGTTAAGAGATGCAGGAAGAGGGGGGGCAAAGGGATTCTGCTGCTTTTCCAGGAGAATCAAGGGTCATCCCACCACTAGGTTCAACAGGCTATTGACTCTTATTCTCTAGTGGAAATGATAAGGAGGACACTCTGTGTCCCATTTTTTGTCACCTTGGGCTCTATTTAATTGTGACCCCTGATGGCTTCCTCCCTGACTCCTTATAAGATTTTGAATAACAAACAATCCCTGTATTGCTTGTCTAGGTCCTACTTGGGCATTAAAAATTCAACCGCAGCTTCTCAGCTGGACCACTTTCTTCATGGAGATTCATTTTCATAGATTTATAGATTTCTTTTTAGTAATAAATTCCTGTGGTGTATTCCTATATGTGGGGACAATAACAAATTGCTTCCATATAAAGGATAAGAGTTACAGGGAAAAAATGAATAGGTATAACATGAATACTATAGCTTACACTGCTGTATGATATATAGGAAAATTAAGAGTTCTCATCACAAGGGGAAATTTTTTTTCTTCATTTCTTTTTTTCCTCTTTTTCATTGTGCCTACATGAGAAAATAGATGTTAACTGAAACTATTGTGGTAGTCATGTCACAATGTATGTAAACCAAACCTTTATGCTATATGCCTTAAATTTGTACAGTGATGTCTGTCAATTATTTTTAAAACAGCCGGGAAAAAAATGAAAACAATTCAGCATGGGATTTGGCATACATTAAATGCTAAAGAAGTATTGGATATTTAAATGTGTCTTTATATATATATGGTTTAATTTGCCTACACATTTATGGGGACCTGATGGGACACAGCAAGGAAGTCCTGAAGTCAGCATGCCTGATTCTTGCTACTGACCTCATTGTTTCAGGCAGCAAATATTAAGTCTGACATTCAGAATCACCTTGCTAGGCCCACCTTCTCTATAGGAAAGTGATAATAGAAGACAATGATATTAATGCCTGCCACATACACAGAGGCACTTCTTGCTGCCACCTTTCGCTCTCAAATGTGGCCTTCATGCTTTAACCTGCCTGACTTACCACCATGTGCCTTCTCACAGATCCCCCTCAAGTCCCTGCGCAGTTGGAAGACATCAAGGCCTTGCTCTCAGCCACTGGACCAAACCTTCCATCGGTGCTGATGTCTCCTCTGGGAACACAGCTGGTCCTGGATCCTGGGAATTCCGCTCTCCTTGGTGAGTCCAACCCTCTGGAACATTGGGCCAAAATCCAGGGCTGGACAGGATTTATGGATGGGTGACCGCTTGCAGGTGGGAGGGAGGCAGCAGTAGGGGGTGGCCAACAGGAAATCACTAAATTGCCTACAGAATCCAGACTCACCAGTGGAAACTTGGCTGGCTTTCCATATGAGGTGAGTGCAGTTCTTAGTCTGGAATCTAGCCTGTCTCGATTCCAACGTGGCTCCCTTCCGAATCCTCTTGGGCTGACGCCACAGTCCAGCTCCCCTCAATCAGATTGACTCACTGAACTTTAAGATGCAGCAGTAAAGAATAGCTCCAGTGCCTCCTCCCCTTGCCAACACTATCCTAGTATTCTCCCATGACCTCCTCCCACCTGAACTAGGGTTATAATCAACTTTGAAGGAGAAAGCTGCCATGTCAACACCCTTCAAAAGGTAGACAGTCTGTTTAGGCCAGCCTTTTGAAAGTAGGGCCCAAAACCAACCCAGACAGACGCCACAAGGCAAGTGTTAACTTCATCAGGTGGGATTTCCTGGACATCTGTCACTAGGAACCCCCCACCAAGTTAATGCCCACGTGGCTGTCACTCTGGTGGCAGAGCTGTGTAGGTAATTGTGTATGTATCCACATCCTGAGCCCTCACACCGGGATCATGGAGATGTCAGAGGAACCTCTATGTCCCTGTCATAACCTTGCAAATGGTCAAGTCCAAGAATTCGTCTGCTTTCAAAGGGCCCAAGGGAAAAAATAAAACAGGCCTATAAAATGGTCCCACTAACTCTATATGACCCCAGCTCTTGGTAATGGTAGCTGGAACTATTCTCTTGGCTCAAAGTTGAAAGTTTCTCTCTTCTCCCTACCAAGTAGCAAGAACAGGAGGCTAGTCAGTTCCCAGCCATACTGCTGATGACGTATCAACATGGTCACAGGGCCTGGTCTCTTTAGAAATATAACACAGAAAGGTTATACAATTTTTATTGTCTTCTGAAATTAGCAAAGAGTGGTTCTAGCTTATGAGTATATGGAAAAAGCTCCTGATATTCCTATTTCTGGTTTCTGTGACAATAAGCAGAGTAACAAGTGGCTCTATTCTGTTTCCCATAACTTATACAAGCTTGGCATTGAGATTTTCCATGTCATGTTGATCAGAATTCATAGCAGTTTCAAATGGTATATTTTCTTAGACTTATGGATGGTAAACTTATTCCAAATTAAATATGTGTGTGATAAACTTTTTATTTTAGACGCGTTGCTCTGAGAAATTGTTATACTATTAGTCATAGTCCAGCCACTATAAGCTATACAGCAATTGTTCATTTTTCAAGTTCAATAACTCCTTGGGTCACTCAGGTACCTTTCAGCATGCTGGAAAAGTTAACCCGCTCATATTTTTCTATGATAGTTTTACTCTCTTTCTTACTCTGAAATAATGTTTTGTCTCATTTTAGCCATGAGCAATAAGAATTTATTGTGCCTTATGTTGCTGCATTCCATTGCTAGTTTATGGTGCTTTGTTACCTTAGACTGGTATTTAAATCTAACAGGTCATACTTGCCTCAGTATCCCAGCTCACATCCAGACTGCTGCATTTGAATGAGACAGCAAGTCAATATCTAAAAAGACCCTGAATGTCACTATCCAGGCCAACAGGACTGTAGTGATGAATGCCAACATGAGGAAAGATCCTATGTTAATTGTGGAGATGAATTAGGGACTGACGTCAAGGATCAGAAAGTAGGTCGCTGAGACAGACCAATCTTGCCAATGCTTTGGAGCTGAGTTCTGAAGCATGGGTGGGATTCAAATAGGCAGAAAGGAAGGGAAACAGGTAGTCAAGGTGATGAAGATGCCATAAGCCTAGAAATAAAAATGTCTGGTGTGTGTAGCAATTACCTGTTCAGAAACAGCTGTAAAATACCACTGCTTTTAAATTGATGATGGACCACTAAACTGGACTAGAAACTAGATCATCAAAAGGGGCAAGTCTCAGCCAGAGACTCTCTTTTGACTCAGACACTCATCACAAGCATTCTACTACCCTTCTCCACCTTGAAGCTGCCACCTATTAAGTCATCCGTATCTGTCAGTACAGTTGCTCCCATTAGGACCTGCTTCTCCCATCTCTGGCTCCTATTTATTGGTGTTCCTCTCAGGTCACTGTGTGCTCTGGGTACATTAAAAGGGACAGGGAGACCAGAAAGGAGATTCTCTGCAGAGTACTGGGCACTTAGAATATTAAGTGTCATCAAATTATGAAGGGCCTTGGTTATTAGACTAAGGGAGTCAATTTACTATATACAAAATTGGGACAGCTCTTTAGAGCATTTTAAGTTGGAGAATGATGTTGTAAAAGTAACATTTGACAGCATTAATCTGACATTCTTTAAAAGAAATCAATAGTGAGGAATTTTAATGAATAAACCCTATTTTGAGGGTAACAGATGTTCTAGATTAGGATGGAAATATGTGTTGAACACACTGCCCACTGCCAAGCTATCCCTGATCAAACATGACATTCTTTTTCACTTAGCCCAGGTGTTGCCTTACAATTCATTTTAACATTCCCACCAAGCATGGTGGTGGTTGATATATAGGATGAAAGCCACTTGCCAACCCTGTTGTAGCCAGTTAATATAAGAATCCCATGTTTGATTTCTCCCATTTCTGAGAGTAGGAATGCAGCAGATTCAGAGGACTCCCTGGTTGTCTGGCACATGGACAATAACTCATGAACCTTGATTCAGATATTTTTGTAGAAGGAAGAGCAAACAGGAGATTTTGGATTTTAAAAGTCATAGGTAAAAGAGCTGACTCTTCTCCATTAAGGCTCAAGCACTGTGCTTCCTAGTAGGTGAGTCTATTCCAGAAATTATGGTAGAGCTATCAGACACTGGTGCTGATCACATTTCAAACCACAGCTTCGACTTTCGAGATGTGACTGAGCAACACACATGTGAGTCCATCTAGGCCCCACTTTCCATAGCAGAGAGATGAAGACCTGGAGCTAGTGAGCCCCTGTTGCTCTCATGCCCTTGACTACATCACATAGACATGGAAATGCCCAGTGGAGGTTTGGCCATGCAGAGTAGACCCAGGCTGGCTAAGCAAGCCATGTGATCAAATTTTTTGCCCTGTTTTGTAGCTGTCCTCTGTGAAGTAGGCCTAGGCTGTGCCAAGTGTTCTGGGGGGGAGGCCAGTGCCCATGCTAACTCCTTTGGTGGTCTAGACCCAAGCAACACCCCCAAAGAGCTCCATTTTTAGATGAGTAGCATCTGATCTGTTATTTCTTTCATTTCTTTTTTTTACGTTTAATCCTTGTTTTTTTTTTAATTGAGGTAATATTTGGATACACTTATCAGATATTACTACTGTATTGTACCCCCCACCAACTCACCCATAGTCCCCCAATATAGGCTATTGTGCTTCCTTGTCCCTTTGATCTTACCCCTCCTCCAGTGCTTCCCCTATTGGGCTTCAGTTCTGTAATCAGCTATCAAAGTTTAGTTTGTAAGCTAGTCTTTATCTGACTCTTAATTTAGTTACTTTGTATCCCACATGTAAGCAACATCATCCAGTACTTATCTTTTTTTTCTAACTTACTTAATTTAGCATTATCCCTTCCAGCTCCATCCTTGTTACCACAAATGATAAGAGTTTATCTTTTTTGATAGCTGAGTAGTATTCCATTGTGTATGTATACCACATCTTCTTGATCCACTCGTCTGTTTTGGGGCACTTAGGTTGTTTCCATAATTTAGCTATAGTAAATACTACTGCAATAAATATGGGAATGCAAATTTTCTTTCAAATTAGTGTTTTTGAATATTTGGGGTAGATGCCTAGGAATGGAATAGGTCAAAGGGCAGATCCATTTTTGATGTTGTGGAACATCTGTCTATTCCTCTCCATAGTGATTGGACCAGTTTGCATTCCCACCAACAGGGTAGGAGGGTTCCTTTTTCTCTGTATCCTCACCAGCACTTGTTGTTTCTGATCTTTTCAGTATGGACCATTCCTAAATGTATGAAATTATGGTCTTGATTTGCATTTCTCTAATCATGAGCAATGGTAAACATTTTTTTCACATGCCTGTTTGTAGTTACATGGACACTTTTAAGAAATAATGTCTCCTGGGGTTGGCAAATCATAGTTCATGGACCAAACCTAGCTCACCATTTGTTTTTTGTGATTAAAGTGTTTTTGGCACACAGCCACACCCACTCATTGTATATGCATTGTTTATGACTTCTTTCACACCATACTGGTAGGATTGCATGCTTGCAACAGAGACCATGATGGCCCCCAAGTCTAAAATATTTTCTATCTAGCCCTTTTACAGAAAATGTTTCCTGATCCCTGTTTTAGTCCATCCACCTCACGTGGAAAGGATGCTGAGGTCTAAGGTGGTGACCAGACATCTCCTATTTCTAAGCAGGACCATTGATAGTTCCACTGGATCACCCTGCCCTTGACCTGGTCACTGGGTTACGCTTTCTCCATGAAGTGAAAGAGCTTGAAACAAGCAAAAATAACAAAACTGATTGGAGTAGAAATCTTTCTCAGGGAGGTCAGAAAAGAGAGAAAATCTGTGTTATCAACTGTTTTTTAATATTTGGGGTAGATGCCTAGGAATGGAAGAGGTCAAATGTCAGATCCATTTTTACTGTTGTGCAACACCTCTCTATTCCTCTCCATAGTGGTTGGACTGGTTTGCATTCCCACCGATAGTGTAGGAGGGTTCCTTTGTAGAATTTGATGACCTCAGGTGCCTCTGGTAAAATGAGATGCGTAATTATTCTATTGGATTATTGGATTATGAAAAGCTTAGTCCCTTTCCCTCGTATATCTCCTTTATGCCCAGTACCTTACAGAATATAGCCCTAAGGTTTGTCCATGTCCTATATTTTAGTCACAAGCCCTCCTTTGTGAAGGAGCAAGCACCAGCTCCCCAGCCGGAGGGAGCCTTCGTGACATCTCTGCTAGAAACTCATGTCCTGTTAGCTCAAGCACAGCCTTTCCTCATGTCTTGTGATTTACCAAGAGGGCAGAGATGCAGTCATTAGAGGCTGAGTTTGCAGAGTAAAGAGTTTTTTTGAAAGAAGTCATTGTGCCTGGCCCCTCCTCCAGCTGGGCACTGGAGGGGTACAGCCAACACACACAGAGCCTGCAGCAGCATCTACAAACTCCCAGGGCAGCAGGCCCCTCAGCCCCAGGGCTTTGCTCTGGGAACAGCCCTGCTGACTCGGAGAGAGACGAGGCCCACATACCGCTGTCTTCTGACCTCCTGACACAGGATGCTTGTGTGTTTTCTTCTGTACTTGCTCACTGAAGAGCTGTGAATTGCAAAGTATGGCATGCGATATAGTTCCAAATGTTTCTGCTAAAAACAATGGTGCTCTCCTGAGCAAGAACAAGATCTCATGCTAAAAGATGAAAATTATTTCTTTATCCAACATGAAGTGGTGACTGGGCCATTCCTACATGTCATATTATGCTGGTGAGGGAGCAATGTCTGGAAACTCCAAAGCCCAGAGCTGGAGTCTAAGGTGCAACTCATGATCTCTCAGAGTAGGACCGTGCATCACAAAACAGTTGGATAAATATAAATGTTCAAATTTGAGAGCCCTGATAAAGGGCTTAAGAAGGCAATGTCTCAATCATAGATCCATTTACTCATTCAGTAAATATTTCTTGAATGCCTGCCATGGCACTGTGCTGGGGCCAGGAATACACAGTAAGGAAAACAGACAACCCTGGCCCTTATTCATTCCTTCAAGCGAAATTTGTGAGCATTTACTATGCACTGGCTACTTTCCTAGATACTAAGGTTACAGCAAATGAATAGGTGAGGATTAGCAAAACAGATAAACATACCCGCCTGGTGCAGTCTGAGTTCTGGGTATATGTGGGCGGGGGAGGGACTTGAGTCTGGTGGGGAAAGAAATTCAAGAGGACTGTGATAGAAGAGAAATTGCTGGGTACTTTTAGGGCATGTGACAGGACAGGTCTGCTAATCTGAGCACTTGGCAAGATTTCTCAAGGGAGGAGATACTTAGACTGAGATATTTGAATTGGAATATTAGGTGCAAATTATGCAAGTGAGGAGAGGACATCCCAGACACAGGAATCCCAGGGCCTCCAGGGCAAAGGAACCAGCTGTGGTTCAGAAGCAAGAAAACAAAAGCATTTGAGGAACCATCACATTAATGACTTAGGGGAGCATGACCTCAGATGTGTCTTGGGGGCAGTCAGAGCACATTGCTGGCACACTGTGAGCCCCTCTGAGAATTCACACTTTGCCCTAAGTGCAATGGGAAGTCTTTGAAAGGTTGAAAAGCAGGAGAGAGGCATCCGCTAATGTGTTTTTAAAAGCCTGCTCTGGCTACTATAGAGAGGATGGATTGTCAGAAAAGAGACTAGAACAAGTACACCATTTAGGTAGTGCAGTGTTCCAGGTAAGCGTTAACCACAGCTTAGACAAGAAAGCTGGAGAAAATGGCAAGAAGTGAATGAACTCAGGGGTGTGGAGGAAGCAATGTGGACAGGACTTGGTAAATGCATTCATATGGGAAGAAAAAAGATAATCCAGATGATTAAGAAAGTCTCAATAACATCCGATTTTTTGCTTTCCTCATTGCCACTAAGGTCCCTTTTCATGTGGTCATGACACATTGTAGACCGCTCAAGTCAAGATGTTGGAATACAAGGGAGAACTAGGCAGGCATGTGACTTTGGAAAGTCTGGTTACTAGGAGGAGAGTCCAAAGCTATCATTGCTAAATCCTGGCTCATTCCCATAATACACGTAGTTGATCTCCACTAGATGCTAGGACCTGTGCACTTCTCTCAGCTTTGGAGGAGTTCAGAAGTAGTGTGAGGAATGTAAAAGCCAACAGTGCATGAGGAAAGCCCTAAAGAATTGCAAAGGAAGCCAACAGGAAAAGGGGACTCCTTTCGTCAAAGGAGCAGTTGGGAGAGCTTAAGAGAGGAACTGTTCAAACTCAGTCCAGAAAGATGAGCGAAAGCTCTCTGAGCACTGATAGGATAGACACACACTCAGTGAGTTCCTTCTACGTCTCATATCAGCAAAGACACGGGGGATGTAGCAGAGAACAAAATAGATCAAGAGCCTTCCTCTCACAGAGCTTGAGTTATAGTAGAGGAAGTAGGAAATACACATAATGAAGTGACTCACATTGTATGTTAGAAGGTATTAAGTGCTATGGAGAAAAGTTATGCAGGGTAAGAAGAAGAGAGTGTGGCTGTGGACAGGGGATGTCAGTTTAAATGAGATGGTCTGGAAAGGAAAGACTTAAATAAGAGCTATGCAGCCTTGAGCATGTCTGGAGGGACAGAAGAGAGGAAAAGAACACATTGGACAAAAGAAGAACCAAGGTGGGGTCCTTGAGGCAGGGAGATGCCTGGTGTGTTCATGGAACCACAGAGGCCAGTGTCATGTGGCAGAAGTGCTGTTGGAATTGTGTATCAGAGAGAGACCGTCAGAGAAGTCAGGAGGCACACAGCAGATTGTGTAAGGCCTTGTCAGTGGTCATGCAAAAATAACAGCGAGAAAAAAGTCTGTAAATGTCAATTTATAAACAGACTCAATATTGCACTAAGCATCAAGGACTTTTCCAGGATCAGGCGAGGGCAGGCAGAAGTGATTTATTGGAAATCATGTGGCCAACTAAATGTTACATAGCTGACGCCAGTAAAACTGGTTTATCAGGCTGGCTCTGGTACAAACCAATATTGCTGACTTAATTTGACTCATATGTGCAGGGCACCTGCTGCATCTACCTGGCCCTGAGCTGGGCTTCTGTAGACATGTGGCTGGCCATTTCCTTCATCAAGGGATAGAGTCACCTGAGAAGTTTAAAAAAAAAATTCAAACAGATCAATCAAGACAGAATCTCTGGGGTTGGGACTAGGCATCAGTTTTTTTTAAAGTTAATTCTCAGAACCAACATTAAATGTCCCCTGTATCCCTCACTCCCCATCTAAGGAGTGACATGGGAAAATGGTATCTTTTATCATATGGAGTATTTTTGCCTGACATTCAAGGCTCTTTGCTATTCAGACCTAACGTCTATATCCATCCTTCCATTTTATTCCTGTCTCAAGTAATTCCTCCATTACAAACCTTTCCCTAGCAACCACCACAGCCTTGAGCCTTCCTTCTCTGGAATACCCTCTCCTGTCCCATCCTTTCTAACTAAATCGTAGAGATCTCCAGGGTGCAATTCAAACCCTTCTGTGAGGCCACTTTGAAGTGCTCCAACCTGTTGTGACCTCTCCCTGCTCACCTCCTGAAGTTCCAACTCCAGACCAGGGCTGGACAGACTTTTCCTGTAAGAGGCTGGCTAGGGAATGCTTCAGCAATTGAGGGCCACAAAGTCTCCATTGCTGAGGCTCAACTCTGCAGCTGTAGACTAACGCAGCTTTGGACAATAAGTGAACAAATGGGTGAGGCTGTGTGCCACCAAAACTGTATTTCCAGACACAGGCTGCATCTGGCCCTCTGCTCCTAGCTTGGCACCCCTGTGCTAGACCACTGATGTCACACCAGCCGAACATGCCTTGTGTCATTAGAGATGGTGCCCATCTGTGAGGATGACCATCTCCCAGCTAGCTTCTAGGGCCGGGGGAGAAAAGAGGATGCATAAATATTCTCAGGCGACTAACAACAGGACTAGGCACTGGAACTTTGGTGGAGAGTAAGTGAAGCAAGTACACATATGGAGGTGTGAGGTCATCCTCCCAAATATTATAGTTATGTAAATGATTGGCGAACCAGTAAAATTTGAGGACAAATAAATGATGTATAAAACAGTCATATGTATGCACACATACATCTGTTCTTTTAAATCTCTGGAACACATTATTAAAAACAAAATCAGGACTAGGTAGCAGGCCCCTGGCTGAGATGTCCTCTGGCGTCATTTCCAGCTCTCATTTTTATTATAATTGCAACATTATCATCTGGCCCACATCCTTCCACCCTCACGGCACCCGGGACGCTTCCTGATTCTTTGGGTACAGACTGGACAGGACGCTTCCTGAACCCAGTGATGAGGACATCCACACCACAACAGGCAGTGAGTGCCCCAGGCCACATCTGTTGGGAAGCCACCTGTCATCGTGCTTATTGGGAATGCTCGAATCATCACTGCTTCCTCTCGAAAGATTGTTATGGGAACAGCATGTTCTGATGGTCAAAGGTTAGGTAAAAATTAATCCACAGTGGTGACCCGCCCCACCAGAAACTGCAGATGTGGCAAAGGAACCCTGAAGGGGGCAGCTGGCATATTTGATGAGGAGAGGGAAAGTGGAGACATATAGCCTGCCCTTTTCAAAGAGACATGGGTTGGCATCTGCTTCCTCATTTATATTGGAAGCCTGAGGTTTTATGTCACAAGGAAAATGCTTCTGATTTCCTATAGCTTTGCCCACAAAGAGCATATGCTTTGCTATAAAGAAGAAAGGTCAACATTTTGTGGTTGTTTGTGGCATGTCTTTATGCCCTTTTGAATTTTAAAGGACAAATCCAAAGAAGAGACTAGAGACCCCATAGGGACTGCAGGAAGCTCAACAGCACATATAATGTAAAACAAAAATCAATATATCAGAGGGCATTTACAAGGAAGTCACAGGAAGGAGTACAGCAGTTCTTTGGATTGGTGCACATACCCATAAATTTAAAAAGACACCAGAGCATAAGTGACACTTAAAATAGTTGGATTCAGAAAGCAAGGCAGTAAATCTCCCTGCCTAGCCACTGTTCCAAGCCACAGCAAGCATCCAGGCCTGGGCTAATTTTAAGACTCCAAATAATCAGGAAAAAGGGACCTTGAGAAACTCACTCACACTTGCTCCTGCCCTTTCCTGGCACCAGGACACAATTCCCAGGCCTGTCTGTCCTCCCCAGCACGGCTAACAGGAATGATCTAAATGAGTCCAAAGTCCTTAAAATAGACAGGTATTGAAAGTCCATCAGTGGGAAAATGAAGAACTCTACACTTTCCCTAATAAATCCTTCTTCCACCCTGAAGCAATGAACCCCAAACCAGTGAAAATATCTGCTCTGGTTTGGTGCCTCCTTGAGTCTAGGTGGTGTTAGAGGCAGCTTTATAGCAATCTCAGAGCCCGGAAGCAGACAGAAGGGAAGACATGATCAAGACCTAAGGCTGCCTGCCTCAGTGTTCAGCTGACTTGGCAGAGAGAACGGGGGTACCTCAGTAAGTAGACCTATTTTGAAATCCTCAGCATCCTCACTTGAAAAGAATGATCTTATTCCATTCAGAGTGCAATAACCACGTGTAAACAACAGAAATCCATTCTTGCCATTATGGAGCAGGAAGTAAAATCCATTCATCTCTTAAAGAACTTGTGATAGACCTCAGTGAAGAAGAGAATAAACTTTTTGGTTGAGTGATTCAACAGAAAAGCAAGGGAATCAGGCAAGAAATGAACACACATTATTTTCTACGTTGTACCAAGCACTAAACTGAACACATCACAGAAGCCCACATCACAGAATGCCTAACTGAAGGACTCGATTCTATGCCAGTTCTGGGTGGGAGCAGTACAGGGTGTGTCCCCTAACAGATAAAGACTGATGAGAAAGTAGTAAAAGTAGATGAGGAGGGAGAATAAAAAAGAGAGCTGAATGGCTACTCTGTGGGTTTAGTTTCAGTCCTCTCCTGGAAGTTCTGTTCCCATCTCTCCATCCACAGCCCATGCTGTCTGTTGAGGTCCTTTTTGCACATTCGAGCTTGCATAGCATAGTGGTTGGGAGCCAGGATCTGGAGCCAGAATGCCTGGCTCTGCCACATGCTAACAGTTGCTTGACCTTGAGTGAGTTCTGGAAATTCTCTGCCTTTGACTGTAAAATGGAGTAATAACTACATATACCTCCAGGGTTTTTGCAAGGAGTAAATGAGGTAATATATGTAAAGCACTTAGAATGGTGCCTTGGCACACAGTAAGTGCTCAATTAATGTCAGTCATTATTATTTTGGCAGTACATGCTGTTGCCCTAGCCCTCCCATTCTTGAAGTGGAAGAGCCGGGAAACTTAAGAATACCCTTGGGATAATGTATTATGTACTTGAAAGACACTGAGAATAGATCTTAAATGTTCTCACCACAAAAAAGCAATGGTAATTATGTGATATGATGGTGGTGTTAGCTAACTGATGGCAATCATTTTGCAGTATACATATAATCAACACATTGTATACCTTAAATGTAGGCTGTGTTATATGTCAATTATATCTCAATAAAGCTGGTGGGGGAAACAGTGCCCTTAGGGATGAGGCCTTGGAGGTGGGGATGAAGATACTGGATTTAGGCTTTAGTTAACCTACCTTTTTATTAACTTACCCATATTATTGCCATTTATACTTTCTTTATATTGCTAACTAATGAAAAATACAGTTTAGTTCGGTTCCTTGACCATTCCAACCTATCTCAGATAAATGAAGCAAGAAAAGTGAATGAGCTTTACCCACTTTGAAACAAAAGAATGAAAGGAACTTGAATGTACAATAGGAGTTGAACTATGATCAAGTCTCATAACCTTTATGAGTCTCCTTTAATCTTTATGAGTCTTCCTTTCACATCAGTAAAATGGGTTGATAATCTGCCTCTCTGGACTGATTTGAGAATCAAATGAAATTTAAAATGTAAAATCTTTTGTATATTCCAAAGCACCCCATAAAACTAGGTCATTGCCATATCCCTGGGGCTAGAAGCAAGGAGAGCAGCAAAAGTAGGATTTCTAGGACCTCAAGGAAAATACAGTCTCAGGGGAGATTCTGTACTTGTGAAGTCATTTTTTTTTTTCTAGCCAAAAGCAGTTCCCTTGGTTGTTCCTCTTTGCTACACTGGAATATAGATTGCATTGTTGTTTTATTAAGTACTTTGGGGGTGGGAGGGGGAGATGCTGATTGTCTCAGAGACATCAATCATAAAATCCAGAGAACTCACCACATCTGCATACACTTCATGGGGAAATAGGACCTGAGCAGCACCATGCAGCATT